>NC_135330.1:17071453-17698746 GCF_023851605.1 Tamandua tetradactyla | reverse complement strand
ATTCCACAATTTTATGTTTTAGTTTCTAGCTGCTCTAAGATACTGGAGACTAAAAGAAATATCAATATAATGATTCAGCAATCATACTCATTTGTTAAACCCTAACTCTCTGTATAATTTCACCATCACCTTTGATTTTTCTATCTCACTCTTTAGGGGTATTTGGGCTATGCCCATTCTAACTTTTTCGTGTTGAAAGGGGCTGTGAATAATATGGGGTAGGGAGATGGAATTAGCTGATGAACCTCTAGGTTTCAGGACTTATCTGGTCCAGAGACCCATCTGGAAGTTGTAGGTTTCTGGAAAGTTACCCTAGTGCATAGAACTTATGTAGAATCTTATATATCATCCTAGGTGTTCTTTAGGATTGGCAGGAATATTTTTGGTTGGGGTTTGACAAGTTATGATAGGTAGCAAGGTCTAAGTGAAGCTTGCGTAAGAGTGACCTCCAGAACAGCCTCTCAACTCTAAATAATGTTATCTTAAAAGTTTACTGATTCGGGTAGGCTACAGTGGCTCAGCAGGCAGAATTCTTGCCTGCCATGCTGGAAACCCGGGTTCAATTCCCAGTGCCTGCCCAGGCAAAAAAAAGTTTACTGATTCAATTAAAGTCAAGCTCTTGACTACTGGTATTTGAAAAACACCATACAGAAATTAAAACGCTATGCACAGATCAAGAAGACAATCTATCTAACAAAGAACTTCTATCCAGAATACAGAATACATAGAACTCTCACAACTCAATAATAATAAGATAAAAAATGCAATAAAAATTGACAATTTGAACAGATACATCACAATAAAAGAGAAATAAAGCATCAATAAACATGAAAAGATACTGAAAATAATTATTCTTCAAGGAAATGCAAATTGAAATCAAAATGATATGCCAGCATATATCAATTAGAGTGACTAAAATTAAAAGGACTGACAACACAAAAAGTTGGTGGGGATGTAGTGCAACTGAAACTTGTGCACTGCTGGTAGTAATAGAACGCAGTGCAATCACTTTGAAAACACTTGGTGTTTCATATCAAGTTAAGCATACACTTTCCATATGACCAAGGTACTCATATAATGGGACACTATTCAGAAATGAAAAGGTTTGTACCTGATACATGCAACAATATGATGAACATAAAATCTATTATGCGAGTGTAAGATGACAGGCATTAATGGGTACATGCCATATGATTCCATTTATAGGAAAATATAGAACAGGCCAATCTAATCTTTAGTGGCATGCATGTTAATGTTTACCTTAGGCTAGAGATGGGGGGATTGCCTGGGGAGAGGTATGAGGAGACTTTTTGGAGTGGTTTAAATGTTCTATATCCTGGTTGTGGCGGTGGTGATATAAGTGCATAAATTTGTAAAGACTCAACAAATGCATAATTAAAATAGGCATAATTGTGTATGTCTATTATACATTTGTAAAGTTAATTTAAAAAGCTAAGTATTTGAGAAAGAGAGAGAAAGAGAGAGCGAATGATGATAAGTCAGAGAAACAGTGTTATAGAAAGAAACAGAAAGAGTCATAGGAGAGGAAGAGACAGAGTCAAGGAGTGATGGGTGAGGAGAAAGAACATGTCATTTATTGTAATTTCCAGTAGAGAGGTAACATGGGCAAACTAACAATTAACAGTTAACTTTATAATGTAGGATTCTGAAATTGAGTTATATTCCAAGCTATATAGTAAGTACCTTATGCACATCTTTTGCCCTTTGTTTTTTCATTCATTTTTTTCTTGCAGTGACTTCAGTGGTATATAGTCATCAAGTCAAGTCACAAGCTGTTTTCCACTTACATCAGGGCTTAGCCACATTATCAGGGTCAAGCAAGGGAGGGACTTTCCACATAGCCTCTTCTGTACTCTTTTTTCCAGCACCTTATCTGATCTCTTTATCTTCCATAAAGTATCCAGTGGCCTAATTTATTTTCTTTCTCAGCATGATAACTTCATCCTTGCTGTGCATCCTTTCTCAGGGAGAGGTTAAAATGCTGCTTAATCTTCAGAGACGTAACATTAATTTGATTTTCTTAATTCCCAACTGGGCCCCTTAGAGGCATTTCAGACTGGCAAGAGACAAATACTGTGCCATCCATGTTCCTAAAACCAGCCTTTTGAGGCCCATGCTTAACTCTGCTAACATGTTGGATTATTCTCAAGAGCCCAATATATATACCTACAATCTGAATTAATGGGCAAAGAGAAGTGAACAGAAGAGAGCAGATTATTTGAGCCTTTTAATACTACTTACTTGTCTTAGATTGTCAGGGCTACCATGATAAATATCACAGAATGGTTTGGCTGAACAACTGGAATGGATTGCCTTAGGGTTTTGGAAGCTAGAAGCCCAACAATCAAGCACAGTTTGCTTTCTCCAGGAGTCTGCGATGCTCTGGCAATCCTCTGTCACATGGTGACCTCTCTCCTTGGTCTGCTCCTCTGATTTTTGCTGACTTCTGACTTCTTCTGATGGACTGTGTCTGGATTTCTTTTGCTTATAAGGACTCCAGTCATATGGATTAAGGTCCATCCTGATTGAATTTGACCTTATCTAAACAGAATCTTCAGAGACCCTATTCACAATTAAGTTCCCATCTTAACTAATAGTAACATCTTCAAAGGACCTAAGTGCAGGTGGGTTCCTACCACAGGAATGTGGATTAAGACCTGAACATGTCTTTTATGGGGGGCAGGATTCAATCCTCAACATTATCTTGTAGGGTCTTAGTCTGTACTCAATACCCCTTTCTTTGTGTTCCTCCAACTATTTCAAAATAACTTATACTATAATACAGCACTTTGTGTTTTCTAGTCCTATCATGTGTATAAATCTTGCTTATACCTGGTACAGGTATTTTTTTTTTTTTTGTCAAGGAAGGGAAAAATCATTACTCCCTCATGGGGTAAAATCTTCTACTTTTGAAAGGCTTATGCCATCTAGTAATAACATCAAATTTCAGGAAAACTGCTTTCACAAAAGCCTTCTTGCATGGAGATATTCCCAAACTCCAGTAATATTGCCATTTGATTTTGATGTCTCACAATTGCTGACCTTTGCTGTGATCCCCAGTCCCCATCCATGACCATTCTTTGGTATTTTAGTTAGCCTGTGACTTCTCCACCACTTCTATGTTGATATATCTCCAACCACAGCCTCTTTTCTATCCACTCCTATGTTCACTTTCAGATTTCAAGATCCTCTTTCCTTTAAGTGCTCCATTTTCTTCAAATCTGTGAGTCAAGACTTCACTAGCTTTTTAATCTCTGCTAGATCACCAGTCCATCATTTTATCTACTCTATTTTGCCCATCCCATTGGCTACCTTGCTCTTTAACCTTCTACCACACCCACCCATCAGGAATGAACTCTAGACCAAAAAAGTCAGTCCAATTATAGGCTTTTTTGTATTCCTGTGCTCCAAGCATGTGGCTATTCAAGAAAATTGGACACTTTATATAAATTATGTCTTCCATAAATCAGTGGCTCATTTCTGCCACAAATATTGGTTGAACACTCTTCTAGTTTGCTAGCTGCCAGAATGTGATATGCCAGAAACAGAATGGCTTTTAAAAGGGGGCATTTATTAAGTTGCAAGTTTACAGTTCTAAGGCTGTGACAATGCCCCAATTAAAGCAAGTCTATAAAAATGTCTAAATTAGGGCAACAGTGGCTTAGTAGCAGAATTCTCACCTGCTATGCTGGAGACCCAGGTTCAGTTCCCATTGCCTGCCCATGTTAAAAAAAAAAAGAAGAAAAAATTCCAAATTAAGGCACTAACAAGAGGTTACCTTCACTCAAGAAAGGCTGATGAAGTTCAGGGTTTCAATTTCAACTGGAAAGGCACATGATGATGTCTGCTAGCTTTCTCTCCAGGCTTCTCATTTCATGTAGCTCCCCTGGGGGGCATTTTCCTTCTTCATCTACAAAGGAATCTGGCTGCATGGGCTCTCATGGTTCTTGTGGCTCTGAAGCTTTTTCCAAAATGTTTCCTCTTTCAAAGTATTCTAGTAAACTAATCAAGGCCCACTTGGAATGGGTAGAGTCACATCTCCCTCTAATTAAAGGTTAATATCCACAATTGGGTGTGCCACATCTCCCTGGGGATAATCCAATTTGTTTTCAATCTATAATGCTAAATGGGGATTAAAAGAAACAGCTGCCTCCACAAAACGGATCAGGATTAAAATTTGGCTTTTCTAAAAGGGTGCATAATTCTTTCAAACTGACAGAAGCACTTACTATGTGCTAGGCACTATCATAGGTGCTGGCTTGAAAACATAAACATAGGGTCTTTGACCAGCATGAATTACAGTGAAGAAGAGAAAGGGATTCCTAGAGGAAGAATATAAGTTGTTGGCAAATGGTGTCATTCTGAGGTACAGTGCTTCCCTATTACATCAGATGAGTAGGCTAGAAAGGTCAGAGGGAAGGTGATGTGGGTAATGAAAAAAGCATAAACTTGAAATCAGATAGACTAAGATTTGGATCAGGGAGAGGGTCGAAGTTGGGGGCGAATAGAAGGCTATTGCAGTAAACTGGCAGTAATGAGAACTTGAACTAGGATAGTGACAAGGACACTTGAAAAGAAAGAAGTTTTATCTGCTACTACCTGACACTTTAATTTAAAAGTGAGTGGCATACCAAAGGTAAGAAGCATTTTCAGCTATTAGAAAAGCAATGTTTACAAGATGGCAGATTTTCAGATGAAAATAGAACCTGTTCTTTAAAAAATTTCAGGACAACTGCTCAGAAAATCAAAGGCAATTGAGAAAGCTTCGAGTCTCCAGTTTTTCACAGAGTGAAACAATCTACTATTATATGGTAGATAACTAGTCTGGAGCTGTAATTTAATTTATTACCATCTCAGCACAAACTACATGTAACCTTCTTTAAGTATATCTGCCAGACACCCAGGAAACCCAGCAAAGGCTCTTTTTAGCCAGCCTGGCGGAGCACATCTCTTTAGAAAAGTCATCAAATTAGGGACCGTGTCTAAATCTGTGTCCAGTGCAGTACTGTTGGTAGGGGTGGTGGGTCTCTGTGAGTGCTAGTTCCCCTACCTTGGTAGGCAAGTTAAATGGCTTGCAGGGCGCAGAGGGGTGCTGAATAATTCCACTGGGGTGCTGAATAATTCCACTCTGTCTTTTCCCTTCTCTCTCCCCTCAAAATTCTTGTTGTCATCCAGGAAAATGCCTGGTCAAGGGGAGAATATATGAATTAGAACAGCCAATATTCTCATACTCTCTGCCAGAAGGTATATTTTTGGAACTGGGCATTCTTTTATGGTGGAAATGCTAGAGATCATAACAGGTTGGCAAGAGTTTTCTTACGTTAAATGTCTGTGTCTGCTGTGGGTTGCATTGTGTTTTCTAAAAAGGTGCTTTGAAGTTCTAACTCTTGATACCTGTGAGTGTGACCTTCTTTAGAACTAGGGTCTTTGCAGACGTAATTAGTTAAAATGACCTCACGTTGCAGTAGGGTGGGCCCTAAATCCAATGTGATTGACGAACTTATAAGAAGAGTCACAAAAATACAGGCACAGATGGGAAAATGCTATGTGAAGAAGAGATTGGAATGATGTGGTCACAAGCCAAGAAATGCCTGGGTCTGTAAGAAATGGAAGAGGCAAAGAAGGAGTCTTCCAGTCTTCCCTAGAGGCTTGGAGGAAGTTTGGTCCTTCTGACAATTTGATTCTGGACATCTAACCTCTAAAGCCATAAGATAATAAATATCTGCTGTTTTAAACCAGTTTGTGGTTCTTTATTACGGCAGGCACGGGAAACTAATGTATGTCTCCCTGAAATATGCTCTTTCTTAAGTCTAAACTAAGTCTTCTTCCTTCTCTCCCTCCCTTCCTTTTGTCTTTCTTTCTCTTCTTTCTTTCTTGTTTGCTTGCTTTCATGCTTTTCTCTACCTATATTTATCTGTATCTATCTATGCATCCATCTATCTCTGATAAAATAAGATTGGAATTACACTTGAACATTTGTTTCAGACCAGGATATTCTGGCAGAAAGGATTTGAAGTAGACTAGAATCAATCAATCAAACACAAAATAAAGCAAACGCATGTATTTTTATATGTATCAACTAATATACAAATGAAACTCTGTGAAAAATAGTGACATAGGAATAAAAAAAATTATTAACCCCAAAGAACAGGAAACAGAAAAGGAGGAAAGAGCATTGGAAGAAGTTAGTAGAGAGAGGAGGGTTAACCACCTTAGTAGAACAGCTGATGTTATAATTAAGTCCCTGCAGCTGTGGATACTGATGTGAAGTGAATCAATTCACTTTGCAAAACCCTGAGAGTGTCAGCCTTTGGGGTCATATGTGGAAAACTGGGATGAGTCACTGGACTGAAAATGGGATTACCTGAAATTCTGTATTTAGAGTAGTAGGATCCACAAGTACCCTGATGAAATGAGGTGGCTAATTGATGTCCTCCTTGTTTCCTGGTAGAATAGAGGTTCATACTGTGAAGGAATTATAAAACAGATACACCAGTCTCTGGGACAGCAGTAAATATAGTGATGCATGGGTCTAAAAATGAAGGGATGAAATGGGAGTCTACAGAGGAAGCTGTTGAGATATTTCAACTCCCTTCCCATATCTAGCTCCCAGAATGCCAGGAACCAGAAATATCCACTTCACTCTGTCCATCTATCTACTCCATTCCTACCATAGAATAGAAGACTTGTTTATGGGGAAAAGACATTCACAACATTTAGTGGCCCCTGATGAATGATAACCTTATTTTCCAAACACACTATAGAGAAACTTCTGAGGGAAGACCTACCCTTGCACATAGAGCTGTGCCTATTCTTAAACACGAAAGTCAGTTTGTTGAATAATTGGGGAAAGCCTTCAAACTGAAAGAAATTGACCAAAATAAAAAGGAAAAAGGGAAGTTAGAGGAAACAGAGACATTACAGGTAGAAAAAAACTTCAAAAATTACAACTAGTAACCTTAAAGAAAATAAGAGAAAATACAGCTTCCGAGAAAAAAAGACAAGAATGTTATTGTAAAGGAACATTCAAGAAAATAGTTTGGGAAAAAAATTAATGGAAGGGAGGAATATATTGTCAAAGAACTAACACAAGAAAATTTCCAAGAACTGAAAGACACAAGCTTCTAAATTGAAAAGGCTCACAAATTATTCAGCACAATGCCAAAATATTAACTCAGACAATGCAACAGAAAATTAAGAATGACAGAGGTAAAGAGAAGACCCTAAATCCCCCCGAGGGAGAGAGAAAGAGAAGAGAAAACAAGAGAAGTAAAAGCAGACAAACTAGCTACCTACCCCAGAATACCTACCTGAGGGCATGGAATATCTCAAGAGCAGGGTGGGTGCTAGGGGATATTGGGTGCTAAACATTCGTTGGAAATGACTTCCAAGCTAGAATTCTATTCCCATTCAATTAGTGGTTTGTTATGTACAAAAACATGTTCAGAAATATAAGAATTGAAAAAGCATTATCTGGAAAGTTATGTAGGAAAAGATAAAATTGGATTCATTCTCTACACTATACACTGGAATAAATTTTAAATGAATTAAAAATGTAAAAAACAAAACAAACAAACTTGAAATTCTAGAAAAAATTCTAGTGAAAGTACTCTGCAAATTTTGCATGATAATAAAAACTATATGCTAAATAAGAACATAAATGAAGACAGAGGGTTAATATCCCAAATAGTTAAAAAGCTTAAAATGGAGAAACAAAAAAAAGTTCAAGCACCCTATAGAAAAATGAACAAAAGGTATGCATGAGGAGCTCACAGGGAAAAAAAGCCCAAGGACCTTCAGCATATTAAATATGTTTGACAAGTCACTTATAATAAGAGATATGCAGATTAAAACTGCACTGAAATACTTCTCGCCGTTTCAATGGAAAAAACCCTGAGGTTATGATGAGACACTCTTTTGGTTAAGCTGTAGGGAAATGAACATTCACAAATACTGAATGGGAATACAAATGGGAACAACCTTTATGGAGGGAATTTTGGAGAAATCTATCAAAATTATATACTTTCCCTTTGACCCTGTAATACCACTTCTAGGGGCTGATTCCAGAGATGCATTGGCAAAAATATGATGACAATTGCATCACGGTTACTCATTGCAGCCCCTGGCAGCAGAAGACTGGAAGTAACCCAAAGTCCTAGCAATATAGAACAAGTTGAATAAATTATGATATATCTAGACAAAGAAAAATCATGCTTATCTAAAGAGAAAAAGTAATATATTTATATTCTGCTATGAAGCATCTCCAAGGATATTTTGTTAAATGAAGAAAACAAAGTTCAATGGAATGTTTTTAAAAACTCTACTATTGTTAAGAAAGGGGGAGGGAAAACATCAATATACATATTTTCCTAAAAAAATAAAAACTAGTAGAAAGATATACCAAAAATAAATATTCTTCAAATTTTGCCTGTGGTAAAGGGGTGGTCATAGCAATGGAGGAGTTAAGGTGCAAAGAAACTAGATTTTGTACGTATTTTGGAATATTCCACATTTTTTTTTACCAAATTATGAAACAAAGCAATATCATAAAGAGAAAAAGGCAATTCCTAAGAATTGAAAGCAAAATTAAATAAATTAAACTGTGTATGGCAGTTGCTTAACATACAGATAAAAATTGTTTCAAATTTACAGTAATTTGATTATATATCCCTAGTGGAATATATTTTCAGCATACAAAAAGAACTATAAATAAATCTTTAACTTTAAATAATCAAATTGTTTGAAATAATGTTGGCATCGCTATTCTGTCAAGTTTTAAAAGCAAATAACCAATCTAAGTCCAAATATAAGATCTAAGAAGTTAAGGCTATGTTTACTGACTATATCTGCCGAAAAGCCTTAGAAAGTGAATTTCCAACAGTGGCGGCATGTCTAGCAGCCATACTAGATCTCTAACCATCATTTAGTCCTGAAAGGAGCTAGGCCTTCTAAAAAGCTGGCTGATTCCAGATCTGGGAAAGGAAAGATACAAGATGAGCCTGAGACATTTTATAGAGCCAGAGAGTAGGAAGTTCTCAACGGATGCTTCAAGATTTCTGATAAAAACTCTCAGAAGTTAATTTGGTCAAGTCAAGATAATTTAAGTATCAAAAAAAACAACAACAAAAACTGCAGTGGTTTAATACTTAAAATATGTTAAAATCCATGAGTCCACTACGATTCTATTAAATAAAAATATCATTGGTCATCTTGGGATGATATTAAGGAAATTCATTCTTCTAAAACTGATAAATAAAAGGAAAGAACCAAGCATTCATCTGAACTTTCCTGTATAAACTGTGCTTTAACACAAGCAAATAGTTGATGAGGGTAAGTTCTTTTCAGAAGAATTCAAGCTAAAAAATATATGCATTAGGATTGAGTTATGTAGAAATCACTTTTTGCAATCCCTAATAAAATGACAATCTAGGTAATAGTATTGATGACACTAAAATTAGATTATTAGGCTTGTAATTCCTAAACCCATTAGTTGGTCCTAACATCATAAAAAAGTGGGGCAACCAGACATACTTTGGCACTTTCCCCCAGAGAAAAAAGAGAGGAAAAGAAAATTAAACCTGAGTCTGATAAAATCTTTAGTCCTAAGAACTTGGTTTATAAAAACTTAAGGGGCCAGAGAATCATGTTAAACCAGGTCACAATCAACAAGATCCAGAACATGGGAAACTCTACAGAACAAATGGTCTTCAATAAATAAATAGAAAGGAAAACCATCAGGAAAGGAAAATTACAGATTAAAAGACACTTACCTCTACCAACCAAATACTATTTGTGGAGTAAATTTTTAAAAGAAAATTAAAAATAATTCATCAGAAACACCTATCAGATAATGATTTAATATCCAGAATATATAAAGAAATTCTATAACTTAACAACAAAAAGATAAACAGCCCAATTTAAAAATGAGCAAAAGACACAAGCAGACACTTTTCAGAAGAGGAAAATACAAGTGGCTAAAAGGCGCGTGAAAAGATGCTCAGCTTCACTGACTATTTTGGAAATACAAATAAAAACTACTGGCAATTGGGAAATACAAATCAAACCCCACTAGAATGACCGTTATAAAAAAAAAACCCAGGAAACAATGAGTGCTGGAGAGGATGTGGAGAAAGAGGCACACTTACTCATTGTTGGTGGGAATGTAAAATGGTACAACTGCTCTGGAAGGCAGTTTGGCAGTTCCTCAGGAAGCTAAGTATAGTATTGCCATATGATCCAGCAATTCCAACATGAGGTTTATATTCAGAGGAACTGTCGGCGAGGACCCAAATGGACATTTGCACGTCGATGTTTATAATAGCATTATTTATGATTGCCAAGAGACAGAAACAGACCAAATGTCCTTCAATGGACAAGTGGCTAAACGAGTTGCGGTGTACACATATGATGGAATATTGCACAGCTGTAGGACAAAATAAAGTCATGACGCATGTAACAACATGGATGGACCTTGAAGACATTATGCTGAGTGAAATTAGCAAGAAACAGAAGCACAAATACTGCTTTGTCTCACTAATATGAACCAATATTACTAACTGAACTTTGAGAGTAAAAATTAAGAACACAAGTTATTGGGAGATAGAAAGAGGGCAGAGATTGGGAATTTGGTGCTGAAAGAATATAGAATGTGCAACAGGACTGATTATAAACATTCAGAAATGGATAGCACAATACTCTCTGATGGTAGCACAATAATACAAGTACACTGAATGAAGCTGAATGAATATGGTTAAGGGAGAAGGGCTGGGGGTACAGATGAAACCAGAAGAAAAGATGGAGGATAAAGACTGAGGCAGTATAGTTTAGGAATGTTCAAAGTGGGCGATAACGGTGATTAAATGTACAAATATAAAAACATTTTAATATGAGGGAGAACAAATGAATGTCAATATTGCAAGGTGTTGAAAATGGGACGGTATACAGGAAAAAGTACAATCAATGCAAATTAGGGTCTATAGTCAACAGTAACATTGTAATATGCTTATACTGAATGTAACAAAAGCATTACGCCAAAACTAAATGTCAACAATTGGGGGACATAAGGGAGGGGTGTGGATTCTTTGCAGAAGAAAAGGAAATGTCTTCATATAGATTACAGTAGTGCAGGCATGTCTTAGGTTGGATTGTATGATGTGTGAATAAAACTGTTTAAAAATGAACAAAGAGAAACAAGTGCTAGAGAAAACGTGGAAAAATAGATATACCTACTCACTGTTGGTAGGAAGCTGAGAGGTGCAGCCCCTCCGAGGACAGGGTGGTGGTTCCCAACAAGGGATGGGGTTACCATATGATCCTGTAACTCTGCTGCTAGGTGTATACTTGGAGGACCTGAGGGTGGGGACATAAATGGACATTTGCACACTAGTGTTTATGGTGGCAGAGTCATGGAAGGGGGAACTGTGGTATTTACATACAATGGACCACTGAGCTGCTGCAAGAAGGAATGAAGTTGTGAGGCATGCAACTAGGTGAATGAAACTTAAGGACAGTAATATTGAATGAAATGGCAGAAACAAAAAGACAAATATTATCATGCCTTACTCATATGGACTAACTCTAATATACAAACTCGGAAAATTGAAGTCGGGAGCATGGGTCATCAGGTTGGGGCCTTTTGTAAAGGCTCCCAGAATGTAACTCTTACAGCACTCACAATGTTTAGGAATTGTAACTGTTATTTGTAAATTCTAAATAAATTCTGAGATACTGAGCTATTTGCGTATACCCTGATTGAGCCCTGAAACTTTGGGTATTGATGTGACACCTGAGACTCAGATTTAGAGCACTGAAACTATGAAAGTCATTACCTCATACAGCAATTGTTTAAAAAGTTGAAAAAGTGATCAGACTTCGACTAGAGAAATGAATGAATCTGATCTGGATAGGACTAAGGTAAATCAGAATACAGGATAAAGGATGATATGGTCCATATTTTAAAACTTCAACGTCTGTGTGAGACCAAAGAATAGATGTTTATTTGACGCAAAATTTATATTTTGATTAGCGCATTATCTAATTTAACTTGTATGGTCAGTTTATTTGAACACCATAATTATATGGAACCTTGAATAGGGTGGGAGACCTTATGAGTTTGTCCAAGTTAGTGTAATATCTTGATGTATCCCAGAATAATTTAGGCAGAGAATAAGAAAGTATTTTCAAAGTCCCCTTGAGGGACTGGGAAGAAAGGAGGAAATATTCAACTTCCCCATATGGGGAAATCCTGATATTCTCCCAAACTGTGGGGACAAGCAATTCAATAGGCTGAGCCCTCAGTCTTGGGTTTTGCCCTATGAAACTTATTCCTGCAAAGGAGACCCTAAGCCTACTTATAATTATGCCCTAAGAGTCACCCTTGTAAATCCTCTTTTGCTGCTCAGATGTGACCTCTCTCTCTAAGCCAACTTGGCAGGTGACCTCACTGCCCTCCCCGCTATGTGGGACGTGACTCCCAGGGGTGTAAACCTCCCTGGCAGCATGGAACGGAACTTCCAGAGTGAGCTGGGAACTGGCATCATGGCATTGAGAAAACCTTCTTGACCAAAACAGGGAAGAGAGAAATGAGACAAAATATAGTTCCCGTGGCTGAGAGATTTCAAACCAAGTTGAGAGATTATCTTGGAGGTTATTCTTATGCATTACATAGATATACCTTTTTAATTTGTGGTGTACTGGAGTGGTTGGAGGGAAGTGTCTGAAAATGTTGAATTGTGTCCCATGGCCTTGATTCTTGAAAATGATTTTAAAATGTTATGGCTTTTACAGTGTGACCATGTGATTGTGAAACCTTTTGTCTGATGCTTCATTTATCCAGGGTATGGACAGATGAGTAAAAAAATAAGGATAGAAAAGAAATAATGGGGGAAATAGAGGATGAAAAATTGGGTAGATTGGAATACTAGTGGTCAATGAGACGGAGGGGTAAAGCGTATGGGACATATGAGTTTTTTCTTTTTTCCTTTCATTTCTTTTTCTGGAGTGATGCATATGTTCTAAAAATGATCATGGTGATGAATACACAACTCTGTGATGATATCATGACCCATTGATTGTATACTTTGGATGGACTGTATGTGTGTGAAGATATCTCAATAAAAATATTTTTTATTTTTTAAAAATTAAAAATAATACATGCCACAATTAAGGGAATTAAAACACTAATGGATATTTGGTATTAAAGGAATTATTGTCAGAATTTTTTAGGTATGACAATAAATCCAAATGCTTTGTTTGTGACACAGATGAACATAGCTGTCCAGACTGATGTCAAATTTAAAAGTCAGGAAACTATTATTGCCGATACAATAACACGTGTTTGTTATACACTCATATGAACTTGTTTTATAAACAATGTATATTTATTGCCAATAAGTTTAGCCAAACTTGTTTTGAATCATTTTGTCTTTTTAGACAATGCCATGTTTGTCAGGGTTTTAATTTTTACAAATATCAAATGAGATAATAAATGCAAAAAGCCTATCAAAACTGCAAAGCATCATAAAAATATAAATGCCTGTGATTATATGCAGTAATAGACACTCTATTTTATCTTTCTAAACGGTTGAGAGTTAGCAGCTTGTTCTAATATTTTGAACTCTCTGTGTAAATAAATGTATGCTGTCAGAGAAAGAGCAGAGTTTTCAAAATCAGAGACACCTCAGTTCTAATTCTAGGACTAATATTTAGTGATCATGCAAAGTGGGCAATTAAAATAAAAAATTTTTGCGTTTAATTTATTCACCTGTAAACTAGAAACCGTTAAACCCATATCCGAGTGGTATTTGAACTGTTAAAGGAGATCTACTACGTAAATCTCCTAGTTCATAAGGAATGTTCAATAAATGTTAGGCATCTTCCCCAATCCCTTTAAGAATCAATGCCCTGAGTAATAGTCTTCTAAAGAAATAATCAAGTTTCGCCTTTATGATAATCTTAAATTTACAATTAACGCCCCCTGTATGTGTGATTTTGAAGGAAGCTATTTTCTAAATGTATCTCTGAAAAGAAGGGAATGGCCTTTACTCTTGAGTCTCTAATATCTTTTATTATGGCACCCTCTCACCAGTATTTTTTTCTAAACCAATCAAGTGCTATTTTTGTGAAGACAAATGATCCTTAGATAATTTTAATCAGTACAGTTTGAGTTGCTTAGAGAAATCAGTGGATGGAATTGTTAAAAAAAAGAAAAGGTGAAGCTATTAGCAATTTAGTCATTTCTAGGGGTATAATCTCACAACTACAGGTGTTCAGTGTCATTGCGAACAACTTTAAAAAGCAGCACAGATAAATGGTTAAATTGTGGACAGAATGTAAAATGAATTATAGTGTTATAATGATCATAATAAAATTAGAGGATGAATGAAATGACCAATTGTTCAAGTGCTATGTGAACAGGTACTTGCAGGCTGGAATACAATTTTGGGTGAAGCACCAAACGTGGATTCAAAGGTATGCTGTAGCGCAAATGACTTAGAAGGGAGTAAGGGAAATGTGCTTTTGAAAAGCTGTTAGATGGCTCAAAACGTGACTAGAATGATGAAATGGTTATTCACAATAAAGGTGCACGTGAAAAGTTTGTATGCAATTGTTTCATGAAATATGAGAGTTAGGAAAAACATTATTTCTAAAGTAACATTTTGCTTTATTTATCTCAAATTTAAAACGTGTATGTTGTAACTAAATTAAGAAATGTTATTAAATATTATCTGGGACACTAATGGTAGAAAATTGCTTTTTCAAAATCATAGGGTAATTTAGATTTTTTGAGGCTGTCCTCTAATGATTACCGCTTTCCATGCTCTGCACTATTAATATTTTCCCCTTCTAGATCTGTTCTAATTCTTCAGTCTGTTTCTAGAGGTGTAGCAACGTGAAGGGCATTGCATTTCTGAGAGGAACTCATTGGTTCTGTTTTCTGGGTAAATGCTAAATGTGTTCTGCTTTGTGTTTTACAATGCCCTTTTGGATAATACTCATCATTTTTTTGACCTTTTGGGCCACAGCACATTGGGCTGATGCCTTTAGTAGTCTACCATAAATTCTAAAATCCATTCCTCAGCCCACAGTTGAGAGCTCACAGCCCCTTGCCTATGGTTAAGGTTTGGATAATTTCTATCTAATTGTATTGCTTTCCAATGTACTTGCCTGCAGTGAAGCTCACCTGTGGTTTCTATGTCAACCCACACAGGGTCTAACACATATTTAATCCAGATCCCTTTGTTTTATGTGCAGAAGTGTAAAAAGTACGAACAGAGCAGTTAAATGACTCTTTCAAAGTCACAGCTGCATGGTAGTACAGTTGGGGCTGATTGCCAACCCCCCCCCTTCCAGTCCACTCTTGGGTCCCATGACGCCATACCATGTAAACAAAAGTAAAATTGTTTGCCTGTGGTCTCAAATGTGACTTTCCAAAGAGGCAATAAGAACGTTGTCTTGGAATGATTCCAAGAAAGGAAGAATAAGTCATAGATTGAACCCACCTGGAGGCCCAGGATCCTGGGACTTCTACTTATTTGCTTAGGGCTTATTCCATGCACGTTTCCAAAACAGACATTTGCAAAGATGAAGAGCAAGAACTTTTTACCCAAAGCCCTAGCCCAACATTCCATTTAGCAGCCATGTGAATTTGAGCAAATGAAACTCTCCAAGCCAAGTGTTAGTTTACTGATGTCTGAAATGGCAAACCAGAAGTCTTTTCCAATCTATTGATGAGAGCAAGGCAAAGGAGACAATATACGGAGGTTTCCACTAGATGGGCAAGCAGAGTCCCATGAGCTTAGTTCTTAGGTGGCGACAATTGTCCTCCCTCCACACCTCTGCCTCAGAAAGTAGCGCCACAGTGCTGGGCCCATGTCATCATGCTTTCTGGGTGTGGAGAGGAGCCCCTCAATAAAAGATCAAATGCTTTTCTTTTGGGGAGTTCTTCTCTGGGGCTGTGAATAGAGAGAATAAACTTTGACTTGGACGAGAATGCTGTGTCCTTATGATGCCTCTGTCAGCAAATGGGTGGACTGATTTTAGCTCGTCATCAGGCATCAGAGAGGCAGTGTGGGGCTGTGCCTATGGGAAGCAACCTGCTGAGAAAGGGCATTTCTAGGAATGGCTGCAAACTCGTGTTGGAATCAGTTTCCATTCAGGGCACCCATGGCAGAAAGGCACCCTTTCTGAGTAGATGAAGAAAGATTTCCATTCGTTTATTCATTCACTAATTCAAGCCAATTTTAGTGCCTACTATGTGCCGGAAGCTAATATCAGGTCCTGGGGATAAAAAACCAAGTTTGATCCAGGCTGTGCATCCTCAAGAACTCCTCAAAGTGGTAGCGGAGAGTTAGTGGTTAAGAACATGGGTCCTGGGTTCAAATGCTGTTCCAGCTCTTAACTGGCTCGTGACCTTAGGCAAGTTACCAACCTCTCTGCCCCCAGTTACCTCATCTGTAAAATGAGGACAACAGTAGAAATCACCTAGGGATTTGTTATGAGGCTCAAGCGAGTTAATATTGCTAAAAAGCTTAGAAAAATTCTTGGCACCTAATAAGTGATACAGAAGTGTTAAATAATTAAGTAAATGCTTATATAATAAGTTAGAAGAGAAGTCATACAGGTAAACAAAAGAATCATGCATAATGATGGGGCTTTCAGCTACTTTCACTCACTTTGTCCCTCCCCAGCCAGCTATTCTACCTTTTCCCTTGCTTCAAATCCCCTCCCCTTGGGGAGGTGTCTTTACCATAAAGCTCTTTTTTTGTTGTGGTTGTTATTTCCTTCCCCCTGCTGTTCAGTGATATTTTATTGCATCATTAGTCGTTGTGATATTATTAAGCATGGTGTCCCACTATAAAACCGTGGATTAGCCTTTAGTAGAATAAAGGAACTGGAAATAACTAAGCCCTGTGATGATATGCACCATAAAATAGAGAGTTAAGCAGATGGTGATAGATAGAGAGACAGGAAGAATTAGACTTTGTCTGGGACTCCAGAGTTCTCACCCTGCCTCTTACATTCTATATTTAACATCAAATGGCAGAACAAGGTCGCTAAGAGTAAGAAGCTGGAGTGCAGCCAACCCACGGCATCGAAGCCATGCACTTTGCAACTCCACTTCTCCAGGCTATTCATGTAAGGAGGATGGATGACAACAGGAGTCCAAAGAAATTACTTTGCCCTGAGCTGAGAGGACAACCATCAACAAACCTTCCCCAGTAGGTCACAGGAAGCTCTGCAAGGATGCTTGAATGGATATGGAAATACTGCAGCATAGTTACCACCTGCCATCAATAGTTGTGCATAAATAGTACTGGTCAGAATAGATGCCATTACAGGTTTTGGTTATGGTTCTGGGAACTCTGGATGCGTGTGTGTGTGTGTTTGTGTGCTATGTCTGCATACGTGCGTGTGTGTGCATGGATCTATGTGAGTGTAGGCATCTAACATAGGCAGATATCATTTTTGTTCCCAGGGTTATGCATAACCACCATCCTGATTCTACCCCCATATTATTTAACTTACTACTAAATACTTCTGGATATAAGAAATATTTTTCTCTCTAACATGTCGACATTTTGATTTATATTCTTAAGTCTTCTTGAAATACTCTTCCATTTTGGGTGTCAATGGGCAGATTGTGTTTTCCAAAGTTGGTTGCAATAATATCTCGCCTTCCACCTGCTCTTCTTGCCTGGGGACCTTGGCATTCTTCCCATTGGAAGATGTGTGCCTCTCCATCCCTTTCTCTTGAATCTGAGAGGTAGTATGATGCATCTGAAAGCAATAGACTATGTCATAAGTGATGTAGTTCTAGTTGGTTAGTGGAAACTTGTATGGGAGCTGTAAGCCTCCCTATAAGTGGTCTGACTGCCTGAGGCCACCATGCTATAAGGAAACTCAAACTAGCCAGAAATCACACGCAGAAGCCCTGAGCCTATGAAAAGAGTGATACCTCACCAGCCCCCAACTCTTCTTCTCCATTCTTCCGGCCTCAGCTACCATCTGATTGCAACCACAAGAGAGATGCTGTGCCAGGACCACCCCACTGAACCCTTCCTGAGTTCTTGATTCACAGAAACCATTAGAAATGAAAAAATGACTTTTAATTTTATGTTACCATGCTTTGTTATGCAGTAACAGATTCCAAAGAACCTTCTTTTAAGGCTTTTCCCTTGAATACATTTAACACTTACTAACATTTTTACATTGAACTGAACCATCTCTAGGATCGTGAATATATCTCTCCCCCCATCTAGTCATGATTTCTATACATTGGACTACATAATATCTAAAGGAGAATTGGAAGAGCCATGCACAGCCGCTTATTCTGCTTCATGTATTGTATATAAATCTTAAAACGTAAGACCAGAGAGGTGAAGTGACATAGTTTGTACACATGGGAGATGATAACACCATTATCTATTAAATACATAGCAGTCCAGAGTGATCTTTGAAACACAAAAACAGAGTCAAAATACTGCCCTGCTCAAAACCCTCTGTGACGTCTATCACTCTTAGAATCCAATCCAAATGCCCTTCTTTAGCCTAAAGGCCCTCCATGATTTGGCTCCTACCTACCTCTCTGATGTAAACTGCTCTGATGTAAACACTTTCTTCCCATCGTTTAACTCTATCTACACCAGCCTGCTTGTTCTTCTTGAGCATACGGCACTCATTCCCATTTCAGGCCTTGTGCATTTTCTGTTTCCATGATCTTTGCAGGATTCACCCTCTCACTTCGATCAGGTTTCCACTTAAATGGGTCTTCCTCAGAGAGGCCTGAGCACTATTTGAAGTTACCCTTGTAACTTGTCCTTTGACATTTTCTGTCCTTCTCTCTGACTTACTATTCTTTATTGCAATTCTCACTAAAGTGACTTCTATTCTGCAGATGTGCAATGTGGCTTTTTCTGTTTTCTTAGTTTTATCTGAGGCTGCAAAGGTGAAAGCAAGAAGTGTTAATTGCTGGCACATTCCAAAGAAAAGTGCCAGACATTCTACAAACGCTTTGTGAGATGAGCCTTAAAAAATGGTCCAGCAGCACTTAGCCCTCACCCGTCTCAAGGGTATGTGAGAGGAGGTGGGACAATCGATGAGAAGGAGACTGGGGAGCAACTATTTCTCTGAAGGGTTGCCAGTGGTTATGCTGTGTGTTGACTCTCTCTTCCCTTTGGGAGAAGAAACATTTCCTCTTTAAGGTAAGTGAAACAAGCCGTCCACAAGAAAACTGCTCAGCAAATATGACTTGTGTCCTTGGAATTTGGTGGGAGAGGGGATGGTGGGCACAGGGACTGGTACCAGTTTCCTGCCTGTGAAAACCCACAGGTGGGAGGCTGTCAGGAGCCACTCTGAAGGCAGGCCCAGCAGGAAAGCAAGCCTCATAGTGGAAGCAAGTGTCATTCCCTGGTGGCAGGACAAAAGGCTCATGCTTTATGGTGGATCCAGTACACCCAAGGAATGTACCAAACCTTAAATCTTCTTGAAGTGGACCTTACCCAAGAGGGCTCCCTGTGAGTAGAAGGTACCCAGGAGGAAGGCTGGAGGTGCAGTTGTGACTGTCACAGTGGGAGTGTAGGTTAGGACGGTGAGTGATGGGTGGAGTGTGGTGATGGGGGGCAAGACTGTTGACAGGAAATGCTTCGGAGAGAGGTCTTTACTGAGAGGAGGTCTTCAAAGGACCTTCAAAGGTCCCCATGAGAGAAAGAGCCAGGCTTTGGCCTCTGCCATATCCAGGAGGCATCAGACCTAGACTACTACCCTCCTGAACTGGGGCCTGGCTTGCCCTTAGCCAACCTCCCTCTTCTCCCTGCCCACCATCTCCCAAATATGGAAGAATCAGATCCAACAGAAAAAGGCTTGATGTTCCTCAGAAAATTAAACATAAAATAACTGTATAAACCGGCAATTCTGTTCCTAGGTACAAACCCCAAAGAGTTGAAAACAGGGACTCAAACAGATAGTTGTACACAAATGTTCATAACAGCATTATGCACAATAGCCAAAAGGTGGAAACAATCTAAGTGTTCATCAACAAATGAATGGATAACCAAAATGTGGGGTATGTATACAAAAGAATATTTTTCAGCCATGAAAAAGGGACACAGTTCCGATGCATGCAACAACATGGACTTGAAGATAGCATGTTGAATGAAATAATCCAGACACAAAAGGACAAATATTGTATGGTTCTGTTTACATGAAATATCTAGAATAAGTGAATTCATAGAGACAAAAAGTGGATTAGAGATTGCGAGGGACTGGAGGGGAGGGGAAATGGGTAGTTATTGATGAATAGATATAGAGTTTATGGTAGCGATGATGCAAAAGTTTGGTAATGGAAGAACAAAATTGAAATATAATTAATGCCACTGAATTGTACACTTAAAATGGTTAAAAAGGGTAATTTTTCTGGTCTATATATGTTACTATAATTAAAAAAAGAAAAAGAGGGATGAGGAGGAGTGAAAGAATAGTGTTAAGAAAATAGAGAAGAAACTAACCCTACCTCCTATCCATTTTCTGTTGCAGATTTCTTAGACTAAGCTGAGGATTAACTAAAACTTTAAAATGGATTGGACTGGAATTTAAAATTCCTTCTACCGAGACTGTTCCATGATATCTGGAAATGATGAGAAAAGCTATGCTGGTATTCTAGATTTCCTCTAGGGATTAAGAAAAACATTCAGCATAGCCTATCAAAGCAGGAGATGATGATTTACAAAATAAAGATTTTTGTTTCATCCCTCCCACCCCCGAATCTAGGTTCTTAAGTAAACTTGGTTTACACACACACACACACACACACACACATACACACACAATTTGTTGATTCTTTATGTTCTTTTACTCTAGAAGGTAAACTCTCTGAGGGCAAGGCCCTGGTTTATCTTTATTTGTTGTTGTGTCTCAGTGTTTGCAGCTCAGTATTTAGAAGGATGTCAGCACCTTGGAACTGCTCAATCCTTTTCTTCCTTGAAAAATGAATTCCAGAAGGATTGAAAGAAATTATTTGTATTTGGATATAATTCCTTGGTATAGAGCTGTGCTGACTCAAGACTCCCACTGAGAGTATCTGTCTGTGTAGTTCAGTAAATTGGCTGGAGGGCAGGTGTAGATAGAGACTGGGATGTTCTAGTACGAAGCCCACTCTTTCACTGACTAGCTGTGTGTCCTTTGTGGTTACTTAACTGTTCTATGCCTCATTTTATTTTTCTGTACAATAGAAATTTCTCTTTTTATCTGCCAAGTTCATGGTGAGGATTACATGTCATAATGTATAACCAGTTTCTAGTTCGTCATGCTTACTAACTGCTAGTCCATCTCCTTTCTCTCTCTGCAAAAAGGAATAATGCCTTGTTGGAACTTGCTGAGATTTTTCTGGTAAACAGAGCCATTGAACTTTTGAATTTAGAAGGGTGGCTATGATTTGCAGCAGGAACAGCATTTTCTCTGGGAGTTCTCTGGCCTCAGAGGTGATGGATGGGCACCTCTCAGGCATAGTTTCTTGATCAATAAGCCATAAAGTCTCAAATTATTTTGTTAGATCCATTGATCAAATCCATTGAATTTGCCCCAACCTTTTTATTTTTAATGCGAGGAGTGGTGATATTCAGTTTCTCTTCCATTTTTCCTTCCATTTAGTTTTAGATTACTATGTGGCAGTTTGGGGAATACTGGAAGTAGAGAATGGGAGTTATTACCCCTGCAAATTGAAGGAAAAATGCTTATTTTGGTATGTCTGTTTTGGAATTAAGCAATATGGATTTTCCCTCTGGTCTCTTGAGAGGTTCTTCAATATGTTGGTTTGGAGCACCTTTATCTATTTTTTAAATTCATGCACTCATTCATTCATTCAATCATTCTGCACTGATTGAATATGTGACAAGTACTGAAGGTGGGTTATATTTGCCTGTTGCTTGTTTTCTATAGAAAGGCCAACCAACTCACCAACTAGATTCGAATTTTGCACGGAGATGCAAGATTTGCTCCGTGTATAACATGGTATTTGTTCAATAGTTTTGATTGTTGAATGAATGAATTAAATTGTTTCTGGAGCATTTTGCTAGATAGAAGATTTATTCACTCTTTTAACAAGAATGTATTGAGTATTTTTTAATGTAAATAATAATAACCAATTTCTGGTGTTGCAATGAAGATTAAAAGATATGAAGAGTTCATAGTCCATTTGCAGGTACAAAATAAATTCTTAATAACTGGTAGATATTATTATTATTATTATTATCTCCTGGTACAGTTGAGCTATGGGAAGAGGATGCCATGTCTATTTATTTGGTTGGTTAAGTTTATAAAATCCTAGTGTTGAGAATCTCTGGCCCTATACAATAAATAAAATGATTCAATTAAAAATAGCTCTGAGTATGTTACCTGATTTTCTTTTCCCACTCTGTCCCCCCAACACATACACAGTTATTTAGCTTAAGAAGAATATCACCATTATAGAATTACCCAGCCCTTGGGGATCCCAGAAAGGAGAGGTATAATCAAGTCTTATCTTAGTGAGTAAAATACACTCATCCTTGAAAATAAAGACATTTAGCTTCCTGTGTAAGGCAAGCTGCCTCAGGTAAGTAAACATTCTTTTTATCCAAGGAGAGTTTCATTCACGCTCTTTAAAAGTGAATCCAATACTTAGTAATTAGTTTATTTATGTTGTACAGTAGAATCCCAACAAAGAACTTTAAAATTGCACATACTTTTTTGGGGGGGTGGTGGTAATCTGGCAACTCATATCACAGCGAAGATCTAATTTCTTGAATATATAAGGAGCCCCTAACAATCTAATAATAAGAGAGGGATAGCAATAATAATCTAATAATAAAAAATATGAACAGGCTGTTCTTAAAAAAGGAAATACAAATGATGGTTCTCAAACATTAAAAGATAGTCAAGCCCACTAATCATAGGAAAAACACAAAATAAAATGACTGAGGTAGCATTTTAACCTGGCAGATTGCCAACAGTCGTAAAGTTTGACAGCACAAGGTATGGCCAATGGAGAAACAGGTATTTTCATACATTTCTGGTGGAAGTGTGAATTGTTACATCTCTGGAGGAAAACTGCATATACTTTTTAATATATTGTGATAACAATGGACAACACCTGAAATTTCATGTATCTCCTTCCGTCTTTCTCCTCCCTTCCTTCCTTCCTTCCTTCCTTCCTTCCTTCCTTCCTTCCTTCCTTCCTTCCTTCCTTCCTTCCCTCCTTC
The DNA here is from genome assembly GCF_023851605.1 of Tamandua tetradactyla. Lineage (NCBI taxonomy): Eukaryota > Metazoa > Chordata > Mammalia > Pilosa > Myrmecophagidae > Tamandua > Tamandua tetradactyla. The sequence continues at coordinate 17,675,491 of NC_135330.1, read as the reverse complement.
CCTCCCTCTCTCCCTCCCTCCCTCCCTCCCTCCCTCCCTCCCTCCCTCCCTTCCTTCCTTCCTTCCTTCCTTCCTTCCTTCCTTCCTTCCTTCCTTCCTTCCTTCCCTCCTTCCTTGTTCATTCCATTTTACTTAGGATGTTTTGCAAATGCCCTCTATCTATATAGTGCTGTGCTGTCTATGGCTCCTCCAGGCTTTTGCTCATGATTTCCTCTTTCCTAGGAATGTTCTTCCTATCTTCTGCAATGATTCAAATCTAATGTAGGGTTCTTTTCTGTGTGTTACCATATCTCCCAGTGCTTACTCTTGTTAATACATTACCCCCTGCATTGTAGCCACATATTTGCTTGTTTGCTAACCTCCATGAAGCATGTCACTTGAGGGTGGGGGGTAGTGACTTGTAATCTAGTGCCCACTGTCTGATACACAGCGTTTGCTTGACAAATATCTGTTGAATAAATGCATGATTGGATAAATGAGTGAGTAGTTGCGTGACAGGCTTCACAGAGGTGGGGCTTTTGAGATGAGCCTTAGAGGATGAAGCAGGATTAGATAGCTATATTCATAGAACTCTAATCATCAGCACTGAATGTAATGAATTACCTAAACTGAGTTGTCTACTATTGACTTCCCTAAAAGTATATCCCATGCTGGAAAATTATGAGGTATTACTAATGAAAGCACAATGGGTATGAATTAAGAACCTTAACTAACATTTGGGGTGTGTGAAATACTGCTATATTTAATGGATTCTATTAGAGTTATCGTCAATATTTTTTTTTAAAGCAATGGTGTCTATAGACATTTAGAATTTTGAATTATGTAAAGCTTATTTTTGAAAAAAACATTTTAATGACAACATTTATAGACAAGGAAGGAAAACTTTCCATACATATATGCATTTTGTACTAAAAAATCTCATGGCACTTAATATATTTTATGAAGGTTGTGCTTTTGGAAATATATAGAGAGGCAAACCTATGACAAGTGATCAATGGATAACTGAGGGAATAAGTTACTGAGGAAAGACATCATAACGGGGTCAGAAATTACAGACCTATTGTCAAATGAGGTATGGGGTACCACTGTTGCCAAAGTTTTAAGTTAATTGCTGGCACCTCCTTTGTGCATTTGATCAGACATGAGAGGGAGAAATTCTTCCTGCCCTTCATAAACTGTCAACAAGCCAAGTGAAATATGTGTCTTGAAAATAAATGCAAACCTTTTCCATAGTTAAGGAAGAACATGATGCAATGATTTAGGCACCTGGAAAACATAGCTCTTTCCCATTGTATTTATTTTTTGCATTAATGTAATGCACTGACCATGTATTTGAAAAGCTACATTTGGATGATCTTTACAAGGTTTTCTTCAGCTTGACGATGAAGCCATCTATAGTCATCTCTGAATTGCCCACATGTGTATTTTCCCACCTATGAAGTACCTGTGGCACATTTTCCAAAAGTAATGGCTTAACTCTGTTAGCCAGCATATCTCAGAACTGGTCCCCCTTGCTCAGAAAATGAAGAAATTATTTGAATATGAAATAATAAAAAAAAATGTAAGTCTGTAGGTAAATCCGCTGCAGAAAAAAATACAACTATAAAATGATACATTTTCAAAGCCCTAGAGCAAGTGAATGGATTCCTAATCTTTCTACTCCTATAGCAATTTTTACCAACCTTTATTTATAACATTTATCACATTTTATTATAGTTATTCATTTGCTTGTCTGACGCCCTGGGTCTGTGAGTGCTCACGGTAAAGGCAGATTTCTGATTCAATTTTCTTCCCTTAGCCTTGAATTCTATATCTAGTATTGAATAAAGTTATGTTGAGTTAATTAATTAATGTACAAATGAATGAATAAATATGGTTTTACATGCTTGAAAGTAGTGTAGGACTTCTATTAGAATAATAATTAGAGAATTGGTGGTAGCTTACATTTCAAAGCATTTGAAGCTGAGAGTAATCTTCTAGAACATCCAATACATGTTTTTAAGCATTAATTTTTTCTTTAAGCAACAGAATTCTGATTTCATTACCATATTACTGTGAACTCCATAAAGTATGAGGCAGAAGGGTATAAAACTGACAAAGGTGGAGAGGAGATAAGCAGCCTGGCATCCTGGACTACTTCTACTTCTCCACTGGCCAGGCCAACCCCTGGTCCCAACACAGAATCCCAGATCTCTGTGGAAAGCCATTTGGATGACAACTTTGCTGCACCCCATTGCTGTTGTATGGATGAAGCCGGGACGTTTTTGGGGGTCCCCCAAGGTTATTACCAAGCCAAGACTGGAACCCAAGTCTCCTGAATGGACAAAGCTTTTTCAAATATACGATATTTTTCACCTCATCATTATTTCTGTGGTTATTTCAGATCCCCACTCTCCCACTCCCCTTTGTGAGGTGAAGGAGAGACTGCAGACGGTAACATCAATTAGTTTAAAAGGAGCAGACCTGTGTGACCTGAATTCTACCGTCTGAAGCACTCTCTTGGTTTTGCTTCTAGCATACAATCACTGCGAGTGGAATACTGGGTGATGTGGCTGAGAGCTTATTGGATAGAAAACTTTGCAAAGCCTCAGACATGATTTCCTGAACATGCATTAATTCTCCCATGGGCATCAGTGGTTCAACCACTCGACTGTGTGGTCAGTGGGAACAGGTATTAAAAAAAAAAAAAAAAAGAAATCCATAAAGAATTCCCAAACCTTACAGTAGCTTAGCATCTCAAACTTCTTCTTTCTCTTCTAAGCTTTTATCTGGGCCTGATAAAAAGTAACCAAAGTGAAGGTCTTATCTTATCTGATGGAGATGCAAACAGATGATGCTATGGATAATGATAGTCATGATGGTGACAATTTTGCTTTCAGGTTGAAGAGCACATTTAAGTTTACAGAGAGCACTGCAAGGCTGCATGTCACGGTATCTTGAAAGCAACCTGTAAAGCAAGAGCACATACATGCTACGCCCTTTAGAAAAGTGAGGAAAACGATTGAAGATGCATGTTAAAATGACATCCATGATGACACAAAAATGATAGAAATGAAGAATCCCGGTAATATTTCCTCTACACAATACAATCATGGCATGACAGCATTTAAATTGCAAGAAATTGCTAAAGGCCTCAAAGCAACCCTCATATTAGTCCCTGCAACAGTGAGCTTTGACTCAAAGAAACTTGCATCTGATCCTCATGGAGACCTATGCAAACAACTCAGTCCCTTAATGAGGGGAATTTGTGGGACCTTCTCTAATGATTTTTTCTCGTATGCTGTATGGTGGGGGCCACACTTCATTCCTTTTCCATGTGAGTATCCCGCTATTGCAACACCACTTGTTGAAAGTCTTTGGAGGGGAGGAGGGGTGCATAGGCCGGGATTTGAACCTGGGATTCCTGCATGGCAGGTGAGAATCCTATCACTGAACTCCCTTCTCTAATGATTTTTAACAGCAGAATAATTTCCTTCCTAGGGTAAAATCATGTCTTAGTTTATCTTTGGTATCTTAATTAACAGTACTGTATTGACTCTACTTTCTGTCCTTTTATTTTAGAGGAAAATTCTGGCAAAAATGTTTTATGTTTCAACTTACTTTTTATTATTTTGGTTTGATTAATGGAGGGAGATTTGATATAGACTGATAGAGTGCTCCTCATGCCTGTCCTTTTCCTGTCCTTAGTTTCACTGATGCTCAATCTCTTTGAGCTTTATTTTCCTAATACATGAAATGGGGATAATAATCCCCATCGATTGGGCTGTCTCAAAGCATGAACCAGGTTGTTTATGTAATGCTCCCAGTATAATGGATATATATGAACGAGTCTTGAGCATAAGAGGCCCTCATTTTTTCTCTTCCACTTTCCCCTTCACTCCTTTTCTGTCCTCATGCTATTTTGACTCTAACTCTTTATGTTCCTTCCTTTCTCCCTCTTTCACTTTTTTGCATATTACTATCTTGTTTCTTCTCTTTATTTTCCTTGTGTTTCTGTTTTCTTTATTTGTAATACTCCTGATGTCTTTCCATTCTCTCCACCAGTCAGGATTCAATGGAACAGGGATTTGTCATGGGAATTAGTCCTCACACAGTGAGGATGAAGCTGGGGAAGTAAAGTTCCCAGAAAGGAACTGAAGATCAGGACCAGCCCTGGTGCAGCTGAGCAAGTCAGCATTTTCAGGAAAATCTGTAAACTAGACCCATCTAGGTGGTCTACAGAAGGGGCTGGCATAGAAGTCTTGAAAGGTTATTGGCTCACCATGGCTCTACCTCTGTAACTTCATTGTAAAGTGTCTGGTGGGCTTGGGGCTGCTGTAGCTTGCAAGGACAAGCAGTCAGCAAGGAGAGCTGGGCATGGAACGGGGAAGAGGAAAAATTGGAACCTGTCTGCATCCAGCTCTTACAACCTCTAACCAGTGACAAGCTCTAGAAAATAATGGCTGTTGCTTCTCTTCTACCTCCTGAAACTTATGCAGGTTCATTTTGGCCAAGTACAACCCAGAACCAAACGGGGAAAGGGATGTAGAGATTAAGTGGCTCCCTGTGTTAACAGGTTAGAGATAGAACAATCCAGCATGCTCGTGAGCCTCAACACTTTATTGATCTCACAATGTATCTTCTGTACAAGATAACCTACTAAAACTTTTAAGCAAAAATCTAAAATGAAACAGAACATCTATCCCTCCCCACACCCCCCAAAAAAACCCAACCAACCAACCAATTAGCCAAACAAACAAGCAAACAAAAAATAGCAGACTATTTTGCATAATTGGGTTAGAAAAGACTTTTTATACAAGACACAGAAAATAAAAACAAAAAAGGACAAATGGAAATCTTAGAAGTCATCGAAATTTAAACTTCTTTTCCTCAGAAAACATTGTTTAGAAAATCAATAGAAACACAACAAACTGGGAGAAAATATTCTCAATACCTGTATCTGTGAAAAAGGATTTCATGCATAATATATAAAGAACGCCTACAAAAAGATAAAACTCAATAAAATGTGCAAAAGACCTAACACATGTCACAAAGGAAGATAGACTAATGAGCAATTAGCACATGAAAAAGTACCAAACACTCAACACTTTTTAAACCATTAGGACAATGCATATTAAAACCATGATGAGATACCACTATACACATACTAAAACGGCTAAAATTACAAAGGCTGAGAAAATCAAATGTTGGCAAGTATGCAGAATTACTGGAATTCTCATGGATTATTGTTGGAATGTAGAATGGCACAACCATTTTGGAAATCAGATTGGTAATTTTATGTACGGTTAAACATATGCCTACCCTATGACCCAGAACTTTCACTTCTAGATGAAACTTTACCAATGAGAGCTAAAGACAAATATCCACAAAAGGATTTGCATAAGAATGTTCAGAATAGCTTTATTCATAATAGCTCCAAGCTGGAAGCAACCCAATGTCCCTCAATAGGAGAATGGATAAACAAGTTATGGTATATTCCTCCAATGAAATAATGCACAGTAATATAAAGGAACATACTATAGACACATGCAAAATGGATAAAGTTAAAAATTTTTACAATAAATGTAAGAAGTCAGATACAAAAGAGTACATACTGAATAATTCCATTTATATGAAATCCTGGAACACTTAAATCTTATCTATGGTGAAAAAAATCTCAAGAGGGGAAACTTTGGGAGACAGAGTACGTGATTGGATTTTGGGGACTGACCTAGAAGGAGCAAGATGAAACTTACTGGGGCGTTGAAAGTGCTTTTGCTTAAATAGGGTACAGATTTACTTGAATTTGTGCATCTATCAAAACTCATTGAATTACAACCCTTATGAACTGTACATTTTACCTCAATCTAAAATTTTTTAAAATAAAAGTTTCTATATTTTGTTTGCATGTGAGTATAATGTAAATAAAAGTTCCACCCTGTTGTTATGTACTGTGTTCCACATCCAAACCAAATTGTAAAAGCACTGACTTTGGCATCAGAGAACATGAGTTAAAAACCCAATTCATGATTTCTTTTTTTGGCTATATAATTGTGGGGAAGTTATTTATGCTCCAAGGCTAATATTCCTTATCTGTAAAATGGACACTAATCATATCCATCTTGTAGAGATCTTGTGAGAATTAAATGACCTAATGTATATAAAAAGCTTATCACACAACCTAGAGCTACACTGCCCAATAGTTAGCCACTAACCACATGTGGATAAATTTAACTTAATTAAAATTAGATAAAATTAAGCATGCAATTACTCAGTTATATTAGTTACTATTACAACTGCTCAAGAGCCCCATATGTTTAGTGTCACTATATTGTACAGTACAGATATAGGATATGTCTAATATCACAGAAAATCCTATCTGAATAGTGGTGTCCTAGAGTATAGAATGTGTTTATAAATATTATTAAGGAAAAACACTTTCCTTAACCATTTCACATCTTATTGAAGAAACTAGACAATGAAAAGTGAGAAAACAATGTGATAAAATGCTAACTTTGAGGGGTATTATGGCAAAAGAGAGGAGAACTTTCTTTGCAGAAGGGCAGATAAACAACGCTAGGAGCAGTCCCTGAGTTGTGTCCATAGTGTGACTCTGGGATACTCAAATGCACGTGAGAAGAGGGGCACTAGAGCAAATCCTAGGAACACTGAGCATATGCTGGTGTGCCGGCCACCCCTCTTTACTGAAAGCAAATCCTTAAAGAGGTAAAACAGGAGGTGGCGGAGTGGTAGAGAGACCCCCATAACCAGCAAGTATTTGGTGAGTGATGGTTGGGGTTGGAATGGCAGGACATGAGGCTAAAAGAGTAAACAGGGCATACCTGAAGAAGTGGCTTTATATCATGCCAATGCATGATTAAAAAATAAATTTAATCATTTGGACATGTAATACATTCATATATTGTAGCATTTTAAAACCATTAAAAGAAATACAGTGAAAATTTCACACATGCTATTGGTAACAGCTTCTCTTTTTTACTTAGGTAATATTCTGGAGTTTATTTTATACAAACACAAGTTAGAAGCATCTAGGTATCACAGATGTGTATGTGTGTGTGTTATGTTCCCCTTTTAATATAAATGGGATTTATACTAATGTGTACCTTGCCTTTTTCACATAAGGTATATATCTTGGAGATCTTTAGATATCTGTATATAGAAAACTTACAAATGTTCTTTTTATTTTCTTCTTCATATTTTAAAAAAAAAGCTACATAGAATTCCACATGAGGATGTATGATTGCTTATTTCATTAATCTCTGTGCTGGTTTGAATCTGTGGTGTAATGCAGAAAAGCCATGTCCTTTAATTCTCATTCAATATTGCTGCGTGGGATCTTTTGATGGTTTCCATGGAAATGTGACCCACCCAATTTTGGGTGGCAACTTTTGATTAGATGGTTTCATGGAGATGTGTCTCCACCTATTCAAGGCTGGAGCCCCTTAAGAGAAAACCATTTTGGAAAAAGCTTTTAAGCAAGTAGAACCAACAGAGTCCATGCAGCCAGCGACCTTCGGAGCAGAAGGAAAACACCCCTGGGGAAGCCTTACCAAATGAGGAGAGAAAACTAGCAGACATTGCCATGTGCCCTCCCAGCTGAGAGAGAAACCCTGAATGTCATTGGCCTTCTTGAGCCAAGGTATATTTCCCTGGATACCTTAGATTGGACATTTTTAAAGACTTACCTTAATCTGGACTTTTTCATGGCCTTAGAACTGTAAACTGGCAACTTAATGAATTCCTCTTTCTAAAAGTCATTCTTTTAGAAAGCATTCCAGCAGCTTTTGCAAACTAAAACAGTCTCTTATTAAATGATATATATATTTCCAATCTTTTGCTATTATAAAAATGTTGCAAAAATAACTCTGTACATGAATAATTTCTCAAGTACTAGTGCCCTTCTATAGGGTAAATGCTTTGAAATAGAACTGTGGGTCTGTGATTTCTGATAAATAATGCCACACTGGTCTCCATAGGGTGGACCCAATTACAATCCTGCTCGTAATGTATAAGAATGCTGGTTCCCCACAGCCTCCCCAGTAGAGATTGCTGTCACACTGGTATTTCTGGCAATCTGATAGGTGATCCATGCCATTTTAATATTCATTTCTCTTATTATGAATAAGGATGAGCATCATCTCATATGTTTAAGAGCCATTTGTTTTTCCTTTCCTGAGAAACATCTGTTCATATTTTTGCTCACTTTTTTATTGTTAAGCATTTTGAGCTGAATTTTTATCTTATTTTACTGCATTAGAGAATCTTCGAAGGGATGGTGATTCAATCAGGCATCCTTGTTAGAAAGTTCTCTTTAGAAAAGTAGATTAAGTCAGGAAAGACTGGAGACAAGAACACTAAGGAGAGGAACATAATTCATGTCAAAAGTTCAACAAGATGAGAGGAGGGGTCAGTTACCAAGATGGTGGCATAAGATACTGCAAGGTTCTGTTCCCTCACAGAATATTTGAACAATTAGCAAAAATTGGCAGAACCATCTTCCTTAAAACTGTGGGAAACAGTTAAAGAGATGAAGTAAGTGGGCAAGGGCAAAATCAAGAAAATACAGCTTTAAAACCAGTAGAAGAAACTTGTGGTGGCATCCTTGCTGGCCTTTCCTCACCACTCCTCCATGAGATTTACAGCCAGCCTGTGCTCCCATTGTGGGTCCCTGGCCTTGATCCAGAGGGAGCAGTGTAAGCTCTATGCACACATTAGGTACCTGGATGCTGGTACCAATTTATTTGGTGACAGTGTGAAAAACTGAGTCAGAAAACTTTTTCTCAGGCTCACATTCCTAGAACTTGCTCCACAGGCAGAGGCAGTTTGAAGATAGCTAAAGCAGTGGAAGAGACATTAAGTAATAATGACATGGGGCAAAGGATTACGTGCTTTAAGTCATACAATAGAGCACCTTGGAGGTGGAGAAAGTCTATATCATAAGAAGTAGAGGGGACATTTGACTTCCTGAAAATAGGGTAATTTTCTAAGGCTATGAGCAAGAACAAGCCCAGGACAAGAATCAGGCTTAGAAAAGAAAGAGATGACCCTGCTATTTATGTTTGTCTTGGGTTGTTCTTCTTCTAGGGGTACTAAAGTCTGCAAGAGAGCACCAGCCAATGCAGAGCTAATTTACAAAGACAGTGAAAGGTGTTTTTTTGTCTTTGATTTGTTTGTTTTGTGTTAGCTGCTGGCCCTCAAGGATATCTCTGCCATATCAAATCTGGATACAAACTTAAGAAAGAGACAGCCCAGGGACTAAATACCAGAGTTAACACTTTAAAATATTAAAATATACAGAGTGCAACAAAAGATTATAAGAAAGTAAGAAAAAAGAACCAGAAACATTGGCCCATCAAAGGATTAAGATAAAAATCTAGAAACCATCAATCAAGAATATCAGAATTTGTACATATCAAACAAAGAATTTAAATAAATGATCTTCAGTGTGCTCAAGGAGATAAAGGAAAACACAAGAAAGAACAAAGGATACCAGGAAAACAATGAATGAACAATGTGAGGATCTCAGTAAAGAGATAGACATTTTTAAAAGGAACCAAAAAGAAAAACTGGACTTGAAGACCAAAACAACTGAAATGAAAAAATCCTCTAGAGGGATTCAACAGTAGATTGGATTTGGCAGAAAAAATAATACAATTGAAATGATTCAGATTGAGGAGCAGAAAGAAAAAAGGATGTAAAAGATGAACAGAGCATAAGAGACCTGTGGGACACCAACAAGCATACCAATGTATCCACTGTGGTGGTCCCAGATGGGGAAGAAAGAGGGAAAAGGGCAGAACGGATTTTCAAAGAAATAATGGCAGAAAACTCCCCAAATATAATGAAACATATGGATAGGCACATTCAAGAACCCCAGTGAACCCCCAGCAGGATCAATGCAAAGAAAAATACTCTTAGCACATAGTAGCCAAACTGTCAAATGCCAAGGACAAGGACAGTTCTGAAAGCTACAGGAGAAAAGCAACACATTATGTAAAAGAGAGCCCCACTCAGTTCAAGTGCCTATTTCTCATCAGAAATCTTGGAGGCAAGAAGGCAGTGGGACAAAACATTTAATGTGTTGAAAGAAAACAATTGTCAATCAAGAATGGTAAATCCATTGAGACTGTCTTAGAAAATAGAGGCATAGATTAAGGCATTCACAGGTAAACAAAAGCTGAGTAGGTTTACCACCTTTAGGTCCACCTTACAGCAAGCTAAAAAGAGTGCTGAAGGAGTACTGAAAGGAAAGGACATCTTTTTGGATAATTTGGACAATTATGTGGGTAATTATATGTGCCAGTACTATTGTATCATACTTGTTGGCATCTAAGTCCACTTTTTTTTTTTTTTGCATGAGCAGGCATCAGCAATCGAACTTGGGTCTCCGGCATGGCAGGGGAGAACTCTGCCACTGAGCCACAATTGCACTGCTCTCCATTTTTAACTTATTACAGTCTCTAAAAGGTAAATGCATAAAAAGTAATAGTGAATCTATATTTTTGGACATACAGTATATAGAGATATAATTGGAACAAGTTAAATAAGCAGGTAAGGGGAGGAAGGATAAAGGAACAGTTTATGTGTATGCTATTGTAGTCAAGTTGGTATCATACCAAAAGTTATTGTATTGATTTAGGATGTTAAATTTAAGCTCCATAGTAAGCACATACAGAGAGAAGTGAGAAAGGACTCAAAATGGTACACAATAAAAAATTAAGTTTATATGAAAGTAGGTGTTAATGGAAGAATTGAGGGGAAAAAGTGCACAATTTACAAACACCAAATAGCAAAATGGCAGAAGAAAGTCCTGCATTATCAAGTGATGCTTTAAATGCAAAGGGATTAAACCCTCCATTCAAAAGGCAGAGTTGGCAGAATGTATAAAAAGTATGGCCCAACAGTATGCTGTTTACAAGCGAGTCCCCCTTAGATTCAAAGACACAGTTAGGTTGAAAGTGAAAGGATGGAAAAAATATACCATGCAATTGGTGACCATAAGAGAGCTGGGGTAGTTATATTAATATCCAATAAAACAGACTTTAAGTTAAAAATTATTACAAAGGACAAAGAAATTCACTAAATACTAATAAAGGAGTCAATTTAAGAAAAAGACATAACAATTATAAATATATATGCACCTCATGGCAGAGCCCAAAGATATAAAAGGAAATATTGACAGATTTGGAAGGAAAAATATAAAATTCTACATTAATAGTAGAATCTTCAATATACTACTTTCAATGATGGATGGAACATCTAGAAAGAAGATCACTGTAATGCATATATTAAAAAAGAATGATCTCAATTCAGAGACCTAACATTACAACCAGATGATGTAGACAAGCAAGAGCAAGCTAAACCTAGAGCGAGAAGGATGGAAATAACAAGGATTAGAATGGAGACAAATGAAATCAAGAATAATTAAAAAAAATAGAGAGAATAATGAAACCAAAAAATGGTTCTTCAAAAGTTCAATAAAACCAACAAACATTTAGCTAGATTGACAAAGAAAAAAAGAGAGGACATGCAGATGACAAAAGTCTGAAATGAAGAGGGGGGGATATTACTACCAACTTCACAGAAATAAAAAGATTACAAAATGATAGTATGACCAAAGGTTTGCCAACAACTTAGATAACCAAGATGAAATGGACAAATTCCTAGAAACATACAAAGTACGTACAATGACTTCAGAAGAAATAGAAGATCTCAAAAGCTAAGTAAAGATTTGAATCAGTAATCAAAAACTTCCCAATTAAAAATGCCTATGCCCAGATGGCTTCATAGATGAATTTTACCAAACATTCCAAGAAGAATTAACATAAATTCTGCTCAAACTCTTCCAAAAATTTGAAGAATAGGAAGCACTTCCTAACTCATTCTATGAGGTCTGCATCACCCTAATACCAAAGTCTGATGAAGGAAAAGAAAATTACAGACCAATACCCTTTTTTCAATATAGATCCAAATAGTCTCAAAATGTACTAGCAAAACAAATCCAAAGAACATTTTAAAGCAATTATATACCACAATCAAGAGGTATTTATCCCAGGTGTTCAAGGGTGGTTCAGCAAATGTAAATTAAAGAATGTAATAACTGCATGAAAAGAACAAAGGAAACAAAGCCATGTAATCATCTCAGTTGTTTCAGGGAAGGCAATTTACAAAATCCAGCACCCCTTGTTGATAAAAAGCACTCAGAAAACTAGTAGAGTTTTCTTTCAGAAAACTTTGAATAGAAGGAAATGTCTTCAACATGATGAAGTGTATCTATGAAACACCCACCACTAATATCATACTCAATTGCGGAAGACTGAAAACTTTCCCTCTAAGGACAGCAACAAGTCAAGTATGCCCACTATTATTCAACATCGTGCTAGAAACTCTAGCCCAAGTAATTAGGCAAAAAGCAAACAAACAAATAAAACCACATTCACACTGAAAAAAAAAAAATAAAACTTTCCCTATTTGCAGATGACATAATCCTATATAAAGAAAATCCTGAAAAATCTACAATAAAGCTACTAGAGCTAATAAACAGATTCAGCAAAGTGTGGGGTACAAGGTCAACACAAAAAAATCAGTGTTGTGTCTATATATTAGTTATGAAAAATATGAAGAGGAAATCAAGTGAAAAATTACGTTTAGAGAAACAATGAAAAAATCACGTAACCAGGAATAAATTTAACCAAGGATGTAAAGGATTTGCAATGGAACACTATAAAACATTGTTAAAAGAAATAAAAAATGATATAAATAAATAGTAGGAAGTTCTATGTTCAGGAGTTGCAAAACTAAATATTTTCAAGTAAAGGCAATTTACAAATTCGATGCAATCTCAATCAAAATTTCAACAGCCTGTTCGCAGAAATGAAAAAGCCAATTATGAAATTTAATTGAAAGGCAAAGTTAGCCAAAAGCACCTGGAAAAAGAACAATAAAGTTGGAGGACTCACACTTAAATTTTAAAATTTTAAAATTTATTGCAAAGCTGCAATAATCAAAACACAACGGTAGTAGCATAGGACAGTCTTATAGACCAATGAAATCAAGTTTAGAGGTCAGAAATAAGCCCTCACATCTATAGGTCAATTGATTTTTGATAAGGGAGTCAAGTCTACTCAATTGAGAAATAATAGTCTCTTCAACAGGTGGTCCTGGGAAAACTGGATGTCCATATGCCAAAGAAACAAGGTGGACCTCTATCTCACACTATATACAAAAATCAACTTAAAATGGAAAAAAATCTAAATATAAGAAACAGGGTTATAAAACTCCTAGAAGTTAATATAGGGAAGAATCTTCAGGACCTCGTGTTAGGCAATATTTTCTTAGACTCTACACCAAAGACACAAGCAATAAAAGAAAAAACAGATAAATCAGACATCATCAAAATTAAAAACCTTTGATCATTGAGGGACTTCAAAATGAATATAAAAAATCAACCTACAGAATGGGAGAAAATATTTGGAAACCATATATCTGATAAGGATTTAGTATCCAGAATACTTGGATAAATCCTACAGCTCAACAACAAAAAGTGAACAACCTTATCAAAAATGGGGACTTGAATAGACATTTCTCTAAAGAAGATATACAAATGGCCAAAAAAGCACATGAAAAGATGCTCAACATTATTTGCCATCAGTGAATTGCAAACCAAAACCAGGAGATACCACTTCACACCTACTAGAATAGATATTATTGAAAAATAAAAAAATAGCAACTGTTGGAGAGAACATGGAGAAGTAGAAATGCTCATTCATTATTGGTAGGAATGTAAAATGGTGTAGCCACTGTGGAAGACAGTTCGGGGTTTCCACAGAAAGTCAATTTGGAATTACCCTATGTATTAGCTAGGTAATACATTCATTTTTCTTTAAAGAAACAGAATCAGCTGGAAATACCCATAGATATAAAATTTATAAAGGTGTCTCACGTAACCATGGGAACGTAGAGTCCAGGATCTGTAGGGCAGGCTGCAAGCTGGTAACTCCAATGAAGTTCCTCAATGAACTCTCAGGAGGGGCTGGCTTGGCAACCGAAGGAATGGAAGAGTCCAGAATCTGTAGAGCAGGCTGTGAAGCTGATGACTCCGATGAAGGGTATGGACAAACTCCACAGGAGAGGCTCGCTGGCTGAAACAGGAAGAGAAACAATCTCTTCTGAATTCTCCTTAAAAGCCTTCCAGTGATTAGATTAAGTGTCACTCATTACAGAAGACACTCCCTCAGCTGATTACCAATGCAATCAGCTGTGGATGCAGCCGACATGATCATGACTTAAGTCCATGAAATGTCCTCATAGCAACACACAGGCCAGTACTTGCCTGACCAGACACAGGCACCAACACCGGGCCAAGGTGACACATAAACCTGACCATGACACCATATGATTGGGCAATCCCACTTCTAGGAGTATAGTCAAAAGAATTGAAAGCAAGGACTGGAACAGATATTTCCATGCAGATAGTTCCACACAGGTGTTCATAGAAGCATTATTTACAATTGTCAAACAACAGAAGCAACCCAATTCTCTGTGACGGTTAGATTCTGGTATCAACTTGGCCAAATGATTATGCCTAATTGTCTGGTCAGTTAAGCACTGGCCTGCCCATTGCTGCAAGGACATTTCGTGGCTGGTTGATAAACCAGAAGGCTGGTGTATTAAATCATCAGTCAGTTGAATACATCTGTGACTGGTTACACAGATATCTTAGTTGTGATAAACTAAGAGTGTGTCTTCTGCAGCAAGATAATCCAATCAGTTGGATACTTTTAAGGAAGGAAAGAGACCTTTTTACTGCTTCTTTAGCCAGCGAGCCTCTCCTGTGGAATTTGTCTAGGCCGTTTATTGGAGCCATCAGCTTCACAGCCTGCCCTATGGATTTTGAACTCTTCTATTTCTGTGGTTGCATGAGACACCTTTATAAATCTCATATTTACAGATCTGTCCTGTCGGTTCTGTTTCTCTAGAGAACTCTGACTAATACAGTCTCCATCACCAGGTGAACAGATAAACAAAATGTGGAATACATATAAAATGAAATATTATTCAGCTGTTAAAATGAATGAAGTTTTGATACATGTGATAGCACGGAAAAATTTTGAAAACATCATGCTGAATGAAATAAGGCAGACACAAAAGGACAAATATTGTGTGATCTCACTGATGTGAAATAATTAAAAGAAGCAAATTCATAGAATCGGTAAGTAGAATACAGTTTCCCAGGGCTGAGGTAGGGGTGGGAAATGGCTAGTTATGATTAATTGGTACAGAGTTTCTGTTTGGTATAATGGAAAGTTTTGGAATGGATGGTGGTGATGGCAGCACAACGTTGTGAGTTGATTGGCACCACTGAATTACATATGTGAATGTAATTAATAGGAGAAATTTATGGTGAATGTGTGGTACTAGAATAAACTTAAAAAAGAAATTAAAGTTCAACAAGGCACTTGGAGTGGAGCGGAGGCTGCTAACTCCAGAGTTAATTAAAGGGAAGAGCAAAATAGAAAGGATTGATTGGTTGCTTGGGGTCATGGAGAAGGAAGATTCCAGGAAGATTCTCCTGCATCCCATTTGAGGCATTGCGGTCTGTAACTGGTACTTAATTACCTTGAAATTAAAGGAATTACTTTTCAAGAGCAGTTGTGAGCAGAGTTTTTCACATTCCTATGGAATGTCTGCTTGGTTTATCAGGTTCAGAAATTTAGGAGAGAGGCCAAGACTAGAGCTTTTATATATATACATATATATATACACGCACATATGATCTCATATATATGTATAAAAAATCTTATTAATCTGAGGTATTTCTATAGTAACAAGGCTAACAAGGAGAGGGGGAGCAGAATTAACTCTGTTGGAAATTCTTGTAACTGATTTCACAAGTGGATAAGATTCCGTTATAATTAGCATATTCTTTGTTTGAATGCAAATGTTCTTTCTAAAGTTCCTCATTCTTATTAGACTAACACTTCCCTTGTTTCCACTGGTAATTTGCTTGGCAAATCCTTTTTGCACTCTTACAGGCAAAATCCTATTACAAATGCTCTATGAAACACGCTTGCCAAACTGTCTAGTCCAGAGCGGCAGTGTTTGTCGTGCTGACCAGAAGGACCTTTCCAGCTCCCTGCCAGCTCCCACAATGCTCTGTGGCATGTGCTGTCTTTCCAAGGAGTGCATGGTTCTAGGGGAGACTGGCTGAGTTTAAAGTGCCTGAGGAATGTGTATTTGGTTTATAGAAGGTCTCCCTTGCCTTTGCATGGACTGGATGACACACAGGGCTTGGCACCTAGTAGGTGATCAAGAAATTGTTATTGAAGGGAGAAAACATTGATGGAGGGACAACCAAGTGCCAGGCATTGAGAGCTAACCTCTTTTTTCTTCCTTTTTTTATCCTGATATAGTTATGGTGGTTTGAAGCTGTTGATGTACCCCAGAAAAGACCATGTTCTCTTTTTTCCTTTTAAATATTTTTATTGGCAAATCTTCACACACATACAGTCCATACATGGTGTACAATCCGTGGCTTACATTAACATCACCTAGTTGTGTATTCATCACCATGATCATTTTTAGAACATTTGCATCACTCTGGAGAAAGAAATAAAAAGAGAAAATAAAAAACTCATAGATTCCAAACCCCTTACCCCTCCTTCCCTCTCACTGACCATTAGTATTTCAATCTACCCAATTTATTTTACCCCATTATTATTTTTTCATTTTTTATCCATACGTTTTTACTCATCTGTCCATATGCTGGATAAAAGGAGCATCAGATATAAGGTTTTCACAGTCACACAGTCACATTGTAGAAGCTATATGATTATGCCATCATCTTCAAGAGTCAAGGCTACTGGAATACATCTCAACAGTTTCAGCTACTTCCTTCCAGCCACTCCAATACACTATAAACTAAAAAGGGGTAGTTATAGAATGAATAACTGTCAGAATAACCTCTCAGCTCTGTTTGAAATTGCTCAGCCACTGAAACTTTATTTTGTCTCATTTCCCTCTTCCCTCTTTTGGTCACATGTTCTTTTAATCCATTCCTGTGGAAGGAGACCTACTGTGGGTGGGGTCTTTTGGTTAGGTTATTTTAATTGAGATGTGATCCAGCCCATTCAAGGAGGGTCCATTCTTTTACTAGAGTACTTTATGAAAGGAGAAAAGATGGAAAAAGCCTAGAGAGCTCAGAGACACTCTAAAGAAGTTGAGAAACAAGGACAGACCCACAGGAACTGAGAGAGGAAACCTCTGAAGCCAGAAGCTGAAAGCAATAAAACCTGGGAGATAAGGCCCAACAGACGCCAGCCATGAGCCTTCTCATGTGACAGAGGGGTCCCAGATGCCAGTGGCCTTCCTTCAGAGTGCAAGTGTCATCCTATTGATGCCTTGAGTTGAACATTTTCACATTGTAAATAAATCACATTGTAAAAGCTGACCCATTTCTGGTATTTTGCATTCTAGCTGCTTTAACAAACTGAAACATCTTTTGAAAAAAACTTCAGAATATTGAAAAAAGCCCACCCCCTTCCCAGTTAAAATGAATCCTATGGCCCCTCTCACAGAATAACCAGGTATGGTTTTCTCTGTAGGTTGGAAGTAGAAGAGAATTGTTAAGCTCACATAAATTGTATCATTGCTGAGCTGTATCTCAATGATTTACTCTGTCATAAAGTATAAAGTAGCTTTAAATCCTATCTAACCCTCCCAAACACATTTTTTATAAACTCACAAACTGCAGAATAATTCATCACAAATTATTTCAAAATTGGAGTGAGCCGATGGTAGGGAGAGAGGGGGAGAATGTCTATTAATTGTATGACTTTTTTTTTTTTTTAATTGCAATCAAACAACTGAGATACACGAACACATCACTGCAACTTACTTTCTGCCATTTACCTTAAACCTTCATTTCAGGTGGACTTGTAAGTCCATCTCTACGTTTCTTGCATTTTTCACCTCTGGGCTTGCTCTTTGCTTTGTTTTTATTGAGGTAAAATGTACATACACAGAAATGACCAACTTGGAGTGTAGAGCTTAGTGAATTTTCACAAAGCGAACAGACTCTTGTGAACACAGATACAGCCCCACCCTCTCCCCCACCCCCAGGAGCCTCTTCTGGTGCCCCCTCCCACTCACTATGCCTTCTTTTCCCCAAAGCAAACTAACCATAACCACTATTTTGATTCTAAATTTTGCCTTTTGGAAGATTATCATAAATGGAATGGTATGTGATATGTTCTTTTTTTTCCCCCCTCTCCAAATTATACACGTGGTACTCTTCCATGCTGTTGCATTTAGTGGTGGTTCATTCATTTCATTGCTATATGGTATTCTATTGGGTGGATGTAACATACATCCATTCTACTGATGATACACACTTGGTTGTTTGAAGTTTTTGGCTATCATTAATTGTGCTGCTATGAACATTCTTATCTGTGTATTGCTTATGGCATTTCCTTTTCTTGTACTTGCCTCCTTCCACCTGTACCATGAAACTCCTTAATTCTTGATTCAGATTTACCTAATTACTCCAGCTTTGAACTTTCCCCCTCCAAAAGCTTCCACATTTCTACTCTCCTACATTATGTCTCATATGTCACCAAATGGATCCTTAGATTGAAGCTATTTGTACCTGTAAATTACTTCTTACATTAGATTTTCCTGAGGGCAGTAAATGTCTTATTCATTTTATTTCGAAGTATGGTGCCTTGCTTATGGTAGAAATTCAATAAATTTCCAGTTAGTGTATGAATAGAAGAATTTGTAAAATTTTTTTCATAATGTTTGAGATATTGCATTGATTCAATCATGTGTAATCCATTTTGATGGGGGCTGATTAGCAATAAGATCTATGGTGAAACAGTTGAAACACACCTATTTTTTTCTAACCAAGATTCATGTGGTGAATACTGAAATTACTTGAAATTAGTTTATTTCTTTTTTTTGCATGGGCAGGTGTTCTAGTTTGCTGGCTGCTGGAATGTAATATACTGGAAACAGAATGACTTTTACAAAGGGGAATTTAATAAGTTGCTAGTTTACAGTTCTAAGGCTGAAAAAATGTCCCAATTAAAACAAGTCTATAGAAATGTCCAATCAGAGGCATCCATCCAGGGGAAGATATCTTGGTTCAAGAAGGCCGATGAAGTTCAGGGTTTCTCTCGTAAGTAGAGAAGGCAAATGGTGAACACAATCAGGATTTCTCTCTCAACTGGAAGAGCACATGGTGAACATGGTGTCATGTGTTAGCTTTCTCTCCTGGCTTCCTGTTTCATGAAGTTCCCCGCAAGGCATTTTCCTTCTTCATCTCCAAGGGTTGCTGGCTCATGGGCTCTCTGTTTTGTGGTGCTGCAGCATTCTCTGCTCTCTCCTAATTGCCTTCATTCTCCAAAACGTTTCCTCTTTTATAGGACTCCAGAAACTTATCAAGACCCACCCAAATGGGTGGAGACATGTCATCACCTAATCCAGTTTAACAACCACTCTCGATTAAATCACATCTCTAGGAAGATGATCTGATTACAGTTTCAAACATACAGTGTTGAATAAGGATTATTCTGCCTTTATGAAATGGGATTTAGATTAAAACATGGCTTTCAAACCAACACAGCAGGCAAAAAAAAAGTAGTTTTTTGTTTTGTTTTATTTTAGCAAAGAACAATAGAGTAATGAAGGATATTTTGAGATAAGGAGCTGCAAATGTCTAGTTGGAGCTGTGTCATTGAAAGAAAAAAAATCTCCTTGAGAAGAGAAAATGCATTTAATTTTTTCCTCTCTTTTTTTTCCTCCACTGATGCATCCTCTTTTAGTAGAAACTTCATCTTCTTCAAATTAAACTCTGCTTGTTTGTAAAATGACTAAATAGGTTGGATTATACTTTACTCTCTTGATGCTTAATTACTAGATACTAAAAATGATCTGAATTGCAATTCTAAAGTATTTCCCAATGCGTTGAGAAATGCAACGTAGTGAGATGTGAGGTCTAAATATTTTGCATGACTAGCCGTGGGGCGTGGGATCTCAGTACCTGGAATAATTTCCTATACAAACCTCTGAACACTCTATCTGCTGACTCTGGCTGAGGTGATTCCAAAAGGAGTCGTGCTGATTGAAGGTCTGACAATCTTTTTCCCTCTTGTCTAGACTTTTCTATGCTTCTTCATAATATGAAATCCTGAAGGAATGCTTGAGTCCTAATGCTGCCTTAATTTTCACACTCCCTGGACTATTTTCCTAGAAAATTCCACTTTTCTAAAGCTCTGTGGCATGAAGAAGGGGGACCTGTACCTCAGTGCAGAAAAACACATTAATAAGGAAAGAAGTAATACCCGAAGAACAGAGTCCCAAAGAATTTGGCAAGTAGTATTCAGTGCTCAGATAGAAGTTCCTAAGGACTAGAATAATCCATAACCCTAGGAAATGGACAGACCTATGAGTACATCTTAACTATCTTCAACAATAGGAGTCTCCCTCTTCCAAAGCCTAAAGAAGTTCAATAAAATTTTGATTTTTAAAGAAAATAACTTGATTTTCTAAAGAAATGTAAAATAACATCAAAATACTTATTTTAAATGAAAAGAAGGGTAAAATGAGATTTGTATTTCCCTAACAACTAATGATATCAAGCATTTTTCATGTATATATTGGCCATCTGCATATCTTATTTGGAGAAATGTCTACTCAAATCCTTTGCTCATTTTATAATCAGCTTCTTTGCATGTTTAGTGTGGAGTTCTAAGAATTCTCTATATATTCTGGATACAAGTTCCTTATCTGATATATGGTTTGCAAATATTTTCTCCCATTCTTTAGGTTGTCTTTTTACTTTCTTGGTGGAATCTTTTGAAGCACAGAGTTTTAAATTTTATTGCAGTCCAATTTATCTATTTTTCCTTTTGCATCTGTGCTTTTGATAGGCCCCTATCTTTTGATCCCTTGTCTCAATAGATAAAAGCTTCCAGATATGTGTTTTACTTAGCTAAGCAACTAAGGGGCTTAGATTCAGCATATAGGCTTATTTGAAAATGCTTTCTAAGTCCAGATGTCTGTTTCCTCAAAAGTTAAGGGTTTAAAGAAGATTCTGGGGTCACGTCAAAGGACATTCTTAAAGAGAAATAAACTAATATGTCAGTATTAATTTATTTTTTGTATGCTATTAGAGTCAATCTCAACCTGTAAGTTGGACATTTATAATTCAAAATCAGACCCTTCTAGGGTCTGAGAAGGTTGGATTCTATATCACGTAGATGGCCAGTCCTCCAAGGAAAAAGCAACAAGAAACTGGTCTAAATTTTCTTTCAAGACAGTAAGGAAATACTGGGGAGTGGAGATGAGGTATAGCACATAAGACTAACTTTTACTGAGTTCTGATGCTTCTAATGTTCTACATTTTAACCCTTGTAATTCTCACAACAATGATTGGGTATTGTTAGTCCCATTATATACACACAGAAAACAACGCTTAGAGTGATTAAATATGTTTAAAGTGAATGGCTAGTTAGTGGTAAAAGCAGGTTTGGAACCCTGATATGTTTGAAGAACAAGAACCATGAGCATTTCTTAATATACATACTTCTAGCAGCATAGGCATTTACTTGTGAACAGGAGTGACTTTCTATTTCATAGGCTATTAGATATGTAACAGACCTCTAACTAGCAAAATGTGAGAGTCAGAAGCAATGAATTCCAAGGTAGATAGAGATATAGCTAAGCAAATCACAGGGGAGGTTCTTTTCTCAGCTGGGCAATTGTTCAGAAGAGTCTGGCTTGGATCAAGTGAAATGTATGTATAATTTTACTTTATAAATTAACTATATAGAGGTATAATTTACATAAAATAATTGAACTGAATTTAAGTGTGCATGTAGTAATTTACATAAAATAATTGAACCAAATTTAACTGTGTAAGTAACTCCCTGAGTTTTACAAATACATATATACCTATAAAATCACCGTCATAACCACAATAAGAATGCTTCCATGACCCTGAAAAGATCCTTTGTGCTGCTTTACATCCAATTTCCTTATCCCTATTTGCAGGCAACCACTGATCTGCTTTTTTGCCACTTTAGATTAGTTTTGCCTGCTCTAGAATTTTGTATAAATGGAACCAAAAAGAATGTGCTTCTTTGTGTGTCTCACTGCTTTTGCTCGAGCAAAATGTTTTTGAGATTTATCCATGTCGATGCATGTAATAGTAATTAATTCTTTTTAATTGCTAGGTAATATTCCATTATAAGAATTTACTGCAATTTATTTATTCACTTATTGTTGGATATTTGGATTGTTTCCATTTTTTTTGTTATGAATAAAGTGTCTATGCACATTTTTGTAATCTTTCTGTGGACTTATGTTTAAATTTTAAATTTCTTTTGAGTAATTATCTATGTGTGGAATTGCTGGATCATAGGGTAGGCCTATGTTTAACTTTACAAGAAACTGTCAACCTGTTTTCCAAAGTGGTTGCACCATTTTACCTTCCTAATAGCAATATGTAAAGATTCCAATCATTCTACATCCTTACCAACAGTTATT
The DNA here is from genome assembly GCF_023851605.1 of Tamandua tetradactyla. NCBI lineage: Eukaryota > Metazoa > Chordata > Mammalia > Pilosa > Myrmecophagidae > Tamandua > Tamandua tetradactyla. The sequence goes on along the minus strand of NC_135330.1, from coordinate 17,652,943 downwards.
ATAGTCAGTCTTTATAATGTTAGCCATTCTAGTGCGAATGTAGTGGTTTTCCATTGTGGTTTTAATTTCCATTTCCTTGAGGTTAAAACATCTTTTTGAGTTTTTGTATCTAGTCCTGTTGCACAGTCTGTATCCCTTCAGCTCCAATTACCCATTATCTTACCCTGTTTCTAACTCCTGCTGGACTCTGTTACCAATGACATATTCCAAGTTTATTCTCGAGTGTCAATTCACATCATTGGGACCGTACAGCATTTGTCTTTTAGTTTTGGGCTAGACTCACTCAGCATAATGTTCTCTAGGTCCATCCATGTTATTACATGCTTCATAAGTTTATCCTGCCTTAAAGCTGCATAATATTCCATTGTATGTATATAACACAGTTTGTTTAGCCACTCGTCTGTTGATGGACATTTTGGCTGTTTCCATCTCTTTGCAATTGTAAATAACGCTGCTATAAACATTGGTGTGCAAATGTCTGTTTGAGTTTTTGCCCTTAATTCCTTTGAGTAGATTCCCAGCAATGGTATTGCTGGGTCGTATGGCAATTCTATATTCAGCTTTTTTGAGGAACTGCCAAACTGCCTTCCACAGTGGTTGCACCATTTGACATTCCCACCAACAGTGGATAAGTGTGCCTCTTTCACCGCATCCTCTCCAGCACTTGTCATTTTCTGTTTTGTTGATAATGGCCATTCTGGTGGGTGTGAGATGATATCTCATTGTGGTTTTGATTTGCATTTCTCTAATGGCCAGGGACATTGAGCATCTCTTCATGTGCCTTTTGGCCATTTGTATTTCCTCTTCTGGTAGGTGTCTGTTCAAGTCTTTTTCCCATTTTGTAATTGGGTTGGCTGTCTTTTTGTTGTTGAGTTGAACAATCTCTTTATATATTCTGGATACTAGACCTTTATCTGATATGTCATTTCCAAATATTATCTCCCATTGTGTAGGCTGTCTTTCTACTTTCTTGATGAAGTTCTTTGATGCACAAAAGTGTTTAATTTTGAGGAGTTCCCATTTATTTATTTCCTTCTTCAGTGCTCTTGCTATAGGTTTAGGTCCATAAAACTGCCTCCAATTGTAAGATTCATAAGATATCTCCCTACATTTTCCTCTAACTGTTTTATGGTCTTAGACCTAATGTTTAGATCTTTGATCCATTCTGAGTTAACTTTTGTGTAGGGTGTGAGATATGGGTCTTCTTTCATTCTTTTGCATATGGATATCCAGTTCTCTAGGCGCCATTTGTTGAAGAGACTGTTCTGTCCCAGGTGAGTTGGCTTGACTGCCTTATCAAAGATCAAATGTCCATAGATGAGAGGGTCTATATCTGAGCACTCTATTCGATTCCATTGGTCGATATATCTATCTTTATGCCAATACCATGCTGTTTTGACCACTGTGGCTTCATAATATGCCTTAAAGTCAGGCAGTGCAAGACTTCCAGCTTTGTTTTTTTTCCTCAAGATGTTTTTAGCAATTCGGGGCACCCTGCCCTTCCAGATAAATTTGCTTATTGGTTTTTCTATTTCTGAAAAATAAGTTGTTGGAATTTTGATTGGTATTGCATTGAATCTGTAGATCAGTTTAGGTAGGATTGACATCTTAATTATATTTAGTCTTCCAATCCATGAACGCGGTATGCCCTTCCATCTATTTAGGTCTTCTGTGATTTCTTTTAGCAGTTTTTTGTAGTTTTCTTTATATAGGTTTTTTGTCTCTTTAGTTAAATTTATTCCTAGGTATTTTATTCTTTTAGTTGCAATTGTAAATGGGATTTGTTTCTTGATTTCCCCCTCCGCTTGTTCATTGCTAGTGTATAGAAATGCTACAGATTTTTGAATGTTGATCTTGTAACCTGCTACTTTGCTGTACTCATTTATTAGCTCTAGTAGTTTTGTTGTGGATTTTTCCGGGTTTTCGACGTATAGTATCATATCGTCAGATGTAAAACAGTGATAGTTTTACATCTTCCTTTCCAATTTTGATGCCTTATATTTCTTTTTCTTGCCTAATTGCTCTGGCTAGAACCTCCACCACAATGTTGAATAATAGTGGTGATAGTGGACATCCTTGTCTTGTTCCTGATCTTAGGGGGAAAGTTTTCAATTTTTCCCCATTGAGGATGATATTAGCTGTGGGTTTTTCATATATTCCCTCTATCATTTTAAAGAAGTTCCCTTGTATTCCTATCCTTTGAAGTGTTTTCAACAGGAAAGGATGTTGAATCTTGTCAAATGCCTTCTCTGCATCAATTGAGATGATCATGTGATTTTTCTGCTTTGATTTGTTGATGTGGTGTATTACATTAATTGATTTTCTTATGTTGAACCATCCTTGCATACCTGGGATGAATCCTACTTGGTCATGATGTATAATTCTTTTAATGTGTTGTTGGATACGATTTGCTAGAATTTTATTGAGAATTTTTGCATCTGTATTCATTAGAGAGATTGGCCTGTAGTTTTCTTTTTTTGTAATATCTTTGCCTGGTTTTGGTATGAGGGTGATGTTGGCTTCATAGAATGAATTAGGTAGTTTTCCCTCCGCTTTGATTTTTTTGAAGTGTTTGAGGAGAGTTGGTATTAATTCTTTCTGGAATGTTTGATAGAATTCAGATGTGAAGCCATCTGGTCCTGGACTTTTCTTTTTAGGAAGCTTTTGAATGACTAATTCAATTTCTTTACTTGTGATTGGTTTGTTGAGGTCATCTATGTCTTCTTGAGTCAAAGTTGGTTGTTCATGTCTTTCCAGGAACCTGTCCATTTCCTCTAAATTGTTGTATTTATTAGCGTAAAGTTGTTCATAGTATCCTGTTATTACCTCCTTTATTTCTGTGAGGTCAGTAGTTATGTCTCCTCTTCCATTTCTGATCTTATTTATTTGCATCCTCTCTCTTCTTCTTTTTGTCAATCTTGCTAAGGGCCCATCAATCTTATTGATTTTCTCATAAAACCAACTTCTGGCCTTATTGATTTTCTCTATTGTTTTCGTGTTTTCAATTTCATTTATTTCTGCTCTAATCTTTGTTATTTCTTTCCTTTTGCTTGCTTTGGGATTAGTTTGCTGTTCTTTCTCCAGTTCTTCCAAATGGATAGTTAATTCCTGAATTTTTCCCTTTTCTTCTTTTCTGATATAGGCATTTAGGGCAATAAATTTCCCTCTTAGCACTGCCTTTGCTGCGTCCCATAAGTTTTGATATGTTGTGTTTTCATTTTCATTCACCTCGAGGTATTTGCTAATTTCTCTAGCAATTTCTTCTTTGACCCAGTCGTTGTTTAGGAGTGTGTTGTTGAGCCTCCATGTATTTGTGAATTTTCTGGCACTCTGCCTATTATTGGTTTCCAACTTCATTCCTTTATGATCTGAGAAAGTGTTGTGTATGATTTCAATCTTTTTAAATTTGTTAAGATTTGCTTTGTGACCCAGCATTTGGTCTATCTTTGAGAATGATCCATGAGCACTTGAGAAAAAGTTGTATCCTGCTGTTGTGGGATGTAGTGTCCTATAAATGTCTGTTAAGTCTAGCTCATTTATAGTAATATTCAGATTCTCTATTTCTTTATTGATCCTCTGTCTAGATGTTCTGTCCATTGATGAGAGTGGTGAATTGAAGTCTCCAACTATTATGGTATATGTGTCTATTTCCCTTTTCAGTGTTTGCAGTGTATTCCTCACGTATTTTGGGGCATTCTGGTTTGGTGCGTAAATATTTATGATTGTTATGTCTTCTTGTTTAATTGTTCCTTTTATTAGTATATAGTGTCCTCCTTTGTCTCTTTTAACTGCTTTACACTTGAAGTCTAATTTATTGGATATTAGTGTAGCTACTCCTGCTCTTTTCTGGTTGTTATTTGCATGAAATATCTTTTCCCAACCTTTCACTTTCATCCTATGTTTATCTTTGGGTCTAAGATGTGTTTCCTGTAGACAGCATATAGAAGGATCCTGTTTTTTAATCAATTCTGCTAATCTATGTCTTTTGATTGGGGAATTCAGTCCATTGACACTTAGTGTTATTACTGTTTGGATAATATTTTCCTCTACCATTTTGCCTTTTGTATTATATATATCATATCTGATTTTCCTTCTTTCTACACTCTTCTCCATACCTCTCTCTTCTGTCTTTTTGTATCTGACTCTAGTGCTCCCTTTAGTATTTCTTGCAGAGCTGGTCTCTTGGTCACAAATTCTCTCAGTGACTTTTTGTCTGAGAATGTTTTAATTTCTCCCTCATTTTTGAAGGACAATTTTGCTGGATATAGGAGCCTTGGTTGGCAGTTTTTCTCTTTTAGTAACTTAAATATATCATCCCACTGTCTTCTAGCTTCCATGGTTTCTTCTGAGAAATCTACACATAGTCTTATTGGGTTTCCCTTGTATGTGATGGATTGCTTCTCTCTCGCTGCTTTCAAGATCCTCTCTTTCTCTTTGACTTCTGACATTCTAACTAATAAGTGTCTTGGGGAACACCTATTTGGGTCTAATCTCTTTGGGGTGCGCTGCACTTCTTGAATCTGTAATTTTAGGTCTTTCATAAGAGTTGGGAAATTTTCAGTGATAATTTCTTCCATTAGTTTTTCTCTTCCTTTTCCCTTCTCTTCTCCTTCTGGGACACCCAGAGCACGTATATTTGTGTGGTTCATATTGTCCTTGAGTTCCCTGATACCCTGTTCAAATTTTTCCATTCTTTTCCCGATAGTTTCTGTTTCTTTTTGGAATTCAGATGTTGTATCCTCCAAATCACTAATTCTATCTTCTGTCTCTTTAAATCTATCATTGTAGGTATCCATTGTTTTTCCATCTTTTCTACTTTATCCTTCACTTCCATAAGTTCTGTGATTTGTTTTTTCAGTTTTTCTATTTCTTCTTTATGTTCAGCCCATGTCCTCTTCATGTCCTCCCTCAATTTATCGATTTCATTTTTGAAGAGGTTTTCCATTTCTGTTCATATATTCAGCATTAGTTGTCTCAGCTCTTGTATCTCATTTGAACTATTGGTTTGTTCCTTTGACTGGGCCATATTCTCAATCTTCTGAGCGTGGACCATTATCTTCTGCTGCTGGTGTCTGGGCATTTAGTCAGATTTCCCTGGGTGTTGGACCCAACAAGGTTGTAAGAGTTTTCTGTGAAATCTCTGGGTTCTGTTTTTCTTATCCTGCCCAGTAGGTGGTGCTCGTGGCACACGTTTGTCTGTGGGTCCCACCAGTAAAAGGTGCTGTGGGTCCTTTCACTTTGGAAAACTCTCGCCGTCCGGGAGGTTCACTAGCCGAAGCGGCTTGGAAGAGTGTCAGCTGGCCCGGGGTCCGAACGCGGGGAGGGTTGCTGGCTGCCGCAGCCTGGGAAAGGGCCCGTCCGAATTTCCTAGTCAGCCTGGGGCGCCAAGCTTGGCGGGAGGGCTCCAGCCGCAGCGGCCCATCTGGGAGAGTGCACGTTCCCGGGGAGTCACGGGTTTGGAAGGGGCCTCGCCCGTCGCCGCTCTCCGCGGCCTGGGGATTTCCAATCCAATTCTCTCAGTTGGTCCGGGGGGCTGCGTGTGGTGTGGGCACCAGCTGCTGCGTTTTGAGGGGACCGCCTGTCCAATTCTCCCAGCCTACCCGGGAAGGGGGAAGGGAGTTACTCTGGCCGCTTGCTGCACGCCTGGTGAAGCCTGCGCCCCTCGGCGATCTCACCAGAGCGGGTTCTCTCAGCCAGCCAGCCATTCCAGGATGGGGTGCGCTGTCTTTTTTATCTCTGTTGTGGCTTTGGGAGCTGTTCTGTATCATTTCTACTCCCCTAGTAGCTGTCCTGGAGGAGAAACTAAGATCCGCGCATCTTACTAAGCTTCCATCTTCTCCCTCCATAGACTTGTTAAAAATGTTTTCAGTAACATTTATACAATTAAAATTTCCCTTTTTAACCACATTCAAATATACAATTAAGTGTTGTTCATTACATTCACAATATTGTACTATCATCACCACCATCTATTAACAAAACTTTTCTCTTATTCCAAATAGAAACTGCATTTTAAGCCTTAACTCCCTATTCCCTACCCCACACCCCATCCCCTGATAAACTATGTTCTAGATTCTGACTTTGACTTTGCTAATTCTATTTCATATCAGTGAGATAATATAATATTTGTTCTGTGGTATCTAACTTATGTCATTCAACATGATACTTCAAATTTCCTCCATGTTGTTGTATGTATCAGAACTTCATATTTCTGATAGCTGAATAATATCCCATTGCATGTATATATTACATTTTGTTTATCCATTCATCGATTGATGGATGCTTGGATTACTTCCACATTTTGTTAATTGTGAATAATGCTGTCATGAACATAAGTGTGCAAATAACTTTTTGAGTCCCTGATTTCAATTCTTTTGGGCAAACACATACATTCTTCTGAGTCTTATGGTAATTTTATACTTAATTTTCTGAGGAACTGCCAAACTGACCTTTATAGCACCTGCACCATTTTCCATTCCTACCAGAAGTAAACGAGTGTTCTCATTTATCCACATGTAAAACACACTACACATTGCACTTGTAATATTCTATTTTTTATTTTAATAGTAGCCATTGTAGTGGGTATGAAGTGGTATCTCGTGATTTTAATTTGCATTTTCCTAATGGCTAATGATGTTGAGCAGCTTTTCATGTGTTTTTTGTCATTTGCATATCTTCTTTACAGAATTGTCTGTAGAAATCTTATGCCCATTTTATAAACGGATCATTTTTGTTGCTAAGTTGAAAGATTTTTTAATATATTCTGGACATTAAAGCTTTATATGACGTGTTTCCAAATATTTTTTTCTTTTGTGTGTGTTGTCATTTTACTTCCATGATAAAGTCCTTTAAGGCACAAATTTTAATATTTTGATGAAATCCTCTTGATCTATTTTTCCTTTTTTGCTTGTGCTTTGGGTATAAAGCCTGAGAAACCGTTGCTTAAAAAGGGCCTGAAGTTGCTTTTCTATATTTTCTTCAAAGAGTTTTATAGTTCCGGTTCTTACATTTAGGTCTGTGATACATTTTGAGTTCATTTCTGTATAGGTGTGAAGTAGGGGTCCACTTGCATTCGTTTGCAAATGGAGATCCGGTTTTTCCAGCATCTTTTGTTGAAGAGACTATTTATTTCCAATTGAGTGGTCATAAATGTGGGGCTGATTTCTGATTCTCAAATTGATTCCATTGGTCTATATGTCTGTTCTTGTGACATATCATGCTGTCTCGATTACTGTAGCTTTTTATGAAATTTTAAGGTCAGGAAGTATGAGTCCTACAGCTTCATTCTTCTTTTTCAAGATGGCCTTGGCTATGTAGGACCCCGTACTCTTCCATATGAATTTGATGATTGGCTTCTCCATCTCTGCAAAGGAGACTGTTGCCATTTTTACTGATATTGCGTCAACTTTGTAAATTGCTTTGGGTAGAATTGATATCTTAAAAATATTTGGTCTTCCAGTCCATGAATATGGAATGTTCTTACATTTATTTAGGTTTCCTTTGATTTTTTTAGTGATGTTTTATAGTTTTCTGTGTACCAATCCTTTATATCCTTGGTTAGATTTATTTCTAGACATTTGATTGTTTTAGTTGCTATTGTAAATGGAATTTTTTTCATCATTTCTTCTTCCAGTTTTTCATTACTAATGTATAGAAGCACTACTGATTTTGGGTGTTGATCTTGTACCTGTCTGTCACATTGAGAATTCATTTATTAGCTCTAGGAGCTTTGTTGAAAAAATTTTCAGGCTTTTCTTTTAGTATCATGCATCTGTTGGACTATGGATTCAATTTGCTAGTCTTGCTGAGGATTTTTGCATCTGTATTAAAAAGAAATATTCATCTTTACTGTTCTTTTCTTGTGGTATCTTTATATGGCTTTCAGGTGAGGGCAACGTAGAGTGAATTAGGAAGTGTTTCCTCCTCTTCTATTTTTTAAAAGAGTTTGAGCAGGCTTAGTGTTAATTCTTCTTGGAGTGTTTGTTAAAATTCTCCTATGAAGCCAATTGTTCCTGAGATTTTCTTTGTTGAGAGGACTTTGATTACTGTTTCAGTCATATTAAAAGTTATTGATCATTTAGAGCTTCTACCAGTGTAGATTGTTTCTAGTAATTTGTCTATTTTATCTAAGTTTTCTAATTTGTTGACATAAGGGTATTCATAATATCCTCTCACTGTCATTTTTATTTCACTGAGACTGGTGGTAATGACATCTTTTCACTTCTGATTTTAGTCATTCCTGTCCTCTCCGTTTTGGCAATCTAGCTGAAGGTTTGTTGATGGAATTGATCTTTTCAATGACTCAATTTTTAGTTTTGTTGATTCTTTCTGTTGTTATTTTGAAAAATTCTTAACTTTCTTTATCTCTACTCTAATCCTTATAATCTCTTCATTCTCCCTTTACATTTCGTTTGCTCTTCTACTTTTTCTAATTCTTCCAGTCTTGAGGTTAGGTCTCTGATTTGAAATTTTTCTTCCTTTTTATTGTAAGCATTTGGAGCTATAAATTTCTCTCTCAGTGCTGCCTTTGCTGCCTCCCATAAGTTTTGGTACACTGTATTTTCACTTTCACTCTCCTCAAGAAATTTCTTAATTTTCCTTGTGATTTCCTCTTTAATCAATTGGTTGTTTAGGAGTACATTGCTTTACTTTCCATACATTTGCGAATTTTCCATTGCCCCCTCTGTTATTGATGTTCCACCTTCATTCATTGTGGTGGGAGAAGACACATAGTATAATTTCAGTATTTTTTCATTTATTGAGACTTGCTTTGTGTCCTAAGACATGGTCTATCCTGGAGAATGATTCATGTGCACTCAAGCAGAATGTGTAATTTGATGTTGTTGAGTGAAGTGTTCCATATATGGTCTGTTAGATGTGGTTGGCTTATATAACATTCAAGTCTTATCTCTCCTTATTAATCTTCTTTCTAAATGTTCTATCCATTTTTGGAAGTAGTATATTAAAGTCTCCTACTATTAATGTAGACTGTCAATTTCTTCTTTCAAATCTGTCAGCATTTGCTACATATATCTTCAGGCACTGAAGATATATGTATATATATATTATATATATATATTTATAATTGTTAAATCTTGTTGTTGAATTGTCCCCTTTATTATTATATAATGACCATTTTTGTCCCACATAAACATGTTTGACTTAAAGTTTAGATCTGATATCATTATATGTATCCCAGCTCTCTTTTGATTATTCCTTTATGGTATAATTTTTCCATCCTTTCACTTTCAACCTACTTGTGTCTTTGAATTTAAGATGATTCTCTTGAAGATGGAACATAGTTGGGTCATGCTGTTTTATCCATTCTGCCAATCTGTGCCTTTTGCCTGGAGAGTTTAACATATTTACATTTAAAATATTGGTAATGCAGGACTTTTTTTCTGTCATTTTACTATGTAGTCTTTGTAATATAAATTTTTTTCCCCTCAACTCTTCCATTAATGCTTGCTTTTGCATTTACCTTATTTTTTGTATTGTACCATATTGAATCCCCTCTCACTTCAACCTGGATATATTTTTCATTTATTTTCCTGGGGTTACCATGAGTTAAAATTTAACATCCTAAATATATACTAATCATATTTGATTTGATACCAACTTGACTTCAATAGCATACACATACAGTGTTCCTATACTTCTCCATCCACCACTTTTATTGTATTTGTTACAAATTATATCTTTGTACATTTTATGTCCACAATGATAGGTTTATTATTACTGTTAATGCATTTGCATTTTAGCCTCTGTAGGAAGTAAGAAGGGGAGTTACATACCAAAAACTACAATGCAATAGTATGGGCATTTGTAATTATCCAAACAGCAACCTTTCCTGGAGGACTTTATTTCTTATGCTGCTTTGGACGACTGGCTTGGGTCCTTTCCTTTCAGTCTGAAACACTCCTTTTAGCATAGTTCGTAGGGCAGGTCTAGTGGTGATGATGAACTCCCTCAGCTTTTGTTTACCTGGGAATGTCTTTATTGATTGGTTTTCCAACTAGGAGAAGAGGAAATGCAAACTTAAACTCCATCAAAGTAGTTTTACTGGGAGGCTATGTACAGGTGAGCTGATGTTTAAGATGACGACAACACTGGGCAGACGAAGGGGCACAGCTTAGATAGGATGGTTGGGGCTAGTAAGGAAAGGGAGGTGGGTTTTTATTGTCTAACTTGGGAGTGAGAAATTGGCAGGCTAAGTGGGGAGTTATTGCAAGTTTGTAGCTGCTGCTGGAGGGAGGATGTTGCATAAGGGGAGTTATAGCAGGAATGCAGCTGCCAGAGAGACATACAAGGACTATCAAGTGACTGCCATGTGGGCTGGGGCACGTTTGGTTTTGCAAGGGGCCTCCTGGTAGTTTCCTGGAATATTTGCTAAAGGTTGGTTACTCCAAGGGGGAAGGACTTCTGCCTAACATTTATCTTTCCCATATGTTTGAAAGACAGTCACCAGATATAAAATTATTGGTTAGCAATTATCTTCTTTCAGCACTTTATGTATTTCAACCCCCTGTCTTCTTGCCTCCATGATTTCTGATGAGAAATCAACCAGGTAATTATGACTCCCTTGTACATAACAGATTGCTTTTCTTTTTTTTTCAGCTTTCAGAACTCTATCCTTTTCTTTTGCATTCAACAGCTTGATCAGTATACTATAGAATATATTTTTCTTCAGATGTTTCTTGATGGTGTTCTCAGGGCTTCTTGGATATGTATTCATGTCTTTCGATAAGTTTGGGCAATTTTCTGTCATTATTTCTTTGAGTATTCTTTCTGCCCTTTTCTCTCTTTCTTTCCCTTTTGGGACTCCCACAGTACATATATGGGTGTGCTTGAAGGTATCTCATGGATCTCTTGGGCTATTTTTGCTTTTTATAATTCTTTTTCCTTTCTGTTCCATAGCCTGTATCATTTCAATTGTCTTTCCAAGTTTGCTGATTCTTTCTTGTGCCAGCTCCTATCTGCTGTTGAAACCCTCCTGGGAATTTTTCATTTCATTTGTGTTGGTCTTCAACTCCAGCAGTTCTGTTTTATGTCATTTTAAAATTTCTGTCTCTTTTGAGATTCACATATTGTTCATTCATAGTGTTCCTGATATCCTTTAGTTTGTTCTGTGTATTTTCTTTCATCTCCTTAATCATATCAAAAATCGTTAAAAAAAATGTCTTTGTCTACTATGCCCACAGTCTCGTCTTCTTCATTTTTGCTTCCTGGGTTTTTATCCCCCTCCTTTGCATGGGACATCATTTCCTGTTCTTTTTTTTTTGTCTTATAATCTTTTGTTGTACACTATACATTCTAATTCTTTAAAATGCTAACTCTGTGATATATTCCCTGAGATGTCTGTTTCTTGAGTTTGTAACCAGCTGATGACATGTCAGGGATTTTCTTTCTTCTTTTATTAATGTAGGCATTTTTAGCTATGAATATTTCTCTAAGTGATGTTAGTAATACCATCAGTCTTGGTATGTTAAATTTTTCTTTTCATATGTCTTAAAGTATTTTCTGAATTCTATTTTTTCTTCTTTACCCATTGGTTCTTATGGCTAATTCTTGTACAACATAACTTTTTTCTATCCTTTTCTTTTAAGTTATCTTTATCTTTATATTTAAAATGCATTTTTGTAGAGAAATATGTTTGGGTCTTGCTTAAGTCTGATGATTTCTTCCTTTTAGTTATAGTTTTGACTATTTATATCTGATATAATTATTGATATTGTTGTGTTTTGCTATTTGGTTTCCTCTTATCCCCTTTCTTCTTCATTTCTATTCAACACATTTCTTGTTTTATTTGAATTAATTGGGTATGCAAATGGCTTCATTTTTTTTTTTTTTTCCACACAAGCAGGCACCGGGAATTGAACCTGGGTCTCTGGCATGGCAGGTGAGAACTCTGCCACTGAGCCACCATTGCCCACCCCATATGGCTTCATTTTATTTTTGTTATTGGCTTACCAAATATACCACTTTGTTTTATTTTTTACATGTTGCTCCTGTATTTACATTATCTATGATACTCTATTTTCAAACATTATTATGTCATGTTACACATAATGTAAAACTCTATGGGATTGCTCCACTTCTCCTTTCATTTTTTGTGCTATTATTGTCATACATTTTACTTCTCCACATCTAATAAACTCCCTAGTATATTGTTATTATTTTGAAAGTAATTATTTAAAAAACTAAACAATTTTAAACAGAATGTTTTATAATTATTCTTATGTTTACCATTTCTGGCTCTTTTTGTTTTCCTTTATTTAGGTATGAAGTTTCTATGTAGTATCATTTTCTGTAGCCTGAAGGTCTTTCTTTATCATTTATTATAATTCTCATCTGAAGTGGACTTCTTTCAGATTTGCTTGCCTGATGTGTCTATTTTACTTTCATTATTGAAGGAAATTTTCACCGGATATAAAATTTTAGGTTGACAATTTCTTTTTTGTCTTTCAGCTCTTTAAATATGCCACTCTGTTGTTTCCTGTCTTGTATTGTTTTTTTTTCCTCGGTGATAAACAGACACAGGAAGCATTTATTTACTAAATAGTAATACAAGAAAGGAAAAAAGATAATTAAAACTACATTAAATGTGAATTTCAATACATTTAATCATTGCTTATTAGACCCTATTTCCTAAGCCACCTCTTAACACATGGTTTTGTTTATTCTGTTTTTTCAAACTTTGTCTTTTGAACATGTTTAAGAAATCACGTGGTTTATAAATAATGATGCAAACTTCTCCACCTAGCCAAGTGTGAATTTATTACTGAATTTGAATACAGAATATCAAATGCAATCTTTTGTGTGCTTTGGGAAACTTAGGTATATTGCTTCCTTGTTAATGCACTGTGTTATGGCAGTTTATTTGGCCAGATGCTGGTGGTAAACAAGCTGAAACATAAGAATACATTCTGAAGTTTGAAGATTTTAAAATATTTCAGTGCACAATTACTTATTTCACACTTGAGGGAAATGCATTTACCAAAATGCATTTGTTGAGCCCAGGAAAATGCATTTGCCAGTTCTCTTATTGATCTCTGGACAAGAAATTTGGTGCAACATGGCTAAGAATTCTAAGTATTAGTTACTATATATAATTTGTTGAGAAATTTTCCCAACTGCATAGTTCCTATAAATTATAATTATTAGAGACAGTAGGAAAGTGCATTTTGAAGTTTAAACAGAAAATTTATCTAAATTCTAAAACTTTTCTTGATATCTTTTTGTTTTTCGATATACTAAAAAAATCGTTTTGGAAAAAGGTGTTTCCATACTCCCATTAGTTTCAATTTGTTTCCCATTGTTAGGTTCTTATAGATGGAACCATCAAATTTGTTTGTCACTATCACTCAGAAAATAAAGGGTGGTGCATACTTTTCTCAATTATATCAAAAATCAAAAAGTGCACATATTTTTTGTCAGTTGATTTGATTGCAGCAATCTTGTATTGTTTTTAATTAGCAGTGAATAGATTTCCTTCTTTTTGTTACCCTGTACAGAACCTGCCCCTTTCTCTGACTCTTTAAAGATTTACTTCTTATTCCTGGCAATTTGATTATGTGATTTCTTGATGTGATTTTATTTGCACTTATTCTACCTGATGTCCATTGAGCTTCTTACATCTGTCTGCAGTTTTCTCCACACATGGGAAATTTTTGCTATTTTTTCCTTCAAATATTTTTTCTACTCCTCTTTCTTTTAAGAATCAAATGAAATATATGGTAGATAGCTTAATTTTGTGCTACAAGCCACAGAGGCTCTGTGCATCTTTGTTTAGTCATTTTTCCCTTTGTGCTTCAATTTGGATAATTTTTATTGCCATGCCTTCAATTTTGCTTCTTTTTTCCCCCTAGGGTATCTAATCTGTTTTTATACTTTAGATAGGATGTTTTTACAGTTCTTCAATTTCATTTGGTTATATTTTTGCAATTTACACTTCTTTCTTCATTATGTTCATGTTTTCCCCAAATCCTTGAATATGCGTATGACAAAGATTTTAAAATCTGTTTGCTTATTTCTTTGATCGTCTTTATTAACTATTTTTTTTTCTCGATCATTAGTTATAATTTCCTGCTTCTTATGGTTTAATATTTTGTATTGGATTCTGGTCATTGTAATGCTGCAATGTTTAGTGCTGGGATTTCAGTGTTTCACTTTGCCATGCAGTTAGATTACTTGCTGTTGAGCCCGATGCTTTGGAAGTTTTCTTCTCCCTCTTTTTTGTTAGGTGGGCCTAGAGTAGCCCTTGCTTAAGATTAGTTTATGCATGTAACTAAGACATATAACTTTAAAGGTCTTTTCTAAATAGTTTGGTGTTTAGTGTGATCGATCTCCTTTTCTAGAAGAAACTGCACATCCCCCAACCTAGTATGTGCTCTGGGAATTTTTTAAATCCCATCGCTAATGTGTGGTTGTTCTTTGCCTAGTTTTGTAGAGTTTTACTCTATACGTTAGCAGTTTAGTGTTCAGCCAAAGACTGGAGGTGACCTCTAAGCAGGTTTCAGATGCTCTTGTTTGTACATGTAGTTTCTGCCTTTTCTACTGCTCTGTCTACAAATTTAGCTATGCTAGGCTCTCTGAAGTTTTGACTCTTAAAGCAATCATGTGAAGTCTTAGGTCTTACTCTTTATACTATGGTCTAGAAAATGTCTTCTACCAGATAAAATGAATACAGGAAAGGGAAACTTACATTTACATGCAATTATTCTATCATTCATTATCTCATTTAAACCACTTATTATGACCAAAATCACAAGTAATATTTTCCCATTTTAAATATGAGGAAACTAAAATTCAGACAACTTAAACTTCTTGCAAGCAAATTCGTACATTTATTTTTTTAATTATATTTCTTATATTTAAATATTATAAATATAATAAATACGTTTATTATATTTACTGAACATCTACAATGTGTCAGGTTTTGGGGCATATCCAATATATGCTGATAAAACACACAAGTGTGGGTCCTGTCTTGTGGGGGTTTTGGTAGTGGGGAGTCTGATAATAAATAATAGAGAATAAATGAATATATTCACTCATACATATGTGTATACATAATAAAAACCATGAAGGATATGAAGAAGCCAGGTTTGTCTGACATATAATAAACACTTAAGCAGAGACCTGAAGAATGGTAAGGAATCAGATTATGTGTGAGGAGTAGGGAAAAATATTTCAATATGTCAGAGAAAGGGCATGATAGTCATGGAAGTAGAAGAAGATTTTCTGTGTTCAAGGAAGTGAAGATGCCAAAATGGTTGTGGAAAATTGGTTGAGGAGATGAGTGAACTCAAATGAAGACAGAGAGCCTGGTAGGAGATGGATCATGAAGAGTCTGTAAGCAATAAGGAGTTGGGAAATAGATTTGGAAAATATAAATAAGATTTTTATTTTTTATTAATTTATCTCTTGTTTGAAACATAGTTTTTAGTAAGATGAGAGCAGAACTACTTTAGGTATCTATGTAGAAGATGATAGTAGGTTACTATAAGGCAGGGAAGATAGAGATGTGATTAAGATCTAGAAATATTTGAAAAAAGAAAAAAAAAAGAATTTGGTGATAGTTTTGAGTTTTGAATGACAGAGCATGAATCAAGGATGAAATCAAGTTTCTAGCTTGAGCAACTGGATAGTTGGGTCTTCCATGTACTAAAATAAGAAAGATGGAGAGAAACAGACTCGGGTGAAGGAAGAGGAGACTGAAATGTTTAACTCAAATATTGGAATATGAGATTTCAAGGTGGACATGTCAAGAGAACAACTGGTTATAGAAGAAAACTCAGGCGAAGCATTGGCTGAAAATATAAGTGGGTGAACTACCAATACACAAATGCGTTTAAAATCATATGAATGGATAAGTTCAACCAGACCATGTAGAAAGAAACGAGCAGAAGAAAGAGTTCAGGTCTGTGCTTACAAGTTTCAACTTTAAGATTTTAAGTAAATGAGAGGCAGGCTTCAAAAGGCACTGAACTTAAAGGGAGGAGGAAATCAAGAAAGGTGAGATTAACCCAAAACCAAGAGAAGAGAGCATTTTATAAGGGAAGGAAACAATGTGAAGAAAGAAAAGTAGCTGTCAGTCTCAGTCCTTGGTAACCTTGACAGTCACAGTTTCTGTGCCAGATGAGAGTGGATTGAAGAGTAAATGGGAAGGGAAAAGGTGGAGAAAGAATACGGACATCTCCTTTGTTCACTTTGTCTTTGAAAGGAGCAGGGAAGAGATATGTCAAGGGAGAGCTATATTAGGATGAGAAAATATAGGGAACTTCTATGTCCCAAATGATCCTACTAAAGAGGAAGAGTTTTGTGATTCACAAGTGGAAGAGGATGGGAAGGAAGGGTCTGAAGGAAGTTTCTGAATCTGATGCAGAAGATAAGCCTTTGAAAAGCCAAGGAAAATCCTTCCACTTTGGTCAGAAGGAAGAAAGAAAAGATGCAAGTGGCTTGCTGATATTATGGTGGGATCAACAGGAATTTCTGAATGACAATTTAGAATGTCTAATAATAATATGAGTTAAGGTCATAAGCTAAAAATGAGGGGAAGAGAGGAAAGAGAGTTATGAGTTATGAGGAGAGAGAAGGAAAGAGAAATGATCCTCTTGGATCCAGGAAACACAGGATAGATTTGCCAACCTGTGTTGTGCATCATATTAAATTTGGGATTATGACTTAATATGAAATCAGTTAGCCTACACGGAAAAGAATAGTGTGATCAAGAAGTTTGAGACTTCAGTGAATGAGGACCTATCACCAGGATATTGGTAGCAACACAAATGGATGGAGGATGATTTCTCAGAGCAGAAGGGGTTTTTATCAGAAAAAGGAAGGGAATTGCTTATAAGGGAGAAGAAGAAGAACTAATCCTACCTCTTAGTCTGCTAGTACTAGAGATATAAACTTACACTGGGATTGATTTTAGGAGAAGTAAGGACTTCAGGACTCAGTTATTTTTCAGTAAATACGGTTTTATGAAGAGAATGTGAAATGGCATCAGGTCACATTAGTGATTTGGTTATTTACAGAATGGAAATTCCAGAAGTCAGAGAAGAAGGATTTAGGACAGTCAACAGGACAGAAGGATTGGGTTAGATTTATGTGCAGAGAATATATGGTTTGGAGGTAGGATGATGGGTGGCCTAGAAAGCTTGGACTTCTGGTCATCACGAGGTCATCAGGAATGGGAGGTTTGAAGGAGGAGTGATGGTGGCAGACTTTCTGGTCCTGATGTCCTCAGTGCTTGCTGTGGTGTCCAGTATAGAGGCTCCTTCACTGGGATAGTTATACAATTTTATTAAGGAGGCAGAAAGGGTTTTAAGGTTTTGCCATTTCCTTTTGGTCTCTCTCTTACTTCATCCATGAACTTTCCAAATAATAATGTGTCCAGTCTCCTACAGCTGTGGTTCTTCAGGGTCCAGCCTCTCATATAGCACTAAAGTGGTTCAGAAACTTTTTCTTCCTTGTACAAATTCTCTTTAATGACAGGACATCAAACACCACCCTGGGCCTCTGAAGAAGATACATTTGGTCATTCAGTGTCGATGTTGCTCAGGTTATTTTATGTAAACCTGCCTGTACAGAACTGGTCCTTTCAACTCTGGCCTTCCCTATGGACAAAGACAGAGAATTTCAGTGCCTGAGGATATATTGTTAGCTGTACATTTCAACATGTTCTATAATATTAATAAAACGATCATTTTATGTCATCATAGCATGTAACATTTTGCACTATATTTTTCATTACAATGAGATTGCTTACTAAAATTGGGAATATTAAGAAAACCTATATTAATAATTAAACCAAAACGGGGGTAATTGCCCTTGCATGAGCAATTGCTAGTTTATTAAGTTGCTTACTCTCTGAATATTGTTCATTGTTTAAACACTTAAGTAGCAGTTGTCGAGACTGCCAAAATGATAGTTCTTATTTATTTAGCACCTTCTTTGCAGCGACCTCAAATAAGTAAGTCAAATCTTGAATATTTTATAAAAATAAACACTGACCTTGAGAACTCTGAATGAATTTCTGCCTTGATTATGGCACTCTGATTATCTTATTGAAAGCTGCATTGACCAAATTTTGATTCTTGTTGGGTTTCCTTTTTAATACAAAGAAATTAAATCTACACACTTCAGGAAGACTTCAATAACAGAGTGAAGAAATTGACAAATCTACTATATTCTAAAGTGGGGATCAAAAGCTTTGCTAAAAGCTCAGATCCTTCACCAGTGCTGCTAGCTGGTAAAAGGTCTCTTTCTCTACCACTGTCCCGGTTACAATGTTCAGAAGAGAAAAAATGCAAAGCGATGATGATGAAAATAACAATGATTGCAGCTGTCTTTATTTACTGCCCATTTTGCTCCAGATACTTTATATTAATTTCCTGTGCTTCTCACACAAACCCTGCAAAGCGGGCTTTATTATTTCCATTTTGCCAATGTAGGACTTGGGGCTCAAAGAGGGAGCACAACCTATCCCCAAATCATGCAGTTTGTAACTGGTTGAATGAGGATCCAGATAAAAGACTGTCTCAGTGTCAAGCTGACCCTCACGCACAGGAAATCATATTGCCTTTTCAGCTCTTTCCAGACACTATTATCGTTTATTCATTCTTCCTTTTATCAAATGAATGAAAAAATTGTCCATTTCTATCAAAATGTCTCTTACAATTGTCATAATCATAATTATAATAACAAAGTGATTGCATGCTTGTTATTTCTAGTGATTGTCACAGAAAGCTCATAAAGTGAACATTACCGTAGTTAAACCTGAAACTGAAGCTCAGAGAGTTTATGTGCTTGCTGAAGACTATGTAACAATAAGTGCTGGTAATTTTGTCCTAAGTGTCTGATTCCACATTTGCTTTCCACTGTGTCATTGAGTCTTTCAAGTGATTCTTGTATAGCAGTTAACAGTTTACAAAAGTACATCTATATATATTATTTAATCCCAGTCTCATGGTGCCATAAATCAGAATTTTGCTATAGGTGAGGAATTTTATAAATTTGTATTATGATTTCACCAGAATTGCTTGCTGATTCTTGCAGTATGATTTTAGATCATTTTAGAGGTCTACCTGCCTCTACCTACCTGTAGTCTACCCAGCTATGCCAGAGAAATTGTGGTCCCAGAACAAGTGCTAACAAATATGTTTTAGAAAATGAAATATCTATTGCTAAATACAAATGTCAGTCTTATTAACTCAGAACTTGGGAGTTAATAGTTCTTATGAAGCAGATAATGTAGACGCTCTTGATTCTATGTATTTACCCCTTCCCTGGAACAGGCGTGGTGCTTTCAGTAGCTCTTTTTCGTCTGTT
This sequence comes from Tamandua tetradactyla, assembly GCF_023851605.1. Lineage (NCBI taxonomy): Eukaryota > Metazoa > Chordata > Mammalia > Pilosa > Myrmecophagidae > Tamandua > Tamandua tetradactyla. The sequence goes on along the minus strand of NC_135330.1, from coordinate 17,633,608 downwards.
CTGAATTGTTGCTCAAGGTCGTTTAGCTGTTAAGGAATAGAGCTGAGATTTGAGCCCAGACCTCTGAGTCCAAAGCCAGTGTTTCCTCCCAGAGTGTTACACAGCCATCCTGAATTCTATAACATGTTAGTCATTCAAACTTAAGCCCACGACATTTTCTTTAGGTAAAATTTTCCCCACCTCCTGGACTCTTTTCCAGGCACTTGACAAATATATCCATGTATCATGATTCAGCTCAAATATGACTTCATTCATTCAATAAACATTTATTGATCACTAACTATATGCTGGGACTGTGCTACAGCTGAAGAAAAAAAATAATAAGGCAAATTCTTACCACAAAGAGCAATGGCTGAGAGGTAGGATGGGTAATTAAACCAATTGCAATGTGATACATGGCAAAGGAAATGGAAGGAAGACACCGAAGGACTTACTGCTGAAGGACCCAACCCCAGTGCAGGCTGTGACTCTCCCCATCGTCATATGGTCCCACGTGGTGAGAAGCAACAAAGCTTAAACCATGGCAAGAGGACACACCTAGAATCAGATCCTTCAAAATAATCTGGCTTAGTATGGCAACAAAGTAGTTCCCTAATTTCTAGAGTACTGAGAACCAGAATATCAGTCTGATGGAATTATTTAATGGGAATTACATAAATTGCTACGTTGACTATATCTGAGTGTACGCAAACAGACTCTAGACCCTGATTACCATCAGAGTTAGTTTTCACCACAACCTTGTCTTCACTGTCTACTGATTTCCACAATACATTTCCAGTTTCGTAGTGACAGAACTGCCCACCTTGTATCTTCGTTAGCTTCATATATCCATGTTGAATGCCCACTTGACAGCCTCACCGCACAGGTCCTAAACCCCTCATCACCAAGAGCAATTATCATCATGCTACTTTAAACATCTGCTAGCAGGTCATGGAGCAGACCTCCTATTAGCAGGTCATGGAGCAGACCTCCTATCATCACTCTGAATGCTCTCACCACCAGGGTCTTCACAGTTACAACCTTCCATCTTTCCTTCTGCTTTGCAGACCTGTTCACTGCTGAGCTAGTTCTTTACCCTCTGCACCTCCAGGCCCAATATTTTTTTTAGTCATGGGATATTAGGCAAGTCACCTAATTTAATTGCTCTCCAAGATCCTTATCTTGTAATAGGGGTAATAATATTTTCTTGGGAGCTATTGTGAAAATTGACTTAGATAAAGCATGGAAATACTCCTAAGTTCTTTCACCATTTGGCTTACACTATGAGTATGACATTCACCATATTGCTGAGTGGCAGAATAATTTGTGTGAATCCTTCCTTTCTGCTCTTGGACACAATCTATACTTGTATCAATTATGATCCACAGGTAAAGTATTGTATCGTTTTTAATGGAGAAGATGCAATTTTGTGTGCCTTTAAATCATCCTTCGTGCTCCATTTAATACCTCTTTCTCCTGATATCGAGAGAATTGTTTAAAAATATTTAATTGTATTAAGATTTATTTATTTTTATCTTATCCCCCTGCTGCTCAGAACTCAGCTCCTCCTGCAAGTCTCTGAGTTAACCATCAGCAATAGCATTTTAACAGTTAGAATCAGAACTGCAGATCTCGCAGCTGACTTGGGGTTGGGAATTCAGCAAGACTGTCTCATAGTTACAGTGACCTTGACAGGCTTTTTAATTTTTTATGAACTCTACCACTTGTCCTCATTTTCCTCCACTGTCCCTATTTAGGGACATGAAGCTCTGGTCTGGGATAAAGACTGCCAGGGATGTGAAGCTCTACTGACAATCTTCCTGTGTGCCATGGCTTCATTCCCTTTGGTCAAGCTGTTTGTTAACATTTGATATACAGATATTGAACACATAGTCTTTGCTAAGCAAAGTGTCTAAATACGGACCAAAAAGAAAAATTGTAGTTCAGAATATGTACATTTAACAGATATTTTAAACTCAAGAGCAATTTTCCCCGTGTGTCCTCATTAAGAAGTTAACATCCAAGACAGGAAAGCATCCTAGAATGTAGGCCTAGATTTTACACAGTATCAGGAATCATATGCCACAAAAATGACCAGCCATAAAGGAGGCTGGTCACAATGAACTCTAAAACCTCTCCCAGCTCTAAGTGTCTAGAAAAGCCTCTATTGGAATCAGAATCACGGTGAACGAAAGAACCGATTCCTAAGGCAGAAATTGGTTCCCAGCCAGGTTCATATGAAAATCACTGGTTTGCTCAGGCCGCAGTTCCTGCAGACCTGCGGATGATTATTATGAAGAATGATAACCAAACATTATGACCATGTCTACACGTGGTCAGTGAATCAAACCAAATTGGGAGTTTAGTCATGATTGATTTTCTTGGCATCCTGCTAGGTGATGACTGTTTTATAGGAGCAAATGAGTGGTTTTGTGAGTGGTGGCGCCATCTATTCCCAGCCAAACTGGTGACTGCTTCTGCCACCTGGGGTTTTGATGGCAGGAAGCTGACTCCTGGTGTCTGGCCAGCTGATGTGGCCACAGCCTAGACCCTGAGCCAATGCTATTCCCCAGAGGGCCACACCACATCTTCTCTTCAGTCCAACTTATGACAGTCTCAGAAAAATCTGTGCTCTTCTCCATGTTTCTGATTTCTAGCTGTGTTATCCCAGGGTGAAAGGAATTATTTGATTTCTCAGCACTTCATACGTAAAATAGGGGAAAATATCTACTTCACGTTGTTTCAGTAAATGTTATTTTCCTTTTGCCATATTGCCCTTTTCTTCTCCATAGCTATCGTTGTGGTACAGCTGGGATTTGAAATTTTAATTGTGGAAATTATTCACTGGGGCAAGCAAATATCCCTTATTAAAGCCAACTCTCCGCCTACTGTACTGTACCCATGCAGTGACACATGTTGGAGAAAAGTTCACTACCATGCTGCTTTGTCTTAGTATGCTAGCTACTAAAAACAATACCATACAATAAGTTGGCTTAAACAATGGGAATTCATTGGCTCATGGTTTAGAGACTAGAAGATTAAAAGTGAGACTTCAGTGAGGTGATGCTTTCTTCATGAAAAATGTGGTGTTCTGGGGCTGCCAGCCATCCTTGAGCCCTTGGCTTTTCTGTTACATGAGATGCACATGATGGCGTCTTCTTCTTTCCTCTGGTTTCTGTTGACTTTGGTTTCTATTTCTCCCTGTGGTCTTCTCCTTGTGGCCTTCTCTGTAGGTCTCCAGTTACAGGATTAAGACCCATTCTGACTCAGTTGGTCACACCTTAACTAAAAATAACATCTTCAAAAGGTTCATTCTATAATGGGTTGACACCCACAGGAATAGATTATGACTCAGAACATGTTTTTCTGGGGTACATAATTCAACCTACCTCACTGCCTGACTTTATACTCTTGACCGCTGAGCCAGGTATATGCCAGGCTGTTTAGCAGTCTTAGTCCATTCAGTCTTCTGCTTTTCCATGGAATTGCATACTTTCCTTCTCTCCTTAAATTTCCAACATCTCCTCCCCAAGCTCATTCTCAATTAATTACCATCTTCTGGTTTCATGGAAAATTGAAGAACTCAGAAGACAACCTCCTCGAGCCTGCACTATCTCACCTACACATGTATTCACACCTGTGCTTATGGGCTCCGCTGTCTTTTTTGGTTCTGTGGATGCATGCAGCATTCATGGTCACCCTTTCTCTTGGACAAAGACTTCCATTCTTCCTCAACAATTTCTAGTAAGCCCCTCCTCTTTGTTCTGCATCGGTAAATTATCTCTCTCAATTGGACCTTTCCCATCAGAAACATGCTTTTATTTCTTCTATCTAAAAACAAAAATAAAACCTTTCACTCTGCTTCTACATCGGCTAGTCATTCTTTCCTTTTTGAAATGTTTTCTTTTTGGCTTTTAAAATACATATTTTCTTAGTTTATTACTGACATCACTGGCTATTTTAAATCAGTTTTCTTTTATCCTTCTTTTCCTATCTTCTAAATGTTGTAGCGTTTCACAGCTTTGTTAGGATATTTTCTCTTCTCTTGTTCTCTGACTTTAAATATCATCTATGTGGTTATACTTCTCAAATTTATAGCTACAGCCCTGGGTTCCAGGTTTGTTTATTCCACTTGACTTGTCCACTGGATTTGTACAAGACAGCTCAAACTCAATATGTACAAAGGATAATTTTTCATTTTCAGTCCTAAAACTATGCCTTCTACTCAGTATTTCTCATCTTAGTAAATGGTGCCATTTTTCATGTAGTTGCTTGGGCTAAATATCAGGAGAGATCTTTGTTTCATTCTTTTCTCTTACTCATCCACTACAACCCTAAAGTAAGATGAGTACTGCTACACACCCTTAAGTCTATATGTGAAATATATCCTGAAACCGACATGGTTAAATGAAAGAAGAAAAAAAGGATTATATATGCATGCATGTATGTGTGGTTAGATATGGGTGGGCCTAGGTTTTAATTTCTTTTTATTCATCTGGGAATTTCTATAAATGACCTGTTTAGAATATAAAATGAAGGCCTACATTCTGAAAAGTCCCACATTAATTCAGAAGATTCTATTTCAAATAGTAGGTGCCCAATTAATATTCATTAAATTCAGAAGAAAGTTAGAATTAAGCCACAAGTAGGGAAAGGACTATATAATATACTTTTCCTAAATGGCTCAAACGTTTTTAAAAAATGGGAAAATAATTAAAATCTGATCAATTTTAAAAGGTACATCTATATTCATTTTATAAATAGAGAAAAAGAAACACTGATAGGTGAAATAACTTGTGCAAAGTATGGTAATGAGGCACTTAGTTGTAGAGGACAAAGGTGGATGTAATTAAACCAGTTAAGAGGCAGTTTCAACAATCTAGGCAAAATATAAGAATTTTTCACTGGTAGCATAGTTATATTTGGGGTAAAGATGTCTAGAACACAGGGCATTATTGGTAAACCAGGCAGGGAAATTGGATCTGGATATGTAACCACCGATATTGATGATCTGCTCCTTATGCTCAATTAGGGTAGATGAACACTAAGCATGTAAAAAAAACTGTCATAAAAGTAAATAAATATAGGTCCTGATCAATATTATAATGGGTCTTAAATAAGATTTTATGATGGAGAGTTGGGAGTTACCAGTTTAGGTAGAATGTTCAAGGCTAGCCTCCTTGAGGCAATGGCATTTTAAGTGACATACAAGTGAAAGAATAAGTCAACCAAACCCACAGATGGAGGAAGAACATTCTTGCCAGAGGGTGCAAAGTCCCTGATAGGGAAAGAGCTTGGCAGGTTCTAAGAAGTGTAAAAAACACCAGTGTGTCATGAATCTAGTGTCTGAAGGGGTGGGTGATAATGCAAAGTTTGAGAAATAGGAAGGGTCGTATTATTTAGGGCCGTGTAGACCTTGTTTAACCTGGGGTCAATTTGGACACTTGCATCTTCTTCCCTGGGAATTTGGAATAGGGAATAGCAGAATGTATTTCAGTTTGGAATGGTCTCTCGTGGGGAAGGATATTAACTAGGAAACTAGAGTGGGACTAAGGAGATGAGGGGATAATCTGCATGGCTCATAGAATGAGAAGCAGAGAAAGTCTGTCTGCAAAGAGAAGAGGAAAAAGCAGATATTTAAAAAGGAGCTGAGATAGAATCCTGATTGTCTTCAGCGTTTTTGTTCTAGGACCTTCCACGAGTCCCCACTCTAATCCTTCTCTTAAATTGTGTGAAAGAGCTGGGTTCATTTAGTCAAGTAGCTTTTCTTCTTAAGATAACGTGATTTGGATTTTATTACTTGCAACTCAAAGGCTGTTAAGCAGTGCACATGTGATTTCTGTGAGTTTGACAGTCTATCAAGCAAGATAACTAAAGTCATGTCAACTACAAGAATCAATCCCAGGTAAGGATCATTTTTCCAGATTTGGTTTCTGATGTTGGAGGTGTAGCTAAAATATTGAAAGGGTAAACAAAAATTCAAACAGAAAAGAAAAAACTTTATGACAACAACTAATTCCTTTCATATAAACATATGTTTTTTATATGTTCACAAAGCTGTTCTGTTTCGGTTTGCATTTTACTTCTCCTAGCTTATTTTGGCCATATTTTTGCGATTTAGTCACAATTTTTCCATAGCATCCCCCTCCCAACATGATTTGAGTACATGGAAAATTAACCATTTTTACTGCTATGACCAGACTAAGCATTTCTTAAAAGAATCATAAATTTCTAATCTTTCTTTGTTAGTCTTTTCATCACATTAATTTGAGAGCTGGCTCTTTTGTCACATTTGGTAATCCATACACTTTCCTCCTATAGGGATAGCTTTCTTGTATAGCCTTGCATTTGTTTTTGTTAATTGTTTTCTTCCTCTTTTGACTTTTTCTTGTACCCTTTATTTGTTTGATAATAAGGGTAATTCATGTTTAATCTCCTACTGGAGACCTTCTTTGACTTCTCTAACGTGCGTGGATTTTTACTTTCTCTGATATCATGTTATCCTTATATTTAGAACTATAGAAATTTAGATTTTAATCTTTTTTCTTCCTTTTCTTTTCTCTTTGAAAATATAAAATTTCCCTGTCTCCTCAGTGAGATTATATATTTTTGAAAATGGGATCTCAGTTTTATATGCTGAACTAGTTAGGGCCATGGTTTGTTGCATGAAACAATAAACTAAATCAATATAGGTTTACTACTTTCAATGTAAAAGAAGGAGCTTGGTAGTCTTAGAATGGTATAGCAATTCTTGTATCAGAGACCAACATTCTTTGCTTCCTTTTGCTCTTCTATCCTTAATATATAACTTTTATCCTCAGTGCTGTGTTATTATTCAGAATGGATGCCACAATTCCAGCCATCAAGTCAGAATTCCAGGCAGGAGGAAGAAGGAAGGGTGTGGGCAAAAAGCCCATTCTTGAAGACCCCTTGAAATGACTTTGTCATTCTCTCATGGCATTTATCATAGAAAATGGCATAAGCATAATGTAGAGAGCACTCACTATTTATCAAGATCTGTGCACAACACTACAAAAATCTTATACAATCCACCTACCACCCACTCACCCTGTGAGATAATTACTAATGTCCCCATTTCATGAATTAGTTATTCAAGGCTAGAAAGGCTCTAAGCTCTAGGAATTGGCAGTCTGGGACTCAAAACCAGGTTTATCTGACTCCAAAGATGGTGCAAGAAATGGGATCAGTAGCTTTTCTGAAAGAGGTGGGGGAAAATGGAAGAGATTGTGAATATTATTCTGGGCTAACAAAATACTTTGGAAAGCAATAATTGGAGGAAATATTCTATAAATGAAGAAGCTTTTAACTTAGTGATATTAGAATGGTAATGACTCCTATGTGAACTATGATAAATAATAACATATTGGGCCCTATTTCTTATCTATGCATAGAATGTTGGAAAGGATTGTAAAGGCTCAGATAAGGTACCAGATGTAGACCACTCTGAGAGGTTGTGGTTTATATGTCAATCCAAAGGCAGATACATGTTGTATGTCCCCCAACAACAGTGACATCTGAGGGTGGAAGTAGGATTTTTACTGTCACCTTTACCTCCCCCCCCCAATGACCCACTTGTAGAATTTGTGCCTCTTGTTTCCACAGCTATGGGTTCTGCCAAATTAGAGGTACTGGTTCCTAAGGTGTTCATGGTAGTAGAGGAGGGGATGTCCTAACTATGTCCTGCCCAAGGGCATAATATGGTTTCCACTGAACTTGAAGCTATAACCATAACATGATCATTTGGGGCTCTTCATGCTCAACTGCAATAAGCAAAAAAATGGAATGACGATATTGATGACCTAATTGATTCCGATTTCCATGAAGAGTTGATTGTTGAAAAAAGAGGTCAGAGAAGAGTGTTTCTGGAATCTAAAGGCTCTGCTGTGGCATCCCTTGTACTTCCATGCTCAGTGACAACAATGGTAAGGTAATGGTAAGGGTCATTGCTGAGCTAGGTAAGGCAAATAAAGATACTTCCATCCAGGAGAAAGGTCTGGGTCATCCTATCAGCTATGCAACCTAGATCCACTGTAGTGCTGGCTCCAGGTGAAGAAAATCTAGAATTGGTTGTGTTGGAGGGATGCGATGAACATCAATTTCTACCTCATTACTTGCTGCTTGTTCCACTAACAACTTTGTATTAAGTACATGCAGAGATTGTGGCTGTTAATCACCCTAACTGGGACTCAAGTATAGAACTTAATAGAGATCTAAGTGGTACAAGGGGTGGACTGTATTGGGCACTTCTTGTGAGCCATTCAAATTTACTTAGTCCTGTTTCTCATTCCAGTTACTCCTGTAGAAGCATGTTCCTTGTTCACTTTGCATAGGTGAATCCCGACAATACTCCTTAGGCCTATGCTGCATACTTCTTGCTTCCTTTCTCAAGGCTTCTCTGATGCCACAGTGTGAGACACCTGTGTAGATCTACTTAGCATTCATGCCCACAGGCCACCTTTGATAAGGAGGAGTAGTAAAGGATACCATCCCCAAATTGTACAACCTTGAGGCTCATTTCATAAGACGCTTCAGAAAGTCCTATGGGACTTTCAGTGGCTAACTTGGTAAGTTGATGTATTGGCTTTCCCTCTTTCTCTGTTTCATTCCTCCTGTATCTTGTTTCCTCTCTTGGATAGCATTCCCCAGTAAATTATCTGTACATCAGTCTTTTGCTCAGACTGTTCTTCTGGAGAAACATAGGCTGAGATAAAAAGTATTTAATATTTATTCTGCCTGAGGCACAAATGTGTGGAAGCATTTTGATGTTACATTGCTCAGAATATTTGCAGTATGACAGAGTTAAAAAAAAACTATGTTCACAGGGCTGACTTGTCACATGGATTTCCAGGTATTAGAAAGCCCTGATGAGGTATTTTTGCATTGAGGGATTTTCTTTACACTTTTTTAGCAAAACGGGATTTTGCTTTGACTTATTTAGTCTTCATTCTGGGTTCTTAACCATTTATTTTTAGGTTTCTAATATCTAGGTAATAATAAATTCAAACAACCTTTTCCAAAGAGGCCACAGCTTGAAATAAAAATGCTGAAAACGTTTTTATGTTAGAATGTTGTATTGCTTTTCAAAGTAGGTTTTAGGAAAATTTACATATATTTAGTTATCTGACCTCTGACTTTATCCCAACAGAGTCTCATCCATTTTTAGTTATCTGACCTCTGACTTTATCCCAACAGAGTCTCATCCATTTTCAGTCATATTAGGCCTTCATGGAAAAGAGCAAACTTGTACCTGGGGTGACTACAGCTGTACCACCAGTCTTGTTTGTATTATACAGAACTTAAAACACCTGTTAATTTAGTTCATGCTGGTTTGAGAGTTAATTTACTACACTTTATCTAGCTTACTCCTATTCATCAGCAAGGAGATGTGCACCTATTTTAATAATCCATGAAATTCAGCCTGAGTAGAGTAATGTCCTGCAGGAGGTAATAGTTGCCTGACACCAGCACCTTGCAGAGTAGTCTTCTTTAAGGGTGCATTTATAGACATCTCTTGGAGGCTTTCAAAAATATTTTGTGAGGCATAGAAGAAACCGGTGTAGAAAGGTCACTGGTCTTGCAGGGGGAGTTAAGACTAGACAAATTTGCATTTTTCCTGTTTATGTGATTTTATTTATAAGGCTGAAAAGACCTGCATGAACTTAGTTCATGTTATTATTCTCATTTTCAAGTGGGAAAACTGAGGCACCATTGGGGCAAAGAGGCCATGGAGACTTCTTAGTCTCTTGGAGATTACAGACCAGTAATCACATACGTAGTAAATAGCAGAAAAGGGACCTAAACCCCTGTAAGTCTTATTCTAAAATGCTCTCCTGACACTAAATTATGAAGCTCCCTTGTTGCAGTTTGCTAGTTAACTGCACGGATTTCATCTCAATAACTCCTAACTCAATGCTGAATGCCAAGGTACTGAGTAAACATTAATTAATTAATTGAACTGAAATTATTTTTTGTATCAGCCCTGTCTGGCTTCTAACTACTTCAGTTACTGATGATTTCTGCTCTTTTTTCCCCCATTTCTTCATGTCCCTAACTTAGCTTTACAACTGTTGTGAAACACTCCACACTCTGGGTGGTGTTTATTGTCCATTTTCGGTTCAGCCACATCTAGATCTCCTCCTTCTTTCTGGGCACTAACTGACCCTGACTATATGATCAGGTAGTGTACTGTTAAATGCTTTTCTATTCTTTGTTTTTGGCTCATTGACTGTTTTGTCCTTGTGGAGCTACTGAGCTCTAATCAGGCTTATCTTTGGATCTGTGGTTCATGCTGAAAAACTTGGCTTGGACTCTGGCTTCATGGAAGTTTGCCTAGCTGGCTTTTAAAGGTTAGCACCACATTACATATGATCTGTGCACATGGTCACTGCCTACCACCTTGTGTGTTCTCTATATCTATGTTTCTCCTACCATAATAGATTAGAAGCAATAAATAAGGCTACAGTAACTTAACAAATACTCTCAGGTGTTGTCTTCTTCTACTAATGCTGAGACTTTAACCCATGTTGAAGTCTTTGCAGGTTATTTTCTTGGAATCTTCAAGCAGAGAAGATGGGGGTTGTTATTTCACTTGTGCTTGGAACGTAGCACCTTCAGCTAACACGTGAGCACTGCAGTTTTACTATTCTATTGTTCTGACTTTTTGTGATTATCTATTTCCTTTATCTGTGACAACCAGTGGGGGTACCTTACAACTTTACTGTCTTCATGACATTACATTCCAGTGTGCCTACACCACCATGTGTAAGCCCAACAATTTTGTCAGTATTAATGAGAGGCTGGAGCCCCAATAGATGTTCATTAAAATAGGGGAGAATTCTTTCTGTCTTGGTCCTGTAACTTAAATTACATTGCTGGGATACCACAAATTGTGCTGTCTTGTGATGCTGTGTAATCTAGTGGAATTTTTATGAAGAGAGATGTACCTTCAGCCCTCTCTTCCTAGCACTTAGGTGTGATTCCATCAGTCTGGGGCCAAAGAACAAAACTAAGTGGCAGGCATTACATTGGGCACAAAATCCACGCCCTCCTTAGCCACAGTTGGGTATCAAAATTGGCCCGAGCTTATGTGCCTTACTCTTTCTTTTGGACCAGGCCTTTTCTGGGAGCTTATGTGTACAAATCCCATAGACACTACCCTACAGACTTGTTCCCATATGTCAGAATCCCAGAATGAACACAGTTTATCCACAAACTGAGACTCCTTTCAACCTCCCTCACCCCATTTTTATGACCATTTTAAGTGGTCACGAGTTAATTAATCCTTTTGTCCTTCAGTCTTACCTTTTTCCCAGTGGGATAAGAATAGCATTTTACCCTGTTAATGGAAGGAATGTGAAAATCTATAAAACAGACCATAAAATCTTAACTGAAGTTTCTTCTTTGTGTCACCAAGCTGCTTTCTGGGGCTTAACTTTTGCTTTATATTAAATGATTAGTGCTCACATGTAGTGAGTTGTACATATTTGGAATTAATTAGCATCACATTTGCTTTGTCTGAAGTTTGTGTTTATTTGTGCTGTTTTCAGGAGCAGACCATTCCATATACCCAGCATCTGGTAATGAGTTGCTTGCAAGAAAAAAAAAGTGACTTTTTTTGTTATACATCTTTAAAGAAATCAATTGAGATGACTGGAATATAGATTAAAAGGATAAACTCAGAGTTAATCTATTATGAGGCTGATATTTTCAACATTAAATATAAAAAAGTAACATATGGTCTGTCAGCCCAAATAGTGTGAGTAAATTAAGGTAAGTTTAATGATCATTGGATCAGAAATATTTGAAGAAAGTGCTATCTGTATAGAGAAGTAGGTAGACAGATAGATAGAGAGGTGGAGAAAGATATAAATATAGAGATGTAGAGAGAAGGGGAGGGAGACCATGGCAAGGTTTATCAAGCAGTATTGCCACATACACTTTGCAATACGATGTGCCATTTAAATTTTACTAGAGACTAACCATAATGAAATCTGACATTTTTATTTATAGGCTGTATAGATTGAATAACCGACATTTTGTGAAAAAAAACATTAATGGTTCTATTAAAAATAATGACTTTGTGCTTGTTAAGTGCCCACTGATTACCTAAAAACTCACATTTGTCTAAGCTGGGAGAGAAATTGATAAAAGAATCATTTCAGAGTTAGATTTCCCAATTATAAAGTTTATTTCTACATAGTTCTATATTTCTACATTAAAGAGACTCTATTGTCACAAAATGCAAAGCTGTAATCTCCCATGTTTTAACTACGTCTGCTTCTGCTGTTTGGACCCTTCCTGAGGATGCTGCTACTCCTTCACCTTCGGACCATGTTGGGACTTACATGCCAAGATGATGCTCTGTCCTATAAGACCCCAGAGGTCTGACTATGGAGAAAATGGTAAGTATGCACTTGTGAACAACTGTTCCTTGGACTGGAACTAACTTCACAGAGAGTTGTGTTTAACTCTGCCCAAATATTGTCTGCTCTGACAGAGGCTAAAATTGTTGTTTGGGGGACCATCAAACATGCCTGGTTGATTCGTTCATGGATAGCAAGGGTTTCAGAGAAGGCATAAAAATGGAGGCAAATAGAGAGCTCTAATAAACAGTTTGCTCATAGCCAATTCCATTAAAAGGCCAAATAGCCTACATCTGTTGTGGCTCTATTTCTTGGGTGACATAAATGCCTAATGCCCCAAAGAGTCCATTTTGCTATCAAGTGCTAGACTGCTGACTTTTTAGAAATCACGAGAATCAAAATACCTTCGATAATGAAATCTCATTACATTAGTTATACTACTTTAGAGTTCAGGCTCCCAAGCAATATTTGTCTTCATTTTGCTGCTCTAAAAATCAACAGGGAATCCACAGGGAGGTTCTCCCTTTTCAAGCCTCTAAATGCAGCAAGGACATGATAGTTGTGTCTGTGTTTTCTGGAAGGCTTTAGAAAGTGGCTGTGGCTCCCTGGGAGTACACATCCAACCAAGCATCTATGAGGGAGGATCTTGGGCTTGCCCTTTGATATCCCAAACAAATGATATCCTGAAAACACACAATGGATGTGATTAGCCATCTGAGGTAATAAGCCTAAAGGACATCAGAAGATATGTGATGATAGCACTTGAGATGCCCGAAACGCAAATCTAGGTATTGTAAGTAGTATCTAAGGTATGCAGGGCTGAATGTAAGTGTAATTTGGATGGGGGTACCTAATCCATTGTATCATACCCAATCTGGAAAAACTAAAAGAGAGCAATCAGAATTAAAGCATAAAACGCAGAATCCCAAAGAGCCCAAAATTGGCCAGATTCACCTAGGACTATCTAAAAGAGACAAGTACACACCACAGAAGACACTGACTTTCTCATCAGTGGAGAAGAGTTCTCTGTTGTGTCATAGGAAAGATCCATTAGCCTATAGCTAGCTTTAGATCTTGCATTTGGCAGATCGCCTATCTGAAATAAAAGAAACCATAGGAACATTATAGCTACACGTGAAAAACATTTTTTAAAAATAAAAGAATGATTTATTATTGACCATCCCATTACATTGAAGTAGTAGAGGACAATTATAAAAATAAACCTGTTTTGTGAATTGAAACATCCCAAATTATATCGCCATTCTAATCCATAGAACATTGCAAAAATGACTGGGGTTTACATTTACATAAAAAATGATATATTTGGGCAGTGTGATGGTGGCTCAGTGGCAGAATTCACACCTGCCATTCTGGAGACCCAGATTTGATTCCTGGTGCCTGCCTATGCAAAAAAAAAAAAAAAATATATATATATATATATATATATATACACACACACCCACACACACGTGTGTGTGTGTGTGTGTGATCAAGCATATGTAAAAATGTATCTTTTTATTATAATACCATTTTATTCAGCAACCATTTATGAGTACTTACTCTGTGGCAAGCTCTTGCTAGGCACTGGAGACAAAGTACTGACCTCAAGAAGCTAAGGGTGATAGAAATATATATTCACATAATTACATCAAAGGTATGATGAACTGGCTGGCTTAAAACAACAGAAATATATTTTCTCATAGTTCTGAAGGCTAGAAGGCCAAAATCAAGGTCTCAGCAGGGCCATGCTTCATCTGAAATCTGTTGGGAGACTCTTGCCTTGCCTCTTCTAGTTTCTGATGTTTGCAGAAATTTTTGGCGTTCTTCTGCTTGCATCACTCTGATCTATTCTATCCCATTTTCACATGACCTTCTCCTTGGTGCATGTCAGTGTCTTCCCTTGTTCTGATAAGGACATCAGTCATATTGAATTTGGAGCTATCCCTACTTGAATATGACCTCATCTTAACTAATTCCATTTCCAAATAAGGTCATATTCTGTGGTACTTTTGGGGGCACACAATTCAACCCATAAGTACCATAAAAGGAGATATGGACAAGTGCTACAAGAAGTACCTAATGTGGCTCATGCATGTACACACACACACACACACACACACTCACACACACACACACACCATACAGTGTATGAATCACTTGACATATCAGGAGACTTTTGATCACTTTTGAAGGTTACTGTTAGTCAAACAAACTAAACTCTAGGAGCAATTCAAGAAGGAAAAAGTCTTTCTTTATTCAATTATGTTTTCATTTACTCACTTATTCAGTCATCCCATAAGCATTTTTGAGGACTTACTATACTGTGCTGATTCCACTCTCAGGAGGATTAAGACAATTTTTACAGTTCTTGTCTTCCTCAAGCTCCCTCATTTTCATCATCTTAAATCTTGCTTTGGACTTGGTTTTCCTCCTAGGAAATTGTTCACTGAGGTCCTATGGTCACTTCATATCCCATTTGAAAGCTGAGTTACAGCCAAAGTGGATATAATGTAAGCTTGGGCATAGCCCTCAGCAAGGGGGATCATTTTCCTTTTTATATTTTAGCTCATTTCCTGCTCTTACAGCTTTAATGATGAGATAGAGTGGGCCGAGTAAAGAATTAGGGCTGAGGAGGCCATTTGGTCAGGCTCTAGAATAAGCCTTAAGTTAAAGGAACAAAAAGAGATAGGAGAGCATAATGGTTAATAGTGAAGGTGAAAACTGAGGACATGGCATTTAAATCAGGACTTGGTTGAACATGGTTTGTCCAAAGAAAGGAAAGCACGGAAGGGTATGAAGGAGACGGTGTTTCTCAACACACTTTAGAAAGGAAATATGGCACATCTCAGGTGCAGGTTAAAGAATTTTAAACAGGGAAGTGTTGCTATCTAATTTCACTTTTAGAATGATTACTCTGGCTGCAGTGCAGAGAGCAGGTTGGATCCAGAAAACTGAAAGAAGGTAAAACAGTTTTCTAGCTATGAAATATTGATTACCTGATCTAGGGCATTGACCATGGTTATAGAAAGGTGTAGGTTTTTTGGAGAGCTATCTTGGAGGCAGAATCTGCAGAAACTTATATAAAGAATTTGTTTTAATTAAAAGGCAGAGCCAGAATAAGTGTGGATCTAGACAGGATAATTATTTGCTTACATGTTGTGCATTAGACATCCCTAGGGAACCTCTCTCCCAAAATATGTTTGTGATCTGCAAAACAATGTCTGGAACTACTATCATTAATGATTCACTTATTTTGATAATTGCCCTGGACTTTCTGTTGTCAACTAGGCAGCCTCATCACTTCCTTCTAAGCTCTAGGCGCATTGCAGAAGCAAAGCCAGAAATCGCATTTCCCAGAATCCCTTTCTCTATATGGTTCTAAGCTAGATTTATTCCAATAAGTAGTCAAGTATGATTTGGAAGGCAGAAGAGAAGAAACCATTATTCTCTGAACAAAATTGCACCAGATGGAAGGGCAAAGGTGAGATTCACAGTGGCTTCCCAGTGAGCTTTTAAGAACCATTCTTTTCACTGCTGCAGACTGAGACAGTTGGAGCAAGTTTTTCTGGCAAGCTTCTGAGAACTATCCACTTTGGAGGTCCAGGTTCATATTTTCAGTGTCAGCTTCCCTGACCTTTGTTTCTCTAGCTTTTTAGAAAATTGCATAACCCCTTAATTTCTAGATTAAACTTTTTACACCCTGAATATATTCAGTAGCTTCTATTTTTTTTTGATGGAAGTCTGACTTAAACAGTATCTGTATCAGAAGTGTTTCCAGGGAACAGAAAATTAAAAATGAGCATCTTATATTGATTCCCGGATATGGCTGCATTTGGAGGCAATAATAACATCATTACCAGAGAAAAATGAATCGCTGATAGTCCATGGCATGCAATGACAAAAAAAGTTACTTACATTTTCACCTTCAATTGCCTATAGTCACGTGTCTACAGAAGGTGAGTCTTGCAATGACTGAGTTGATGCACTAATAGAATTTTAATGTGGATAAAGAGTAATGGAAATGGGATTGTTGCTTCTGACTGAACTTGAGAACTTGGAGAAAGAAGATTAGCTGAACACTTTAAATTACCAACTTGGGACACAAATAGAGAACCAGAAAGTTTCTATGGTTGCCCTAAAGTAATCCCTTGCTTTTTTTTTTTTTGGTAGCTGCTAGGCTAAGACTGATGAAAAGCAAACCAAAAACCTGATTCACGGGATGGTTGAATTGAATGTAAATGGAATCCATAGCCTCTCTTTATGTTTTAGGTTAAAGTTAAGGGAAGAATGGGACTTTGAGAATTAGAATGAGGCATCTGAGCAGAATATTATGAATCTCAGTTTCTTGAGACCTGCATCCTACTAACTCTTCCTTTTGAAGATCTGAAGCAGATCCTCCTTCCCTACATTTTCCCTTTGCAGGAAGACCCTCTATTGACCTCAGGTGACATACTTATGCTGCTGTGGAATAATTACTCTCCTCAAGACTGCCCCCCATCACCTCTCATTTTCTAGACCCATAACTAGATTCAAATCTTTATAGACCTATGGGAGATGAACAAATGTCATGGTTAGGTTCTGATGTCAACTTGGCCAGGTGATGGTATCCAGTTGTCTGACCATGCAAGCACAGGCCCAGTCATTACTGCAAGGATATTTTGTGGTTGCTTAATAAATCAGAAGACTGGTCTATTAAATCATCTGTCAGTTGATTGCATCTGTGATTGGTTACATTTATGATCAACTAAGAGAATGTCTTCCACAATGAGAGAATCCAATCAGTGGGATTTAATGTGATCAATTGAAGACTTTCAACGGAGGAGAGAAAATTTCCACTTCTTTTTTAGCCAGGCATTCTCTCCTGTGGAGTTCACTGAGACCCTTCATTGGAGTTGCCAACCTTACAGCCTGCCCTATGGATTCTGGACTCTTGCATTCCAGGGGTTTGCACGAAGCACTTTTATAAATCTCATGTTTACAGATACCTCCTGTTGTTTCTGTTTCTCTAGACAACCCTGACTAATACAAACACTAAGTCTGATTGATAAGGAGGTAGATGGGTATATACCAAAAGAAACATAATATTTTTGCCAATTTAAATGAGCAGTTATCTGAGAAACATAAATGGAAAATGGATTCTAAGTGTGTTAGACCATGGAGGAAGATATGTAATGTTGAACTGGGCCAAATTTACTGATGTAGGTGCACTAATCAGAGACTCTAGATTTGATGTGTTATCTATAAGGAACGATTAGAATTTTCTTGGCTGGTTGATTGAAACTTCTCTTCAGTCATAAATGAAGATGAGGTCTGAAGCTTTCTTAATATACTGTAGAGGAGAGATATTAGGGATATCAGAACACTGGAATGGTTTTATTATGTACAATCTGTAATCTTTCCCAATCTACCTCCTCCCATAGGTTCCAGAGGGGCCTCCCTCCATCAGGGCATTGAGAAGTGAAGCAGGGAACTTGGAAGTTTGTGTAGTGGTTGTTTTCTAGAGGCGAGGGTTGGCAGTAGAAGATGCCTTATTGATATGGAATCCATGAATTCACTGGAAATGATAAGATTCTGGAATAGGAGAGGAGACTACTTAAACTCCAGGGACAAGGTAGGGGTGGTTACTTCAATGGGCATCAGGACTAGAACATTAATTTGAATGCTTTAAGTTTAGAATTTAAATAGATGGGTGGCCCACTGTTATTTAAACTGAATAAGAAGTGACCAAGTGATCTGGTAAACAGAGACCTGATTGAGACACCACAATAGAGAGTCATGGCTCTTCACCAAAATTCCAGACCTGATCCAGTTTGCAGATCCAGAAGATTTTGAATAAAAGGGGGAACGGATCTCTTTGAGGAAGAACTCCATATCACAATACAAAAAACTGCATAATGTAAATCTTCCTACTGGACTTCCCTAAAGGGGCATTCATCCATTAAAAAGGTGATTATGCATTGGAAAAAGAGAAATGCCCAGACTCTTCAGGATTTACTATAAACTGGCTCTTAACTGATGCTTGTTCCTGGAGACATAAAACACGACTCTTGTCCATCAGTCAGAGCAGGTGAGGCTTAGGGTGATCAGGTATTAAGTGGAGTATTGGTCTGGCTCTATCTCACAGAAGACCTGGTGTGTCCCCAAACCCACTTTTTTGTTATTTTATCAGGTCACAAATGAATATTGTAATAGACATATTCAGGAACTGTTATTCCCATCTCCATGTAACCATGTAAATATTTATACATATATACATGCATTGTGCATGTTTATATATATTCACATTTTCAAAGACAGGTTATAGTATTCCTAGTATTCCTAGTTTACTGAAAAAGAAAGTAAAGCTCAATAATTTAAATAACTTGCTTAAGTCTACTCAGCTATTAAGTTGCAGAAATGAAATTTCAATCCAGTTCTCTGAGACGCCAAAGGCCAGTCTCTTTCCAGTATTCTTGACTAAAAGGGAAGAGATAGAGAAATGAGAGTTCATGGGCATGAACAACCCATTTAATTTATCTCACTGCTTTGTCTGGGATATCAGCACGGGTAGCAATTTAATCTATATAAATGTGAGGTAGTCTTTGAGAAAGAAGAGGCTCCCTTGGGTGAAGAAAGGTGGAGGTAGAGTCTTGCCTCTTCCTATTCTACTTTGTTCCCTAAGGAGGGTCAGGGCCTTCCCCTTTCCCGGCAATAAATTCCTTTTGCTGATTCCCTTGTGCCCTGCTTCTGATAATGACTGCTTATTCCCCTGAGTCCTGAGAAGTGACAGCAGATTGGCATGCACAGAGTTAACATCATTGCTGTCTGTGTCTTGTATATAAGCAAAGCTAGCTCAAGAAATGAGAGTTAGACTAGTTCCAGGGGAGGAATAAAAACTGTTACCATTATGGAGTAATCTGCTGTTTATTCTGCCTGTTTGCTTATTGTTTTGTTTCTCCTTCCTTAGCCCCTGTGACAAACTCCTGACCCTGTAGTTTTGCAGTAAAAACTCTGCACATTGTTTCCGGTTCCCTGAGTTCACAGGACACGGTCTGAGTGGCACCAGACATTGAAATTGTTCTGAGCAATTCATTGGTGTAGCAAACCACAAAAATGACACCGCTAATTGATGCCCACAGACTGTGCTCTTGCTTAGCAAACAACATTGAGCTAAAGTCGATATGGCAGCCACAGACTTAGTCCTACCATAGGTACTAGGACTGATCTGACAGAGCTGGGTAGGGAAGGCCTGAGCATGAGAATGAGAAACATGGGGCAGGTACTTGAAGTTGGATTCAACTGTTAATAATAGAAGAAATAGAGCCAGGCAGGAAGATCTTGCTGTCTGGAAAGTATAGTATATGGAGGTGTGGGAGGATCTGGAGTGTGGAGCATCATTATCTGAGTCTGGGAGATAGAGAACAGGGAATATGTGAGTGATGGGGGAGTTAGAAAGATGACTACATTTGAAGAACAGAGGGAGAATTCAACTGGGATAGGGAGCCAGGACTTCAAAGTCAAGGAAAGAAGGTTCAGGGAGAGCAGGTAAG
This sequence comes from Tamandua tetradactyla, assembly GCF_023851605.1. NCBI lineage: Eukaryota > Metazoa > Chordata > Mammalia > Pilosa > Myrmecophagidae > Tamandua > Tamandua tetradactyla. The sequence goes on along the minus strand of NC_135330.1, from coordinate 17,613,717 downwards.
GATAAAATGGGGCAGAGCATGAGAAACTTATGTTCAGTACACAGCCTGGGTAGGGTTCATTGATGGGGAAGAGTTTGGGTTGGAGTAAAGGTCACACTTGAGGGCAGGGGATAAAGAAGAGCTGGTAAGCAGATATTAGTGCCTTAACTATGGGACTGGTCTGAGGTAGGGCTTCAACCACAGTGAAATTAAGGAACTACAAACTGAAATATAAGGTAAGAACTTGTTCACAAAAATAAGGCTGTAGATTAGGTATAAGAACCAGGGTAACAATTTCAAGTACAAACGCATTACTGTACAAATGTTCATTAGATCCTCTCATAGAATATAATTGCTTCAGGACCTGGGGTAGAATTGGACTAAGACTGTAAGATCAACCTATAAATAGGGAAGAGTGCCAGGTGGTTCAGAACAGTTTATATAAGGATCATAATCAAATAGGAAACTAGTATTTGCTAGGTATCCACCATAGTCAAAGCACTGGTCAGTATAAAAAAGGGATGTATAAAAGTGAGAGTGTGTGCGTGTGCGTGCGTTTGTGTGTGTGTGGAAATGTCTGTGTGTATGCATGTGTGTGTGTGAATGTTTACCTGATAGGTGAGGCATGAGGTGCAAAAAGAAGGCAAACAAAACCAGGTTATAGTTTTTGTTCACCTTCTATCTTGGATGAAGAAGTAGGCTATAACAAACAGTCACAACATTGTAATTGATAATTAACATTGCAATTGGATCAGTGAAAATGGGGTCAAGTTCACTGGGACTATGGTGGCCAGAGAAGCCCATAACAGAATCTGTGCTTGAAACTGGACTCAGTTAGAAATGTTGGGTTTTGACAGAGAAAATGATGGAGAGCATATGCATGGGGAGGCAAGGCATTAGGAAAGGGAGTCAAGGCATGTTAATGTGAAGGCCACCTTGGCTGGCAAGGAAGGTTTGCATAGGGGAGTAGTGTTGATGAAGTCAAAGAGGGAGGCAATGGGGCCACACTTCGTACTTAAGGCATCATCACTGACATAGCTACTTTTTGTTGTTGCTTTATCCATCTTAATTCTAATAAGCAATTGGGTAGCATAAAGAGATCTAGGCAATAAATAAATGACATTTGGTTTTTTTGATTTCTGGGAATATTTTCAAAATGTCTTAACTTTTAGTGCCACAGAGGAAAGCTAATAGGTGGTTGTGGTGGTTTGGCACTGTATGCACCCCAGAAAATCTTTTGATGAGGTTACTTCAGTTAATGCATGGCCCAGGGTGGGTCTTAATCCTGTTACTAGAGTCCCTTTTAAGAGAAGGAAATTCAGACAAAGAGGGAAAAACCTACATAAGCCAGTAGCTGAAAGCTATGAAACCTGGAAGAGAAGGAAGAGACCTGCAGACGCCACCATGTGCCCTTCCATGTGGCAGAGGACCCAAGGATCACCAGCAGCCAGTCTTTGGGAAGAAAGCATCGCCTTAATGATGACATGATTTGGATATCTTTCTCAGTCTTAAAACTGTGAGCTAATAAATTCCATTGTTAAAAGCCAACTAATTTTATGGTATCTGTTTTCAGCAGCCTAGGGAATGGAAACAGTGGTCAAGCTGGAATTCAAATGCATTTGTCTTTTTACTAAATCTTGTATTTTCTCCAATAGGGGAGAGCTTGTAAATACCTATCTTACCCCTGCTCAACTTCCTCTTGAGTTGAGCTTGTGTATTTGATACCAGGTATTGAGCTCTTAGTGTGTCCAAGAACCATGCTGAATATTTTTCTTTCATTTGAATTTATAAAACCACATAAGGAGGGGTATGGGATGTATGAAGTTTTTCTTTATTCTTTTTATTTCTTCATCTGGAGTAACACAAATGTTCTAAAAATGATCATGGTGATGAATATACAACTATGCAATGATTTTGTGAGCCATTGATTGTATACAGGATGGCCTGTATGACTGTGAAGATATCTCCATAAAAATATTAAAACAGAAAACAAAACAAAACAATGCCACATAAGTAATGTGTATGTTTGACCTGAATTTAATTGTACATGAGTGTAACATATGAAAGAACTGAAGCTTTGTTTTCTTTCATAAGAAGCCATCAATGAGTGAATGACATTGTGTATACACAAACTTCTAAAGGGGTGACAGATGACAATGATTGACTGCATGGGTGGGTACTCTAATGAATGCTGAAGTGGGGATGATGCATGCATAAGGTGTGTGAGAAGGAAGCATGGTTGTCTGAGAAAAAGTCAATTAGTCAATTGGGGCTACATTAAGAATAACTGTGTGGTAGGAAATGAGGTACAGCTATTGCAGGTTTGGTTTTCTCTTCTGGGTTGGGGATTCAATCAGAGTCGATGGGCATGATCTGCTATCTTATTACTTAAGACAAAGCAATTGACCAAATGATAAGACTGGACTGGCGTAGTCTCCTCTCAGAGGCAAAAATTCCCTAATCAAACCTGTAAAAGGGTAGTTTTTATGCTTTTTGTGTGTTGTCTGTGGTGTGTTGTGTGTGTGTGTGAGTATGTTTCTTTCAAAGCTAGCAAGGAAAGGCAAGCGAAGCACTACAAGGCAGCATAAATGATTTAAGACCCAACGATTTTGCCAGGGAAACATTCAAGACGGAGTCTAATCCTTTAATCTAACCCCAGTCCCTTTAAAAGCTTTGAGCGAGGAGTTGACTCAGCATGTCAGTGCCAAGAAGATCCATTGACCCTGAGTTCAGTGCTGAGAAATTGAGAAATGTTCTTTTTAATGTCTATTCAATAAATACAGCATCCACCTTGCAAGGGGCTGCACAATCCACTTCAAATCCATTATGGGATGTTCTTGTGGGCTGACAAGTTGTCCTGAGACAACAGTGGCCATGAGATGAGGTTAACCCTTCCTGTGGAATGTAAATCATCACAGCCACCGCCATTGCAGGCTCTCCTAAGACCTTGGAAAGAAGATGATATTTACATTGATATGAGGATCCTGTGGTGTGCATTTCCTTCCAGACTAAGGCCATCTTCTTCAGAATATATAGAACTCATAAACAGAGACCTACAAATGATGACCACAGGATGATATTTTAAAAAACAAAAGGAAAAAAGACACCAAATTATATGTTTCCTTGTCACCACCCTAGCAGAAATAAATGGGATTTCTCTCACTTCATCTGGCATGGAACATCCCTACTGTGTTGCCTCTGAATGCACTTTATGAATTTCATATCATGATGTGATCTGATAACGAATAGCTGTGCTGATAATAGGTGAAAGGAGAAATCTAAGTAAGGTCATTTGGATACTGAAGTATTAGAATTGTGTGTACATTTCATTGTTTTATGTGACAAATAGGAGAGAAAATTGAAAATCTGTACAATTAAAATAAATGTCTAATAGATGCTAACTCGCCTATGAGGCCAGAGGGAAATGTGGCCTAAAAACAACCAAACTGTCAGATTTCCCCAACAGTTAGACCGACTCAAGACTGAGGCTTAAGGCTTTTCATTCTTTACATGATAATAACAGATTCTTTTGTAGGAAGCAGTGCACCTCACAGCAAAGGGTATATGCATTGGATAAATATTTGTGGGTTGATAGATGAATTGGTTGATTGTATGTGAAGTAATATTAACCAACATAGAGCAATTGTCTATTGCTTGCCAAATGGCCAGCCCCTTGTGGAATCTGTTTATTTAATAAATACTTATTTAGTGCCTTCTATCAATCAGAGACTCATTAAAACTTAAAGTAGTATTTTGGGTATATGGGAGAAGACAACTTGCAGGGTTGTCAAAGTGTCTTCTTTGGAACTAGTTTCATAGAGTCTTGCAGGTATCTTTTGTAAAATCCTATATTGTTTACTTTAAAAATTTTTTATTGCAGTGACATATATGCAACCTAAAATTTCCCTGTTTAACTGCATTCAATTATACAATTCAGCACTGTTAATTACGCTCACAATGTTGTACTACCGTCACCACCATCAATTACCAAAATTTAACGGTCCACCCAAATAGAAACTACGTACAATTTAAGCATTTACTCCCTATCCCCTATCCCCAGCCCAGCCCCTGGGGTAACCTATATTCTAGATTCTGACTCTAGGATTTTGCTTATCCTAATTATTTTATATCAGCAAGATCATACATTATTTGTTTTTTGTCTGGGCTTATTTAACTCAACCAGATGTCTTTAAGGTTCATCTATGTTTTCGTTTTAGATAATCATTGAAGAAGAGGTTCTATGGTCAACTCAGTTTGGAAAACATTTATCAAAATATAGAAGTTGCTTTACCACAATCCCTCTCCCATATTAAGGTTATCATCGATCTCTAAAAAGCGGATATAACATGCAATGTTTTGTCAACTTTTGGTCATATATAGTAGTCCTATTTTATTTTAAGCGTCTCTTGGAACCAGCATTCTGCAGAGTATATAACTTGAAGATTGCTTGCCCATTGGATTTAAGCAAGATGCGTTTCTCAAAGCAGCTAGAGGAATTTTGCAGTCAACCTTGATTTTCTCCTTTGTGTCGTAGAAGGTGCTAGCAATTTGCTACAGTGGACTCTGAGGATTCCAGATTTATGCCTCCCAACAGAATAAAGTGACTTCAATGTACAGATTGCTGGTGCTGAGAAATGTAAGCTCTGGGGATAAGGGGAGGGTTTAAGCAGCCAGGGAATATCTCAGCAGAAAAAAAATGACTCCATGGCTCTGCCCTCCCCCATCCTGCCATGCTTCCCCCTGGGTCTCTTTAGATCAGTAGTAGTAGAACACTACTCTGAGAGTTTTGCTGCCTGAGTGCAGGATTGAGGACGATTTCTTCTCTATGCCTCTCACTGCATATCTTCACATTCCTGAGTAGAGGTCATATTGAAAGTTGTTTAAGCTGACCTTCTCTCCCCTTTGCAGAGGGAAAAGCTATCCCCGTTGCTTCATCAGGATCACCCAGTGAGCAGATGTGGGAAAGAATGGACATTTATAATATTACATGTCCCAAATATGGTGCTGGGCATTTTATACATTCACCTGGGGAGCAGGTATTATTGTCCTCATTTTCCAAGTGAGGAAACTTAATTTTCCCAAGGATATGGAACTGGTAAATGGTTGAAATAGAATTGAAGCTGGGTCTGCATGACTCGAAAGCTCACTGCATCGTGAGATGTGTGTATAGTGCTTTACAGGTGGACAAAGACTTCCTCAAACACCATCTCATTTGAGTTTGAGGCAATTTATTAAATCTGCTTTTACATTAAAAAATCGAAGAATTGCCGTTTGCCTAAGGACCACCAGCAAGCCAGAGGCTCAAAGGAAGATATTCCAGTCTAAGCCTGGGCTAGGCATCTAGCCTCAAAACAGATGACATCTCAAGGAAGCTTAACTTGTGCTTGTAAATAATAACTGTCCTTTGTAAGTCAATAATGGTTCAAAAATAACATTTTTTCTTTTAATCCTTGCAACAACTCTAAAAGTTGATATTTTATTATTATTATTACTATCTGTTTATTCCAATTGAGGACTGTAAGGCCACATCATGGCTATATGACTTGATCAACATCATAATTATACTTGGTACAGATAATAATGATAGCTACTATTTATTGACTTATTGCTGCACAGAGGTACAACTCTAAGAGTCAGGCAGTCATTATCTCATTTAATCCCTAGTAATCTTATGAGGTAGATACTATTATTACCCCCATTTTATGGAAGAGGAAACAGATTTAGAATGCTTAATTAAGGAGTGCTGGAGTTCATATCCAAGCCCTCTTCAGATGCCAGAGCCTGGTTCTAACCACGGTGCCTGGCTGCCTCTCAAATTAAGACCCAACCTCAAGTCTTCTGTCTCAGATTCCCATTCTCTTTCCAATATAGTCATGAACTGTCAAAAATACAGATGTAAAGTGAAAGTAAATCAATAACCCAAGTACCTTCTCTATGAGAAAAATCATGCATGTGCATGTCAAAATATGTGCATGCTTAAGGTCATCGTTGTGAATTCGGCATGCTGTGTTTTAAGAAGCTCATTTATTTTAGAACTGCAAGGGAGGGGTTCTCTGGGTGCCCCATTCCATGCCTTTTGCTCATATTGTAGGGAAATTCTGTCATAAGGCCATCTCTATTTATTTGAGTCCTGTTTTTTCCTGATTGATTAGGATGGAGTATCTGTCCCTTGATCAGAACTGCATATTGCAGTAGCTGGAGTCCCAGATTGGATTGTGCCTGATCATTGACATTCCGATATTGATGCCCATGTGACTCCATGAGCTACTGTAACAATCTTTATCTGTGGCTTTTGCTCTGGGGCTTGGATTGAGCCCCCACAGGGTTACCACGATAATCAACACCTCTAATTAGCACTTAGAAATGTCTGGCTCCCAAGGCTGTCATTAGAAGACAAGCTTGGTGTGCAAAACACTGAATTTCTTGCATTTCTCCAGCAAAATCTTCCTCCCAGGCCTATGCTTTCAACACTCTGCTGGCAGGAGACCCCCCCTCCCCCACATCCCTGCTCCCCTCATTTAGGAAGAGCTGAATTCAGGAGATGGGCAATTGTGAGCCTGGAAATTAGACATCATGTCACATTCTTGATTCTTTCTGTTCAGGAAAGCTGGTCCCTTATTCAGGCCTGTGCTCTCTACCAGCAGCCACTGCAACAACAGAGATGACAGTGTGTGTGGTGAACAATGCAAAAGAATGTAACAGGAGCCTCCTTCCGTTCCTAGATCTAATTTTCATTTCACAAATGGGATGGGAGAGAAAGAGCTGTGCTCTTGCTCATACCTCTGTACTCAGCAGGTCCAGGGGAGCCCCTTCTCCATTGCCCTCACTTCCACTCTCCCCAGCAGGGAGCCCAGTGATGAGAGGCAGCAGGATAGTTGCTCAGTGGAGATTTTATGTGGGAAGGAAGTGATCCATTGGTCTGGGGTACCATGGTGTTCTCCAGAGCAGGCTGGCTGTTTGTTCTCCACAAACCATACCAAGTCAAATGCAAGTGAATGCTGATATCAATTTATAGCTGTTATTTCTGTTGCTGTTACTGGTATGAACACAACTTCCAGAGCAGTGAGAGAGAGCATTCGGACACCCAGCTGCAGTGGATATCTTTGATTCCCTACTCTAAACACATCCTTCTCTGCAATCAGTTGCCACCATATCATGCCCTGTCCAATCTTTAGGGGGTCACTGTTAGGAGACTTTCTTTATTTTGAGGGGCAGGCCAAATGTCAGGGGTGGTAGGAAAGGGTAATAACAATTAGAGATGGTGAGCTGGCCTAAACTACTTTGGTCCTGTGCTCTGTGCTCTGTGCTGCAGTCAACCCCACCCTCGTTCTCACCTCCACCCCCATTCTTGGTTCCTGCCACCATGGTAGGACGGATCCCCTAGAACCAAAGCCAAGCCAAAGCCATGTGGAGAGAACACAGGCTGGATAAACCAGCTGCAACCTAAATAGCACTGCCAGGAGCAGAGGGAGAAGACTTGGATTCTACTCTGCTCTTAGCTGCTCATGGGCAAAGATGCTTGAGTGTCCTTGTTCTTATTTTCCATCCAAGTGAAGTAACAACATTTAGTCTCTGAAGACAGGAGGCAAATGACCTCTGAAGGCTCCTTCCAGATGAATGATTTAGGAAAATGGGCTTTGTCACTATCTCTTTAACCTTTTCCGACAAAATTGACTTCACTACTCTTCCTTTGGTTACCCAGTATGCAAAATAAACTTCATGCTTATGCATATACTCTCACAGCCGTCAGCTAGTTTTCATGCATGAGAAGTGACCAGGTGCTACTAGCCAATAACCAGCTTATTTTATTATCTCTTCTCAGAAAACACACACGCACACACACACACACACATACACACACACACTTTAATTGAGGCCTATTACCCTGACAGTATTTTAACTCAAAGGAATAAATAGCTAATGGTATTTCAGACCTCCACTTACAAAGGGAATAAGAGCCATGTTCAAATTCAGCTCTTGAGCACCTAATATGTTTTAGGAATGAATCCCAGCATCTTGCATACATTATTGAGTCTAATTTAGCCCTCAAAATAAAAACTTGTGACTATTATTTTATGTAACTTGCACATTGGAAAACTGAATCATAGGGAGTATAACTGGCTCAGAGTCACTCAGGGATAGATTTTGGATTGGGGTGCATTTTGATTGTTCTACAAATTGAACCAAATCATGGAACATTTATTTCATTTTCCTGTGAGGCTGACTTGGGTGCCACCAGGGTGAATCTGGTATTGAAGCTGGGCTTGCCCCTAGGAGTGGAAGAGGCAGCTTTGCATGTGCTGGTCACCACTGCGCTGGGAGGGGGGTGGTGTTGGGCAGCGAGAGGGACTGTAGAATACAGCCCCGATTGAAATTACTGCCAGTGTAAATAAGCACAGATACTGAACCATTTGGAGTCTCAATTCTCTCTGAAAATGGGGATTGATAAACCTTCCTCAAATTTAGTAGGGTAATAAAAAAAGGTGTCTGTCAAATAGCAGGAGTTCAATACAAGTGATTTCCCTTCTTTTGGACTAGGGTAATGTGCTTCCTTTAAAAATAATAGCTGGGCAGGCCACGGTGGCTCAGCAGGCAAGAATGCTTGCCTGCCATGCCAGAGGACCCGGGTTCGGTTCCCGGTGCCTGCCCATGTAAAAAAAAAAAAATAACAGCTAACTTTTCTGGTTATAGTTTTCAGAACACTTTCACACATTCTCTCCCCTGTCACCTCACCCCTTCTGGATAGGTAAATAAAGGAGGTAATCAGAGACTAAATATTTTGGTATTATCCTCTATCAAGTAGTTTACTCTGAAAGGGGAAAAATTAGAATGAGTGGGTAAAGTCGAATAGGAACTACAGGAACACAATGTTTGTTTTCTTGATTGAGTATCTGGGAAAGCTAGAAGATGGGAAATTAGCTTTCTGTTTTTTTATATCCCATTAAAGCGCTCACATTTAGTTCCACACCTGCTTTGTCAGTATGACCAGGATGAGTCCTGTTTGGTCTGTTTACTTGATGTTTACCCAAGTCTGTGATCAACAAGAAAACACATCTCAGCATCTCACTTGGCAAGAGGAAGAATTGAGGCAGCACAGCAGCTGTCATATTTATTTCCGCGACAGAGCAGGTCAGGAAAATTGATAAAATTAATCATACAAACTAGCAAACATCAGGAGTGAGTACGTGAAGGAACAGATGAGTTCTTGCTTCATTCCAAGCTGCACCTGCCCTTAGTGCTAATGGAATCTGTGCAATCAGCTGATGAAAGCAGGAGTGGAGGGGGTTGTGGCAAAGGGATAAAGGATTGAAGAGAAATTGGAACATGAGAGATTATTGGGCAAGTCTTAGTCTGAGGGCCCATGTGTCTGTGAAGCCCTATTAAGTTCTCAGAAGGAGTAGGAAATCTATCTTCCGGTGTCCCATGAAGAGAATAAGTTCAGGACCTAATATTGGCTTGGATCTATGGCAGTTGATCCTAACTAATTTGGGCAACATTTCTTTCCTGTTATGAGAGGCAGGGTGGCCCTTTACTGCAGAGGTTCTTGACTCTGGATGTACTTTAGCATCACCTCAGAGCGCTTAAAAATATCGATGCCTACACCCAACTCCAGATGAACTGAACAGACTCACTTGAGGGGTGGGACCCAGGCACAATGATTTTAAAGAACGCCCAGGTGATTCTAAGGTGAATCACATGTGGAGAGCTACTGGCCTTTGCAGCAATTCTCAAACTTTGGCATTCATCAGAATCATCTGGAGGTGTGTAAAAAAAATAGATTGCTGAGCCCCAAACCTGAGTTTTTTGATTCACAGGTCATGGATGGGGTCCAGGAATTTTAATTTCTAGTAGGGACCACCCTTTGAGAGCCACTGGATAGCGGAAATGCACTGTGTTCTGTTTATGATGCCATCACTTGTTAGCTGTATCATTTTGAGCAAATCACATGGTTTTTCTTAAGTCCATATTTATAATGATTATTGCTCTCTTTATCTGAAAGATCTTTGGGTGAACCAAGTGAGATAATGTATGTGAAAGTAGTTGTAAACTATAAAGCATAGGATGAAAATTCATTTTTATTAATTTCTACTCAATTTCTATTTTCCTTGGTGTTTGTAGATCCGAAGTAGCTATATTTAGCATAACTTGAAAGCCAGATTCATTCGTTCGTTTAAAAAATAATAAGAGTACCATGATTACCATACACTGAGCTGAAGACTGAGATATAACAATGGCCATGGCAAATGTACTTCTTCACTTATGGAGCTTATATTCTGATGCAGGGCCAAATCCACTTGTTTTTGTATGGCCTGCAAGCTGAGTATGTTTTTATGTTTTTTAATGTTTAATTTTAATATCAAAAGAATAATAATATATTTTTTACATGGACAATTATCTGGAATTCAACTTTCAGGGCAGAACAGAATAGCATATATAAAAGGCCCAAGATGGGAAGTTTGGCATTTCTGAGACACTATAAGAGCAATGTAGCTGAGGCACAAGGTCAAGGGATGGGTGGGGGAGTTATTGTTTCAAGATGAGAACATGTTTCAAGTGGGGCCAGGTCAAGAAGGACCTTGTACATGAGTTTGGATTTTTTATTCTAAATGCAATGGACATTAATCTAATGAAGAGAAGACAGCAAAGATCACTTTGTATCTGTGTAAAGAATAGGTCATGATAAAGAGAGCTAATTTTTAATGTGCTTAGTATGTGCCAGGTGTTTTTCTTTCTTTTTTTTTTTTTCAGGGCCAAATAGTAAATTTTTTTTTTTTTTTGTATATCACAGCTGTGCATGTATTTTTTTTTTTACTAGACTCTTTACTATGAATGGTCAATGTTAAAAATGTGAAACATATGGAAGCCATTGCTTGTGAAGTCATTTGCATACTCTAGCTGCAGAGGTGCAACATTTAGTTCATTGCTATATATGAGTACAGATTTTCTTCCTAGGCCGTATGATTTGGAGTTTGCTGTCTTCATCAGAGTCATAATAGAGAAATCATACTAAATCTGTCCGGCTTATTTCACTCAGCATTATAGCCTCAAGGTTCATCCAGGTTGTCATTTTCTTCAAACCTCATTTCATCCATTTTACTGCTGCATAATACTCCATCGTGTGTATATACTACATTTTATTTATCCCCTTTTTGGTTGATGGGTACTTGGATTGTTTCCATCTTTTGGCAATTATGAATAGTGCCGCTATGAACATTGGTGTACAAATGTCTGTTCATGTCACTGCTTTCAGCTCTTCTGTGTATATCCCTAATTTGGGTATTTCTGGGTTGTTGGGCAACTAAATATTTAATTTTCTAAGGAACCACCGAACTATCTTTCATAGCGGCTGTACTGTTATACATTCCCACCAGCAGTGAATTAAGTATTCCAAGTTCTCCACACCCTGTCAACATTTGTAGTTTCCTGTTTGTTTAATAGCACCCATTCTTATAGGTGTGAGATGATATTTCATTGTAGTTTTGATTTGCCTTTCCCTGAGAGCTAGTGAAGATGAGCATCTTTTATTGTGCTTTTTAGCCATTTGTATCTGCTCTTTGGAAAAATGTCTATTCATATCTTTTGCCCATATTATAATTGGGTTGTTTGATTTTTGTTGTTAAGTTGTATAATTTCTTTATGTACAAATGATATCTAATCTTTATATGATGTATGCTTACCAAATATTTTTTCCCTTTGAATTGGCTGCCTCTTTAGCTTTCTGACAAAGTCCTTTGAGGCACAGAAGCTTTTGATTCTGAAGATCTCCCATTTATCTATTTTCTTCTATAATAGCCTGTGCTTTGCGTGTAAAGTTCAAGGCGCTACCTCCTATTACTAGGGCTTGAATAGTTTCCCTTTATTTCCTTCTAGGATTATTATGATACTGGCCCTTATATTTAGATCTTTGATCCATTTTGAGTTAATTTTTGTATAGGGTATAAGGTAAGGGTTCTCTTTCAATCTTTTGGCTATTAATATACAGTTCTCCTAAGCCCATTTATTGAAATTATTCTGTCCAAATTCAGTGGATTTGGGGGCCTTGTCAAAAATAAGCTGACCATAGATTTGGTGGTATATTACTGCATTCTCAATTCATTCCATTAGTCAATACTTCTATCTTTATGTCAGTACCATACTGTTTTGACCACTGTGGCTTTATAGTAAGCTTGAAAGTTGGGAAGTGTTAATTCTCCCACTTTGCTCTTCTTTTCAGGGATATTGTTAGCTATTCGAGGTTTCTTTCCCTTCCAAATAAATGTGATAACTAGCTTTTCCGGGTCTTCAAAATAGGTTCTTGGAATTTTGATTGGTATTGCGTTGAACCTGTAGATCAATTTAGATAGAATTGACATCTTAACGACTTTCAACCTTCCTATTCGTGAGCACAGAATATCTTTCCATCCATTAAGATCTCCTTTGATTTATTTAATCAATGTTTTGTAGTTTTCTGTGTACAGGTCCTTTACATTTCCATTCCTAAATGCTTGATTCGTTTAGTGGCTATTTTGAATGGAAGTTTTCCTTAATTGTCTCGTCTATAAGGTCATTACTTGTATATTGAAACATTGCTGATTTTTTTAATGTTAATCTTATATCTTGCTACTGTGCTGAATTTGCTTATTAGCTCAGGTAGCTTGATAGTAGATTTCTCAGGATTTTCCACATATAGGATCATGTTATCTTTAAATAATAAAATTTTACTTCTTTCTTTCCTATTTGGACACCTTTTCTTCCTTTCTCCTACCGTATTGCTCTAGTTAGAACTTTTAGTACAATGTTGAATAGGCGGTGACATTGGGTATTCTTTCCTCATTCCTGATCTTAGGCAGAATGCTTTCAATCTCTCATCATTGAGGGTGATGCTAGTTGTGGGTTTTTCATATATGTCCTTTAAGATATTGAGGAAGTTTCCTTCACCTATGCCAGGTCATTTTTTATGGGCAGTACATTCTTCAAAAGAACACTATAAGACAGTTGCTATTATTATCCTAATTTTACTGATGACCCAAGAAGGTACTGAGATGGTAATCGCCTAATGCTGCAAGGCTGGTAAGAGCAGAGCTGGGATTTGAACCCACACAACCTGGTTTGTAATTATTTGAGGGTATCATAAGAGGAGAAGCAGAGAGAACAGGTGCAAAGCTGCTCCATAAGTTCAAGCAAGAGAAAAAGCAGCTCAGTCCAAGGAGTTGACAGAGGAGATGGACAAATAAAATGTGCAATAGGGCTGATGGAACTCGTGATAGTTGAGATATGGGGGTGAAAGAGCAAGTAGGGTCAAAACCTACTTGCTCTGGACAAATGGGTGGATGTTTGGGCTATTCACTGAAAATACCATGGCCAGGAATCTCCTCAGACCATATACTTTAATTTGGAACAAGAATGGCAAATACTTAAAAATATATATCTCTTTTTCTACTCCTCCCAGAAAAGCGAAACCTCTGAGGGCAGAAACAATGCCCCTGTATCTTTCTACCACATGCAAGTAATAACAGTGCATGGCACATTGCAGTTGCCCATACAATTTATGGAAATTTGAATAGATTTTAGTATTTATTGAATATTACACATAAATAGGGTGAATAAGGTAGGTAAGCCTGACTTTTTTTTTTCCAGATTTCATTTGGAATGGAAAACTGATGTTTCATAGGTTTGCCTCAACATCTATGTAGACCCATTCATCTGTTTGTTTGTGTGTGTGTGTCTATTTTTCTTTGTCACATCTCAAACTCTCCAGGATTTATTTGATTCTTTCTTAACCATGTCTTAAATTCTCTGCATATTCTCTGAACTGTTCATAGCGCTTAATTGTAAAAATAAATATAAAAATGATCAGAAAAGAACTTAGAGATGTGTGCACCTACAGTTTCTGTTGCTTATTCTGAATATATTAGGAAACTAAATTCAAGAAGAAATTGATTTGGTTTACACACATTTCTGCTCACAGATCCTTCAATTTCATCACACAGATGAGAAGCAGATCCATTTGATCCAACTAAAATAAGATTAGTAGAGACTTTTGTGGATCCTCTGCGACTGTTGATTCTGATGTCTTGACCTCTCCCAACTCACTGGATCCCTTCACATTCTCCAAGATGTCACCCAGAGGTTGCCAGGCAACGGTAACAAGACTGGTCTTTTCCCTGCAGTTAAGCATCAGCTGCTGTCATCACATTTTAAGTTATTATTACTATTTAACAAAACAATGACCGGGGCCTGTGTAGCTCTCAGTGGGGTACGCTCTCTGGAGAAAATGCTCATGTAGAGTTCCTGGGAAACTAATTTATTTTCTCTTCTTAAAACAGATGAGTTAAGCCTGCAAAGGATAGAAAAGGTCTAGGATGGGATATAAGCAGGTGTGGTGCTGGACTGATGGAAAGACACAATACACGCAGTCTTGAGCAGATAATCAGTATGTGCAAATTATACATAGGAACGGAGCAGAAGACACATTTATTTTTTGACAGTTGCTAAGACTACCAGTGTTTTGGTAAATTCTTGAGTATGAGCCTGAACTTGAATTATAGAAACAATCCATGTTCCTTGGAACCAAGCTTTCAGTGTAATGATAGGCTCAACAAATAGTATTTTCCTTTCTTAGAATTTTAGACATTTTTTGTTTTTCGTGTGTTTGGCTAACACAATTACTAGCATGATTTATTGAATATTTATTTATGGATCTGGGTGGTTTATATAAAAATGTTTACCATTGTGTTTAGAGGTTGAGTTTATCAATCAATCAATATCAGTCAAGTACATACTTATTAAGCTCCTACAACTTTTCCCTTCAATGTACCAGGGATTCTGAGAGATATGAAGAATATAAGATCTGACTGGTGCTTTTAATTGCACAACTTGAGACCATAATTATAACGATAGTTAACTTAATTGAGTACCTACTATGGACCTTGCAAGGTGATAAACCCTCACTAGTTTCTGCCTGTGGTCCTTACAACAGCCTCCAAGATGTGTGTTGCTGTCGCACTATTTTTTCCAAGGTCACAGAGGAGGTTAAGGATAGAGCTGGAATATAATAACTGGTCAGCCTAAGTCTGAAGCCCTCATTCCTCTCCTTATGCCTGTGCCATTAACACACATGATGACATTCATTTGTTCATCCATCCATTCATTCATCTAATATCTATCAAGGATTTACCATATGTCTGACAGTGTATTAAGCACCAAGGGGAAGGAAGGACTTGGAGGACTCACAGAACAAAACAGATAAGGTTCGTGCCCTCATGTGACCCATAATCCAGCGGGAAAGAAAATCAATCAAGTAAACAAATAAACAAACACATAAATGAGCAAACAAGAAAGTATACTTTCAGGAAGCAAAATATGCTATGAAGAAAATAAAGCTGGGTAAAAGAAGAATTAAAATGATTGGCCACAGTTATCCTATTATAGATCTAGAATTGCTCATTTCTGGCCCAGGGTATTTTCCACTATAGAATATCTTAGGAAAGATAACATACACAAGCATTTCCAACTATTACCATGGGACTTGTGCTTTCTTTAACATCACAAAGTAATATACCTTTAGAGTCGAGCCAACCAACTTTGAAAGTAGAAAGCCAAAATAAAATTACATCTTTGTGGTATATATAGCTCGTCCAACGGTCCTATATTTCAATCTCCAATTCTTTGGCTAAGATTGGATGTTATGATAATAGTAGTAATGCAGCACATTTCTGAGTACATGCTAAATGATATGTCCTGTGCTACTATTAAAATAAAAAACAAACAAGCCAATTTTATATTCTCCTTGTGTCTTATGACTCTGAGGAGAAAAAGAGGCAATAATGAAGGTCTTTTTAATTCTATTGCTTCTTTACCCATCTCCCCCTTCCCACCAAATGATGCCAAATTCCAAGTAGAAAGGCAGACAAACATTGCTGCAAACGCAAAGCATAATTCTAATATTAAGGAAGAACAACCCAGGAAGACACAATCACTAATAAGCATAAAAAAATCCAGAACAAACCCTTGTATAGAAGCTTGCTGACAAGTGCTATTAAATATTAATTCTATAGACCGTGGAGACATCATTAAACAAACATATATACCCTGATGCTGAATGTGCACTGGTCTAGGCATTTGTTTTACACATGGTTGCTGGTTAGGTGTCTTCTTTTGTGTTGCTTTACAGGCAGAAAGCAATTTCCCCCCTGCTTCCATTAATTGTATCCTTGCACATCACAGAACTTCTCATTGCCTTTTTTGGTTATTTGTCTTATCCTTCCCTTTCATTTAATTGGAAAGACAATTTTTAGGGAGAATGAAGGGAGTTACCAGTTTCAAGGCTGTTGTTCATGAATAAAAATGCTTTGTGGTTAGCCAGAGATCTCTTAGACTTAAAGAACATGTGCTATAAGCAGAACGTTTGGAGAAATGAGAGCCCTGCGCAAGCTTTGCCCAGTTAAATATCACATTCCAACTTCTCCTCAAGACTCCTTAAGCTTAAGGTAGAAAAATTCCATCCCACAGAACTAGCAAAGTTTATGAATGCCGTTTATTTCTAAAGTTTGGCTACACTTTAAATACTGTAAATATAAAGAAACAACCTTGTCACATCTCAATGGTAATCATGGAGCTGGAAAGAGCAAGAAACCATGTAGTACACTGGTTCTCAAACTTTAGTGCCATCAGAACATCCTTGTTAAGACACACGCCACAGCCCATCCCCAAAGTTTCTGAGTCTGCATATAGGTCGAGGTCAAAGAAGTATGCATCTAGCAAGTTCTCAGGTGATATTGAGGCTTCTACACTTTTGAGAATCACCAGTCTATTCTAACCATCACATTTTATAGATGAGAAAACTGACACTCCAAGAAGTTACTACAATTTGCCCACCTGTACACATTTAGCTAATTGCTGATTCTCCATTAGAATGTAGGTTTCAAACCCCAGACCACGCTTTCCCGCTGCAACATGCAGAATTTTAGACAGATATGATTGAAAGAATATAACTCAAGCTCTCTCTCACGGTATCAGGCAATCTCCACTCTGGTCCCTCACTCCACCCAGAAATCTGCGAAATTTGAGAAGCCTTCAGTGGTATAGATGGAGAGCACCTAAGTCATCTCCCAGGTTTATTGGCCTCTGGTATGGCACTAACCAGGCTTAGTAAGTGACACATCCAGGGCTGCGTCACGACCAACTACTGAAATAGGCTCAGAGTGGTGAAGATTTTGCCGGGATATGTCATGAGATAAGGCAACTATCCCCTGCCTATTTTCAGGTAAGACTCCAACCAGGAACATTTTGTAGATTTATATTTCAAAATTTCCTATAGAGCACTTCACGTAAAGGATCTATCCATGGCCATTATGACTTGCATGGGCCTTTTGCCTCTGAGAGCCTCTTCTTCCATTAAAAACGATCAAAATTTTTCTTTTATGACTGTGTTGGCATAAGGACAAATCATTTCCAGACCGGCTTGATGATTACCAATCCATTAGTATTTCTTTTGATTTTCAAAGAAATTAAAATTAATATCTTTTCGAGGGCCCCACAAAATGTCACGGGCGCAAAACCCTGCGCCCGCTGGGCCTAACGGGTAGGTGGGTCTTGCTTCCCCCCCCCCCCCCCCCCCGGAAAGCCCCGCACGTCCTTGGCGATTCGCCTCTGGGGTTTGGACTGAAGACAAAGGGGCAGGTCTACAAGGGCCTCCGGGTCAGAATCTAGAGGCAGGACAGACCCCTGGCCTCTTGTGCAGCTCTCGGCGGGGTGTGGGGTAGGGCGGGGAGGGGGGTGAGCTCCCGGGTCCAGCGCAGGCGGCGCGCGAAGGGGCGGCCCCGGCGGTCGGTGCGCAGCCCCAGCCGAGCGGGCCCCGCGGGCTGCGGGCGGCCGGGAGACCCGCCCCGGGAGCGGGCGGCGGCGGCGGCTGCGGCGGCGGCTGCGGTGACCCGCGTGCGCCGAGCAGGAGGCGCGTCCCCGGCTCCCCGGACGCGGCGCACACAACAGAGGGGAACGCGGCTCCGGCTTTTTGCATACAATTACAGTGATGGCATCATTTTTTTTGAAACAAACTGTCCATAAATGTCACTGAAAATCCGGGTCTCCTTTTATTAAAACTGAAAAATGTGTATAAATGTAAATAACAAATGACTGATACAGGGATAAGAACACCACAGCGGCTGCTGGCGTCTCTCTCTTTCTCTCTTTTTTTCTCTTCTCCTCATGTAATTTGCATTAATAAAGAGGCTGTTCCTTGTCGGAATGTGTTTCATCCGGTTTAAAATCCCAGGGCGATCCACTAGGAAGAGCTCTGGGAGAATCCAACTGTCAGAGCCGACAAGACAAATGAATCCCGGTGTCAGGAGCGTGTGGTTCAACGATGACAGATTGAGAAGAACTGTCCCCCTCTCGACAGGCGGGCTTCATTTTCAAATTAATAAATCTGAATAAAATATTTTTCCTTTCATTACGAGCGGAGCCTGTTTGACAGTTCCAGTGACAGGAGGGACTAGCAGTGTTGATGAGAACAGTTTGCATGAATTCCACCTGGGCTTTTTCTGTTTTATTTTTACCTGCAAGCTCTTCCCTGTTTGCCTCTCTTCTTATCCCCTCCCTCACCTTCCAGTCCTTTTCCTTTCCCCTCTCTTCTATTCCTTTCCATCTTCGGTTTCCCCCCACATTCTTGTCTCATGATTCTTCCCTTCCATTCCCTTTCACTGTTCTCACTCTCTTAAATGTCAGAGCATTTTTCACTGAAAAAAAAAAAGTCCACAGCTAATTATTACGAACTGTTTTTATTCTGTGGTTGCTTATCATTGATCACATTTTGCGAGCTCATACCCTGGCTAGGGGAAGTACTGGATTTCTCTCAGCTTTAATTTCACTTTAGGAAGCAATCCTCTTCATTCCCTCTTCACATACACACAAGTAAAATAAAAGCAATCCTTCCAAACAAGCAGACATACAAACAAACAAAATAAATTTCCTTTCTTGTCGACTTCCCTCCTAAAGCACAAAAGAATGAGATCAAGTGCACCTTAGGAATTGGATCTGCACAGGCAAATCTTAATGCACTGGGTGACAGGCTGTTCCTCTTAAATAATGTAGGAGCACTTTCTGGGAAACAATATGCAATCATTAGAGAAATACCATGGAGAAAAGTGACTTTCTTGATATCAGAGGGGATTTTGTTTTTGTACTTGGTGTAGAATCCAGGCACAGCGGGCAACTTTCAGTGTCCCAGTTCTGCAGCCTAAAACCCACAGAGTCGGAGAGAAATTAATCTGAGTGCAGCAGTCAATGACTCCCAAATCCCCAACCTTAAATGCATTAAACTCCTCCTCAACTCCCTCCCCAACCTGGGAAGAAAGCTCGAAACCTGCCAAAGTTGCCAAAATGAGGTGATGGGAGTGCCTGGAAATCCTGAAGTCTTTAGCCCAGGAATGTGGTCTCTGTCCCAGATTTGATATACCCCGTGGTTCCTACGCTCCCCCAACCTTCCACACAGCTGTGAATCTTAGGTCCCAGGGATTTGCATCCAAGGTACTTGGGAAGTCTGTTCCTCGTCCCTGCAATAGTCTCTGAGAACACAGGTGTAAGGACACCAAGCTCTTGTTTGGGAAATGTAGATAGAATCTTGAAGCAACAACTGACATTCTTACAGGATTAAGAAAAAATATATATATATATACATAATATTTTGGATCTGATACTTGATATAAACCATTGAAGTGGTACAAATTAAGGCAAAGGCGAAAATAGAAGGGCTTTCTCAATATACTCATTTAAGTATAGCAAATTGCACTAGACAGAAAGCCAGAATGTAATATTCAAATTTCTCAGAGAGGTGACTTCCAGATTTAATTTCGTTAAGCTCCCAGTTTAATTAATTTAATAAATAAAATAGCCTTTTCTGAAATGGGTCCAAAGCATGTCATCATTGGGAGGCTAGGAGGAAATTTGCTGGTCAGTGTCAAGATTCAACAAGTTATTATATAGGCCGTTTGTGGTTGTTTTATTTACATTTCTTTGATAATACTTTTTCCAGTACATCAAAAATATGTTAAATTTTGTACATAGTGATTGCAAAGCTCAGTATTTTTGTAATGTAGATTTTAAGGTGTAACTGGCTGTCCTGAAGGTTTATGAATATAAGGAAAGGAATGTGGACTTTTAAGATTTTTTTACATACATCAACTTTGTGATTTTCACAATCACCCTGGTAGTTAAGGCAGGTATTATCGTTATTGTTTTGCAGAGTTTACCTTTTGCAGGAAACTGAGTGCCAGGGTTAAATGACTTAAAGATCACTTGGCTCATAAATAGAAAAGGAAGAATTTTATTTTTTTCCCCTAAGCCATGCTCTATTGTCTTTTTACTAAATTGTACTGCACTCTGGTGAGCCTGTGTGGTGTTTGTGTGTGTGTGCATGTGCATGGGAGAGTTGGTGAGTACTTCGGAAATGGAAAGAAGAGCTCATGTAAATCACACCATAGTAGAGCTGGCAGTTATTATACATTCTTCAATGGCTTTAAATTACTGTTTTTGAATCTTACCAAATCTACATTACATTTTTGATAATTGACTTGTATCTGCCTTTCACAATTGTTTTTCAGGTTCTCCCGTCCATTTTATTCCGGGATAATGTTCAGGCTGTTAAGAAACAGTTGTACCAGGGCTACCACTGTCCCCAAACAAGTGACAGTTATCGATTACTATATGGGAAAACACCTACAAAAATTTGAGATCTTTCACAGTACTGAATGACGTTAAGAAGATCATAACTGATAAAATGATTTATGTATTTATTCTTTTAAGATGTAGTTCACTTTTAAATTATGTGAGGAAAGGGAATTATCATCATGGCTCAGTGAACTGTTTACTTATTGAGTATTGGATTTTTTTAAACAATCTTACTTCCTTGAGGCTATATTAATAAAAATGGGCAATGATTATTTATATAGACACACTTTGAAGACTCTTGAGGATAATATAACACCATACATTTGCATTTTACAATTGCCAAACTATCACCCATACAATTATTCTTTTCTTTCTGGAATCAGACAGAGAATGAATGAATGAGTGAATAAACAAAACCCTTTGTCTTCATGTCAGCTCTGTAAAGTAGGTACCACACAGAGATTAAATGACTCAGAATGTTCAGAGAGCTTAATACAAGGCAGAGCCAAATTCAAATCCAGGTCATTTCAGCCTAAGGTTCTTTCTACTATATTATAATATACTTTGAATTTTGTTCTAGTTTGCTAGCTGCCTGAATGCAATATACCAGAAATGGAATGGCTTTTAAAAAGGAGAATTGAATAAGTTTCTAGTTTACAATTCTAAGACTGAGAAAATGTCCCAATTAAAACAAGTCCATAGAAATGTCCAATTTAAGGCATCCAGGGAAAAAGAAGGCAGATGACGTTCAATGTTTCTCTCTCAGCTGGAAGGGCACATGGTGAACCTGGCGGCATCTGCTGGCTTTCTCGTGGCTCTACAAAAGGGTCTGTCTCCAAAATGTTTCCTCTTTTAAAGGATTCCAGTAAGCAACTTCAGTGGGTGGAGACACACCTCCATGGAAATTATCTAATCAAAGTTACCACCCACAATTGGGTGGTTCACATCTCCATGGAGACAATCAAAATGTTTCCAGCCAGCAATATTGAATGAGGATTAAAGGACATGGGTTTTCTAGGGTCCTCTACTGATTCAAACCAGCACAAATTTAATTTCTGAAATGATAGAAAAGTCTTTTACTCTGGGATTGGGTTTCTTATGTTACTAAAACAGACTGTCAACTTGACTGACTAGGTGAAGCACAAAACTAGCAAATCACGCTTGGCACTAACTTGTGCTGGGTAAAAGGGTGGTACTGAAAAGATAGAGTGAGCCATTAATTCCATGAACCACTTTTCCCATTTAGAATCCGTTAAATGTACCTCCCTATTTGTTAAGAAGATGCAGGCTTCATATCTAATTGTGCCTTACTGGGTCCAAGGCCACCGTGAATGCCAAAGACCCAAGGAGCATAAAGGTTCATGGCAAGCAGAGTCCAGCTCGGTCCAGGGAATGACCTTCCTCCTGCCAGGTCTCCTGAGAAGTTCTGTGAGAAATCAATCCATGCAGACTTCTTTTTGCCTCCTTACATGGGGAGGCAGCAAAGGCAGGTGGAGATGTAAATTAGAAGGTAATTCATTTAACAAACATTGTATTGGGAAATGAGGGCACAAAGCACAAGACCCATGCCTGCCCTCATGGAGCTGGCAGTCTATAAGAGCAGGATACATAAAGACTCACCGTTTTCTGTACTAAGTTCTCCAGCAGGCATGTTCTCCATAACCCTGGGAGCACAGAGGATGGAGCAATCAACTTTGTATGGGAGATTCATGGGGAATTTGCCTTTTGGTTGAGGCAGAGAAGTAGGAGCAGTTGACTGTAAGGCACTTGCTGTGTATGGAGGTGTGTCAAGGTCCAGATTATTCTTTTCTTCCCATTTTCTTTTTATATACTTCAAATTTCCACCTAAATTTAATTAGTTTCTTTTTCATAGCAATAATTACTGCCATTAATATTATTGCTATATTATCTATTTGGCTCCTGCTGTGTGCCAGACATTTTATGTATGTCTCATTTAATCCTGTCAATAGCTCTGTGAAAGTCAATCTTTTTAATTGTTTTTTCCTTATGTAGAAGAGGAAACTGAGGTTTAGAGGCCAAGAAGCCAAGCAACTTGTCCTAGATCTTGCATCTAGTAAATGATAGAACTGGGATTCAAATCAGGAGCTTTTTAGCTCCAAAGTCTGAATTGATAATTCTGAGACATGGTTACCACTCGTCTCATTTAGTCAATGCCTCTGTGCCTTGTTCCGTTTGCCACGGATTACCTTTCCTTCTGTTTCTGCTTGTCAAAAATTGCACGCAGGGCCCAGTTCAAATGCTTACTCCTCTGTGAAATCTCTCCTGATTTTGTACCTCTAGAGTGGAAAAGGAGACTCTTGAACTTGGAAATCAAGGCAATCATTTTAGGATAATTGTGAAATTGTGACCGAAGTGCCTGTGGTCTTTGTCTTCAAAATTACTCACTTGATCTGTTGTGTCCCTCCCCTCAGGGACTATGAATCTCCATTCTTCCTTAAATATTTCCAGGGATAGGCGGGCCGCGGTGGCTCAGCGGGCAAAGTGCTTGCCTGCTATGCCGGAGGACCTCGGTTCGATTCCCGGCCCCAGCCCATGTAACAAAAACGGAGAAACAGAATACAATAAAAAACAAGAAAATGTTTAAAAATGTTTCCCTTTCTTCCTTCCTTCCTTCCTTCTCTCTGTCTTTCCTTTAAAAAAAAAAAAAAAAAAAAAAAAAAAATTTCCAGGGATAGAATTTCTATAGTCTCTCTAAGTACATTTCTTTTGGTGTATCAACATTTTCCCATTTAATCTAAATGCATTCTTTCTTGTTTGATATTCTGTAGCGTTAGAGGCTATTGCTTATAGATAATGCACCATCTAGAAACCATCCATAGGCTTGAAAACAGTAACCAAGCAACCCTTTTGCCTGCCCCTCTCTGCCCAACCTTTTGCAATTCTTGTGACCTTTCCTCCAAAGTCTATTTTTCATCCCTTTAATCTTTTTGTCACTGCCCTTTCTCACCTCCAGCATCAACAGCAAGGAGACCTGGTTCTGACACACAAAAATGCTACTAGCAGGTGGCAGGAAAATTGGCATGCTTAGCACAGCCCGATGCATCCTCTGGGGATTAATAATAAATACTATTTGATGATGAAATCTGAGTGCATTTTCTTTTCAATGAGACAGTGTCAACTGTTTTCTTCTAAAATAGCAATGAGCAGAATACAAAATTGAACAGCCTTCATTTCTCCCCACTCAGGAGGCTGTTATTACTGATCTGGTTGGCATTTCTTCTGGCTCAGTCCAGACAGAAAGAACCTTAGCAGGGGCCGCTGCTCCTTCCTTCGATAACTAGTTATTATTTATGAAAAATTGGAGATGAGTACTTTGAATGATTTGTTTTCTTTATTCCTTGTTCTGGTGTAACTTGAATTATTAAAGATAGGTGGTTTTAATCATAAAACTAGAACTGCAAAACAAGGTAAAATATCATATATGGATGTATCTCAAAAATTGGGTGATTTTGGCAAGGGTTAGCAGGTTTTAGGTTTTGGATATTCATTGAATCCTTTCTGTATTCTAAGGTTAGAGTGATGTTGGGAGGTGGGTGTAGAGAGAGAAGGGAGGGTGGAGAGCCTCAAAATAATCCTTTCTAAAGCCTTTATTTCCCAAGTAAGAAACTGAGACTCTGAGAGGTTGAGTTAGATGTACAATTACCCAGGTGTTTATTGATAGAACTTGTTGTCAGACTTTGTGTCTCTTTATGTCTACTTTAGAGCTATTTCCAATATTACCTTGTTGCCTCTGTTTTTTTTTTTTTTCTCAAGAAGACTTAGGCCAGTGCTATAGTGAAAGAGAAGTATAAAACTATGGTGAAGACATTCAAGAACAATGAACCCCAAATATAAAACAAGGTGGACTTGGAGTTTATTTGCTTGAATAAGATGGTAAAGTGAGTTTACTGAATTTGGTGGAGCTCTGCCCCAACTCTTTGCTATCACCCTACCCATGGGGATTTTAAAATTTTTTTTGCATGGGCAGGCACCGGGAATCGAAGCTGGGTCTCCGGCATGGCAGATGGAAATTCTGTCACTGAGCCACCATCGCACTGCCCACGGGGATTTGAAGGGTACGCAAAACCATTTCTCCAGGGGGATGCAAAGAAAAATAAGGCGCTCTTCCTGTGTTCAAGGAGAATCTATATTCGCTAAGGCTGAAAGTCAGAGAAATGAAAAGAGTTAAATATTAATACCAGAGATAGAGAAACAAGCCAATAAAATGTACACTAAAATTATGAGCGCATGATTAATTGCCAAAGGAATGATTCTGTGAATGCTGTAAGAATTTAGATGCGGGAGAAAAGCTATGTGTAAGGAAGGGAGGAATTTTAGCCACATCTGCAAGAATCCGTGTAATCTAATGTATAGAGAGGAGAGGGAAAAACCTTTAGGGAGAGTTGGAAAAGACTTTGAATCAAGAAAATGTAAAAACACATATGGATACAAGTGTATAAGTCACTTATTATACGGAGTATTTGATAAAGTGAGCTGTTGTTAGAGGTAGTACTGGAAAGCAAGGTTTGGGTCAGACAGTGAAAAGTCCTGAAAGTCAGGCCAAGGAAAACGGAATTTACTTAAATTCCCTAATATTGGCTTGTTTCAGTGTTACCCAAAGAGGCAGCTCATAAGAGCCATTCTGCGCAACCCCTCTAGGTCAACTTTTTTTTTTTTTTTTTTTTTTAGTAACTTACACAGTCTCAAATTTATTAACCAATAGTGACATCTTTAAGAGTGTGTCCCTACATCTCATTTCTATGCTAAGGCAGACATTGCTCTCCAAACAAGTCATGATAAGTGACCACAAAGTATTTCCTTGTATTTTCTACTACCAATCAATAAGGAATGGAATGTAGCAGGAAACCAATTTGCTGATCTGACTTTAGTTATATAGCCATAATATAATTTCATGAGTAACTGTAGCTACATTTTCCTATCTTTAAAATGGAGTCGTATCAGATTGCATGTTTTCCTTATTAGTAGGCATGTACCTGTTTTAATTCACATACAAATACCATGTATCAAATAAGCAATGGAACAAACCTGTCTATTGAAAAATCTAAGACCTATGTGTGATGCAATAAAAGACTAAAGCACATTCCTTACCGTGTAATTGGGGAAAAAGAGATGAGACATAAAAAAATCATAAACTCCTTGGAATGCTACTGTAATTAGAGCCCAGAAAAGGAAGATACTAGTCTAATTTGGACAATTACTTAGTTGAGAATTATTTAATTACATTTAATACTCTATGTGCTTAAACTTATATCATCTGCCTGTGATCAAAGATAAAAAGCAGTGTTGTCACTAGACCTACCATAAGACATTTTCTAAAAGAGGGTCAGTTTCTAATTCATGAAAAGTAAATTACTGGAAGGAACCTATGCATTGGGCCTGAGAGAAAATAAGGGGAGTTAAGTATCAACCAATAAATTTTGAAAGTAGGGTTTAAACTTTGAGTGGAATGGTAGAGGAATCTTCAAGGAGGACACTGAAAATTCTTTGGAGATATTATAGGAAGTGTAAAAAGTAATGGAAGAATTATTGAGTGTCTCTATGGAGATCTAGTGTGTTAAACCTGGGCCCTATTACTAAATGTGTGATTTGAAATAAGTCATTTTCAGGGACCAAGTGATTTTCTGGAGATGGGTCAACATATAATCTAAGTAAACTATTTTTCCACTATACTGTATAAAACTGACGAAGTTGTAGAACTTGAACTTTTTGTAACTTTAGTATTTTCTGTCTTACAATCAGGTTGTTTCTCTTTACTCACTAACTCTCCACAGAATCTTTACCAAATGGCATTCAGAAACTTTTTCTATATCGTTCTGATTTTTTTCTCTGTATTAAAAAAAAAAAGACAGGTCAACAGTGGGTTATTATGGTATATCACTAAGAATGATGGGGAAAAAATGATGGAGTCTAATTGTAATGAACATATATTTGCATGATTTTACCATTTATCAAATGCATTCACATGCATTTATCATGAAATTCTTATTAAAACCATTTGAGATAAGAAAAAAATTGTATCTTAAGGTACAGAAACAAAGATTTGGTGGACAAACTACTAGACAAGTAATCTGTAGCCTATAGTAGCTACATTCTCTGGCTCCAAATTCTGAGTGCTCTCCATGTAAAATTTCTTTTCCAGTGCAAGACATCCAGAAATTTTTAGTTGACATTCTAGCTCATTTCACCTCCTGGTAAGTAATGGAGAAAAGTCTTCGATACCTCAGTAGATTCAACAGCGTTTATACCTAATCTTCCTGCCAGAAGGTTGCCAGAAACATAAAATATTGAAGCCCTTGAGGTGATGATAACAAATTAAAACTAATGACTCCTATGGATAAATTTATTTTAAAAATTATTACCTGTTTTTTTGTTTAAAAAAATCATCTTCGTCACTCATGAATTGGTTGGATGGGCATGCACAAAGCAGCTAGTCCAGCCCATTTTCCCCATCTGTAAAATGGAGTTCATGGTAACTGTCATTTTTGTTAGCTGCAGGACAGTTGTGAACTGTAATGGATGTCCTCTCCTTGGAATAAGGAAGCTGTATAAATCCAAGGTGTTATCATTAAGACGCTGTCTGATATTTACATAGCTCTTTTCTTTTCCAGGGCATAGAGAGATTTTATTGCTTCATACAGCTCCAGGACGTGGAGCAGTAATGCTCTCCCCAAATGGGAAGCTGACCGAAAGAGTGGATAAGTGGCTGACCCCCACATGGCACAGCGAGGTGATATCCTTAGTGCCGAGTAATGTTGATTAATATTTGCCAGTCCAACAATTAGCCCAGTGAGTCCAGCTCGCTGCTGGCTAACACTACAGTCATAAAATCCCCAACCCTCCTGTTGTAGAATGGCCCATGGTTGACGAGATGGGATTTAAACTGAACTTTTAAATTTTTCCTGTGGCTCTTAAAGTCTCAGATAACTTTCTCTTACACTTACATTCTGGTTTCGATAGGAAAAAGAGCATAAAAATGCTGACTGTGGAATTCCTGGCCATCAGAACAAGATAGGGTTTGAATGTAATAAAAAATAATTGTTTTCCTTGAGGTTTTGACATTTTTTCTAACTGTGTAAGTAGCTTGGGGGTGAAGGGAGGAGAAAGCAAATGATGGGGAAGGAGGTGACATGAGGATAAAAATGTATTTTCAAAAGAAAGTTAGCTAGGCTTTGGTTATCAGTGTTGTGCCTCATAAGAAAGGGGATGGTCATCAGGAATGGCAGTGTGAAATAGTGGGTGTCAGGAAATTATACAACCTAGACCCTGGTCTTGATTCTCCCGGTGAACTAGTTATTTAATCAATCTCCAATGTTTGAGTCTTTAAAATGACAAAGATATATTAGAAGAGCCCTAAGAGCCTCTGTAGGTCTAAAATTTGCTGTATCCTCCAAATATTACCACAAAATTGCTACTGCATTGGCTCAATAATCCTTTCCCCATCACCCCTTGTGCCATGACAGGACTTTTCCATGTGGGAAAGTAATTGTGAGGAAGGAAAAGCCTGTTGTTCCTCAGCTGGCTTTTTGAAGTTGTAGCATGTTCCGTGAGGGTTAGGCATTCTTTTCCAGAGTTGAATTTCCCTTATCATGACTGGCAGAAGACTTTTATAAGGGGCTTGAGCACCCAAGGTCATCCCTCATTCTCTGAACCAAGGATCTGAGAAGAGTTAGTTTTGTTCACAGGCTTTAGTGAATTCTTATCTCTATCAGTTTCCATATACCAACCACTTTCAAAACTGGGTTTGCTAATTCACTTATATAAATATCTCAACATTTGACCCCAATATACAGCTCTGGAAAACACCAAGAAATACAGAAAGAAGAGATAACGTTTATCTACTTGCTGAAGTTCCAAGATAATCAGCCAGTATGATTGGAAACCTGGACACCTGAAAATTTGGTTAACCTGGATTGTTTAAGTGGCCAGTAATCTTCAAATGAATGAAAAACCTACATGATTTGGTCTAGGCAGAAACTGATCTTCTAAGTTAATGTGAGTTCATTGTTCATTCGATACAACAAATTTTTAATAGTAGTAATAGTAGTAATAATTCAAATATTTGCTGTATTTAGAATCGCCCACTTTCTAACTTCTATGTCATCCTGAGTGTAAGCAGTACGTTACTGAATTTTTTTAAGCAAACATCTGATGTCATATGACTGCTAGAAATGGCTGAAATTAATTTTTTCCACCTTAAAAAGGTAGTTAATCCTGCCACGTGGCATTGTAATAAGCCTCACTAAGTTTACAGGCACTTTCCATTTTGAAATTCATTTTAGGAGGCCTGGTTCCTGAGAGATAGAAATTGAGCATAGAAAAATCCCTTGAGCCTTCCCTTCTCTCTAGTTGAGACCTTGTACTTGGAATGGATTGTCTCTTATGGAGGTAGGGATGCTACTTCATAATGCTTCTAGCATAGGAGATGTCTCATCTTCTGGTGATGGTTATAGAGGCATATCAGCCAGGATTATAACCAAAAATTCTAATTTGCTTTTTTAGGCTATTCTGCTTTGGATAGAAATAATCACAGCTCTCTCAGTATAAACTCCAGTTCATATACAATTCTTAGGTTTGTACATAAAAAGTATGACTATAAGAAATGAGAAATTCTAGCTCTGATTTGAATTGGAGGCTCTGTGCAGGCATTATTTTCATTTACAAATTAACAACTGTTCTAATTTGCTGTATGATTCTGGAATGGTCCCTCTGTGGCTGACCAGCTCTGGACCAAGACTTAGAATATTATTCTAACAGAATTGAATGATTATAGGGTCCACCTTCACATTTAAACTATAGAGATGGCACTTACACAAGCTGTAGTAGCTTTTTTTTTTTTTTACTTTATTCTCAAACCCAATATATTTGACTATTGAGCATTTTTCTCACACTCAAGTGATCATTTGTATCCTCCATAGAGTTAAACAGGGATGCCGCATGATCCTGGGGCCTCTTTGGCAAAAGGCTCTCAAGCTCCCTGGTTGGACTACAAGAAGGATTTTTAAAGGACTTGGAGTAATATTCCCAATGAGGGCCTGGATACTTATATGAGGGACATAATACCCCTTGGGGAGAGCATTGGACAAAAGAAGAATGGCAGAAGAGAGAGCCAGAGAAGGGACTGTTTAGATTAGGAAGATTCCTCCTCATTGCTGAGATGCTGCTAGGTACCCCAGAAAAAGCTAAGTTCTTTTAATTCGTTCTTGTGGATGCAGACCTACTGTGGGTGGGATCTTTTGATTAGGGTGTTTTCATGGAGATGTGAATCACCCAATTCAAGGTAGGTCTTAATCCTTTACTGGAGTCCTTCATGAGAGGGTAGAAGACAGACACACAGGAAGGAGGATTTAGGGAGGAACACCCAAAGACAGCTGGAGAGAGCCATTGAAACAGAACCCAAGAGAGAGGGACCAGCAGACATCGATTGCTATGTGACTTCTTATGTGAAAGAGGAACCCCAGATACCAGCAGTGTTTTCTCAGAGATGGTATCTTCCTCTTGACATCTTATTTTGGACATTTTCATGGCCTTAGAACTGTAAATTTGTAACCTAATAAATCCCCATTGAAAGCCAATCCATTTCTGATATATTGTAATCCAGCAGCTTTAGCAAACTGAAACACCAGTATTTAGCTTTTATACTATTTAGCTATTGTAGCTGGAGCCTGCAAGGGCAAAGCCTCTCCATGGCAGCCAAACATTCTCTGCTAACATCTGACCTGAAGGAGAGGCAGCAGACTTAGACGAGTTGTGAGGAAGTGCCCCGGGAAACAGAGTTTGACTTTAAAAGAGAACACTGGGCTGTGGTACAGATTGGTAACTGCATTTGTAATAAATAGAGTATTAATATTTAATTTGTGCCAGGTGCTTAATATAATCTTGTACCTTAATTCTTATAACAGTCACATAAAATGAGTATTACTATCCTTCTTAGTACAGATTAAAAAAAACAAGAGTTGCCCAAGACCACAGCACCATAAAATTAGAGCTAAGATTTGGACTCATTTCTGTCTTGTCCCAAACCCACTAAAGTGGCTCCAATAATAAAAATATCCATACAATGTACCTTTAATAACTTAGTAGTTAGGGCTACTCCACTTCCCAAGGACCCATCTTGCCAGCAGTGGTCAGTACTGGGAGATGATGGGCAGCAGCAGAGATGTCAGGACTGTCAAGCAGAAACAATAGCGTAGGAACAGAGTAGGTTATCTGAGGCAGAGGCATTCAGTAGAGTGGTCTTGGTACCCGCAGAAGAAACAAATATCAAAAATGGTGTGTGTGTGTTTCCTTTTCTAGACTGGAAGCATCTGGAGGGCAGGGCATATATCTTATCAATCTTTGTATTATCAGCACTTAGGATAGTGTCTGGTAAATTCAAAGTGGCAAGAAAATTCTTCTTAAATGACTACATTTAAAGCAGCTGCACAGGACTCAAGGTAGCCAAAAGGTGGTGGTTAGCCAGATGGACAAGGCCAGATGTCAACAGGATGATGCCAGAGAGACTCTGTCTCCTAGGGACCTAATATACCTCAATTCAACATGACTCATTTGGAGCCACAGGGAGCAGAGGACACTGTAGGGGTTTCCCCTAACATGACAAATAAAGGCAGAACATCATGGCTCATGTCAGTTTTGTTTTGAAGAAAATGATCTCATCATAATGGTGTTAGTGATTAGTGGCTTACTATATACTACTCACTGTGCCAAGTACTGAGGCAAACAAGACACTTAAAGTCCCTCCCCAGAAGAACCTTAACAGAGGTCCATGGATCACTAAACATTTATAATGCAATATAAGTGCTTTGACAGGGGAAGTGCAGGGTACAATAGATGTAAGTAGTAGGACATCTATCCCCCAAAAATGGAGTGTCATGGACAGCATCCCAAGCTGGAAAGAGGGCCTTCAATTTGTATTTGACCTGGGTTTGAAGTCAGGTCCTGTCTTTTTGTAGCTGGAAGAACTTTGGAAAACACTTAAACTATCTGAGCTTTAGCTTCTCATCTTTAAAATAGGTGTGCTAGTTTGCTAGCTGCCAGAATGCAATATGCCACAAATGGAGTGGTTTTTTAAAAAGGGGAATTTAGTATGTTACAAGTTTACAGTTCTAAGGTTGTGAAAATGTCCCAATTAAAGCAAGTCTATAGAAATGTCCAATCTAAGGCATCCAGGGAAAGATAACTTGATTCAGGAAGACCAATGAAGTTCAGAGTTTCTCTCTCAAGTGGAAAGGCAAATGGTGAACATGGTCATCTTTTCTCTTTCATCTGGAAAGTCACATGGTGAACACTGCATCATCTGCTAGCTTCCTTTCCAGCTCCCCAGGCGACACTTTCTTTCTTCATCTCCAAAAGTTGCTGGCTGGTGGACTCGTTGCTTCATGGTCCTGCAGTGCTCTGAAGCTTTCTCCAAAATACTTCTTCTTTTATAGGATTCCAGTAAACTAATCTAGACCCACTTAGAATGGGTGGAGACATGTCTCCATCTAATCAAGTTTAATACCCACAGTTGATTGACACATCTCCATGGATGTGTCAACAGTTAATTGGAAACTAATCAAGTTTCCAACCTATACTACTGAATAGGGATTATAAGAAACTGTTGTTCCCACAAGATTGATTAGGATTAAAACATGGCCTTTTTTTAAGATACATAAACCTTTTCAAACCAGCACAATAGGGAAAAGTAAAATGGAACACCCAGTGTTATTTCAACAATTCTAAGCGTTTATACAGTGTTGGACACAAAAAAGCTGTGTAACAGAATTTTCATCCTTTTCCATCTGTCCTTTTCCTGCTATAATGCTAACATGAAGTTGTGTATAGGCTGGCACATAGTAGATGCTCAATTGACATTTTTGAAATTGATTTGACTCTCAAAACCACAAAATAGCCAATGTGTGCCAACTTTTCTGCCATCTATGAGATATTGGTGTTTTTAGCATCCTATACATTTTATACTGATGAGATTCTCTCTTGCAATGATATCATCCAGATAATATTTCTCCTTATCAATAAAAAAACTCGACTCTTAAGGGAATGCAGGACATCTTAGCATATTTTGATAATGTCCAGGATATGTCCATAACTTATGGGCTCACAGTTTTTCAGAATAGTTGACGAGTTTTGGGCAAAATTTACTTTCCTTGTGCATGTGTTCAGGATCTGGGAACATTGGATGGGGGGTGGGGTGGGCAGTAGGTTTTAATGAGTGAAAGTAACACTTCTTAATTTTTCCTTCAAAGAGACGGTCCCCTAAAGTAAAGTAAGAGTAGAAAATTCATCAGACACCTAATGGACTGTCCCAAGGTTGATTACAATTTCTGTATCCCTGTAATCCAGAAATAGGCACAGATATGGAATATATGCAAATAATATGGTGGTGAAACAGACATGAGTGATAGCATTCCCAACATTGTGGAGATGGCTTAAGTTACTGCACACAAACCTACTGAACTCTACCCCTGTTGACTTTATATCAAAAATGTCCATATTACAAGGAGTGACACTTCCATAATTAGGAACTCTATGAGATCATGAAAGAGAATATCTATTCACTGCATTCACAGGCTCTTTGTGCAAATGGAAGCACAGCATCTTCTGCAGTACAATTCTAAAAAAAAAGAAGATTAAAAAATTCCTGCTGCTTTATGAGGAAAAAGAAAAACCCTGGGGACATGTGAAGATATTTGGCTCGAGACTTCAACTGTGCCAACGTCCCCCTCATTTTTTTTCTTGTTTTGTGCCCCTAGAGCGCTTTTATAAAGAATGTTTCCTTCATTTTCAAGGGGAGATAAAACTAGGAATCAAGCTTCAAGGCTACCACGACCAGCATTAGGATAAATGTAAAAAGGAATTATGCAAACAATGGAGAGGGGGGCAGTGGATTCTGAAATCCTGCTTGGAATCTATCTTTCTGAAGGGCTTGGAAATGTAGTAGGAGAATAGGGGCCGTGAATTCTCGGAGCCTTTATTCCTCCTTCTATGACATTTCAATCCTTTGGTCCAAGCACATTGTTCTAATTTACTTTGTTTCACTTCCAGAGACACAGACACTTGAGAGAGGCCTGGCTTTATTTTTACAGCACCAGGAGTTGCGCAAAGTACATTTTCCCATTTTTCATTTAATGATTCCTTGTTCTTCCAAGGTAAAGCAGGAACCACTTCCCCCATTTTAGAGAACTGGAAATAGGTATTGGAGGATTTTAGCACAGTAGTGGAGCTGAGGATAGAGACCACAGTCTCCCAAGTCTCAGTCAAGGTTCTTCTCAGTAAACCATGTTGCTTCCCTGTTTCGGTTTCCGCAGAATTTCAATGTGACGTTGATTACTCCATTACTGACTAAAGAGGTTGCAGATGCACATAATGTGATTTCAATTTCTCATCTCTCCTGAATCACAATGAGTCCCTTTATGCCATCCATAGAATGGAGGGGCAAACAAGGAAGTGGGGGAATTATCTCCTACCCTTTCCTTCCATATATGATTCTGTGACTGTATACATGTATACATATATGAGATAATTACCAGGTAAGCAATTTGAGCTAAGTTAAAAAAAAAGGTGACTCATAAATCTAAGGCATTATCATTATTTTTATTGCTTGAATTAATTGGGTCTTAACACAATATAACAATGAAGACATTATCTAGGTATTTTTTAATTATCTGTTTTGAGATAAAAATATGTCAGGTGTATAGAAATCTAATTTGATGCCAGTGTATGACAATCCTGCAACTTCTCAGTACATGTGGAACCTTTCTAATCATTGAATTGCCTGACTTTTGTCTAATACTCTGCAACCTCTGTTTTCGTTTTAGCTACTGTAATTATAAGTAATACATTCTTATTAGCCACCTTCATATATGTTATTGGGATAGTTGAACTGAAAGAAATCACTCCATTAAAATTCCTTATTTTCAAATTGTCGATCTATGCCTCGTTTGAGTCTCATTGCAGGTGACATTCAACCTCAATGGGGCTGCCAGGCGCTCTCTCAAAACCCATGGCTCTTGTTGGTCATAGTATCGGCTCTCTTGTTTCAGCAAGCAGAGTGATTGAGGACAATTTGAATCCTGGCTCCAGTAATTATTTTATTTTTAGTATGACTTTATTCCTGATTTGATCTGGACAATCCTGGTCCTTTTCTATTGTGCCAGCATAATTATTAATTATACTCCCTTTCATTCTCAAAGGGCTCCTGATGACCCCGTATAACTGGCATCCTGGGTGAGTCATAGCCTCTTTAAGCCTTATGTTATTCCACTGAAATTACTGAAAACCTTCTAGCACACACATGGCAAGTGTTCGATAAATATTAACTAGTGTATAACCTTCCGCAGTATTCTATCTGTGGTCTGAAGCCTTTGGGGGATGAGGATCTTGCTCTGTTACTTTTCAGTGGCAATACTGCTTGCCAAGTACTGCTTGATTCCATCCTTTATAAGACTCCCCTATATTTGTCCACCTTCAGCCTAGGTTGCCAGGACATCTGGAGCTTTTACCTTGTTCAATCCTGGTAGAGAAAGATTTCTTTCTATCCCAGTTGGACATCTGGGCACTGCCATCACTGCTTCCTAGGCTGGGCCTACTCCTGCTCTCCTCAGCTCATATTAGATAGATTTCTCTGGAAATCTGTAGGTCTGTACTTGAACGTCTTGTGATCTCACCCTGGCATGCCCACTTCTCTTCTCAACGGTTGGCAGGCATAGGTGGGTGGGGTGTAGAGGTCTGGTGTGGGCCTCCGATAGCCCGAGGATGGAGGGGAACTGTGGGAAAAAGATGAAGAGCCAGGGACCAGCCAAAGCTGAGGCTCTTTAAAGAAGGTGGAAATCAAGTCACGGGATATAGATACCAGTGCCAAGAGGCAAAGGCAGAGTCAGGCACCCCCAGTTTGCCAGGCATAGGTTCAGAGAAAAGGCAGCCAGAATACAAATGAGAGGGAGCTGGGTGACGGCAACCAATCCTGAGACTTTGCCTCCTTTCCTTTCTGGCTGGTTTGAGTGGTGCGTGTGTTTCACAGGCTTAAAAGGACAGAGCTGAGCGGATACTGTTCCACTCTCTCAAACTGGATGCCACCCTGAATATGAATGTCTTCTTGGAACCGGACTGGAGTTGCCACAGTCTCCATCAATTTACTCTTGATTTATGACTCTTGACTCCTTTTTAGCCCATTGCTTGTCCTGAAATCAATCCCAGGAAATTACTTCCCAGAACTCAGTCTGCCTTCATTCCCTGAATGCTCTGCTTAGCTATAGTCTAAGTCTCTTCTGGGGAATACATTGGTCACAAATAGCAGATTAAAATCCCACACCCTGTGAGAACTTATAAGAACCCCATACTTAGCCCTGAGACAGGATGTAAAGTCCCACACCACAATCGGGTCCAGCAATGAACTAGAGATAGGGTGGTTCTGTACCTACCCAACACTTGGCACATTGCTATACTCTGTTAATGCTCTGGCATTATTTTTCAGGATTTTAGGGGCAGAGACCAAGCTTTGTTTTTACCTGTATCTATTACTTTTCCTAGTGAAACACTTTGAACACAATGCATATATACATATATTTAGTTAATTAGAATCTTAGAGCTGGAAGATTTTTCTATATGGAGAGAGAATTAGACAAGGTCTAGGCCAAGTTTTGGTGAGAATGACAACCTGTTCTTAGTTGAGGATGCTTTGACTTCAGCTAGTAATCCATGTGAAGAGGCATTACAACAGCAAAAATATATGATGTTGCAAGTGGGCATACTGCTCCCTTTTGCCCTCCCTCCTTTTTTTTCTCAGGAGTACTCCAGAAGTTCAGAGTAAGCATTCTGCAGGTCAGAGAAACACAAAACCACAGGATCATTCCCTTTTATATTGGTTTAGACTGGAGTAGAAGTGGAAGGGAATCATTTCAGCACAACAAATTCTATCTTATTAGCATAAACAGAATTTCTTGCTCACCACAATAACATACTTCAGTTTTTATTTATTTTTGCACTTATTGTGCCCCTGAGGTTTGAGGGCATCTGGCCTCTTTGTGATCTAGCACAAAGGTATATACCAAATCATATGGTAAAGGCCACAGCACCTCAAATGTCTGTTTGCCTATGATTCTTTCCTTGATCGAGCCTACTCTTCATTCACAGCCCACTCTATCTTTACCTGCTTTTGTTTCACTGGTCACTTTGGCCTCCTGGAGTTCTGTTGGTTTCATCTTGTTTTCAAACTTAGGAACACTAAGGCAACTCCTTCTCTGGACTCCAACGTATGATTTTTCTCCCCAGCTTATTATTTTTCTTTTCTATCTTGTTCAGCATAGTTCTGTCTGCTTTCAAAGAGATTTCTAGTTTAAACTTATGACTCTTATTAACTTGCTTCCACAGGCAGCCTTAGTGGTTCATCCTGATATCCTTAGGACTTGCCACCTGGCTCCAGCTCCAAAGGATCAGGTCTGAACACCCAAGGAAGGAAACTGCTTGATGACATTCAATTTCAACTTGTTCTTAGTAATCGTGGAAGCCCCAACTCATGGGAAAGCTGATTACATGTCTTAATAGTTCTAATTGTTAGAAAATTATTCCTTACCTTAAAGTTTAAGTTTGAACCCATTCAACTTCCATCTACTGGTCTCAGTAATTTTATTCTCATGCTAGAAGTTGTTAATGTGCTACTGTGGCTTTGACAAATTTTGTTAATTGCAGATGTCTACCAACACTTTCTTTGGTTGTTAATTGTATTTCTAGACTAATTATATAATTCACATTTGAGGTTGAAATGTTAAAGTAATCTCCAAATACTGTAATTATAACACTAGTACAATAATCTATACAAGATGACATTGTTCTTCATGTAGTAGCTCATGAGTCAGTCAAATGGAAACTGAGGCTAACAGAGCAAGGTGGGCAGTTGGGTAACTTGCTGCAGAAACCAACTTTGGAATGTGCAGTCAATGTCTGAGTACAGCATTTCAGAGGTAGAATCAATAAAATTATTGGGAATGTCACACTCTGAGTGGAGGAATTGATAATATTTTTTATAGTAGAACCCATGGAGTAATTGATAGAGTCAAATTCTATATAACGTGATGTATGTTAATCCAAGGTCTAATTATTATCTTGATCTGCTCATTGGTCTAGGGTCTAATACAAAATTCGTACTTTGTATTAGAAGAAGAATGCACTTTCTAAAACTGGGGAATCAAATGTGGCCTCCAGTCAGATATGATATGATATGATCTTTAAAATTTGGTTGCAAGTTGGCCTGGAGATACTGTGCAGCTGTCTCTACAATAGTGGGAGGATTCTGGCAAGGAAAACAGTCATTATCTTAGTTAAATATCCATAATGGCAAGGCTGCCATTATGGCTTTAAGAAAGCATGATGTCATCTATATAATTTATATGGGGCATTGCTCAAGGGTACTGTAACATGGAAAGAATTAGTGAAGACCATCTAGTTTCTTAGAATATGTAGGTCTCCCAAGCATAAGCTAGAGATCCAACAGGTAGAGGGGTGTTTCCTGTGGATAGGCTTGGGATTTTAAAAAGCCCTGGTGGCCTCAGCAGGGCATCAAAGCATAGGGAGATAATCTGTGGATTGGTGTCCCTAGTAGGACAAATATCCAGGGAGAAACGTACAACTGGCCCTTCCATAGGAAATCATCTCCCATGCTGCTGTCAAACTAGGGCTAGTTTTCAGCTGTTGAGGTCAGGGAACGAGGAGAGGGAATTCCTGGGCCTCGATGAAGAGCCCATTTTTCCTCTAACTCAGCACAGCAGGGAAGTACACTTCATCAGGACAATGCTGAGAAAAGATGAAAAAATGATTGGGTCAACACCTGAAGCATATTGGAAGCATTCCTGGAAAAAGAAATGAAGAGGTAGTTCAAGTAAATTACCAAAGCTTGATGTAGTAAAATGGGAGGACTAACCTTGAACAGTGAAGAATATCTTTGGAATTGATCTGCCTACTTTCAAATCCTAATCTTGCCATTTAATGTTTGACTCTGGGTAAGTCATTAAAACCTCATTGGCTAAAAGAAACCAATAAGAAGTGCCTCATACAGAGTGGCTAAGATGCCAAAATGAGGTGAAGCATAGAAAAAGAAAGGTGCACAGTGGGTGGCATAGTGTAAACATTCATTATAGGCAGATATTACTATGGGTACCGTTATAGGATCTGATGCCTTAATCACCCCCAATGGTGCCAACAGACCTTGAAAGATCTCAGGGAAGGGATTCCTTTCTCTTAGATGCATAGTTAGCTTTCCTCAGCTTAGTCAAATTCTTTGGGCAGTAGGAAGAGAAAATATGAGATTTGGATGTGCTTAGGAGATGGTCCCCAGCAAAATTCATACACATTTACCCTGAGGATACTTGGGTATAAGCACATTAGGATGGGGATGGGACATGTGACATTTTATTGTCCAGTGGAATGGTTAGTTCTTTTTTAGAGGATTTGTTAATGGAACAATCAAGAGAACAATAAATTCATTTTAGTTTTGGGACATGTATTAAGCTGGCATTTAACTGAGCTAAAGATATATAGGGAAATGATGATCTATAGCAACTTTTGAGCAGCAAACTTTTTCCACAAAGAGCCAGATAATAAATTTTGCTTTACAGTATGGGACATAAGACGTCTGCAGTTGCTATTCAACTCTGACATTGCAGCATAAAAGCAACCACAGGCAATCCTTAACAAATGGGTGTGGCTGTGTTCCAATAAAATATTATTTTTACTAAGCAGATGACAGATTGGGTTTGGCTCATGGACCCTAGTTTGCTAAACCCTGATCTATAGAAGGGAAACTTCTATTTGATAGCATTTAAATATTTACAGCTAAGCAGTCATAATATACTAGCTTAGTTCAGAAGGGATACCTTGATTATTGTTTCTTACATGCCAATGTATCCACAGTAGACATGGCTGGAAGCGGTTGAAATGCAATCAGGAAAGGTGGTGTTTATATTGTCTAGGGGTGAATCTGTTTTGAAGTCCCAGTCACCAGTGTGCAGCTTGCCCTATTTTAGTGACAAAGCCAGTGACAAGAATTGACAAATCTGATCTCTTCACCCATTCCCTTAGTTTTAACTTTCATTGCCTTGTTTATTTTTTATTTTTGCTGCAACAAAGGAAGCTCTTGAATACAGTTTCTCATAATTGAAAACGAGCCTTTTCTTATCCAGGGGTCCACTGCTGTGATGAACACTTCTGCTATTGTAGACAACATGGTTTCTTCAAGGGAAGGAGATGTGAGTCCATCCTCTTGGCTGTGCACTCTTTAGTTTATATCACATTCTTAGCTATTGTTCTCAAAGCATCGTCCTCCATGCCAGGTGGCTGGATTAGAAGGGCTTTGATCAGCTGACACATGCTGTTCCAGACCAGCCCTCCCTCCACAACTGTCTGGGTGCTGGCGTTGAGCCTGCATCACCTGCCAGATCCTCCTCCCTTCACACAGGATTCAGTTGGAGCGCCACTGAGGTCCTTTAATTCCAGTGTATCTTGATCAAAATGACCTCAGTTCATCCGAAAGAGACTAGTAATATTGGACTTGAAAATGCAAGTGGACCCACTTCCATTTTTTCCCTACATTTAGGTTTCTAATTTCTATAGAAAATATGTCAACTTCTCCCAAAGAGTTTCTCTGTACATTCAGGGACAGTATATTTCAAGGCACAAACGTTTTCTTTACATCCTCCTGCAGGACAGTGATAGCCAAATTAGCTTACATTTACATAATGAAGAGTGGCAATTCATACTTGTCACAGAACAATAAGATTCACTTGGAGGTGGAGCGACTTTCTGTCTTTACTTAGATAGCTTAGCCCCAGGTACCCTTCAAATAACTACTTCCCTCAGGTCTACTTAGACTGGGCTCTTGCTAAGTTAGTTTATCATGACACTGAAGTGTAAGGAGTTACTTAAATTGCTCATTTAATAATACATTTTTAAAATGGGTGTGTATAATTGCCATTTCACTTGAGTGTAATTTAATACTATTAATTGTAGCTATGGCGTCATTAAAATGACTATCTACAAGCTGCAATAGTTGTTGGTAATATGCTTTAATATGACGTTTGAAAGTGATTTGAGATCTTCAGTTTGATAGGACACTAGAAAATTTAAATGGTTATTTCTTTCAGAGTTTTAAAAAATAACTACATTTATTCTGCTTTATTTGACAATATAAAAAGCAATGTTTCCGTGGCCAGTGAAGACTCCTCTGTGGAATTTGAACAAATATTTGCGCTGTAGCGATTGTACTTTTTCCACTACAAATCCCATTAGCTCTCGAGGCAACAGTATTTCTCCATTCCTTTCTGGCTTCTTAGGACATTACAATAAGAAAGAAAAAGTGGGAGGTTGTGAAAACAATGGAATATATGGCTCACAAAACTGAAGTCGGCCTACTTCATAGGATGTAAGAGAAGGAAATAAATAAAAGCTCACCAAAGCTAAGAGAGTAATCAGGGAGCAGCTGTTCAGAAGGAAGAGATACAAGCACATGGCAGAAACGCCAAAGGAAGCCAAGTGTTGAGGACCAGAGCAGAGGGGCTGTGAAGATTTTGAGTGATTGGCTCAGAGAGAGCAAAACATTAAAGGAGGCTTTGAAACCACCTCAAACACAGAATAAAAAAGGCTAGTTAAGCAGGGATTACTTTATCTTGAGGAAGGACATGTTTTATTTATGTTTATATGAACAGAAATAAAAAGTCATATCACTTTGCCCATTTATTTCTCTTGTTAGGAACACCACTTTTTTGTAAAGATGGTCTTTTGGCTTAACTTGAGCGTATCAGATAGAGTGACCCTGATTTGTTCTAAAGAAATTCTTGAAGCATAAAGCAAAGAAAGATGGCATTGGAGTGCTTTGAAAAAAAATGGCAGTGAATGCCTTGTCCTGTCTACTGTGGAGGTGGGGAAAAAATGATACAAGCAAATGAAGAGAATAATTCATGTCATCTGAATTTGGGGTAGAAAATAGGGGAATTGGGAAGAAAGGAACAGCAGAATCAAATATGAGAATTTCCTCCTTTCTCTTAGTTTTTCTTTTTCTTTTTTTAGATTTCTTTAGATTTCTGTGGTTTCCTAACAGCTCAGACTATATTTCTGATATATTCTCTGAGTAGAAGTGACCTCCTGACTCTTCTCGCTCTTGGCTCTATTGTAGTTATCTGGGAAGGTGGGATTAACATCAGACCCTAAAATAGACCTTCCTCCATTTCTATCCTCAAATGAAAGTTTGCAGAAAGCATAAAACTTAAAAGGTGTGTGATGATGTAATTGTGTGTGTGTGTGTGCATGTGCGCATTTTCTTTACTCCAGCTTAAACGCTCCAGTCAACTCCTTTTCTTAACAGTCTGTTTTCCTCCAAATGGCCCATGGGTACTGGTGTATTTTTTTTTTAACCTCAACAGTTCCAATGGAGATTCAATCTC
The DNA here is from genome assembly GCF_023851605.1 of Tamandua tetradactyla. Classification (NCBI taxonomy): domain Eukaryota; kingdom Metazoa; phylum Chordata; class Mammalia; order Pilosa; family Myrmecophagidae; genus Tamandua; species Tamandua tetradactyla. The sequence goes on along the minus strand of NC_135330.1, from coordinate 17,571,649 downwards.
ATAAGTTCATATAATTACCGCTACTACTACTACGACTACCACTGTCACTATTACTACCAACTCCTCCTCCTCCTACTATGATGATGGCAGCCATTGAAACTGGTTGAGGTTTATTGAACACTTACTGCGTCAAACACTATTTTGAGTCCTTTTCATGCACTATCTCATTTAAGCTTCATAATAACTCTCTAAGATGCCCAAATTCACAGAGCAAGAAATGCTCAGATCTGGGATTCAAACTATTCTGTGGCCTTTCATCATACTATGCTACCTCATTGTATGATACCTTTTCCTACGTCTGTGCTTGGTTTCTTTGCTGATCCTGTCTACCCTTGGTTCTCTTACACCATCACTCTCTTACTGCTTCTATTTGCCACAGGTTGCCTTCTTTGAGATGTATCTTCCACTAAGTCCTGGGACCCGTGGAGTAGCCTAGATGTGAGGCTGAGGGGGCCTGCCACTGTGCTAGAAGGACAAGAGTTTTGATCAATCTGTGTATACTGCCAGTTCCTCTGATGGCAGAGTTTTCCCTCTATCATCATGGCATACTGCTAAGGAGCATGGTCTGGTCAGTAGGACTCTGTGACTTTGGTGGGTGCCCCAATTGGGTCTGGCTATGTGTGTCTCTAAAAGCCCTCCACTCTTGCTGGGTCAGCAGTTCCTAGAAGACCTGCCTGCCACCTTTTCTAAAATAAAGTTCTTTTCCTGCTGTGGCTGCTTCCTGATAGGACATTAGGAATCTCTTCCTGCCTTCTTTACCCTCCCTGAAGGACTCTGACTTTCTCATCTGTTTTTGGCAGCATGGTGGTTGGAGGGTGTCAGGGAGTGAGGAATAGAGCTGAAGCCATTAAGACACACCTGGTAGAATCTGACAGTGCCATTGCTACCCTGACACCCCAACCTCACATGATTGGTTTTCAATGCTAGAGAGTTCCCTACCCACTTCTTCCCATTTTCTATAGGCACTCTACATAGAGTAACTAATTCAATGGCTACCAGTCATAGACATTATCATTGTATCCAGAACACCGGTTCATCACCTGTTCACTGGAGGGCAAGGGACTACCTGTTGGGTGGAGGGCAAGGTTACCCATCTAAATCATGGTATTCTGTTCTCCAGCCACTTGCTTAAGTAAAAAGCTTATCATGGGCAGTGCAACAGTCGTTCAGTGGCAGATTTGTCACCTGCCATGCTCGAGACCCAGGTTCGATTCCTGGTGCCTGCCCAGGCAAAAAAAAAAAAAAAAAAAAGAAAGAAAGAAAAAAAAAAACTTATGGCACCTCTTAAAGCCATTTGCTTTACCCCAAGGTGAGCAATTACACTAACTTTTGGTTACAAATATGTGAAACCCCACTTCTTGTGTGAGAGGCTGGTTAGCTGTACGTCAGACAGATCCCCTTTTACTATAGGCCTAACTAGACGATCTTGTCAGCCTTCGTCGCAGTTAGGTTGACTTTTGGTCAATACAATGAAGAAAGAAGTGATATTTGCCCCTTCCAGACCCAGCCTACAAAAATCTCCAGTGTTATTCTCTGTGAGCTTTCTCCTGCATCATCAGTCAGTTGCAGTCCCTCCAACGGAAGTCTCTGAGGTTCTGTGGGTTGGGAGGGCCACCTCCACCCATCTACATTGCATTGCAGCAATAGAGAGAGATGGATCTTTATTTTGTTAGGCTACTGAGATTTGGGTTCTTTGTTATAGTTGCTGGTATTTATTGAAACTAACATATCATTTTATTGGATCTTCATTTATCTCCACCCATTTTATAAAATGTTTATGCATTCACCAGAATGGAGATAATAAAATAAAGGAAGGAAAGAGCGGACATAAGAAAGAGAGAAGAAGGAAAGGAGGGGAGGGAAGAGGATTGGTATTTAGATATATCATTTTGATTAAAAACAAAATAAAGCTTACTGTGGTTATACCAGCCCTACCTACAGATTATATGTTCCAGATCTTGTATTCATTCTGACTTTGATTTGAGAGAGGAATATCAACCATGTGATGGACAGACTCTCATAGGATCTAATTGTGTACCAGCATTGTAGTCATAATTCCTAGAATATGCTTCTTCTGGCTTCTGAGCCCTTATCCTTCTTACAGCCTATCACTTTCCTCCTTATTCCTCTGGGAAAATATTTTCTCCTTCTCTTTTCTGGCTATCCAAATTTTACCTTTCCCTTAAATGTAATTCAAATCTCATCCATTTGCTCAATGATTTCAGTGCATATTGATCTTTCCTTTGTTTATAACCTCACGTTTTGCCTATTCCTAATCATTTTGTCAATTAGTCACACATTATAATTACTTGGTATTATTCTTCCTAATTGTACACAATTATAATTTATATATATATATATACTTTATCTATCTAAATTGAAAGCTCCCTGAGGATTAAGAGGACATCTTGTTCCTTACTCATCGGGTTCTCCAGCATAACATGTGTGCTGAATACCTAACAGGTTTTTAATGATTATTGTTAGAGGACAGGGTTCCTACCTTGCATATTCTATTATGCCTTAACAAATGCACGTGTTGATAAAATTAATTAGTAGGCAATGTTCTATCAGGGAAAGAATTCATCAGAAAATTCATGAATCATTGTTGGTTCCAGACACAAGATTTCTATTATTTTGAGAGATGTGATACTGAGATCACAACTTTCATTTTGTTAAAATATGAACAATTCTATAGACTTTGGGGCTTTACAGCTCATTAGAGACATGAATAGTGGCAATGAAGGCCGTCAACTTTTGTTCAAATAAACAAGTGATTAGAGATGAGAAAAGAAATTGGAAAGAACTCTTGTGGATAAACTCACCGCTCTGAACATTGCTGTCTGTTCTATGGCCTGTAATATGCATGCAATCATGCAGGACCAGTCACGGACACTGCCTCTGTCCAACACTCCAGTAGTATGTTCTAAGAGATATCATTGCAGATACATGTAGAAAAGTGTACTCTGAAACCCCCCTACAAAATTATCATAATAGTAACAAAGAAAAATGTCCTAGCTCTGTTTGTATCTCATTTTATCAACCTTGGCTTGGAAGCTATTTAGACTTGCAGACCAGCAGAAAGGAGAAAAGTAAGACCAAGAGATAAAACCAGGAGCTATTTGAGGGCAGCTGAGGGAAAGTGGAGATTTTGGGTTGAAGGTTAACACTGTAGCCAAATAAGGCCATGAGAGGGAAAGGATTTCAGACGCTGCCAACAATTCTAAGACCTATTGCTTAAAAGCAGAAAAAGGTATCTGGCTAAATGTGCTATTTCAATTTAAAATTGTGAATGGGAGGCATTATGTCCACATCATATTAATTTGGGATGTGTGATGTAAAGAAGAGCTGAAAGGATCCCCATTTTCTTTCTTTTGCCCCCTCAGTTTCTTAATCTATTTTTAGCTTTTGTCCTTTCAGCGTAGTGGAGCTACCCTGAGACTCAGCCTATGGAAATGTGCTGGGCTCTGAACTGAGCTGTAAAGAATGAAGGCGCAGCTTTGAGCTGCTAGATTCATGGCTGGGGTTTTTACACACACATAAAATATGAATCTCAGTTGTATACAAAGCTGAACCCATCGTGCCAAAAGGATCCCAGTCAAGCAGGCCTGTAAAATGAAATCCTCTTGGACTAATTTAAGGAGACCTGAGTGATATAAATTGTGGCCTGCTCAAATGCAGGGAATAAAAGAAAAAATTCTGACTTGAATACATGCTTCCCTCTTGGTGCCCTTGGCAGCCCTGGCGTATGAGCAAGGGAACAAAAAAAAAAAAAAACCAGACTGAGAAGTTAGCTCCCGATTCACTTTCCAAATAACTCTGCAGCTCCCTGTTTATACTGGTCTTGTGGGCCTAATGAAACCCTCTTCAGTGAGAATTTAATACAGAGATAAACTTTTCAATAAATAAATGGCTCTGAGTTGGCTGAACTCTAATGCCTTTCCATCCCGTACAGCAGCTTCTTGCAAATTGGTATGCATGGAAGGAAAACGCTCATAAAACCATTCCCGATAAAAGAATTAATTCCACAGAACATTGAGGCGGAACTTCTACCTATCAGACACTAAGATTTGTCTATTTCATTCGATTTTTCACTAACCATCTTATAGGGCTTTTGTTAACTTACTAGGCACAACCGTTCAAGGTCCCTGTGACCTTCTTAAGCAAGCACTGAAATAGCTATTAGAGCAATTAAGCACACTGTATGCAAAAAGGTTTTAATACCTGGTTAGGAGGTTTCAGGTAGATGAAAATGTATCACAAATAATGCGTGTGACCTTGAGAATGAGTTTCATTTGGAGCAATACTCCCATTCTTAGTGTCCATAAGAAATAAGTTACAATTTAGGGAGGGAGGAGCAGCCCTTTTAGTACATCAATATCTGCTGTTTTCTATAGAATAAAGAAAAGAATTCCTGTGTCATGCCACATAATTAAGTTCATAGGGGACTATCCCATCAAGTCATTGGCTCCTTTAATTTAAAAAATGTTTTAAAATTAATATGAAATTACTTTTAGCAAATATTTATGAGCATTGCATGATATTGGTGATATTTCAGGTGATTATTCTTTATAAGCAATCAAAGTACAGAGAAGAGAGCATTACCATGAATGTTTTTTAAATCAAAAATTAGGTTTCCACTTTCCTGTGTAGACATGAGCATCTTAGAAGTCAAAACTGCATTTTTACCTTCAAAAAAACATAACCAAATCTATGACTGAGCAAATTGCTGTGGCTGAAATATTGGGTAAATGATTCTCTTCCAACCTCACGTCGTTATAGAGATGGAAAACAACAGATCATAAGTTACCAGTAGAGGAGGTGAGGGGTTGAGGAAGGGGGAAAAAGGAGGTATTACTTAATAGGCACAGAGTTTCTGTTTGGGGTCATGAAAAATTTTTGGTAATTGATGCTGGTGTTGATAGCACAGCATTGTGAGAGTAATTAATATCACTGAAGTGCACACTTAAAATGATTAAAATGGGAAATTTTGTGTGATATATAAATATATGTTTGCCACAATAAAAAAAGGAGACTATTGGTGTCAAAATCAACTATATAAAATTGTTAATAAATATTTAAATAAATTTTGAGTGTTCTTTGATTCAAAAAGCCATTGTATGACATTTGAGAAACGTTTTCTATAAGACAGATAACTATTTACATTATACACATACTTGCTTATGACTATTTTGTGTCTGAGAAAATGTGAACCTCCCATGGATGGACACAATATTAATTTATAACACAAAAATTGTTTAATAAGCCAAGTAGCACTCCTCAGCCAGCCCTTTTCTTTTGACACATGTGTGCTATACAAATTCTAAAAGAGCATTCAGAGTAGATCCTTTAAAATAGGATAATTTTTTTTTTAAGGGTCTCTTTCAAATGTCAAAAGTTCCGCTTCTCCTCTGGGGAGAGTTTCTATTGTTTATAATCTCCATAAGAGAAGATTTTTATTTCCCATTACACTTAATCAAAATTTAACTCTAGTGGTTATATGATTGTAAGGTCATTCTAATTAGACCTTTGGACTTGATGATGGACGCGAGCTCTGATTGAAGTCCAGGCGTGCTGGGTCTGTCAGGCCATCATGGCTGCAGGGCAAAACTGGCCTTATTCAGGGGCAGAGGAGATGCCTGCCTACCCAGAGTGATCAGAAGGAGCCCAAAGTCTTACAACCCAGAGCTCTCGCCCATCAACGTAATACTCCTACAAAGTTTGAAATTCCAACATTGATGATTTCTTTTTATGCTGTTGCCAGGATGGCGAAAGGTTCTGTTTCACTTTCCAATGCTGACAGGCCTGCTAGGACTGCACCTTTCAGATTGTTGGACTCTATAAAGCTTCAAGAGTAATAAGCTTGTTGACAAAGTCTGCCCTGGGTCAGGGTTGGGTTGTAACTGACAACTTTGTGGATTATTAATTTTACCATATAAAGCATAAATAACCCTTAAAAGGGAACTATAGTTATCATTTGCTTTATGGGATCCTATTTTTTTTTGGGGGGGGGGATTGATATGTGTATGTGTGTATAATGTATGTATATGTACCAATGCATACAGATGCATCTATACATATTTAATTATATAAAATTTGTGAATATTCGTGAATATAAACACATGCATTTATATAGTCACACAAATCTTAATTGTAGAGCTCAATGAATTTTTGCAATACTAGTATAACCACAACTCAGCTCAAGAAACAATACCATCAGCCTGTCAGTAGAAGCCCCCTCCCCGTGTTCCTTCAGTCATTATGTATCCCTCTCCTCAGTGACAGCCATTATTTCCACTTCTAACACCATAGATTAGCTTTGCCTGTTCTGAAATGTGTATTAGTGAAATCCTAAAGTATGTTTTCTCTTTTTATCTGGCTTAATTCAACATTGTGTTGGTGGGAATCACTCATGCTGTGGCACCTAATGGTGTTTTATTTTTATTATTGGGGTAATATTCTATGTTGTGAATATGGCACAGTGTAGTATTATATAGTGCTGTTAGTTGACATTTCGGTTGTGTCTAGTTTGGGGCTATAACACTGCTGTGAACATTCTTATACATATCTCATGTAGCATACATATATATGTCTTTGTGACAGGCACATGCCTAAAGGAATTACTAGTTCAAAGAGAAGGCCTACATTCAATTTAATAAATACTGCCAAGCAGTTTTCTAAAGTATTAGTGTGAATTTACACTATTACCAGGAGTGTACGTGACCTCTCAGGGTTCCACATCCTGGCCAACACTTTGTACTCTCATTTTCTAAACTTGCAGTCATTCTAGTGGTATAAGCGGGATCTCACTGTGGTTTTAATTTGTGTTTCTTTGATAACTAATGATGATGAACACCTCGCATACTTAACAGTCCTTTTGATATCATTCTTGTGAAGTCTCTCTTCAAGTCTGTTGCCCATTTTTCTAAGGGTTGAATTATCTTTTCCTGATCAAATATAGGAATTTAAAAATAATTTCAGCACGAGTCCCTTGTCAGGTGCATGCATTTCAAAAATCTCCCATTCTGTACCACCTCTTCATATCTTTAATTGTGTCTTTTAGAAAACAGAAGTTCTTAATTTTAATGAAGTTCATTTATCAGTTTGTATTTTCTGTTTAGTAATTTTTGCCCAATTATGAAAACTTCCCTAACTTCAAAGTCATGACAGTGTTTATATTTAGATCCATATCCCACATAGAACTGACTGTTGTCTATCATGTGAGAAGAGGTCAGGATTTGTATGTGCATATCTGATTCATTGAGCACCATTTATTGAAAATACATATTTTCTTATTGCATAATAGTGGCACCTTTGTCTTAGGTTCAGTGACTATATATGTATTTTGGTCTGTTTCTGGTTTCTCTATTATAGTCGATCTTTGCAACAATACCACGCTGTCTTATTAATGGTAGTTTTATCATGTCTTGTTAATAGTGTAAGTCCTTCAATTATTTTGACTATTTTTGGTTTTTTCATTTTAATATACATTTTAGAATCAGCTTATCTGTGAGGAAACTTACTTGGATTGCATTGATTCTATAGATTAATTTGGAGAGATATCTTAATATTGTTAAATATTTCAGTGCATGAATATGACATTATATGACATATCTCACCATTTATTCAGGTATCCTAGAATCTCTCTCAATAATATTTTACAGTTTTCAATGTAAAGGTTTTATGTATTTTTTATTAAATTTGTTTATGGAGTTTTGCTGGTGTTTGATGCTATTGCAAATGGTAGCTGTTCTAGTTTGCTAGCTGCTGGAATGCAATATACCAGAAACAGAATGACTTTTAAAAAGGGGAATTTAATAAGTTGCTAGTTCAAGGTTCTAAGGCTGAGAAAATGTCCCAATTAAAACAAGCCTATCGAGGGTGGGCCACGGTGACTCAGCAGGTAAGAATGCTTGCCTGCCATGCCCGAGGACCCGGGTTCGATTCCCGGTGCCTGCCCATGTAAAAAAAAAAACAAACAAAAAAAAACACAAGTTTACCGAAATGTCCGATTTAAGGCATCCAGGGAAAGATACCTTGGTTCAAGAAGGTCAAAGATGTTCGACATTTCTCTCTCAGCTGGAAGGGCACATGGTGAACATGGTGGTGTCTGCTGGCTTTCTCGTGGCTCTACCAAAAGGGACTCTCTCCAAAATGTTTCCTCTTTTAAAGGATTCTAGCAAGCAACTCCACCTTCAGTGGGTGGAGATACACCTCCATGGAAATCATCTAATCAAAAGTTACCACCCACAATTGGGATGGGTCACATCTTCATGGAAACAATCAAAATGTTCCCACCCAGCAATACTGAATAAGGATCCAAAGGGCGTGGCTTTTCTGGGGTCCACCACAGATTCAGACCAGCACAGTAGTTTTTGAAATTTCATTTTCTAATTCTTTGTTGCTGGAATATAGAAATAAAATTGATATTTATATATTGACTTTGTAGCCATAGAATATTTTAAATTGACTTATTTAATTATATTAATTGGTCTGTAGACATTTTGGACTTTTGTTTACCTAAGAGAGTTATCCTCAGATAATGGAAGTTTTAAATTTTCTTTTCTAACCTTTGTTTTTTCTTACCTTCTTGGTCTTCCAAAGACTCCAGCACAATGATAATTAGAAGTGGTTGGCATCTTTGTCTTTTTTTACAATTTCAAGACGAATGCTTTCAATATTTATTTCATCACTAAGCAGATGTTTGCTATCAGGTCTTTTGTATATACTAGTTATCAAATTAAAGAAGTTTCCAGTCATTTTTAGATTGACAAAAGTTTTTTTTTTTAATTAGGCATGAGCTTTATATTTATCAAATGATTTTTTTCATTTACCGAGAAAATCAAATAATTTTTCCTTTATTCTGTTGATGTGGTGAATTATATTGATTCCTTTACAAATGTTAAACCAATCTTATATCCATGGTAAAAATGAAGTTTGTTAAGATGCATTTTCCTTTTTGTATATTGTTGGATTTAATTGTTACATTTTATATAGGATATTTTACATCTTTTTTCATGAGAAAGATTGGTCTATCTTGTAAATGGAATTTTCTTTTCCCGTACAATCCCCATTTATTTTTGTTTCCAAGAAACCACAGAATAGATTGGGAAATATGCCCTCTTTTTCTTTTCTCAGAAACCTTTTTTTTTTTTTTAATATATAACAAAATTGGTTTATGCTTGCTTTTAACACTTGGAAGAATTCACTAGCAAAGCCATATGGGTCTGGAGTTTTCCTTGTGAGTACAAAGGTTCATTTTGCAAGGGTTTTGTCCATTTCATCCAAATTTTTAAATTATTGGTAAAGAAATATTCATAATGTTGTCTGGAAAAGCTTTAGAATAGAACCTATAGAGATGCCTACCCGGACACTGGTAACTTAGGCCTTTTCTTTCTCTTGTTTTTTTTCGTAATCAGTCTTCCTAGGGGGTTATCAATTTTATTAACCTTTTACAATTTTAACTTTTGTCCCAGCTAATTTTTCCTTATTGTTCTTTTTTCTTTTTCTATTTTATGGACTTCTGTTCTCTCTTATTCTACAGATTTTGATTTAATTTGGTCTCATTTTCTCTTGCTTCTTGAGACTGACACTTATATTAGTTAAGTTTTTCTTACATATATAGTGAAGGACTTAAGTTTCCTTCTTTTTTTTTTTTTTTAGATCCCCTCGGAGGACTGGGGAGAAAGAAGGATGAAACATTCAACTTCCCCATTTGGGAAATTTCTGATATCTGAATGATATTTGATTTAATTGGCTGGTGCTTAAATGAGAGAGCTCAGCGTAGCACAGCCCAAGCAGCTCAGCATACCTCATCTCAGCACTCACAGCTCACCCAGGCCTCTGGAGATGCAGAAAGAAGTCACCCTGGGGAAAGCTGTTGGAACCCAGAGGACTGGAGAGAAGACCAGCAGAGATCATCTTCTGCCTTCTCACATAAGAAAGAACCTCCGCTGAAAGTTAGCTGCCTTCCCTCTGAAGAACTAACAAAATAAATCCCCTTTTATTAAAAGCCAATCTGTTTCTGGTGTGTTGCATTCTGGCAGCTAGCACACTAGAACGTTCCCCTACCCCGTATTATAAAACAGCTGTTTCCAACATAAAAAAAAGTTAGACTGGGCATAGCCCAAATACACCTAAACAGTGGGAGAGAGATCAAAGGTGATGGTGGAGTTATACAGAGAAGGTAGGGTTTTACAAATGAGTGTGAGTGCTGGTCATTGTGTCGATGCTTCTTTTAGTCTCCCAGATCTTGGAGCAACTAGAGATAACTTAAAATCATGGAACTGTAGCCCATATCAAATTCTGAAATCTGTCCTATATCTAATTGTTGTGATGTGCTTTGAAATTTATTGCTTTTTTGTATATATGTTATTTTTCACAAAAAGTCAATGTGACGGTAAATGCACAGCTATATGATGAAAAAAATTGATGTGATCATGCACTCCATCAAAGAATAAAAAATATACAATGTTTAAAAAAAAGATCAAACTCTGATTAAAGATGTGATGAAATTGATCTTATTAAAACTAAGGTAAATCAATGTACAAGGTAAAAAAATTATATTGTTCGTATTTTTTTTTTTTTGGCATGGGCAGGTTCTGGAGATCGAACTGTCTATATTTTAAAGCTTTTGTGTGAGACAAAAAAAAATTGTTTATTTTTCTGTGGCACACTATCTAATCGGTCTAGTCAGTTGATTCAAACAACCAAATTCAATTTTATTTGATATAGAATCTGGAATAGGGAATAAAAATCCTAATATTCTGTAAAATAAAAATGGATTAGAACTATAATGAAAGTTGTAATATAAGAAAACTTCCCATAAATAAAATAGGATCTAAATCTATGTGGTGATGGAGACCACGAGATACAAGGGACTATAGACAGCAATCAGCTCTGAGAAATATCTAGTAAAACTGCTAGATTTTAAAGATAAATTCCTCATGATTTCTACAAAAGAGCAAAAGTTTTCTAAAAAAAAAAAGAGGATTAGGCCAGCACAAGTTTCTTAAAAGAATATACAAAGCCTACAAATATGCATATTCAAAAAATTCAACTAAAGACAATCTAAATAAAAGATGGTATACACAGTCAAACTGATCTTTCTGTACCAAAGCTATAGTAAAATAGTTTAAAATGTGCAAAAATGCAGAGATTTCTGAACCCATTATCTCTTCTTAGAGAATCTAGAAGATAAACTTCCACTAAAAGATCACTAGGAAAAATTCAACAAAAGTATGGATGGTAAGAATTTATTGTACTTCAGTATAGATCAAAGATTTAAACCAAATTGATGTGTTAATTGATCAAATGATATATTCTTTCTTTTCATTTTATGTTCTGAAAAAGTATAAATCACGCAACTCAAAAATAAAAGGAAATAAGGACAATGAAAAGTATAAGTACAAAAGTAACCATTAGAACAAATATCAAGCCTTCCTATATACTAACAAATTTTATTTTAAAAAAACAAAAACATCATATAGGGAAAGGAATGGGACAAGGTAGCATAATCAATGCATATGATAGTTATAACATAAAATCATTGACAATATAAATAATAGGACAGGAATGAGTTTTGTCAATAAATGGAAAAGGATTTAAGTCACCATAGTAGTTTTGAGCTGTTATGTACCCTCAGAAAAGGCCATGTTCTTTTAATCTATTCTTGTGGTACAGACATACTGTTGGTGGGAACTTTTGGTTAAGTTATTTTATTTGAGATAGGACCCACCCCATTGAAGGTGGTTCTTAATTCTTTCCTGTAGTCCTTAACGAGAGGATAAAGGACACAGAAAAAGCCCCATATGTTTTTATTTTTCTTAGGTGTATACTAAGGAGTGGAATTCTTTGGTCATATGGTAATTTTATGCTCAACTTCAAGCTATTAGCAAACTTTTTCCAGAGTGGCTATACCACTTACCTATCCAATAGCAATGTATGATTGTTACAATTTCTCCACATCATGCCATCTCTTGGCAAAGTTAGGCTATTTCATTCTAGCCATCCTAGTGGCTATGACATGGTATCTTGTGGTTTTTATTTGCATTTCCCTGATGGTTAATGATGTTGAACATGTTTTCATGTGCTTTTTGGTTGTTTGCTTATCTTCTTTGAACAAATATCTATCCAAATACTTTGCCCATTGTTTAGTTGAATTTTTGTTTTCATAGTTTTGAGTTGTAAGAATTCTCTACATATTTTGGATATAAGACTTTAATAAGATATATAATGTACACATATTTTCTCCCATTCTGTAGGGTTTTTTTCCACTTTCTTAATTTTGTTCTTTGAACCACAAAAAGTTCATTTCAATGAAGTCCAATTTATATATTCATCCTTTTGTGTTTATGTTTTTGGTCTCATATCTAAGAAACAACTGCCTAATCCAAGATCACAAAGGCATACTCTTATATTTTCATTTAAGATGTTTGTACCTTTAGCTTTTCATTGAGGTCTATGAGCTAGTTTGAGATTTTCAAAATCACCTCTTTTGGACATCTCGTTTCTCAGTTTTTCTTTTCAGTTTTTAACCAGCCTCTTGTTAACTCTGACTTGTAATGCTGCCTCAGGCGGTTGCAAATGTTAAACAATTGCCACTGACTGTTTTCAACAAATGCCCTGGGGAAAGGCCTTAGCACTAGATGAGTTCAGAGTCAGGTGAAATAAAGATGACCGATAAGAATTGACCTTTTCAGTGAATTTGCAGATAGTGGTAATTTTCTGGATGTTCTGCTACCTCCAGTGTCTGCTGACCCATTGGTTATTATAGTGTATTCATTTTGTAATGCTGCTGTAAAAATTATCACAAACTTAATGACTAAAACTATACAAATTTATTATCTTAACTCTGCAGGTCAGAAATCCCAAATAGTTCTCAATAAACTAAATCAAGGTTCTGGCAGGGCTTCTTGAATTTATTAAAGCTAGTTTTATGGCCTAGCACAATCTATCCTAGAAAGTGTACCATGATCACTTGAGAAGAAAGGAGGCTCTAGGGTAGACCCCATTTCCTTGTCTTTTTGTGCTTTTAGAGGCTGCTCACATTCCTTGGCTTATATTTTCCTTTCATGTTCAAAGCTAGCAATGGTTAATCAAGGCTTTTTCACTTTGCACCATGTTGACCTTAACTTATTTTCCTCCCTATTCCACATTTAATGAACTCCTGTGATTACATTGGGCCCATCTGGAAAACCCATAATAACATCTCCATTTTAAGATCAGCTGATGAGCAACTGTAATTTCATCTGCAAGCTAAATTCCCCATGCCAAGTAACATAGTATATTAGCATTCTGGGATTAAGATATGGATATTTGTTGGTGGGACAATATTCTGCCCATCCCACAGATCTTCCATAGGTATGAGGCTATTGGTTTTTAAGCACTGTGGACCTGGGAAGAGGGGGATAAAATTGGGACCCACTAAAATATCACAAACTTTGCTATTCATTTAAAAAATAAGCTGTTTTCCTTGAATAATGGTTTGCAGACCTTTGGTTATTTTTCAGAGTTATGATTTTTAAAATTTTAATAGTTTTGCCAGTGTTTTCATTGCTTTTACTGAGGAACGGATTTTCAAAGATTGTTACCTAATCATCCTGGAAGTATTCTTCTCTATATTTATTCCTAGTCCCTATTTTTATTCTCAGACTCTGGTTATTCGGACCTGCTTTTGTTATTCCTGTTCAAATATTTTTAAATGCTGGATGCAAGAAGAAAAATTGTTGAAGTTCTAGATGAAGTCATATTTTCTCCAGGATTTCTGGATTTAATTGTCTTCTGGCGGCTACTTAGAATAGAGGCATAGCACTCTGATCCAATCTGAGATTGAAGTGATTTAAAGCCTGTTATCCATTTTTATGTGGTAAGCTATATTTTTAGCTCACCATTTCTCCTAGGGCAAGGGTTAGCAAAATATAGTCCTGTAGTTTTTGTAAACAAAAATTTATTGAAACACAAAACACTCATTCATTTATGTATTATTTATGAGTGTGTTCATATTTCAATGGCAGAGTCGAAAAGTTGTGACTGAGATCTGATGGCTCCCAAGCTAACAATATTTATTATCTGGTCTTTTAAAAAACAGCTTAACAATACTCGGCTTAGGTAATCCACAATTAATATAATTTTTAATAAAGATGTGTTTAAATTTGCATCCTATTATGTCTTACATTTGTTCCATCTCATTTTAGTTATAATATTTGACTCATATAACAGTATATTTCTAGTTCTCCTTTTCATCTATGTTATTTTAATCATATATTTTATTTCTACATATGTTATAAAATTAACAATACATTGCTTTACATAAGTGATTATCTTTAAAAGAAATTAAAAATTACAAAACAGCTTTTTACATGCATCCAGGCTTTTACCACTACCAAAGCTTTTTTTTTCTTTTTTCTTTTTTTTTTGGTAGATGCAAGGCTTTTTTTTTCTCAAGAATATCTTCTTATATTTCTGTTAGCATAGGTTTTGGAATCGTAAGTGTTTACGGTTCCTTTTTTGTGTATTTCATATCCTGAATGATACATGTTTAATTAGGACGAGAGGTAGAGAATAAGACCAGTGGATAAGTCAATACTTTAGGAAGGTAAACCTCATCAGATATATGCCAAAGGAGCTGTCAGTAGAGAATATACTTGCTGAATTCAACAGTAAACTTATTTTCACTTTTTGAAAGTAAGAGAAATAGAAGGTCAAGTGATAAAGGCTGAAAATGATTCTAGAGAAAACTTTCTATAAATGACCACTAAAAATATATTACAATCTATATTCATTTATCTTCTCTCTCTCCTTAGACCCTGAATGTATATTCTGTATTAGGGTGCTCCAGTACTCCAAATAAAAGATTATCATGAAAGCTAAAATCAAGCACTGAACATTATACCTAGTATAATACAGATGTTCAATAAGCATTTTATGAATGAATGCACGAATAAATGGATCAAACCTGAAAAATCTGGTAAGCCCTGCAGGAAAGGCTTCTTTCTTTCATATACAGGCAGAATATAAAGACTCCCAGGGAAGAAAAGGCCTTCTTGTCTGTAATCAAGGGGATTCGTGGGCATTGTGGTTGTAGATGCAGAGTGGGTAACAGATTTTAAAAGAAAAGGAAGACTTTTTCTTTCTTTCTAAAACTTTGCAAGCTTTATTTTCTCCCATATCATCTATTTTTCAAAACTTGAGAAATCATGTATACGTAAATTTAAAAATGCATTAACATAACATAAAGGAAATGCAATTGATACATTGATATAGCAAATAAACTTACCTCCAAGAAGTCAACTAGGATCAACTTAGTTACTTTATATTAAGGTTGGCTTGAGAGAGAAATACAAATGTAATAGTTAAATAGAATGTAGAATTATTGAATCTAACTCTAAAACGACTTGCCTTCCTCGCAAAGGAAATGAATCAAAAGACAAGAATGTAAAGAATTGATTTACAATTATTAAGAAAACCCATTGTAAGTGAGAATAGCGAATCATATATTCTTATTTTTCAAAAGATTTAGTTATTCAAAGCAAAGATTTGTAGATCCTAGTTCTTCTTGGATGGGTTGTTGCCACAGGATTCTTAAAGAACTTTACACAGCAACTTTATATGCTAAGTGGGCCCTGGAGCAAAACGTCAAATTTCAGAGAAATCACAGTCACTAACCTATCATCACCAGAAATGTGACTCTTTAAAGGCACATTATTACACTGTTTTGACAAAATCTAGCAATTGCAGCTGAGGATCATAAGAGCGCCATTGCCTGCTCATCTGTTCAATCTTAGTCCTGTATACATAGAGGTCAAAGTTGGAAGCATCATTGCCTGTGCGCGTTTGACCAATAAGCAAATCATTAACTAGGATGCCCTTCTGACTGGTGTTAGAACTTCCTCCTGGAAAATAGTTAAAACTCTTTTTTGCATTAGCTCTAAAGGATATCACAGAAAATAGGTCCTTTGTGATTATCCTGTTAAAACTTAAGCTTTGATAACTTGTCCCAGGCCCTAAAACTAGCTAAAAGTTTTGTATTCTATTTTTGGGGAAATGTTTCTAAATTATAATAGTCATTTTTTCCTACTGTGGTAAAATGAATTTAAAGTATTTTTGGAAAGTTTTGTGATAAAAAATGTTGGCAAAACTATTTTTGAACAAGAAAGAAAACGGGGCACTCTGAGAGATATTAGATTGTTTATAAAGTTACAATAATTTCAACAATACAGTGCTGATAAAACTATCAATTGAATAGATTAGAAAGCACAGAAATATATATATATACACATGTGTATTATTTTGTATATGATAAACATATTATGTAATATTTAGTATTTGATAAATAAATGTGGAGATTCCAGTAACTGGATTATTGATTTTAAGTAGTTGAAAAAATTAGGATGCGCAATAGCTTATACCAAACAATGCATCAAAGTGAATTCGACAAGTAATCAGTTAAATGTAAAAAAACAAACAAACAAACAAAAAACTAAAACAATGAAATACAGGTGGAAATTGAAATGACTGAATATCAGGAAAAGCCTGTCTAAGAATATTTACAAATATCATTTGGAAGAAAGTGATAAACTAGATTTCGTAATTAAAAATACCTCTATCTAAAAATATCCACAAATTTAAAATGAAAACAATCAGCTGGTCAAATTTGTATAATATTTATGAAAAAGAAAGTGTTCTTCACTTCATTAATAAAAAGTTTTTGCAAATCAATAGGAAAAACAAGAGTAGAAAAATGGGTAAAGAACACACAATAGCAATTCACAAAAGAGGTAAAGCAAATGATCAATAAACATTTAGAAAAGGTTAATATTATCAATAAGGAAAGCAGGTAAGTTAACAATAAAAATATGACCCCATTTTTCACCAACCAATTTAATGCAGATTAAAAAAAACTTTTCTTTTTGATGAGGGTGCAGGAAATTTTGTACCCTCATAGTTTGAACAGAGGATAGAGTAATTAAATTATGGCTGTACAGAGCATAAAATTTTATATAAATATTAAAATTCATACTTCAGGAGAATATTTTATGGCATAGGTTAAGAGTTATGTTCTATTGCTAAGTGATATGTATGTGCATATTGCTTTAACATATATTTATCTGTTGGTGCAGCTATATCTATATTTTCAGAAGGATAGACACCAGTGGTAGTTTTTTTTAATAAGTTGCATTTTTTCAAAAGTTCAGAGAATTAACATTTCTATTTCCTATAATCAGAAAAAAGTTATTAATAGACACAGAGAAAAACGTGGAAGCGTATATAATAAAAGGTGAAGTATTACATTAAAATGATAAGATAATTTAGTCATCCTTTACTTTTATTATTCTTCCCAAATTTTATACAATGAAATATGATTTTTATAATGAAATAAAATTCCTAATAATCCAAATTATGTGTGTGTATGTTTGTGTACACATATAACCAGACAACTGTAAATACATATACCAAAATATTAGCCATGGTGCATTTTGGAGGATAAGGTTTTTTGATGGTTTTAATTCTTCTTTATACTATCTCATATTTTCTATTTTATACAAAAATATCTATCTTATCATAAGGTATACAAAAGCTATTTAAATATCCTTGCTGCGCAGTGTTTAGATATCGCTTTTTATAGTATTGCTAAGATTTTTATAGTATTGCTAAGATTTTATACCCATAAATACTGTAGCAACAAAACAGAGTGCTCTGTATCAAGGTGGTAAGTATTTATGTATTTAACTTAATAGCAAATCCAAGCACCATCTAAGTTTTCAAGTCTTGCTAGAATGAAGTTCCAACCTGTTGTAAAATAGGAAAGAAATATTATGACAATCAAACAATCACATGGAATCCCAAAGACAAGGGAACTTATTTCATAATCATTTTGCTCTTTCTGCTTCTTTTGATGTCTGGAAAAATAGGAAAAACAGGAGCAGGAAAGTAAAAAAGAGGGTAAAGCTGGTCACACTTTTATTTAACTCAAGTGTTTGTGTCTAACACAGGTTAAAACAACATAGAAATAATTAAGGAAACAAAAGCCAGCTGAAAGTTGAGTAAAGGTTCCTAGAAGGTCACTTAACCTCAATCTGTACTGAAATCCTTGAAATGCATGTGAGGAATTTTGACAATATATAAAAATTCCTGGTAAGTGGTAAAAAGGGACCCTTTCAAAGAGTACAAAGCAAGTTTAGATTAAACAGAAATCGACAATATTCAAAGACAAATTCAAAAGGAATCAAATTATACTGAAGTATTGGGTTTCTTGAATATTTGCTTTTTGGTAGTGTTAAGTTTTAAAATAAAGGGTTTATATATATGCATATATATACACACACTTTTTTTTTTTATTCTTCTCCCAAAAACAGAGGGGCTGGTGGTGGTGAAATGAAAAGCTGACTCATTTCCCTGTTGGATAAGCAGGCTATGTTATGGGCAGCTGGCTGTTGAGACCTTGAGACTTCAAGTCCCTTGATAGCATATAAAACTCAAACTCATAACATGGTAATAAAAGGTGCACCTGCTTGAGTACATAGAGTACAGCAACCCTAAATTATGTCTTTCTTGGATTTTTTGAGGACATGGAAATTTCTCAATATCATTCTGAAAATGAATTAATATGTTATGGGGTAATTGCAAGCAGATGAATTTCAGAAGATTGAATATACTGTGTAGAGGCTCCAGAAATAGCTTGGGAGTTTTGGCATTTTTATTATATAAAATCATTGATAGCATTTTAATTAAAATTTTTTCTGCTCTAAAGAGTTAATAAAATATTTTATATTTCATTTCAATTTATCAGAATTTGCTAATAATGCTTGACATTAAAACCAAACCTAACTAAACCAAACAAACCAGAAACGTTGGGGCAAATCTTGCCATGACTCTAATTTTTAAACCAGAATTCTTTACAGCAGACCTTTATGATGCTTGTGGTAAATCCTGAGCTGTCACTCCCTGGTGTCCTACTGGAGCGCCTTCCACAGACATCTACAGAAAGCCTTCAGACATTCTGAGATCTGGTGAAGATTCTTTGGTCCAAATGTCTCCAATTCAAGGAGGCCTGAAGAGTTTTACTATTTCTTCAGAGTCAGAGGAATGTTTTGGCAGAAAATCTCTTAAAAGTTTTCTGAATCTTCTCAGGAAATTTCCTGAAAACATCTTATAATACTGTATGGACTTTCAATTTTAACTTTTGGGATAGAATCTAAGTGAAAAGATTGGGGAACATTTGCAAGACTACACCACAAATTTTTCCTCTGCCTTCCTCTTATATAACCTTTCTACAAACAGCAGATGATATCCTTTTCCTTTTCTGGGCAAAAGAAAAATTATCTGAATTCTCTGCTGCTTTTCTCTTCCTTCCCTCTAAGCCCTGACTGGTTTCTTCAAATACTTGAAATCATGATGGCTGGAAAGTTAAGGGTTTCAAAGTCCATGTCTTAAAATTTATAGTGTAGGAGCTTACTTTGTAATAATATAGGAACGATGTGGGAGTTGATAGTGTAAAAAAAATTATAGAGTTGTAGCTGAGGATTTATGAAAACTCTAGTGTGGTGTAAAAATATCACATTTCTCAGAAAGTAGGTGTCAGTTTCTCAAATAAGCTTCCTTGGACATGAAAAAGAGATATAAGAGATCTAAAGGAATTATTATTTGTGATATTAATAAGAAAGTCCTACTATGCTAATATGCAGCAGCATTTATTAGACAGCTTTACAGTATTTTGCTAGGTGTCCTTCAAAGCAGTCCTCAGATGTAGATCGTTAGGGCACATTTTCAGATAACAAAAGAGGAAGAGTAGGCCAATTTATTTCAGAGACAAATAGCAAATCTGCTAGACCACACACTCAGGGTACATTGGACATTACTTTTAGATTATAAGGCTCTCCAATCTTTTTTGCATGAAAAGAAATTATAAGTGGATACACAAATCCTTGGCCCTGGGTTCATGGAGCTGCCTTTTAGAGAAGTCTGTTCTGCAGAGTCCTGGGAAGCACTGGTGCAGCATAGGGACGACCTGCTGAACTTATGCACATGCCTTGCTATACCCTGATCTGAGGAAGACTGCCTAATGCAGTGATTCTAATATTTTCAAATTTTGGTCCAATTAGACTGGTCCAAGGAGAAGGCAGGAGAGCTGGGGTTCTGTAGACATGGTTTGGCTAGGCATGCATTTCCTGTGTGGCTGAAAACGCACATGGCAAACATGGCGACATTTGCTAGCTTTCTCTCCAGGCCTGTTTCATGAACTTCCCCTAGGGAAGTATTTCTTTGTCATCTCCAAAGTTCTCTGGCTGCATGGGCTCTTTGCTTCATGGCTCTTTAAAAAAAAAAAAAAGAGCTTGCTTCTTTTAAAGGAGTCCAGCAACTAATCAAGACCCACCTGGAATGGGTGGCGTAACATCTCCCTCTATTCAAAAGTTAATACCCACAATTGGGTATCCCTGTGGAGATAATCAAGCTTCCAGCCTACAGCACTGAATAGAGATGAAAGAAATGGTTGCTTCCACAAAATTGGATTAGGATTAAGCCATGTATTTTCTAGGGTGCATAATCCTTCAAACCAGTACAGCTACTGAAGCCAGTTAGTAGACAGATGGGGATAGAATAGAGCAGATCTACAGAGAGAAGTGCCATGCGTTATAGAAACCATGTGATGCAGAGAATGTGGCCCTTTGTCTTCTTAAAGCTTTGCAACTTCCTGTTCCAATACCTGCGAAGCTACACAGCAAGGTGTTAGATTTCTGTGAGGTCCTTTTATCTCTGCATTAAAAAAATAATAAAAGAAAGAAAACCCTAAGCAACTATTTCTGCTGATCGTCTCAATGGGTATTTCTTGCATGAAACTCAAAGAAGCTTTACCCAAATCCCCAGAAAATGCTATTGAAACACGGGAACCTTCTGTGTATTTTTGGTTTTATTTTGTATTTACTTATTTAAGCAATGCTGAAACACACACATAGCTCTATAGCCTATTGATTATGGTTTCCGCTAAACACAGCTATACAATTCTAAGTACTTCTTGCTGTCATAGGGTCATAGCAAAGAGTTATGGGAAAGATTGTGAGGTGGCATTTCTTTTTCCCACGACACTGCTTTACACTGCAGCATGACTAGTAGAAGTGGCTGTGGAGGAAGTAAAGGTGAAGTTTGTGAATGAAACAGAGAGCAGACTTTTTCTTTATAAGGTTGTTGGATCGTGACATGAGGAATGTTGCTGCGTCATGGACTGTTAGAATTCATAGGACCTTAGTGATTATCTAATCCAGAACTCTCATTTTATAGCTGTAGACCTATATGTTCTAAAGGACTGTTGATAAGTGAGGATAGCACGGGTCTAAATTCAAGTTCCTTGCCTCTTTATCCAGTGTTCTTCCCACCTCATCTAGTAGTCAAACTTCTTCCCTTGGGTATCCTTCTAGAGAAGTGTCTCTGGGTATCTTTTCTAGTATACATCTAGAAAAAAATGCGTATAATTTTTCTAGAGCAAAATTACATGCATGCTTCTTTGACTCCCAGTAATCTGAGAGTGCTAGAGAAGAGGGAAATAAAAACACATTCTGCCCAGGCTTGAGTGTTCAAGGTACTTTAAATCTTATAAATAGTTGCACATCAACCTTCGGGGTCTAGCCACTGGTTTAAAGTTCTTACTAAATAGAAATATTGTGTGTTTGCAGTTATGAATGCGTAATCATTACAAAGTTGATAAAGAGCTATTTCAGGCAGAAATCAGAATCTATGAACCAAAGCCACTAAGAAGGAACACCTAGACTGTAAACTAAGTTCTTGGAACAAAGTCAAAATTAAACTTTATGATTCAATTTTTTGTTTCTTTGCATTGCATATTTCATGAGGTTGTTTTCTTGGAGATGGCTGAGTTTTAATTGACTTGTCACCTGTGGTATATTTCTCCAATTGAGCAAAAAGCTTGCAGATTCAGTTTCGAGGGATTGCCTGAGGCAAGGTGCCATAACCATTCACAAATCAGCATTGCATCCTGTTTACATCACCTTTGCCCCACATAAGTCTATGTAACTGATCTCATTTGCTTTTTACACAAAAGGAGAAGCAGGCCCAATAAAATCACAGTTGCATAACTTTAGAGATCATAGTGCTGTGCTAAAAGAACATGAAAAAAATGGGTCCGCTGACCTGAATAATATTGGAGTAAAGGATGTAAAAGTAAAAGCAAGTAACACAAAACCATGTAATACTATCTCCCATCTGTTGCGTGTGTAGTGCATGCCCAGCACTGTGCAATAGTTATTTTCACTTAATCCTCACAATTATCCTATGAGATAACTTCTCTTGTATACATTTTATAGCTAAGTGGACTGGGGTTCACAGAGGATCAGATCACACATCTAGGAAGTGACAGAACTGGAATTTAAATCCAGGTGTGTTTTTCTCCAAAGCCCACGAATTCTCTTAACCGTTACATTATCCTGCCTTTTGTATGACTGAGAAATTCTGGCAGGCACAACAACTTGTAATACTTCTTGACATGCTAAGATAGAAATATATAAAGACAAATTCTTAACAGAAGAACTGAGCACCGCTGTCCATGGCTCAATAAATCAACAAACCCTTATTGATATGTACTCTATGCATGACACTGGACTGCATGCTATGGCAGGTTCCAAGAAGAATCTAGCTTTGCTTCAAGGACTTTATAATGCGATTGGGGTGATAAGATGTGCACATCAAGGGTAGCTAACAACATGGGACTTATATGATAATAGATGACAAGAAATACCTTAAGGGTAGGAAAGAATAATGAGAAGATGTGAGGTCATCCTTTCCCTCCAGGAGAACAAAGAGACTTGCAGTACAAACTATGCCAGAAAAATGTTTATGAAACAAGCTAATTTCATTTGAACTGGAGATGATTTCTGGGCTGCTGGGTTGCTGACCCCATTCTGACTCTAAAGTTAAGACTTTTTATGGAAAATAGCCTAGTAAGACAGGGGAAAGTACATCTTCTCTGACATTCACCACAGGGTTCTATCGACTGAAACAGGACACTTCTCTCTAGTGTAGGCTCATCCTCCTATACCTTCCCTCACTAGAGACCCAAATGGGTACCATGGGTAATAGCCAACTGGAAGTGTTCTGGATGCTACTCTCCTGGAAGCAGGGTTATATAATTTCTGAAGTAACTTTTACCATTCCATAACTTCAGCAAAGTACCTTGTAAAGTTAAGGGAAAGCTACTTCAATTGTATTGCCCTGTCACCTTTTTGGGTGACCTCCCTGGATTGGCAAAATAACATTTGAACACAGCAATGATCAACTCTAATTTACAGTGGGCCATGCTTAATAATCTTTGCCTAACATCTCCTCACAGAATGGCCCATTGAGGAATAGTGCCGGCCACCGTCAAGCAGAGTAGTGACTGTCTGCTTTCCTTCTTTGTGTCCTAAATATGTCACCTCAGCATGCCAGGCTGACATGCCTTGGCCCCACTGTCAGGCTTGTTTGTAAAAGCTACCCAAATCCTTGTTTTACATGCTCCACGTCGTCTTCTCATGTCTGGCTGTATACTGCGATGTCATCAATCAATGCCACACTGAATTCACCCAACTTCATCAGCACTGTGTTTACCTTCATCTTAAATGGAACTGGTCTGTTCCTCATGCAGGAAGGGAGCTTATGGAACATATATAAGCCTGAGTTGTGGCTAAGGTTGCCTGTGCAGTGACATCCCCCAAATTGGGTACTTACCTGGACCCCTTCATTGCCATGTTGTGATTGTGACATTGAACAATGTCTTTGTGACCCTATCTTATTTTTGGTGTTCCTGGCACAACTCAAGGAAGCAGCATTGGAACTTCCATGCTCCTAGCATGGGGGAGCCTCATTTGATACTATGCTCGATAACACTGGACATTGTAAGGAGTTAGAGTATTTTTAGTCAATCTATAATTGGAGTCACAGCAGAAACTAAGAAGCTCTTAAGAAAACTTTTGTAAAACTGTGATTTCTCTTTTTCGTAGAAGACGAAATTAGTATAATGCCAGCTAGGGGAGAAAATGCAGAGTTGAATGTGGATATCTTGCCTTTCTCCAAAAGTGGAAACCCTGAGCATATTTCTGGTAGCCGTGTCTGCAAAGGTGGCACAAAGGATACGTTCTGCCTTTTATACCTGCTGGGATCTGGCTCCAATTTTCTACCTGCCAAGTGACAGGTAGCTTAATTATTTTGAGGAAGTGTTTGTGAGGATGCCCTAGCTGTTAATTTGGTTGGCATTGTTACCTGCATGGGGAATTTTGATAAAGAAAGCTTCATGTATAACATATGAGCTTCTTTGATCTGCCATCTTTTCCCCCCCATAGCCTTTAAGGAGAGAAAAGGGTACTTTTACTTATTTCTTGCCATCCACAGAAAATTCTATTAAAGATGTTGATCTGGTATAATGTAGAAAAATCAAGATTTGACATCAAAGTATCAAACGCGAACTTCCATCTCTCTTTCCAAACCTGTTATACTAAAGAATTGCCTTAAGCTTCTTTGTACTCTTGCTCCTTTAAGCAGCCTCTCACAGTAAAACAAGGAAATATTCTCTCCTCTTCTTCTTGAACACCTTCTATTTAAGCCCTACAGGTTTGGGAACTTTTATTTGTCTGATGGCCAACTTTTCAGTTCCTAAGTAAAGGGAAATAAATACTTATGTTCCAGGAAAGGATCCTTTGCCATAGTAGCCGACCCTAATTTGGTCAATCATTTTACAAAGAGTACCTTGTAAGAGTAATGAGAAACTATGTGGCTACTCTTTCTATTCTCTCTTATGGCTTATCCCTGGCTTCCCTTCCCTATTGGCCAATTTTCTGTGCTGCCTACTTCTTAACCTTGGGTGTGAAACATCTTAGTTCTTTTAGTTCTGATCTGAACACAGCCAGTGATGAATTAGCAGAACCAGGAGAGTATCCTTCAGATGGAATCTGTCAATCCCTACAAAGAGCATGCAGAGATGGCCCCAATAGGCACCCAGACCTTTCCCACCTCCGGTTCAGTGTTACAAAGTTAGGGATGGGAGAACCAGGAAGTCTAAAGGACAAAGTCAAGTTGTGAAGGGCTACCGGTATAGGACCCCTTAGTGACCCACTTGTCTCCATTTTGCTGGACGCTCTGGTTAGTTTTGCTTCAAAGCAGTGACATGAATCTCTGCTTTGGGTATAGAAGCTGGGTTTGAGCAGATGATTGAGGGAACTGCTCTGTCTTGACGATAACTCTATAAAATTACCTGCATGCCTAATGCAGGTAATTTTATAGAGTTATCTATAAAACTCTAGACAGAAAAATTTCCTTGGTAGAGGAAAATGTTAATTTTTGAATGTTTTGAATATTCTCAGAGACCCTTTTCTACAAGATTCATTTTTCAGATTAAAAAAAAAAAGGTAAAGAAGGTTAGAGGACCTTGGCATTTATCCCGAGGCAAAAAAATCGCCCTCACCCTAAGGTGAGAGAAAGTATGAATGATGACTTAGGCAATTCAAGATGTATTCATTAATCAACATGCATTTATTAAGCACTATTTTCAGAATTGTGTTGGGATACTGGTAGGATATGAAAAGAGCTATGAAACAAAATCCATACCCTCAAAGAATTTATGCTGTAAATGGGGACAGAAGGAATAGTAAGAAGCAGTTTAGAATACACCCTAAGCTGTGTGTCTCAGATAATAAATAAGAGAGAAGCAGGATATCACAGAGACCTGCAACAGTCAGGGAAACCTTTGGTGGAGTGGTGGGTCTTGAAATGAGCCTTGAAAGATGGGTTAAATATAGCTAAAATGACCCTCATATTAATTAATTCACAGGATTAATTAATTCTGATGGTGAGGAATGAGACCTAGGATACAGTACTATTATCACTGTTCTTTTTAGTTACAAAAAGGAGGAATTAACCTAGACTAAGAAAGCATTTCAGATGCATTGCCACCTTTGAGACAATTTACAGGCATGCCAGTTAAGAAGCAGGGTTTCTGCTAATTGACCTCATTTCTCCATTCTATTTCTTTTCTGTAGGCATTGTAACCTTTAAAGTTTTCAAAGTATAACTCTGCATTAATAGCCTTTGTAAGAGGTGAAAATTTTCCCAGATTTATATTGGAGAAGGGCCTGAGGAATCAATCCAAGAACCTCTTCCACATCTTATGTTCCAGAAATGATCTATCAGACCCTCAGCACGTTTGTATAAGTCAACAGGAAAGCCACTTCTTGTTTCCTAGGTGATAGCCAAATGGCATTGTCCATTGTGCAGTGCACCTTGCAGGGGTATCCAAGCTGCCACTTCCTTTACATCTCTCAACATGCCCTGGGAAACCTTGTTTGCCATTACTCCATGTCATCTTGAATTAGCCTACAAAAGGCAAAACAGACCAATGCTGCTCCTCCCATCCAACCTCTTATTTAGCCCTGTAACATCCACATGCAATGGTTTTAAGACATCAAGGAAAAGAACTTCAGCCTGTTGTGCATATAGAGTGATAATAACATTAGCTCACATTTATTAAGTGTTTTTGTATTCTTTCTCTTCTTCAATTCATTTACCAGTTATATTTCTTATATAGAAATAAGGGATTATTAGAACCCACACCATGCATATGCTTTAAGCAATCTTTCTCAATCTTGATGTAAATGTTGTATTGGGTAATTGTAAAATATGTACAAAGCATGCATATACCCACATATACTACATTTGGAAAGAAGGGAAACCATGGACCACTTCTAAAAGGCTAAGAATTGCCTAAAGTCAAATTTTTAAAATAAATGTCCAAGATTGGGCTCAAACTTAGATTTCCTGAGGCTAAATCCTATGGCCCTGAGCCAGTCAAGATGTTAGGGGGAATGGTTAAAAAACCAAAGACTTGAGGAGCATTACCATCCCTGATATTTAGGAGGGTATATAATTTTATCAATACAATACAAAGGTTAATGGGATTGCCTCCTTCCAACTCCATCATAGTAAATGCAGGCTTTATGGCAACGTTAAAAAAATGACCTCTCTCTGCTCTACGCTGATCATTAACTAAGATTATCTCACACTAGAGATTTACTATACCAAAGAGCACTGACATCACTAACTGCTATTAAGGATATGATGCTCATACTCCATAAAGCAGAGCAAAATACTTTTGTCAGCAACATAGAAAAAATAGACATGGCCAGAGGCATTCATCCTGCACACAATAGAGCCCCTGTCTGCAGGCGTCTGTCCAACACTGTTTCTGATACTATCTGGCCACATCCACCTGGTGAAAATTTCTGAATAGATAGCTTGCTGTGTGTCACTATCTTTTTGAACAAGTGAATGAGATCAACTCTCTAGTCATTTCAATAGGTTACATGGAGAGTGATCAAAACCTGCCAGTTGGAAAAACAAAACAAGATAAAAAAACAACTCTTCAGCTGCAAGAAGAAGCAGGAGCAGAGACAGTTGAATCAGTATCTGAGAATGGTTTCAAGTTTTGTTAAAGCAGTTTTGTTGAGATATGTTCAAATGTGATACAGTCCATTCAAAAAATTTATCACCACAATCAATTTTAGAATGTTTGCATTACTCCAAAAGGAAACCCCCATATTCCTTAGGCAACACTTCTCAATACCTCTATACTTTCCCATCCCTACATAACCAGCAATCTAATTCTGTTTCTATAGATTTGTTTAAATTTACATATTATACAAATGGAATCAGACCATATGCAGTACTTGCGTCTGGTTTCTTTAACTTAGCCTATTGTTTTATTATTATTATTATTATTATTTTTATTAGAGAAGCTGCAGGTTTACTTAAAAGTCATGTAAAAAATACAACATTCCCATATACTCCCTATTGTTGACACTTTGCATTGGTGTGGTGGTACCTTTGTTCTATTTGATGAAAGAATGTTTGTCTGTTTGTTTTTTGCTTTTTTTTATTACATGGGCAGGCACCGGGAATTGAACCAGAGTCTCTGGCATGGCAGGCAAGAACTCTGCCTGCTGAGCCATTGTGGCCCACCCATGAAAGGATGTTAACATTACAGTTAACTGTAATCTATAGTTTGCATTAGATATCTCATTTCCAATATACCACCCAATTATTATTAATACCTGTTAATAGTGATGTACATTTGCTATAATTTATGAAAGAATTTTCTTGTATTTACACTATTAACCACAGTCATCTAAAACAGAGTTCTCTGTGTTATACAGTCCCATGTCTTATCCTCTAATTTTCCTTCAGGTAACATACATGACTGCAAACTTACCTTTTCAACCACAGTCACATAAATAATTAACTGCTCTTAATTACACTCACAATAATGTGCTATCACCACCATTATCCATTTCCAAACATTTACAATAAACTTAAATAGAAATTCTACACAAATAATGCATCAGCTCCCCATTCTCTATACCCATTCTATCACCTGGTAACATATATTTTAGATTCCAACTCTATTATTTTGCTTATTACAATTAGTCCATGTCAGTGAGATCATACAGGATTTGTCCTTTTGTTTCTGGCTTATTTCACTCAACCAAATATCTCCAAGGATCATCCATATTGTCACATGCATCCGGACTTCATTCCTTCTTATGTTTCTACCACATTTTATTGATCCATTCATTGTTTGATGGGCACTTGGGTTGCTTCCATCTTTTGGCAGTTTGAATAATGCCACTATAAACACTGGAGTTCAAATGTCTGTTTGAATTCTGGCTTTCAGTTCTTCTGGGTATATACCCAGTACGGGATTGCCAAATCATATGACAATTCTATACTTAGCTTCCTAAGGAACTATCAAACTTTGTTCCACAGCAGATGCACCATTTTCCATTCCCACCAGCAGTGAATGAGTACTCCTATTTGCCAACATCTTCTCCACTTGTAGATATCTGCTTTTTCAATAGTGGCCATTTTAGTAAGTGTGAAATTATGCCTCACTGTGGTTTTGATTTGCATCTCCCTAATAGCTAGTGATGCTCAGCATCTTTTCACGTGCTCTCTGATCATTTATATGTCTCCTTTGAAAAATGTCTGTACGTGTTTTTTTGCCCATTTTTACGTTGGGTTGTTTGTCTTTCTTTTGTTGAATTTTAAGATTTCTTTGTATATTATGCATATCAAATCTTACTGGATATGTAGTTTCCAAATATTTTGTCCCATTGAGTAAGCTGCCTTTCCCTTTCTTGACAAAGTCCTTTAAAATGCAAAAGATTTTAATTTTGAGGAGGTTCTATTTATCTAAATTTTTCATCACTTTTGCTTTGGGCATGATGTCTAAGAAACCATTGTCCTGCAGAGATAGACTACCAAATCTATTGTCAGTTGATCTCTGACAAGGTCCACAAATCTACTAAACTGGGACAGAAGAGTTTTTTTAATAAGTGGGCATGGGAGAACTGGGTATCAATAGTCAAAAGAATGAAAGAAGACCTTTACCTTACACCATATACAAAAATTAACTCAGAGTAGATCAAAGAGCTAAACAGAGGAGCCAGCACCATAAACTCCTAGCATAAAATATAGAGGAACCATCTTCAAGACCTAGTAAATTTTAATAAACTTTATACCCAAAGCACAAGCAGCTAAAGAAAAAATAGATAAAGGGAATGCCTCAAAACCAAATGCTTCTATTCCTCAAAGGACTTAGTCAAAAAGATGAAGTGGCAGCCAACTCAATGGGAGAAAACATTTGGAATTTACACTTTGGATACAGGTTTGATATCCTATATACATAAAGAAGTAATACAACTCAACAACAAAAGAACAATTCAAAAATGGGCAAGAAATATGAATAGACATTTTTCTGAAGAGCAAATACAGATGGCTCAAAGCACATAGAGATGCTCATTTTCTAGCTAGAAGGGAAATGCAGATCAAGACTACAATGAAATGAAGAACACAGGTTATCAAGAGATAGAAATAGGGTTAAGATATAGGATAGAAATAGATTAGGCAATTGGTGCTGAAGGAATACAGATTGTGCACAGGACTGATTGTAAAAATTCAGAAATTGATAGCACAATACTACCTGACTGTAGCATAATAATATAAGAACACCGAAAAAAAAAAAAGACTACAATGAGATATCATCTCACACCTATAAGAAAGCCTCTGTTAAACAAACAGGAAACTACAAAAATAAGAGTGAATGCAGAGAAATTGGAACATTTATTCATAGCTGGTGGGAATGTGTAATGGTATAGCTGCTATGGAAGATAGTGTGGTGGTTACTTAGAAAACTAAACATTGAGTTGTCCTATGTCCCAATGTTCTAGCTTGTTAGCTGCCAGAATGCAATATATCAGAAATGGAATGGCTTTTAAAAAGGTGTGCTGGATTGAAAGGATATATGTCCCCTAGAAAAGCCATGTTTTAATCTAAATCTCATTTCATAAAGGCAGAATAATCCCTATTGTAAATATATATTGTATATATACACATCATATATATATATATATATATATACTGTATGTTTGAGATTGTAATCAGATCATCTCCCTGGAGATGTGATTTAATCAAGAGTGGTTGTTAAACTGGATTAGGTGAAGGTGTGTCTCCACCCATTCAGTGCATCTTGATAAGTTTCTGGAGTCCTATAAAAGAAGAAACATTTTGGAGAATGAAAGAGATTCAGAGAGAGCAGAGCAGAATGACATAGCCACGAGAAGCAGAGTCCACCAGCCAACAACCTTTGGAGATGAAGAAGGAAAATGCCTCCCAGGAAGCTTTATGAAACAGGAAACCAGGAGAGAAAGCCAGCAGATGACGCTGTGTTTGCATGTGCCTTTCCAGATGAGAGAGAACCCTGACTGTGTTTGCTATGTACCTTCTCACTTGAGAGAAAAACCCTGAACTTCATTGGACTTCTTGAACTAAGGTATCTTTTCCTGGATGCCTTAGATTGAACATTTCTATAGACTTGTTTTAATTAGGACATTTTCTTGGCCTTAGAACAGTAAACTAGCAACTTATTGTTAAATTCCCTTTTTTAAAAGCCATTCCATTTCTGGTATATTGCATTCCGGTAGCTAGCAAACTAGAACAGATTTTGGTACTGGAGAGTGGAGTGCTGCTGCAGTTTGAAAATACCAAACATGTTGCAATGGCTTTTTAAATAGGTAAGGGGGAAAATCTGGAGGAGTTGTGAGGAGCTTGATATAGAAGGCCTAGAATGCTTTGAAGAGACTGTTGGTAGAAATGTGGACTCTAGAGATACCTCTGACCAGGCTCTAGACAGTAATGAGGTGTGTGCTATTGCAGACTGGAAAGAAGGTGATCCTTGTTTTAAAATAGCAGATAATCTGGCAAAATTGATTACTGGCTTTGGCTTGAAGGCAGATTTTAAAAGCCATGAACTTGGATATTTAGCAGAAGAGATCTCCAAATTAAATGTTGAAAGTGCAGACTGATTTCTCCTCAAGAGATAAGCTGAAAACTGAACTCTTGGGTACAAAGAAACCAGAAATTGAAGTTCTGGAAAATTCTGGGCCCCCAAGAAGGGAGACCCCAGAGGATAGTGCCCCACATGCGGTCTTGGCCTAATGTGAAACCAGTCAGCCATTTCAAAGAAAGCCAGAATTGGACATGGGTTTATCCAGGAAGGATTTGTGGAAACTCCTTATGTTTGATGGGCATGGTCCAGCACTACTGCATAGAAAGCTGATGAGAGTGTTTTGGGAGCTGTATAAACAGAGCCGCTGCCACTCAAGACTGGGGGGTTCAGTGAAGGGACACATTGGAGGAAAAATAACTTCAGAGGCAAAACCACGGAGGCTGAGGTCTGAAGTCAAGAAGCCTCAGGTTAGGAAAGTGGACCCACCCGTGGAAAGGGTGAGTTTGTCCCAAAGGCAGAGGATGGGCCTTCTACCTAGTTGCAGTGGAAGAGTCATGCCACCTCAGGCCTTGGAGAGAGTGAAGCACATTCCTTGGGTTTGGGGAGAGCCTGGCTACCACCACATGGAGGGGTTGAGCATGTGCCCCGGAGATGGCAGAGAGGCTGGGTGTGACCCCAATGCTTGGAGAGGGTGGAGCTGAGAAAAAGTTGGTCTCTCCAATGTCTCCCAAGGTTGTGTTGAGAGAGAGGCAGGCTTATGCATAGGCCTTTGGAAAGGGTGGGACTGCCACTTTCTAAAACCCCGTAGATGAATGACCCTCAGACTTTGAAATCTAATAGACTTTGCCCAGCAGGTTTTGGAAACTCTTTGGGTCCTGTGACCCCTGTGTTCCTTCCTCCTATGGAAATGGGCATATGTATCCTATGAATGTTCCTCCTTTGTATGTTGGCAGCAAATAATTTGTTTTGGGTTTTTATAGGTCCAGACCCAGAGGAGAACCTTGTCTTAGAACAGACCATGCCTGTAATTAACTTTGATTGGAGTTTGTACTGTTTCTAATTTTGTATTTTGCTTGTATTGCTACTGAAATGGTTTAGGATTTCTGATATTGTTATGAAATTAATGTATTTTGTATATGGGGAAAAATGTCTTTTTTAGGGTCCAGAGGGTGGAATGTGCTGGTTTGAAAGGATGTATGTCCTCTAGAAAGTCATGTTTTAATCTGAATCCCATTTCATAAGGACAAAATAATCCCTATTAAATACTGTATGTTTGAAACTGTAATCAGATCATCTCCCTGTAGATGTGATTTAATCAAGAGTGGTTGTTAAGATGGATTAGGTGATGACATGTCTCCATCCATTTGGGTGGGTCTTGATAAGTTTTTGGAGTCCTATAAAAGAGGAAACATTTTGGAGAATGAAAGAGATTCAGAGAGAGCAGAGCAGAATGACATAGCCACGAGAGGCAGAGTCCACCAGCCAGCGACCTTTGGAGGTGAAGAAGGAAAATGCCTCCTGGGGAGCTTCATGAAACAGGAAGCCAGGAGAAAAAGCTAGCAGATGATGTTATGTTTGCATGTGCCTTTCCAGATAAGAGAGAACCTGATTGTGTTTGCCATGTGCCTTCTCACTTGAGAGAAAAAACCTGAACTTCATTGGACTTCTTGAACTAAGGTATCTTTTCCTGGATGCCTTAGATTGGACATTTCTATAGACTTGTTTTAATTGGAACATTTCCTTGACCTTAGAACCGAAACTAGCAACTTATTAAATTCCCCGTTTTAAAAGCCATTCCATTTCTTGTATATTGCATTTCAGCAGCTAGCAAACTAGAACAGAAAGGGAATTTAATAAGTTGCTGGTTTACAGTTCTAAGGCCAAGAAAATGTCCCAGTTAAAGCAAGTCTATAGAAATGACCAATCAAAGGCATCCAGGGAAAGATATCTTGGTTCAAGAAGGCCGATGAAGTTCAGGGTTTCTCTCTCAAGTGAGAAGGCACATGGTGAATGCAGTCACAGTTTCTTACTTGGCTGGAAGGACAAATGTGAGCATGGTATCATCTGGTAGTTTTCTATTCTGGCTTCCTGTTTCATGAAGCTTCCTGGGAGGCGTTTGTCTTCTTCATCTCCAAAGCATTGGCTGATGGACTCTCTGCTTCTCGTGGCTGTATCATTCTTCTCTGCTCTATCTGAATTGTTCATTCTCCAAAATGTTTACTCCAGTAAACCAATCAAGGCCCACCTGAATGGGTGGAGACCTGCCTCCCCTAATCCAGTTTAACAACCACTCTTGATTGGGTTACATCTCCAGGGAGATGATCTAATTACATACAGTATTGAATAAGGATTATTCTGCCTTTTTGAAATGGGATTTAGATTAAAGCATGGCTTTTCAAGCATGCATACATCCTTTCAAACCAGCACAATAAGTAATATTGCCATATTGAAGGTGAACATGAATGAAAGGAGTTGTATAGAGCCATATATCCCATCGATTAACACTACAAATATAAATAAGCTCTTGCATGAACTACTTCAAAGGTGTGACTGTTGTACAAAGAATCAATAATAGAAGAGTATAGGGGGAAGACTATTATTGCACGTCATGGTCCAGATTCAACAGGAGGACATCAATGGTACCACAGAAATACCAGGGTAAATAATTGGGGGTGGGGGGTAGAAGGACAAGAGTTAATGGAAGGTTTGGACCTTTTATTTGGTGAGGGTGTGTTTATTGGTTATTTTTCTCTTTGGAGCAATGAAAATGGTCTAAAAATGAGAGTGTTGATGATTGTACAACTAAGTGAGGATAATGTGAAACATGGATTATTGACTTTGGACATTATACTTGATGCACATTGTATGGAGGTGGCTGAAGGATACCACCTGAGAATGCCTGAGAATGGTGAACTGTGGTGTATACATGATAGAATATTTGGCAGCTACAGAAAGGAATGAAGTCATGAGACGTGTAATGAGATGAATGAACGTTGGGACATTATGGGTGCAAAATAAACCAGAAACAAAAGAACAAATCTTGTATGGTCTCTTTTAGAAAATACCTATCAGAAAATTGGGGCCTAGACTGTAAGTTTTTATAATAGTCACATTTAGTCCAGAGCCACTAATGTTATTTCTAGATTTTGAGAGGCTATGCTATATATGTATAACTTGGTAATCTCCTGGAACTTTGGCTGCTTGTGTGACACTTAACAGAGTTCTGGAGCTCTGAAAATCAGCATTGCTATATACAACAACTATTAAAGAAACTTGAAAAGAGATCAGGCTTCAATGAGAGATAAGAATGAAGCTGATCTGATTGGGACTAAGGTGAGTCAGAATACAGGGGTGATGATGACATTGTCTTTTTTTAGAATCTACTATATGAGACCAAAAGAAGAGAGATTTATTGCCCAAGACCTGTGTTTCCAGTAGCACGTAATCTAACTTAACTTGTCTGTGTAGCTCATTTAAACAACCCAAATACATGAAGTCCTGAATGGGAATGAGGATACATCCAAGAATATGTTGCATAGTTAATTAAAAGGTATTGGCAAAGTCACTTGAGGGACAGGAAAAAATACATGGAAGTATTAAACGTTACCACCAGGGAAATAATTCCTGATATTGTCTCAAATATTAAAGACTCCCAAGTCAATAGGCTAAGACCTTGATCTTGAGGTTTGCTTTTGTGAAGTTTATTTCTGTAGCAGAGAACCTAAGCCTACCTATAGTTATGCCTAAGAGTTACTTCAGAAAATCTCTTGGCTTCTCTCTGTATCTCTAAGCCCAACCGTGCATGTAAAATCATTACCTGCCATGCTACATGAGACATGACATCCTGGGGTGAAATCCTCTGGCAATGTGGGACATGACTCCCAGGGATGAGCCTGATCCTGGCACCATGTGATCCACAATGCCTTCCTGACCAACAGGGGGAAAAGAAATGGACCAATATAAGGTATCAGTGACTACCAGAGTTCAAATAGAGTTGAGAGACTACTCTGCAGGCTACTCTCATGCAAGCTTTAGCTAGATACTACCATTTACCATGGTTTGCCAAACTCAAATCGAAACCATTCCTGTTAACCCGAAGGAACACCTCGCCCTCTATCTGAGATTATAAAAATATTACATGTACTAAAATTACTTTTCAGACACCTACGATTTCCAGATATGTTCCTAGACAAGATAAATCCTGAAACCCAGAAGGGTCAGCCTCTCCAAGAATACCAACTAATTCCATCCCACTATCCTATATTATAGACGCTGCTTTTCAACATGAGGAAATTAGAAAGGGCAGAGCCCAAATACCCCTAAAGGTATGGAGAAGGATCAAAGGAGGAGGAATTATAATAGAGAAGATAACATTTAACAAATGAATATGGCTGCTGAATCAGTATATAGATATTTCCAATGTCTTAGAGAAGCTTGAGGAAAAAACTAAAATTGTGCAACAGTAACACACCCTAAACTCTGAAATCTGTTCTATAACAACTTGTTAAAATGTACTTTGAAATTTATTGCTTTTTTGTGCATATGTTATATTTCATAATAAAAAATACTTTAAAAGAAAAGCGGCCATCTCCTATCACAGGATCTTAGAGATGCTTCCCAACATTGTCTTCTAGGAATTTTATGATTGTAGTGCTTATATTTAGGTCTATGATCTGTCTTGAATTAATTTTTGTATAAGGAGTGAGATACATTCCCTCTTTCATTTTTTACATATGGATATCCAGTTCTCCCAACACCATTTGATGAAGACATCATTTTGTCCAAGTTGATTGTACTTGGCAGCCTTGTCAAACATCAATTGGCCATAGATGAGAGGTTGTATTTCTGAACTCTCAATTCATTTCCATTGGCCAGTGTATCTATCTGTATACCAGTGTCATGCTGTTTTGACCACTGTAGCTTGGTAATGTGTTTTAAAGTCAGAAAGCAAGAGGAGTACAATTTTATTCTTCTTTTTTCAAGATGTTTTTGGTTATTTGTGGTCCCTTACCCTTCCAAATAAATATCATAATTGGCTTTTTCAGTTCTGTGCAGTAGGCTGTTGGATTTTGATTTGAATTGCATTGAATTTATAAATCAGTTTGAGTAGAACTGACATCTTGTTAATATTTAGTTTTCCAATCTATGAGCAAGAAATGGCTTTTTATTTATTTAGATCATCTCTGAATTCTTTTAGCAATGCTTTGTAGTTTTCTATGCATAAGTCCTTTAGATCCCTGGTTAAATTTATTCCTAGATATTTGATTTTTTAATTTGCTATTACAAATGGAAATTTTTTTTGATTTCTTCCTCAGATTGCTCATTCCTTGTTGTTCTAGTTTGCTAGCTGCTGGAATGCAATATACTAGAAACAGAGTGGCATTTGAAAGGAAGAATTTATTAAGTTGCAAATTTGCTGTCCTAAGACTGTGAAATTGTCCATATTAAAGCAAGTCCATAGAAATGTCCAATCTAAGGCCCCAACAAGAGGTAACCTTCACTCAGGAAAGACTGATGAAGTTCAAGATCTCTCTCTCAACTGGAAAGGCACATGTGAACATGGTAAGATCTGCTAGCTTTCTTTCCAGGCTTTTTGTTTCATGAAACTCCCCCAGGGGCATTCTCCATCTTCATCTCCAATGGTCTATGGCTGTGAGGGCTCTCGTGGTTCTCAGGGCTCTGTCCGGGCTCTGCTCTCTTGGGATCTCTAGGTTTTTCCAAAATGGTTCCCTCTTTTAAAGGATTCAAGTTAACTAATGAAGACCCACTTGGAATGGGTGGAGTCACATCTCCCTCCAATCAAAAGTTAATATCCACAATTGGGTGAATCACATTTCCATGGAGATAATATAATCAAAAGATTCTAACCTACAATGTGAAAGGGGATTAAAAGAAATGGTTGCTCCCACAAGATTGGATCAGGATTAAATCATGGCTTTTCTAAGGTACATATTTCTTTCAAAGCAGTGCACTAGTGTATAGAAACACTACTGATATTTGCATCTTCATCTTGTATCCTGCCATTTTGCTGAACTAGTTTATTAGCTCTAGTAGATATGTTACAGATTTTTCAGGACTTTCTAGGTACAAGATCATATCATCTACAAATAATGAAAGGTTTACTTCTTCCACTCCAATTTGGATGCCTTTTGTTTCCTTTTCTTGCCTAATTGCTCTAGCCAGAACTTCTAGAACAGTGTTGAATAACACTGGTGACAGTGGGCATCTTTGTCTTGTTCCAGATCTTAGAGGGAAAGTTTTCAGCCTTTTACCATTAAGTATGATGCTAACTGTGATTTTTTTAAAAATATATATTTCCTTTATCATGTTAAGGGACTTTCCATCTATTCCTATTATTTTGAGTGCTGATATCAAGAAATGATATTAGATTTTGTCAAATATCTATTCTATATCAATCAAGATGATCATGTGGTTTTTCTTCTTTGATTTGTTAATGTGGTGTGTTATATTAATTGATTTTCTTGTGTTGAATCTCCTTAGCATACCTGGGATAAAACCCACTTGAAAATGGTGTATAATTCTTTTATTGTGCTGTTGGATGCAATTTGCTGGTATTTTCTTAAGAATTTTTGCCTCTATATTCATTAGAGAAATTGATCTGTAATTTTCTTTTTTTGTAGTATCTTTGTCTGGCTCTGGTACTAGGGTGATCATGGCTTCATATGATGAGTTAGGCAGTGTTCACTCTTCAAATTTTTGGAAGAGTTTGAGCAGGAATGGTATTCATCCTTCTTAGATTGATTGGTAGAATCCCCCTGCGATGCCATTTGGTCCTGAGATTTTCCTTGTCAGGAGGCTTTTGATTGGTGATTCAGTCTCTTCACTTGTAATTAAGCCTGTTGAGATCTTCTATTTCTTCTAGGATTAGTTTGAGTTGTTCGCATTTTCCTAGCAATTTGTCAATTTCTTCTAAGTTTTCTAATTTCTTGGCATAAAGTTGTTCATAGTATCCTCTTATGGTTCTTTTTATTTCTGTGACGTTCTTTTACTTATTTATTTGTGTCTTCTCTCTCTTTTTCATTGCCAGTCTAGCTGAGGATTTGTCAGTTGTATTGATCCTCTCAAGGAACCATCTTTTGGTTTTGCTAAGTCTCTCTTGCTTTTTATTCTCAATTTCATGTATTTCTGCTCTAATCTCTATTATCTCAATCCTTCTGTGGGCTTTGGCTTTAGTTTCTTATTCTTTTTCCTTATTCTTCCAGGTGTGCAGGTAGGCTTTTGATTTTACCTCTTTCTTTGTTTATTTATTTATTTATTTTTGTATGCTGTATGGCAGGGTCACATTTCATTATTTTTCCATGTGAGTATCTTGTTATTGCAGCACCATTTGTTGAATTTTTGTTTGTTTTGCTTTTTTTTGGGGGGGGGAGCAGGAGTGCATGGACTGGGAATCGAATCTGAGTCTCCCTCATGGCAGGTGAGAATTATACCACTGAACTACCCTTGCACACACCTCTTCATTCCTTTTTTTTCAACTTTTTAATTGTCTAGTATAACATATATACAAAGCAAGGAAATAAAAAAGCAATAGTTTTCAAAGCACTCTTCAACAAGTAGTTACAGGACAGATCCCAGAGTTTGTCATGGGCTACCATATGATCCTCTCAAATTTTTCCTTCTAGCTCCTCCAGATTATAGGAGGCTAGAAAGCTTAAATATTTCTTTTATCATCACAATCAACTTTATTTTCCTTCTTTTTTTTGTGAAAAATACATATATACACAAAAGGTATAAATTTCATAGCACAGCACCACAATTAGTTGTAGAACATATTTTAGAGTTTGACATGGGTTACAATTCCACAACTTTAGGTTTTTGTTTCTAGCTGCTCTAAAATATTGGATACTAAAAGAGATAGCAATTTAATGATTCAGCATTCATATTCATTTGTTAAATCCTATCTTCTCTGTATTATTCCACCATCACTTTTGATCTTTCCATCCCTCTCTTTAGGGGTGTTTGGGTTATGGCCATTCTAAATTTTTCATATTGGAAGGGTCTGTCACTAATATGGGGTAAGGAAATGGAACTATCTGATGTTCTGGAGAGGCTGGGCTAGGTTCCAGGACTTATCTGGACCAGGGACCCATTTGGAGGTTGTAGGTTTCTGGGAAGTTACTCTAGTACATGAAATACTTGTGGAACCTTATATGTTGCCCTGGGTGTTCTTTAGGATTGGCTGGAATGGTACTGGTTATGGGGTGGCAGGTTATGATAGGTAGCAAGGTCTAACTGAAGCTTGTGTAAGAGCAACCTCCAGAGTAACCTCTTGATTCTATTTGAACTCTCTCTGCCATTGATGCTTTATGAGTTATAATTTTTTTTTCCCTTTTGGTCAGGATGGAATTGTTGGTCTCATAGTGTCAGGGATGGATTCATCCCTGGGAGTCATCTCATGTCTCCAGGGAGACTTTCACCCCTGGATGTCATGTCCCACAGTGAGGGAGGGCAATGATTTCACTTGAGGAGTTGGGCTTAGGGAAACTGAAGCCATGTCTGAACAACAAAAGAGGTCCTCCAGGAATAATTCTTAGGTATGCCTACAACACACCTAAGAGTTCTGAAAGAATTTGGGTTGTTTAAATGAGCTATATAGACAAGTTAAGTTAGATTATGTGCTACTGGAAACACAGGTCTTGGGCAATAAATCTCTCTTCCTTTGGTCTCATACAGTAAAGTTCTAAAAAAAGACAATGTCATCATCATCCCTGTATTCTGACTCACCTTAGTCCCAACCGGATTAGGTAATCTAAGCTTCTCCACTACCTACATAAACTTCACAAGAGTAAGTCTCATGATCAGGGGCTTGGCTTATTGAACTGGGTGTCTCTAAAGTTTGGCATAGTATCAGGGGATTCACTGATGGTAAAGTTTAAGAAGATTCTATTTTTATGTGTCAGTTTTCTCATTTTATTAAAACAGATATCTTATGGGAAAACCATTTTTAGGAACAATTTTTTCATGGATTAAATATGGTAGATATTTTGTCTCCTTTTATAGCAATAATCAGTCAAATGTTAAAAAGGCACAGCATCATTAAATTTCAGAATACTGGTGGTAAAGATAAGAGATGAAAAAGTTTTTTTAATTGCCAGAGTAGTACAAAGAAGGACCCTAATTTCTTTGTGCATATCCTTCATTGTTTTATAATATTTGCTTCTTCACTGTCCCTGCATCATTTTCTCTATGGATCTATATCTCTCTTTCCCCATCTCAGTTTCTCTCTCTCTCATGTATATATAGTTTCTCAAGGAGAAAGAAACTACATAGTAATTTGAAGAGGGACAGTTTAGTGTAAAGAATTATTAATTTTAAAAAGGAGATAGTAGAAATGAGGGATTGGCTAGTAAAAAGTAAACTAAACTCAAAAGAAATTAGGGAAAGCAGATATAAGGAGTAGAAACTATCCACAGGGCTGAGGTAGAGTGCCCAAGGTAGGATCCCTCTGGGGCTGATATTTCAACCTCTTTGTAAAAGGCACTGCCAAGGCTCACTATATGGGAGAGAAGTCTCTGTGGTGCTGTGCTGGTGGAGCTTGCAGGGAAAAGACAGGAGACATTCTACAATCAAACCATCTGAGGGAGGAGAGAGTGCAAGTAGAAGCTGCTGACCACTGGTTGCTTTTTGCCACTATGTGATGCAAAACCAGAGCTGGAGAAGCTGTGTGTGCTGCAGTTGCTGAGCACTGGGGAAGCTGCATATGCTGCAGGAATGAGAAGCTAGAAAAGCTGTCTTTGATGCAGAAGCTAGGTGCTGGAGAAGCCATCGTCTCTGTAGGATCTTGCCAAATAAGCGCAGTGGAACCAGGAAACAAAACCTCTGTCTCCTATAACGTCTTTACAACTCCGTCTACTGATAAAGCTTACTACCAGCTGGCAAAGGAAACAAAATAAAAGGCCCAGACCCTCTTTTGCAGAGCAGACAATTAAAGCGAATTTGGAGCTGAAGCAATAAACTCATAACTGGCTTCATTACCATTATTCATTTTCCA
Source organism: Tamandua tetradactyla (assembly GCF_023851605.1). Taxonomy (NCBI): domain Eukaryota; kingdom Metazoa; phylum Chordata; class Mammalia; order Pilosa; family Myrmecophagidae; genus Tamandua; species Tamandua tetradactyla. The sequence continues at coordinate 17,530,322 of NC_135330.1, read as the reverse complement.
AACCATCTGAAAGCAAGTTGCAGATACGTATTTCCCCAAACAAGGGTACTTTCCTATATGACCAAGATAAAACCTTCCAAATGAAGAAATCAGCATTGATACAAGACTTCCAATAAAGTCTCTTTCCCCTCTGGTCCAGGATTTAATCCAAGATAATATTTTGCATTTAGATGAAATGTTCCTTCAGTATCATTTGATCTAGAATACTTCCTCAGTCTTTCTCTACATTTCATAACTGTGATAGTCTTAAAAATGATAGGTGTTTCATCTTGTAGAATGTCCTTTAGACTGGGTCCATTTAGTATTTCCTTACTGCCAGACTCAGGTAGTACATAGTTGACATGACCACCACAGAAGAGATGCTGTGCTCATCTCAGTGTATCAAATCAGGATACAGGTGATGTCAATCTACTTCTTCACTGATAATGTTAAACTTGATCACCTGATCAAGGTGATAGTGCCATGTCTCTCAGCTACAAAGTCATCATTTTTCCCCTTTGTAATTGTAAGTAAATATCCTGAATTTATGTGAATATCCTTTTCCTTATCAAACATCATCCACTAGTATTAATTACTCATATTAGTTAACAGTATTAGTTGTTATTGATATCTTCTATCTGACTCATTTTCTATTGCCATAACTTTTATTTTCATCATTTTTTCATATTAGTTGGTATTCTGCAGTAAAGAAAATTTTTTCCTTTCTTTCTCTCTCTCTCTTTCTTTCTTTTTCCCTTCTTTCCTTCCTTCCTTCCTTTCTTTAAGGACTCCTGATTCTTATTTTACTCACTTATTTAACCTATGACTATCATATATTAGATGCTCAAATTGTCCCAGAGTTGGCAAGAATCCATTAAAGCTATTTCAGCATCCTTTTAATATACCTCTATCACTCTTGGGGTACTTTCTTCACTTCTGGAACAACAATGTATTTGAGGATCATCTTGTACTTTCCTCACCCCAGCCTTTCAATCAGTTATTTTCCCAAGAAGCCCTGATTCTGGTACTTAGAATGAGGACATAAGTGCTAAGTGCCCTCATTGCTACCAAAGTGTCATTGTTTCTTTGAGCTTTCAGCAGATGGAATGAAGATCATATATGTAGGTGTGTGGGAACATGTGCACATATGTACACATACATACATCTTCCTTTATAAGCTCGTATCTATATCTCTTCATATGTACATATTAAAAAACCCACAAATTCATAGCAATATCCCCTTTGTGCTACTCAATAACTTAGGGGTGTTTCTAGTCTTCCCTCTTTCCATAGTCATATATTTCATTTTGGCTAGTGAAACCTGACTCCCATTATTCCCAATAGATTAACTTATTCACTCAATCCCATGTAGGTCACCAATCTTTCTATCATGGTAGTTGCCTCTTTGGTCCTAAGCCCCACCATGATTTCCTTTTCCCCACTGACTCCTCAGCCCACGGCATCAGCCTCAGGTAAATTTTTGCCTTCACAGGAAGGGAAAGGAAATGGAAGAGTAAAAGAACAGTTTGCATTTTGATGCAGTAAATGTTCAAGAGAGAACAACAGAAGGAAACTATCAAACGTCCAACAATTCCCGTCTTTTACCTCTCAACATCTCTACCCACCATCGTGACAACTGACAATCTTGAAAAATGGGCTGAGGTGAAAGCATCTCCAATTTTTGTTTGAATCCCAATTTTGTTTAAATTACATTTATAGTAAGCAGATAACCTATATAACCCTCCAAAAGTCCCATCTGGAGAATTCAGTTATTTGGGGGATTTGGTTGTTTCCTTAAACGACTTTTTCATTTTGAAGATTTCAAAGTCAATTTATTATCACTATATCGCCTTAAGTATTTCAGATTCAAATATTCAATGCCGAGTGCTATGACAGTAAATCGGTGATAAAGGAAAAAAACATCCTCTGGGGATTGCAGCTCCATGGGACTTGGAAGAGCCATAAAGAACAGACTTTATGAATGAAAATAAAACTTATAGACCCTGGAAGTAAAATGCTATTAGCAACATTCAGTAATCTGGGAAAGAAAAGATTAATACACAAAGAGCAGCTAGTAGTTTTAGAGTCTATCATTGAAAAGTTACTCCTGGAGAAGAAAGAGTAAAAGAACAAAAGTTCTGAAAAATATCAGTGCAATGAATACATCATTTGTTTAGTATGGTACCTTTCTCTAGAGGCTTCTTGTGTATTATGACATGAGTAGATTTTTACCTCTCAGAGATACAAGATAAAATTCTCTGTTATTAGTCCTATTTAACCGAGAAGTCAACAGAAGCATGTGAGAACTTGCCCATAATTGCCCATAAAATTCATGGAGGGATAAATTTTCCCATGGGTGGCTGTTTAGCTTACTCTGTTTCCTAGGCTGTTATCTTTCTGTGGAGTTTGTAAAGGAGGAATGAGAAGCCACAGGATATGCTTGGTACAGCTTGTCTTTCTGAAACTTCTACTGTGCTCAAGGGGAGATGACTTATTTAGATGTACACCTGCATCTATTTTGTTACAGAGCTCTATTGCAATTGTAGCTCTCCCTACAGTGAACTGGTATCATGTAACTGAGTCCTGGATGATGAAACGTACATGAAAGTAATTTCAGAACTTCCAGACATGAATTCTAAAATCTTCTGCAAGATCCTTGATGCTCACCTTCTCTTGTCTCAGTCCCTGGCTGCATGCAGATGATTCAGTGGAGTATTCTAAACTCCTTGAAGATCGTAGAGTCACCAAGTAACCAATCTGCATTGATTGTATCATTTACAAGAAATAAGTTAATATATTAATATTGGACATTTTGTTAAGGACCTAGTGTTGTTGTTACTTACCATTACTAGTACACACAGTGATAAATACTTCATACTAATTTTTGACATAAAAATAAATTTCAACTTGTGCTTTAGGCTTGCTGCTTTGCCCTCTGCTTAACTTCTGGATACATGCTTGGATCTCTTGCTTTGCCCACTTTTTAGATACCCCTCTCCAATTCTCTTTTTCTCCCACTGACAAAAAAACTTTGTGAAAAGTAGCACAGCTTGCTTTCTCTAATTTCATTCTTCTTATTCTCTCTTAAACCAGTAAATCACATGGTTTCCTTCCATGTTCTTTTCTGGTCTTTATTCAGATGCCATTTTCTCTGTGAGGGCTTCCTTGGCTCATCTTATGTAAAATGATAATTTCTTACAATATTTTCTGCCCTATGCCTTGCTTAACTTTCTATTAAGAACTAATCAGTACCTAATTTGCGATATATTTTACTTTTCTTGTTTAACTTCTGCCTTTACTAGTAGGTAAGCTCATCAAGGGAAAGGATTTCTGTGTTTTTTTCACTACTTTATCTCTGGTTCCAAGATCAGTCATACAATAGATGCTTAACAAATATTGGGTAAATGAATAAATAAAATACAGTGGTACAAGGTATGTATTTATACATTTCAATCATATATGACTGATATTTGGGGTCCTGACCTAACACAACCAGATGAGGGATTCCTTTCAATAAGATGATCATTCGAGAAGAACAGTGTGAGTCATTCTTGTGAAGCACTTATTCTTCCTGTGTCCCCACATACCATATCAACTCTCCCATCCACTCCATTTCAATGCCCTGGAATGCTCTCAGTGGCATTAATGTAAATTTACAACATCCTATTGTTTTTCTATTAAACACCTAAAAACTGGAAATTGAGCTTATATAACCTAAAACTTTTACCTACTATTTTTTCTTTTAAATTGATCATGAGAGGAAAATTAATTGGGGCCCACTAACAGTCACCCATAAATAAATATGAAGCCCTGCTTTCATACTTGAGAGTGGCAAGATAGCTGAACATCTTGGATCCTTTACACCAGAGAATGGTTCACTTCTGTCCTCTATTTGTATTTCACAGCCTCCTCTTTCTGTTCCTATCTTCCCCTTCTCTTCTCCTCCTCTCCCATTTCATCTTACCTTATTTTCTCTTTCCTCTTAGTCTGTTGGTTGTTTCTTGGCAGTGGTGTACTTGTTGACTTGCTCTTTTGGTGACATCTTCTTTTAATAAGGAAATCTGTCTCTTGGTGTCCCTTTGCCTAAGGGTGTGCTTACTTAAAGTGTAAAATGTCAAACTCTACCAAGGGTGACAATAAGCCTCTGGGTGAAGAAGAATCAGCCACAGTATTATTAATCACTCAAGAAGCAGACAGGAAATGCCACCCTCTCAAAGAAAGAGATACTGAAATTAATTGAAGAGGATTCTGTATTCTCTTCATTTTGATCTTCCCACACCTCCCTTACATTGTGCAAGGACCCAACGCATCGCCTCATCATTCTGCATCATTCCAAAGGTCAACAAACTCAAAAGTCCAGAGAAAGAAAAACCACATAGTAACAACTTCTGATGCTGTAGCAGTTGGACCTTGAGTTTTACCCAGTGAGGATCACATTGGCTACGAAAACATAGGGAAATCCCTTTGTAGTGAATTGAGACTAGCTTCAGAGATATGGATGAGGGGGTGAGGGAATAGGCAGGTGGCTACACTCTTGACCCTTTTACCCGCTTGACTGGCAGAGCTGGTATTCCCAGCTGTCCCTACTTAATGTCCCTTAAACAACAGCAACCTGACCCCTGTGAAACTGCAGACAATCAGAGCCTGCAGTTTAACAGGGATGAAAACTGGGTCTAATGACACCCCACATGGGCATGATCTTTCTGGACGGTTACACAAGCATGAAGACGCAGAGAGGGGGCTCTGATCTTGGTTTGTGCTACAGCAGTCCACAAAGTGAGCCCAGATTTTTTCTACTGCAATAGTCTGGCTGCCAACTTTTCAGTGTCTGGCATACACACACACACACACACACACACACACACACACACACACACACACACACACACCTGTATATATCAGCATTCTTTCTGTGAACTATCAAAACAATTGACAATAGACCACAGAATGCTAGTAACAGCTCTCCAAATTCCACATCTCTGAAACTGTCTTTTGTGTAGATCTTTGTTGCTAGAAATACTTTCATTTTTGTTCTAGCCCAATTATATTTTCTGAGTATCTTGCATAGTAGCAGTAACATTCTTAAATCTTGACTTTTCCCCGTGAGGAATTTTCTTAAAATTAAAATGAAAAAAAAAGTGTTTTATGTTACACTTTCCATGATCATTTTATACTATAAAGTGAACATTATACTTTATATTCGTTAATAATATTTAGATTTATTCAAAAGAAGCAGTCAGTACAAAGGATAGATTTTGAGATCTGGGCTTTTTACTACCAATCTGAAATCTCACGGACCAGTTCAGAACCAATGGGATAAATGTGAATGGAAGGATGATCAGAGCTACACGTAAGGATTCAGCTGGGCTTTGGTTTATAAGAAGCAATCAAAACTCAACATCTTGGAGGAGACTTTGGAGTTCATCTAGTCCTCTGCCTTCTTGATTGCACCTGAATATTTCCAGACATAATGTTCAATGGTCAGCGTACTACTACTTGCCAAGCAGTATGCTCATGCATTATTTCATTCAATTCTCAGGGAAATTATATGACATAGGGACTAGTATACTTGTTGTGTAGATAAAGAAACTGAGCTTCAGAAAAGACAGATAATGTATAATAAGCAGAAGAGCTGCTTTTTTATTCTAGGTCTTCCAGAAAGGCTAAGTTCAATATTTTACTTCTAAAACCCAATAAAGAGGAAGACTTTAATATTGTTTTTTTAGTAACTTATAAGAATTTGTTGTTTGTATAGATTTTTCTCTGGATCTTTATATTGAATTCCCATACATGGCTTTGTTCTTTATTTCCACAGTGTCAAAACTCGAATGTTTGACTTGAGTTTGAATTTTTTAGAAATATGAAAACATGCCCAGGGAATAAATTGATTATAAGAAATTTTGAGACGTGATATGCTTCTCTAGCTTAAAATGCAATAAAATATGATCATATACCTGAGTTGATGAGATCATAAGTCATTTTGAAATTTGTCCAAAAATTTGAAGCATAAAATAGAAACCAGTTTTTGAGCTTTGAAGTTTTGTGATCACATTTGGAACTGTAATAAGCAACCGAATATTTTAAAATGTCAAAAATAAGTACTAAGCATACACTATGAACCAGTAAACACGTGAGGCCCTTTGGAGATGGGGCCAATAAGAAAGGCAGCACTTGGCCTTTATGGACCTCACACGTACTGAAAATCATAATAAATATTTCTAAGAATCTTTAAAAATCTACCAATGGGAACAATTCAGGAGTGTTTTCTCCCCCATGATAAATGAGGTTCTAATGATTCTTAATAAGTTAGAATGACTGCAGCATGGGTTCATCTGTTTTTACATTAAATTAATTGTTTTGGGCAACACGAACAAGGCTGGACAATCAATGATTAGTTGACTGATCAACTGTAAGTACATAAAAAAATCTGTAATAAGCATAAGTCATCTGGCTGTTCTCTTCCTTTATTGTTTTGCAAATGGTTCAAAATGATATAATATAGACCTCGTATAAATATAAAATTTACGATAATTCAGCCTGGGTTCAAATTCTTGAATCATTTGTAATTAACTAATACAAATGCCTTTCCCCGTGATTCTAATCATCTTCAATTCCGGTAGTTTGGAGACTTCCACTGCCTCCTTGTAAATGACTTAGTTTAACAGAAATTAAACTCTCAGAGCTTCTTTGATTCAGGAATCATACTGAATAAAAAAATATCTGGGGAGTTTCTGAAAGGATTAGTTTTAATATTTGGGAAAGAATAAATGCAATAGATAACCTGCCAAACACTTTCCAAATGCCCTACTAAAAGAAACGCAAAGGCTACTGTAGATGCCTGAAGCAAACTAATAAACCACAGTTGTTCAAGCTTGAATAAATATCTGTTAAGATTCATATTCAGGTTGATGTTTAGGTTAGTTCTTACTGCTAGGCAACCAGTTGGCCTAAGTTTAATTTAAATTAGCTTTGCAGGGTCTCCTAATGGGAACTGTCAGTAAGTGGAATCTCTATTTACAAAGTATAGTGTTGTTTCCCTTCTCCCCAACCCCATTTTGAAATGTCCCTTTATATCTCCGATTACATCTGTGGAGCCAAGTGAGGTGGGAAAATATGACAATTATCAGAATAAATCTGGCCAAAATAGACCCGTCCTTAAATTTATCCAGGTAATTAGAGGGATGTTTGATATTTTGGGCTTGAGCTAGTCTCCTCATACCTTTGCTTTCCTTTGCTTTTTTAGGTACCAGTGAGGTCACATGAAGTCAAATCTAGTAGTACTGATGTGAGTTTCTTTTCCATGCCCTTATTATGGTATTTTAGACTTTGCATTAGTTTGAAAATGCCACCTCTTTCCTCACTTTTTTGTTTCTACATCGAGGGCTGCAGCATGGACTACCCTTCAGCTATGAATGTTCATAGGGTCTCAATGTAGAAATATGGTTCTCAAGGGATTTTCAGCTTCCTATTCCAATTTCCTTAAATCAAATGAAATATATGTTAGGATTATTGAATATGCTGGGTGACATTCTAGATAATTGCGATGTAAAGTTCTCAATATGTTGACTCTCAACTACTTCAAGACCCAAATTTGAGTCACTAACTTCACACAGATAGCTCTTCAATCGTCATACAGGCTATTTCCACTTATCTCTTTCTTTTTCAAGAAACACCCAAGTGAGATTTTATATTTTCTGCCTATAGATTTTGTGGTGTCCTCCAAACACATAAATATATGGTACTTTTTTTTGTACGTTTGGTCCATCTACCGATGTGTTTAAGTTTTCTGTCCATAATGAAGTTTATTAAAATAGTTCTTGTCTGGTCAAGGATCAAGAGAAATCATTGATGTTGGAAAACTTCACTTTGTCAGTAGTAAAATATATAGGGGTAAGAAATTAGACTCAGTGGAGGAACATTAAGTCAAATCAAAGCAGCAAATTACCATTTTTATCTATCAAACATTGAAATATTTATTCAAAAGATTACTTAGTCCTAGTAAGTTATGATAATACAAACACCCTCATGTACTGTTATTTGCAAGGTAACTGGTAAAATGCTTTTGGAAATAAATTTGTATACATTAGTGTTCATACACTTTGAAATGGTTATTTCATTTGTATGTATTTTTTGTCACTATATAATAATTCTTATATAGATCACATTGTATGGATGAAGATATTAAGCAGGCTATTATTTCATAGTTATTAATGAAAGGGAAATAGCACACAGTCTACCGTTAATAGATTATTATACAACTTTAGAGTACCTGGCTGTTTTGCAAGTACTTACATTGATGGTAATAGAGATTATACAACATCATGGGAAAATGTTCATTAAGTGATGTAAAATGAGTTAGACACAGCCTCTTTCATAGAGGAGATTAGAATGTAGCAAAACTGAGCCATAATTACCATATACATTGTTATAAACAAAAATAGAGGAATACCTGGATTGTATTTTGAGATATGAAAGTATTTATTTTCTGGGAAGAGTGAACTTTCAAAGAAGCATAGAGAAGTAATAAGGAAAGTTTAAGTGATAAAAGTGACTTTTCTTCTCTAGATTTTATTCAGAATGTTTTAATAATATTTAGTGGAATTTCCCACTCTGTTAGAACATTCAAGACATGTACATACTGAGGGTAAGGATTGCTGCAGTGTGGAAATTCAAGATCTGCAAAATCAAGGTTGCTGTGCTTTAGTAAATGCTATTTCAAATTAAGATACAACTAATATTTATTTAATACATCCTCTGTGCCATATAAGTCCCTCTATGGCATTTTATTGAATACCAAGTTGGAATTTACTGGAGAACATTATGGTAAGAAACAATAAAACTGATCTCTCAACAAACAGATTTATTTATAAGCCATTTCAAGTTTATTAGAAAGTATCAGTTCATGCTGCCTAGTGTTTTTAGTTCTAAAATATAGATGCATCACTAACCAATTATTTTGAACATTTGCCTCTGCTGTAACTCTGTATCTCTTGCCTACTTCCCTTCAAATGTCAAACTAACCTTCTGAAACTCCTCATCACATAATATTTCCGATGAAAATAAAGGCCTTTTTTACGTGTATGTGAGTTTGTGTGTGTGTGTGTGTGTGTGTGTGTGTTTGCATATGTGTGTGGTATGCTTTCCTGGCTAACTCATTTCAGGATCTGTTTAAACCCCTCACTTTGTGCTCAAATGTCACCCTGCCAGAATTCATTACACCCTGTTTATTAATTAATTAAAATATATTTATTCAGAACAGGCTTTATGAGATGGAGTGAAAAATAACATTATGAGAGCCATCCTCCATATGGAGTGACTTGTCTCTGAGGCAACAAGGATTGCAATCCTAGCATTCCCTTCAATGCCACTGTGAGGTTTGAGATGATACGGAAATATAGTAATTAAAGCTAGAAGACCAAAGGAATTACTTTAATTCTGAGCTAGATATGGGTGAAATTTATCTTTTCTAGACCCATGCAAAATTATAAAGATAGATTTTTGGATATGCAAAAATACCACCCCCTTACCATATACAGATATACATACAAACTCACTCAAAAGACCTAATGGGGAAAAAAGGGAGGTGCTAAGGCAGTATTCAAAATTCAATGAATGCACATTGACCTCCTACCAAACTAGCCATCAGAATAGATGCTCCCATTAGCCTTTTCTTAAATTCAGATAAGTGCATGACACCAAGAAAAATAATTGTATGACACCAGGTCATTTGTCATTCCCTCTTGACCTCAAGCTCCTCATCCTTCTGGGACAACAGATCTGCCCAACCTCCAAGTATTACTTCCAGGATAAAATAAAGTCGCATATCAGAACTTTTACTGACAAAACAGAACAAAACAAAAAAACCCACAAAAACCCAAAAGGCATAAAATACAGTGTCATTACTAGATGGGTTTACAAGTATTTTCTGAGGGGCACCCCTTGGTGAGTCAGTGTCTAGATCATTTGCATGGGGCTCAGTGCTGAGGGGTTTGCATAGGCGCATTCAGCAGAGTCAGGCCTTGGGTGCCAAAGTCAAAGAGGGTGTCAGTGGTTGCTGGAGATGAGCACACTGTCTTAAAGATGCTGTAACGTAAGGGTGAGATAGTTTACTACAGAATAAATATGGATATCGACATAATATGGTATGAGGACCTCTTCAGAAGGCAACCATATACAGTTAAAAAGAGAATGGCAAAACCCAAACCTAACCTAGAGCAACCACAACAAAACCAAAGCAAGCAGTGATATGAAATAAGAAATAAAAAGAGCCTGACATCTAATTTGTTCAATTTGACCTCTAACAAATGCAGAAATGAGACCAACATATTGTGATACCTAAAACAGTGTTAGGAATATATATTTGCTGAATATTTGCTGAATGAAATATCTGAACAAGCATTGAGTGAGAAATTTCCAATACTCAAGTGGAAAATATTTATTCATTTTGGCTCTCACACCTAAATGGAAATCAATGTGAAAAATCAAATTTGATTTGCTTAAATTCACTTTAAAAACAGCTTTTCAGGACCATGTTTATTTTAGAGTATGTGTGAAAAAAGTTGACTATTGCCTATTCAAAGACACTAGCAATAATTTTGAGTTGTAATCATGGGTTGTCCAATTCCAGTAGATGGATTGTGTTTAATCTAAAATTAACCTCCTTTATTTATTAGGCAATCGTCCATGACTGTATGATGCATAACTACCAGAACTGGGGGTTACTGGTCTTGCATGGTTGATTCTCCTTCCTTGGAACTGTATAGGACTTTAAAAATAATGTAGTACAATTAAGTTTGTCAATTTAAATATCAAAGTTCTTTAGTAAGTCAGATTTCTCTAGGAGGCAGATATACTCTGGAGGTGATCATTCCATCTGCCTTTCCTTTAATGCCAATTTTTTGAGAAGTAAGGGTTGCAAGAGATTTTAAGGATCATCTAACCTTCTGTCTCATTTAAAATTAGAGGAAATAGGCTCATGGTGGTGGAGCTAGCCACCACCGGCTGATGGGGTAAGAACCTGGGTCCAGACTCTACACTGGGCTCTTCCCTCTAAAATGTGCGGCTTCTATGCAAAGTGTCCTTACACAGATGTAGAGATAATGAAATCAATGTTCCAAAATTTCTCCATGAATAAACCGATGAGTTTTCCAATTAAATTTCTGAATATTTAGTTAGGATTTTAAGCCAGGTATTCTTGGATTTGGAAGTGACAGTGCAGTCCTAACTAGCAGAAGGAATGTTTGCTGATTTTAATTACATCTTGATGTCCCCAAATTCGATGAAATTTTAAGTTTAGAGGAATATAGGTGTAAAAAGAAAGACTATTTAGAGATGACTTATTTTAACTATAACATACAGGATGCTTATCTATTTAATCTTACTTTCTCTTATGTATGTTCCTAAATGTGTACATTTTTGTGGTACGAGGCAATACAGGCCAAAAAACCCAGACCAAGACAGTTGAATGCCAACCTTGGAGACTGCCCGTTTTAGATAGTGTAGCTATAAGGTAGGGTGAGACTGCCTGATCCACATGGAGCTTTAAAGGAATAAGAAATCAACCTTTGTTATGTTAAGCTATTCAGATCTGGGGGCTTATTTGATGGGCAGTTGGCATTAATTACTAGTCTTTTTAAGTCATCATTGCTATAATGTGCCTCTTTTCCTTTCATTCCCTGGGGCTCGCTTAGGGGCTCATTGTATGTGCCTTTCTAGAGATCAAATGTAGAGTTTTCAGTAAGAATTTCTCTCTATCAAAGGAGAATCGCCAATTTGTGGATTTGATATCCCTTAAAAAAGAGAGTACCTTGGTTCCTACACAATACATTTTTCTCTACTAAAGTGTTGCCTCTTGGTTTCTACTTAAATAAGGGAGGATGTTGGCTGTATTTTGGAAATCTGTCTCTCTTTTTGTAAGTTTGTGACTGAAAAACTTTTAACTGTTGAGGTTATGTTATTTTTCCTATTTTATGTCAGTTAAATATATGCCATGATATCATCTCCTTCTTCGTTATAACTATAGCAATAACAATTTTGTAGAGACGTTGTGAAATGTCCTCTTTTCTTCTCTTCTCCCTTCTTTCTCTCACATGCAAGAAACCACATTTTCCCAGCCTCCCTTGCAACTGCAAGGGATGTGATTAGCGTGATTAGTTAAAAGTGATGGGTGCAACCTCCAGTTCATCTTCTTAAAAGGAAATTGCTTACCCTCCACTTTACCTCTCTTTTCCTCCTTTCTTGCAAGCGGCACTAATGGGCCAATATTAACCAAGCAGCTGAAGAAAATATACTCTAAAACAGTGTTTCTCAAACACTAGTTTGCTTACTAATCACCAGAGATCTTGTTCAAATAAAGATTTTAATTCAAAAAGTCTGGGTGGGGTCTAAGCTTTAACATTTTTAACAAGGTCCCACTTTATACTCATGTTTCTGGTCCAGAGCTAACCCGTGGAATAACCAGATCTTAGAAGATGACAGACACAGAAAGCAGAAAAAACTGGGGCTGCTGAATGACCTCCAGGAATACTCTGCCTCATCTACTTTGGACCACTTCCCTTGACACTACTTAGTGAGAGATAAATTAACTTTATCCTATCCTCATGTTTTTGGATATATTTATTAGCCTATACTCTAACAAATACAAAAATAATTAATAATAGTAACAATAAGTGTCATATATTGAGTGCTTCCCATGTAGCAGACACTTATAGTCATTATCTGTTTAATAGTCATAGCATCCCAATGAAGTGGAAACTTATTACATTCATTTTATGAATGGGGAAACTGAGGCAAGAAGTGGTCAGTATTTGTACATGGAAGACCTAGTATTAAAACTTGGGTACCTCTGTCCTCAGATGAAACATTCATTACCAAAAGCACCACAGTTTGACCAGCATATTTAAATGTGGGGCAGCTAAGTTTTGGACCCCGTATGCCTTTACCAGAGCTTTGTCCTCTTTGGTTAATGTTGGCCACTCTGTTCCAGCCATTAAGACACACAAAGTCATTTCTTGCTATTCAAGGGACAGCAAATACCATTCATTTTGCCCGTCATTCATTCTTAATCAAGATTAGAAGAACTAGACTGAGGCCAGAGAAGAGGGACTAATGTGCATATACACTCTTTTAGTGCTTTGTCTTATTAGACCCTTGTCTTCTGCTGATCAGCTCTTTTTTTGTGCCTAGTGAGATATGAGAGAGAAGAGAAAAAAAGAAAGAGATGCTAATGAATTACAAGCCTGGAGAATTTCAAGTCTAACAGAGAGGGGAAAACGTATACATGTGCTTAATGCTCCTCTGGCTTTTGATTTCCATTGACAATCACAACTGTCAGAGACTCTAATAACCTAGAGAAGGGGAAATGCAAAGCACTCAGGACACTTCCTACAACTCTCTTATCCTGGGGGTGCTCAGCTGTATAGAAGAAAAGCCAAACAACACACCGTATTTGTGGAGCAGTGTGTTTGGGGAGAGAATAATGGATGGAATAAGACGTTCTCCAAACACCATTCTGGATTAAAAGTCAAACCTCAAAAGAAGTATTGTGCCATTTCCAACTCCAGAAGAGTAGAATCCACTTCTAGCTTAACAGCTTAGGTCTATTATTTTTGTGATGGAATAACAATGACATTTCTACTTAAAACTCCTTATGACCTTTCTAAGGGAGCTGTTTATGCTTCACGTGTTCTATCACTTTTCTTCTTTCCCCTTGGAGGTCACCTTGCTTTTATAAGGAGAGAGTAATAGAGGGAGCAAGGAAGGGGTGGGAAGACTGAAAAGTGGGAGAGATAAGAGAAAAAGAGGTTGTGCAAAACCTAATAATAAGATAAAAGATGAAAGAGGTTAAAAGGAGAGGAATTTGCTTTTATAACAGAAGTAAATTCTAGGATTCCAAGCTAAAAATATCAGAAAGGACTTCCTTAAATTGACACATTCAAATTAATTCAGTAGTGGATAGTAATTAAACTATACATTAATCTTCTCAGGTAATAGTTTCCTTTTAATACTCAAAAGGGTTTTAGATATCCTGGTTGGAATTCTAGATATTCAGACAAGATTATAGAGAAATATTTCTGTGCATAGGGTTCTTTCCCAGTGATTCGGTCTTATACAACATATAGTAACCCGAATCAGAATGTGTTCTTGGGGGTGGGGGTGGAGAGTTAGGGTGCAGAGAAGGGAAGAAGGAGAGAATGAGAAGGAAACTAAAAGAGTTAAGCTATTTAATTTCTTGTGAGTTTGATATCACTATTTGCGACCAGTTTCATAAGAAGCATCTGCTTTTTTCTATTACACAGATAAAACTCTTTAAATAGTATACATAAATGTAAAAGTACTTCAGAAGAACTAATTTAACCAGATTAAGGAAAGGTCCTCTAATTTCCCAAAGAACTCTAATTGCCCAGTATGTCTTATAGATATAAGATACAAGACTAATTATACAGAGAATGGAGTTTATAATCCACTCTGTAATTGATTATATGAAAGTATTGTAAATGAGGAGCCATACTCTTACTACAGAAAGAAGTGCTTGTTATCCTTTTTTAAGTCCTACTTCCATTCAGCTGACCTGTAACTTGTGAGTAATAATAAATATTTACTTATTGTAAGCCCCTGAATTTTGTAGTGGTTTATTACATAACAATAGCTATTTTCAGAAACTATTGAAACCCTTTTCTATAGATAACAAAATCTGAATCAAGAGGCCCTTTGAATTGGTAAATATACAAAAATCATTAATAGGTTCAGGAAGAATTCCAGTGTGGAACTAAGCTGCTATGAACATATCTTCATTTTGAGGTAGATACTTAGAGGTGATTGAGAGGGATGGTTACGTGGTTAAATTCCTCTCTCTTTCTCTCCCTTCATAACTATTATTGAGCACCTATAATAGGAAATGACGATAGAAATGAATTAGTCATTGTCTTTTCTCCTCAGATGCTCACAGTATTTCACATATCTGAGCAAGTGTGTGCGGAGGCAGACAAGTATATGAACAATTAAAGGACAAGTGTAAAAATAGAACTGAGGTATGAGAACACAGAAGAGAGGACTGGCCTTTAAGAAGATATTTCATTTGAGCTAAGTTTTGAAGGAATGGGCTGGAACCTTGATGCATAAAATGTGATCCACAGATCCGCAGCCTTGGCCTCAAAATGATCATGATGACTCTGCTGAGGCTAGGGTCCTAAGCAAGCCAAAAAGCTTAAGACTATCTGGAAACATGGGACTAAATGAGATTGTAGAAGTTCCCACTTGTAGGAATTGTATATAGGAGGGCAGGATACAGGGGACAGACCATATTGGAAATTACTTGTCAAGGTTGTAACTAACAAAGGCTTAATGGAAACTCTTTGGGAAGTCCTACATGAGAGATGATGTAGGGAAGAACTTAATTTACACCACTTCCGTATGAGTTTTGGCCAGTTCTCCATTTTGCCTGCTATGGATCTGCTTGGAGAGAGAATTTAAACCCCAGAAACTGTCATTGATGGATATTATAGGTCCCATGGCATTTTCACCGTATCCATTCCAATGATTGGGCCAAGTTCCAATCAGAAAATTACTTTCCATTGACTGTAAATTTCACACCCCTAACACGAAGACTTCTTATAACACACACTCTCTAAATTGGCTTTAGGTCCTGCCTGAGACCAAATATGACACATACCCTCAAATGGGCTTCAAATTGAGCCACAGCCTTGGCTAAACATATTTTAATGACAACATATAACATTTAGGTCATCAAAAGAGCATTTCCTCCTTCATATGATACATGTGTTGCTGGCATAAAATTATATGACTTACATCCCCTTTCAGCTTTGGGAGGTTTGAGAAATCTTTTTCACTATTAGTCTGAAATTACTCTGTGGTATAAATTATTACTCACAGTTCAACACTTGCTATGTTCAGCCCAGAGGTGGCTGCCTTCTCAAAGGCTCTGTGATTTATGGGTGGAGGCAGAAGGGCGAAAGTACCTCTGAGCAAACATGCACCTGGGCAGTGTTCCCTCTGTCCCTTGCAACAGAGAGTTGAGGAGAAGGTCCCCACAGAATCACACAAATAATGGAGAAGCCCTTTAACTCCATTGATGTGGAATAATCCTGGGGAGGGGGAGCATTGTTTGGTTTAATGAATCAATGGGAAAAATCTGCTCTGCTCAGCTGGTTCTTAATTTTGCTTTTCTGGTACCTCAAGATTGGAACAAATCTGCATCTGGAATGATCTAAGAGGCAGATGACAGATTCTAGTGCTGGATCTGCCACTTATTAGTTGAGACTGAACAATGATCAACACTAAACCTCCATTGTCTCAATTACAAAATGGAGACACGATATTTCTTGCTTCATTTACAAGGTTATTGTTTACTGAAGTGAGATAACTATGGGAAATATTTTGTAAACTGTACAAATGTACAATACATGCATTGGATATAAAATAATATCACAAAATATAGTGGGTTCATCCCAGGTCCCATCATTTTCTAGGATTACAGCTTTTTCATTATCGCCTATTCAGAGCAGTTTAAACATAACTCCTTTTATGTTTAAATATTTAAATATTTAAGCCATTTAAATATTGTAGTCTCCATCTCCAGTCTACTTGTGGTTGAGGGTCTCTGTATTCTTTTTTCTTTTAAACCTTTTATTTTGAAAATAATTTCAAATTTATAGGATACCTGCAAAATAATACAATCCCTATATAGAGAACTCCACCATAGCCTTACTATGGTGAATTGAATTGTGTATCTCAGTTTGGACATCGTCGTAGCCTTGATCCACATTCTGGAATGCACAGACCCACTGTAAATAAAATCTCTCAAAATGTTACTTCAGTTAAGGTGTGCCCCAGTGAATCAGGCTGGGATTTAATCTGGATTACTGGAGTCCTTTTAAGGAGGGTGAAAGTCAAAGGGAGAGAGAAGCCCAGAGAGGTTGCCATGTGCATTGCCATGTGACAGATAAGCTGTATTGGTTTGCAACAGCTGCTGGAATGCAATGTACTAGAAAGAGAATGGCTTTTCCTTTTTGGGGGGTGGTGCATGGCCCAGGAATTGAACCTGGGTCTCCAGCATGGAAAGGGAGCATTTACCACTGAACCACCTGTGCATTTGCAGAATGCCTTTTAAAAGAGAATTGATTAAGTTGCAAGTTTACACTTCGAAGACCGTAAAAATATCCAAACTAAGGCATCCAAAGAAAGATGGCTTGACTCAAGAAAGGCTGATATCTGTTCACATGGGAAGGCACATGACTAGGCATTTGCTGGCCCCTGTTTCCAGTTCCATTGCTTCCAGCTTCTGATGTCAGTGGTTTCTTCTCTAAGCATCTATGGGCCTTCACTTAGCAGCTCCAGGGCGAAACTCTATGTTCTGGCTTGTATAGCATCTTTTGGAAAGGCACATGGCAATGTCTCTCAGTGTTGACACTCCAAACATCTCCAAATATCTGCATCTCATGTTGGCTCTGAGCTCTCCTCAAAATGTTTCCCATTTTAAAGGCCTCTAGAAAACTTATCAAGACCCACTTTGAATGGGTGGATTCATATCGCCACCTAATCAAAAGGCTGCACCCATAATCGAGTGTGTCACATATCCGTGGAAATAGTCTAATAAAAGTTTTCTCACCCTAAACAATAGGTCAGGCCTCACAAGATTGGGTCAGGATTAAAACATGGCTTTTCTAGAGTACATAATAATTTCAAACAGACACATAAACCAAGGACAAAGGATCACTTGCAGCCTGCCCCAGAATGCCACAATCTTCAGGGAGAAAGCATCACCTTGCTTATGCCTCAATTTTGGACCCCTAGCCTCAAAACTGTAAGCCAATAAATTCCCATTGTTCAACCCATTGCATGGCATTTGTTGTAGCAACCAGTAACTAAAACACCCACACTACCCCCCGATACCTAGATCCACCATTGTAATATTTTGATATCTTTGCCTTATTGTTCTTTCATCTCTCATTATGTACCATTTTCTGAATATTTGAGAGCAGGGTGCACACCTCACATTCCTTGAGCACATGGTACTCCACGTACATATGAGGATACTCACTTATGTAATCATCTGAAGTGCAGTTATCAAGTTCAAGAAAATTAATGCTGATATAAAGCTTACATTTTGCATCTCAATTTTTCTTCTGCCCCAATAATTCCCTAATATCTTTTGAGCCTTTTCTCCTCCATTCCAGACTGCATCCAGTATCAAGTATTGTATTTAATTGTCATTATCTCTTTAGTTTCTCTTTCTTTCTCTCTTTTTTAATTGTGGAGATATACATACAACATAAAACTTCCCATCCCACCCACCTCCAAAGCCTATCATTCAGTGGGACCGATCATGTTCACAATGTTGCAGCTACCTCACCACCATCCGTTACTATAAATTTCCCTTCACCCCCAAACATAACCTTATGCTCATGTTGCATTAATTTCTCATTGCCTCCGCCTTGCCCCCCATAACCTACTCTCTGTCTCTATAAATTTGCATATTCTCTGATATTTTCTTTGTGGTTTAACATTCTAAATGTATACAATCTTGTTCACTTCAAAACCAACTTAACCAATTTCAATAGCATGCATAAATTATGTTCCTATACCCCTCTATTATATAATTCCTATACCCCTCCTTTATGTAATTCTTGTCACACATTACATATTTACACATTATGAGTCCAAAATAACTGATTTATCGTTCTTTTTTTTTTGCATGGTCGGGCAGCAGGAATTGAACCTGGGTTTCCAGCATGGCAGGTGAGAACTCTGCCTGCTGAGGCACTGTGGCCTGCTCTGATTTATCAGTATATTTTATTCATTTGCCTTTTAGATCCTGTAGGAAGTAAAAAATGGAGTTACAAATAAAAATGCAATAGTGCCAGTATTTATAGCTTTATCATTATCTTTATTGGAGATCTTTATTTCCTCATATAGTTTTAGACAATTGTCTAGGGCCCTTACCTTTCAACTTGCAGAACTCCCTAAGCTTTTTTTTTTCTCTCAGCGTTTCTCCCTCAGTTTTGAAAGACATGTTTGCTGGGTACGGAATTCCTGGTTGACATGTTTTTGCTTTCAGCACTTTAAATATGTCTTCCCATTGCTTTCTTGTCTTCACGATTTCTGAAGAGAAATCTACTGGTTGTGTTTTTGTGTTAAGTTATTTTTCTCTTGTGGCTTTCAGAATTCTCTCCTATCTTTGCTATTTGATGATTCGAGTATGACACGGCACAGTGTAGTTCAACTTGGGTATTTCTTGTTTGAAGTTTGTTGACCATGTTGGGTGTATATAATCACATCTTTCATTAAATAGGGGAAGCTTTTAGTCATTATTTTCTTGAATATTTTCCTATCCCTTTCTCTATTTCTTCATTTTCTAGGACTCCCAAAATTCATGTATTGGTATGTTTGATGGTGTCCCAACTGTTCTTCAGGCTGTAATCACTTTTCTTTATTCTTTCCTCTTTCTCCTCCTCAGACTGGATGATTTCAATTTTCTTATCTTTAAGTTCACTGATTCTGTTTTCTATCAGCTCCAACCAGCTGTTGCACTCCTCTGGGGAATTTTTAATTTCTGTTACTGTAGACTTTAGCTCTGTTTGCTTCCCTTTTATCATTTCCATCTCCTTATTAAAATTCTCTTTGTTTTCATCTATTTTTTCTGTTTTCATTTAGTTCTTTGTCCACATTTTCCATTAGCATTTTGAACATATTTTGGACCAATTTTTAAAAGTTCTTGCCTGGAATGTTCCAGTCTGATTCTCCTCACTGATAGTTTCTAATGCTTTGTAAGCTCCTTTGCCTGGGCCAAAACTTCCTCTTTCTTTGTGTGTTTTGTAGTCTTTCATTGAAACCTGGGCATTTTGATATGTTAATATATTCTTGCTGAAATTTAGACCTGAGGCATCTACTCCTTAAGCTTACATGCCACAAGCTTTCTTTGAATACCAGGGGCTTTAAAAAAGGGGGAAGTAGAAAAAGAAAGCACCTTTTCCAGTCTTTGTAGATTTGACCTATGTGAGTGCTGGTCTTCAGCACTTATCCATACAATGAGTTTAAAGAAAAACTCTGAGCCAAAGCATAGTAGCCTTCCCTGATCCTTTCTGTGTATTCCTTGTCCTGGGCATGCACATGTGGCCCTAGGAATTTCCCTGTTTACAGGGATATAAATGTGTCCTCTTTCTTCTGAAACAATTTCCTTTGGATACCACGCACTGCACTGTATGTCCTACAGTCAGCAATCCCCTGCCCCAGGCAGCATGACTTGACTGCTCTCCCACAATGTTCTGTAGGAGAGCTTGTTGAGCTGCCCTATATATGTGAGGCAAGTTCTGGGACAGCAAATCCCTCAGGCCATCACCAGACACACTGGGCCTGAAGAACATGCTCCCAATATGTGCACAAGGGTTATTTTGCACAATCTAGAACTGGGATCAGAGATCCACATTGGGAATGCAGGCTGGCTGGATGTGAACTGGTGTGGGAGGGACCAGCCAGGATGCCAGGAGATCCTACTGCTTTTGAGTGCCTTTTTCTTGATTCAACACTCACCCTCTACTGCAATCCTTTAACTGTTTTCTTCAGCTTTAAGAAAGTTATTTCTGCCAGTTTTTGTTGGTTATTGAATGTTTCCATGGGAAATGGAGCCCTGAATAATCTCACTTTGTTCTCTTGATTAGGGTGGGGCCTATATGTATTCTTTACCTCAAGAAAATAAGAAAATGCCTTTTCTAATCGCAAAGGAAATAGATCTCCAGCACTTAACCTCCTTCAGAAAATGAAAGGCCTAATTAGCAACTGTCCATACTGAAGAAAGAAAAGGTTGAAGCAAAAAGATCTTCTACCATTTTTGCAAACTCTTCATTACTTGTGTTGAACCTCAAAGGCAAATTTATCTTCAGCAAATTAGAGAATTTCTAAATTAAATGTATTGATTTTAAGAAATGGAAAAGAGGAACTGGTGTTATCTATAAAAGCTTTAATATTTCTGAAATAAGCATGTTTGCATTAGGTAAAACTATCAGAGAGTCCCATCTATTTATAAAACACTAATTAAAATGAAAACATGTAAGCAGGGTACTGAAGTTCTGAATTTTTCTTTCTTCCTGGTCATTGATAGTCTAAATTTGATCGGACATGTTTCTATTTAGAAATGTATTTATCTCCACTTAAATTAGTGAAAACTTTTATTCATACAAGCACAAAACCTAGGCTGAAATGTGATGAATTTCCTTACGAACCTGGCCCCGTTGGGTGATGTATCCCTGTGTATTGGAGTGACCACAAGCCTTAGTGGCTGTGAAGGTGGGTAAGCTTTGGGAGTTCCAGAATTTCTAATTAGAGGTTCTTTCTCCACCAGTCACTGCCCATGTAAGTTGAGCTTTCCTTTTTTTCTAAATTGCCTATTTTTCTATGACTTTAGACCTCCCCTCTCTGGATACTTTAAAAGATTAATTTCTTTTTTTTCCTGGTAGACAGAGTCTGTTTTATAGAGATGAACTCTGAGCACTTAGAGGAATAGTGACTTTCTTCAGATCTCCCAATGGATATTGGCTGATTTAAAATAAGCACACTTCCCCATCTCCTCCTAAATTTCATCATTCTTTGCTCTCAAGGTCCCACCAGCCCCTCTATTATGTATATGTAGCCCCCAAAGACACTCTTCTCAGACATTAAATAACTATTAGAAGAATGTTATCAAAAGATCAATGTGTCAAATGTTAGTAACATTGCTAGGAGTTACATTGGAAAATATAAGGTCTTGAAAGATAGCATAGCTGGATTTAAAAATACTTGAGAGTGAGATATCTTCCTATCCATTAGCTTTAGATATTAATTAGCTCCAACCAAGGAGTACCCACTAGAGCATACCTTATATTTTCAGTGTATTTTAATATAGATTTTTTAAATATGGAAAAAATTGTATAATATAAATAAATCAATTTCAAAGGTTTTTCTTAAGAATTACATTTGTAATTTGGTTTATTCACATTGATAATGTTCATGTGCATTTAAAATAATATTTGATTTATAGAAATGCTGTTTAGACAGAAATTTTCAGGATTGCATTTTTTATATTGAAGAGTGCAATTATATATATATAAAAAATAGAGATTGTTTAGATCTGGGCTACTTAGAATTTCAAATCAACCGCACCAAATAGCACAGAAGAGGGGAAACACATCAGGCTTCAGGGACAGTGTATATGTCAAGTAAGGTTTCCAGGGAGGTGTATGATTAAAGTCAATCATAAAGAACAGGTAAGAGTTAAATGGAAGACAGGAGGAGAGGTCATTTCAGGCAAAGACCTGTTAAAATGAGAAGTTGCCAAAAGTCAGGGGTGCAATGTGTGAGTGTGTATGTGTGAGTGTGTGTGTGTGTGTGTGTGTGTGTGTGTGTGAGCAGAGGTGGAGGGAGATGAGGCAATAGACTTTAGAAGTAGACAAGGGCCAGGTCAGGAAGGGTTTTGTGGCATTTATCTTTATCCTGACATCATTGAAGGGTTTTAGGAGGTTAAGTGATGAGTCCTTGCTTCTGGTAACATCTGAATGATCTGCAGGATCAAGTAAATGACTTTCTACTGTTTATGTGGCGTACCTAAATATTTGCCGTTTCTATCTAATCTATCTCATATTAAATAATATTTAGGGACAATGCTACAGGGAGGTCAGAATGGATTCGTGTCACTGTATTAAATGAAGAGGAAAAGGCTCTGCAGCCTAGACAGCCTACTCTTTCTTTCTAGAGAGAGCTGGGCCCATGTAGCTGGGGATGTTGGATTGAGTGAGAGCTGTCTGTTAAATACCTCCTCGTATTAGCAAAGCTCCTTGAGTGGCCTTGAAAATCACTGAAGTGCCAGAAAGCTTTATAATCCAGAGCTTAAGTTTACTTCAGTGATATGTCGCAGGAATTGTTAAGTGAGAACACGAGCGCCTGTCTATTCACCTTAACAAGTGAGAGAGGCCGACAACCTTTCCTGAAGCAGGAAGGTGCGAAAGACAAGAAATAAAGAAGTCATCGTGGAAAGGAATAGCTGAACCAGAGGAAAGGTGTACACAGCGGCCAGGGGTACGGCACAGCCGGGCCCTGGAAGAAAGGAGTAAAGGTTCCACTCACACAAAATGTAGTTTGTGCCAAACATAACTACGTGTCTCCTGTGTAATTTTGGTTTGTATGGTTGTGAGATGTTATTGGCCCTGGGAACCAGGAGGGGAGACAAATGCAGAAAGTTACTGTCAACATATGCTCCTAAGGAAATCATACATTTTAATTCAACTGGCATTCAGGCACAGTGCTGACATCCTAGTTTTCAGGCAGAGATGTAAGATACGTCCTTTTTATGTAGCTTACCTAAAACTTCTGGGACTCCCTGTTGTAAGGACAGAGACGCACATACAGGTTAAACGAGCACACTTTAATTTGGGGAAGAAGCTGCCAGTGTTAGCTGACGCAATAACAATGGTGATTTTTCTAAACCATAGAGTATAATCCTTATTCTGTATTAACCTTCTTCCTTCTAATAATCCAAAATATTCTCTCTTCAAATAAATGTGCTGACTACCTTTGAGAAAAAAAGGGATAATGACACATTGTCTGTAGGCCATATATTTCCAGCCATGGAGACATTTTCAATTAAAGTCAGTTGAAAGGAAATCTAGATTGGAGTTGCCTTCCTACTGTGGGCCATTTACTCCCATCTGAGGAAACTGGAATCTTACTCTGTCTTCTGGTAAACATATCTGCATAACATTCACTGAACTCATTCTAATTACATGCTAGGCACTCCTCCAAGTTCTTTATGTAGTTCATATCATCTAATCCTCATAGTAATTCTCCAAGAAAAGTCTTCTTATTAACCTAATTTTTCAGAAGGGGAGGCTGAAGCACTGAGGCACAAAGTGGTAAATAACTTGCTCAAGGTCAAACTGTTATTAAATAATAGGACTAGGGTTCAACCTATGACTGCCTGACTCCAGAGCTCAGGCTTGTAACTATTATATTAGAATATTTAGTCTTTTCTATGTATTAACTTTCCTGGTTCATTTATGGCCTGAATCTTATTCCCTGATCCTTATTAGCACTTTGTTCTTCAAGAGCCTAGGCAATAAAATATTTATACTCAATTATGATAGTGCAATAGACAGATATTGCCTCAAGGTGAATTATTCATCCCAAATCCAAGATTCCTGGATAGTTATCTGAGTTTCAGAAAGTGTAAGAAAAATTCAAGAACACTTATCTTGAGGAATGGGGAAAATATATTTTGAGATTTAGCCTAAACTTTAATGTTCAACTCATTTCAGTTTTCACATGAAAAAAATAGAGAATTTTATCATTTAAGTCCCTGAAATAAAGGATTGTACCTTAGAGATGATGAGGAATCAGACAGTTTACTAATCAAACCTCCCAAACACTTTCAGTTGATATACAGAAGGCAGTCTTCATGTGTTTAGAAACCATGGTGAATGGAGCCCATTCAACTCATCATGGAACAGAGTTTACCATTTTGAATAAAGTTATTTACAAGATGCTCTGATTTTTTCACAGAAAAGAATTCCATTTAGATGACTTGATAGTAATTTACACTCTGGCAGAGAATGATCATGTTTCATGTAATTGGCAACAACCTTTATCTAGTTTATCAGACCAAAAATCTTCATGTCTTAGATTTATTGACTTTCCTCTTTCTCCTTTGAATTATTCTAGAATTCAATCATTTCTCACCACTTCCTTCACTACTATGGAGTCCAAGCCACTGTCATTTCTCGTTTACTTTATTGCAATGGCCTCCCTTCTTACCTCTCTTAGTCTATTTGTTACAGGGTGGCCAAAATGATCCTCTTAAAGTGCAATTTTGTTCATGTCACCCCTTTGCTCAAAGCCCTCAAGTGGCCTACCATCTTGCTCAAAGTGAAGTTAAAACTCTTCACAATGTCCATCAAGGCTGTATGTGATCAGATGCATTGAATACTTTCTGGTCTTATTTCCTACCTTCATTTTTGCTACTCATCGTATTCCAGCCCTACTGTCCTGCTTCTTATTCCACCAACAAACTAAGCATGCCTCTACCTCTTTGCATGTCCTCATCCCTATGCTTGGAAAACTTTTCTCCTACATAATTCTACTCCCTTTCTTCTACTCTCTGTTCAGATTTCACCTTATGAGAGTATCCTTTCTGATAATAAAATGCAAAATACTTTTTTTCAGTGTTTTTAAACATTTTATTTTGAAATACTTTTAAAATTATGGGACATTTACAAAAAAAAACACAAACCCCATTCAGAGAACTCCAACATACTTCTGCGTGTCATCCATACCCTGCAGTACACCACTTTTTTTTTTTTAACATAGAAGTTGCATGTTTAAAGAACAACCATACATAAAACACAGGATTCCCTTATTTGAGCACCTTGCATTGATGCAGAGCATTTGTTAAAATTAATGATAGCCCATTTTTATAATGGCACTACTAACTATAGTCCAGGGTTTAACTTAAGGTTCACTCTTTGTGTATGTAGTTCAACATATTATTATTATTTTTGGCAAGTGAAGGGTCTGGGAATCGAACTGGGGTCTCCTTCATGGCAGGCAAGGATTCTACCACTGAGCTACCCTTGCACTGCTCTAGTTACCCTTGCACCATCCTGAGTGTATTTTTAAAATGGTTTATTCTGTTGTCATATATAAAATCTAACATTTCCTCCTTTAATCACGTTCAGATATAGATCTCAGTTGTGTTAAATGCATTCACAATGTGCTACCATTGCCACGATCCATTACCAAAGCATTACCATCATTCCAAATAGGAACTCTGTGCATTTTAAGCTTTAACTTCCCATATCACCACCAGCAATAAACAAGTTTCCTATTTCTTCGCATCCTTTCCAACGTTTGTTATTTTCAAGTTTTTTAATTGTAGCCATTCTAATGGTATGAAATGCTATGTTGTGGTGGTTTTGATTTGATCCCTAATGGCTAATGATATGGGGCAACTTTTCAAGTGCTTTCTGGCCATTTCGTATATCTTCTTGAAAGAGATGTTTATTCAAGTCTTCTGCCCATTTTTAAATTTGGTTCTTTGTCTTTTTGTTGATAAGTTGAAGGGTTTCTTTATATATTCCGTATATTAAATCTTTATCAGAAATGTGGTTTTCAGGTATTTTCTCCCATTGTGTACGTTGTCATTTTACTTTCATAATAAAGTCCTTTGAGGTTCAGAAGTTTTTAATTTTGACGCAGTCCCATTTACCTGTTTTTTTCCATTTGTTGCATGTGCTTTGGGTGTAAGGGCTAAGAAACCATTGCCTAACAGAAGGCCTGAAATGTGGTTCTCTAACTTTTCTTCTAAGAGTTTGACATTATAGCTCTTATATTTAAGTCTTTGATCCATTTTGAGTTGCTTTTTGTGCATAGAGATACAGTTTTCTGAGCACATTTCTTGACGAGACAATTCTTTCCCAATTGAGTGGTCTTTGTCCCCTTGTCGAAAATCAGTCGTCATAAATGTAAGGATTGATTTCTGAGCTCTCAGTTTGATTTCATTGGTCTATATGCCTGCCTTGTGACAGTGCCATGCTGCTTTAATTACTTTGACTTTACATTAACTTTTCGTTGTTTTGTTTTTTTTTCCAAATGGGCAGGCACTGCGAATCAAACCCAAGTCTCTGGCATGGCAGGTGAGAACTCTGCCACTGAGCCACTGTGGCCTGCCCTGTATTATTTTAAGATCAGTAAGTGTGAGAACTCTAACTTCATTCTTGTTTTTCAAGATGGCTTTTGCAGTTTGGGCACCTTACCTTCACCTATAAATTTAATTATTAGCTTTTTCTATTTATTCAAAGAAGGTTGTTGGAATTTTAATTAAGATGGTATTGAATCTATAATTTGCTTAGGGTAGGATTGCCATCTTAATGATATTTAGTCTTCTAATCCATGAACATGGAATGCCCTTCCACTTATTTAGGTCTTCTTTGATTTCTTTTGGCAATGTTTTGTAGTTTTCTGTGTACAGGTCCTTTACATACTTGGTTAGATTTATTCCTAGGTATTTAATTCTTTTAGTTGCTATTGCAAATGGAATTCATTTCTGGATTTCTTCTTCTGATTTTCACTGCTTGTGTATAAAAAGACTGCTGATTTTGGGGTAGTTGATCTTTCACCCTGTCATTTTGAGGAATTCATTTTTTTAGCTCTAGGAGCTTTGATGTGGATTTTTCAGGATTTTTTTTTGTACAAAGGATAATATCATCTGCAATTATACTCTTCTTTCTTTCCAATTTGTATTTTTAAATTTCTTTTCCTTGCTTCATTGTTCTTGCAAGAACTTCTAGTACAATGTTGAATAACAGTGGTGACAGTGGGCATCCTTGTCTTTTTCTTGATCTTAGTAGGAACGCTTTCAGTCTTTCACTATTCAGTAGGATGTCAGCTGTCATATATGCCCTTTAACATATTGAGGAAGTTTCCTTCTATTCCTTGTGTTCTAAGTGTTTTTATCAAGAAGTGGTACTGGATTTTGACACATGCCTTTCTGCATCAATTGAAATGATCATGTGTTTTTTTCCTTCATTGTGTTAATGTGTTGTATTACATTAATTGATTTTCTTATGTTGAATCAACCTCGCATACCAGGGATAAATCCCACTTGATCATGATGTATAATTCTTTTAATATGTAGTTGGATTTGGTTTGCTAGTATTTTGATGAGGATTTTTGCATCTCTATTCACAAGATATATTTGTCCTAGTTTTCTGGTGGTATTTTTGTCTGACTTTTGTATGAGGGTGAAGCTGGCCTTGTAGAATGAATTAGGGCATATTCACTCCTTCCTAATTTTTTGGAAGAGTTTGGCAGAATTGGAGTTAAGTCATGGAGTGTTTGGTAGAATTCCCCTATGAAGCCATCTGGTCCTAGGTATTTTTTTGTTGGGAGGTGTTCTAGTTTGCTAGCTGCTGGAATGCAATATATCAGAAATGGAATGGCTTTTTAAAGGGGGAATTCATTAGGTTGAAAGTTTACAGTTCTATGGTCATGCAAATGTCCAAATTAAAGCAAGTTTATAAAAATGTCCAAACTAAGGCACCTTCACTTAAGAAAGGCTGTTGAAGCACAGAGTTTCTCTATCAACTGGAAAGGCACATGGTGAACATGGCAACATCTGCTAGCTTTCTCCCCAGGCTTCTTGTTTCATGAAGCTCCCCCAGAGGCATTTTCCTTCTTCATCTTCAAAGGTCTCTGTCTGTATGAGCTCTCATATTTGTTGTTGCTCTCATGTGGCTCTCTCCAAAAATGTTTGCTCTTTTAAAGGATTCCAGTAAACTAATCAAGACACACCTGGAATGGATGGAGTCACATCTCCCTCTAATCAAAGGTTAATGCACATAAATGGATGCATCACACCTCTGTGGGGATAATTTAATCAAGTTTCCAACCTATAGTGCTAAATAGGTATGAAAAGAAACAGCTGCCTCCAGGAGATGGGTCAGGATTAAAACATGTCTTTTCTAGGATACATAATCCTTTCAAACCAGCACAGGAGGTTTTTGATAACTGAGTCAATCTTTTTACTAGTAATTGGTTTGTTGAGATCTTCTATTTTTTTTTTTAATCAATGTAGGTAGTTTGTGTGTTTCTAAGGATTTATGCATTTCATCTAGGTTATCTAAGTTATTTGTGTAGAGTTGGTTATAGTATCCTCTGAAAGTTCTTTTTATTTTAGTGAGGATGGTACTACTATTTCCATTTTTATTTCTGATTTTCATTATTTATGTCCTCTTTTTTTTCTTTGGCAATCTAGCTAAAATTTGTAAATTTATTGATATTTTCGAAGAAGCAACTTTTGGTTTTGTTGATTCTATTGCTTTTTGTTTTCTATTTCATTTTTCTCTGTTCTAATCTTTGTTGTTTCCTTCCTTCTGCTTGCTTTGGGTTTAGTTTTCTCTTCTTTTCCTAGTTCTGCCAATTTTGAGGTTAGGTCTCTGAAGTCTCTTATTTTTTAATGTAAGCATTTAGAGCTATAAATTTCCATCTTAGTGCTTCCTTTGCTGCAATGCATAAGTTTTGTTATGTTGTGTTTTTATTTTCACTTGTCTCAAGATGTTTCCCAATTTTGCTCCTGATTTCTTGTTTAATTAACAAGAAATTAATTGTTTAAGAGTATATTCCTTAGTTACAACATATTTGTGAATTTTCCATTTTCTTTCCATTATTGATTTCTAGTTCATTCCATTGTGCTCAGAGAATATATACTGCATGATTTCAATGTTTTTTAATTTATTGAGACTTGTTTTGTGAACTAACATATGTTCCATCCTGGAGAATGATACAGGTGTACTCAAGAAGAACATACATTCTATTTTTGTTGGGTGATTTTTTTTTGTATATCTGTTGGGTTTAGCTGGTTTAGAGTATCATTAAAATCTTCTATTTCCTTATTGATACTCTGACTAGATGCTCTATCTATTCTAGAAAATGGTGTATAAAAGTTTCCTACCATTAAAGTAGAATAGTCTATTTCTCCCTTCAAATCTGTCAGTACATATATTTTGGGGCTCTCCTATTAGATGCATATGTATTCATAATTATTATATCCTCTTGTTGAATTGTCCCCTTTATCAGTATATAATTACAGTCTTTGCCCTTCATAATGGTTTTATCTGATATTAGTATAGCTACCTTAGCTCTCTTTTGGCTCTGACATTTGTATTGGCACCCCAGCTCTCTTTTAGTTATTACTTGCATGGTATGTTTATATTTCCATCCTTTCACTTTCAACCTATTTCTATTTTTTGAATTTCAGGTGACTCTCTTGCAAGCAACATATATTAGGGTCATCTTTTTTTTTTTTTTTTAATCCATTCTACCAGTCTTTGCCTTTTGAATGGAGATGTTAGTCTATTTACATTTAAATTCACTACTGATAATAAAGGACATTTCTTCTGCAATTTTGTTATTTAAGCTTTGTAAGTCATATCTTTTTTGTCCCTTACTTCCACTAATACCTACTTTTAAATTTATTTGATTATTTTGTATTGTAACATATTGAGTGCCTTCTTATTTCTATATGGATATATTTTCATCTATTTCCCTTCTGGTTACCACAGGGTTAAAATTTGACATCCAACATATATAACAATTATATTTGGTTTGAAACCAACTTAACTTCAATTGCATGCACATATATTGTTCCTATAACTATCTGCCCCCACCATTTTTGTATTTATTACCTCTAATGTCTTTGTACATTGTATGTCACAAACCATAGAGTTTTCATTTGCACTGGTAGGAAATAAGAAGTGGAGTTACATATCAAACAATAATTACAATAATACTGGCATTTGTAATTAACCAAATGGTTATTTTTACTTCAGGTCTTTATTTCTTTAATGTTGCTTTGAACCACAGTCTAGTGTCCTCTCCTTTCGGTCTAAAGAACTCCCTTCAGCATTGCTTGTAAGGCAGGTCTAGTGGTGATGAACTCCTCAGTTTTTGTTTTTCTGAGAGTATCTTAATCTCTCCCTCATTTTGAAAGAAAATCTTGCCAGATATAAAATTATTGCTTTTTTCAGCACTTTAAGTGTTTCAACCCACACCTTCTTGCTTCCATGGTTTCTGATGAGTAATCAACACTCAATCACATTGTGACTCCCTTGTACATGACATGTTGCTTTTCTCTTTGACTTTCAGAGCTCTCTCCTTGTCCTTTGCATTCAGTGGTGTGATCAGTATATGATGGGGTGTATTTTTCTTCATTTTTATCCTGCTCAGGATTCTCTTGGCTTTTTGGATGTGTATATTTATGTTTTTTGCTAAGTTTGGGTAGTTCTCTGTCATTATTTCTTTGAATATTTCTTCTACCCCTTTCTTCTTTCTTTTTCTGGGACTCTCATAATGCATATATTGTCATTCTTGATGGTGTTCCAGAGTTGTCTTAGGCTATTTTTGTTTTTAATAATTCTTTTTTCTTTCTGCTCCATAGCATAGCTCATTTTAAGGATCTGAGTTAACTGATTTTTCTTCTGACTGCTCCAATCTGCTCTTGAAACTCCCTTGGGAATTTTTAATTTAAGTTGTTGTAGTCTTCAATTTCAATGGTTATGTTTGGTTCCTTTTAAAAAATTCTATCTTTTTGCTAAGCATCTCATATCATTAATTCATTGTTTTCCTTATATCCTTTAGTTCTTTCTATGTATTTTCCCTCATCTCCTTGAGCATTTTTAAGATCAGTTTTTAAAGGATTTGTTCGGTATGTCTACTTTCTAGTCTTCATTGGAGTTTTCTGTATTTGTTCATTTTCCTTTGAATGGCAGTCATTTCCTGTTTTTTTGTCTTGTTCTCTTTGTTGCACACTGAACATTTAAATATTAAATGTTAGCTCTGGGATTTATTCCTTGAGATGTCTGTTTTTTTTTTTGTAACCAGGTGGGGATAAAACAGAGATTTTCTTGAGCTTCCACCCTCCTATCAGGAGGGTCTGCCCCAGGTGAATGTAGTGTGCATTCTTGTCATGTCCTGGGCTTTTGCTTGATAATTATTTTGGAGTTCTCTTGTGTACAGGTGTTTAGTTGTCTCCTCTATTTTTCTACAGACAGACCTCCCTGTCCTGAATATTGGAAGCAAGCAGACCTTTTCCCCGGACTGTTCTTGTAGTTTCTTAAACTCTTTTCATTGTCTCAAGCTGCTTTTTTCTGCAGGGCAGACTCTGGATAGAGGGGCATGCTGGAGAAATTTTTCCCAAATCTGCCTTTCCCAGCTGAAACAGTGCCAGGGACCTGCAAAACGGACACAGACTGGATTCATAGTGCCCTGGAGAGGGGATCAGGAGTGCCAAGAGTTTCTCTGATGGCTCAGCAAAGCTGAGTTTTCCTAGCCTGCTCAGTAAATGAGCTCTCCAGCTAACTGACCCCTCCTCCTCCCCAACCCCCAGCGCTGAGGAAGCACAGCCTCCTTTTGTCTCTACCACCACCACCCTTGTCCAAGGGGGGTTCAAACAATGGTTTCTGTCACCTTTGTCTGGGCAGGATGAGACAGTGGTCTGACTGGGAAGGTTTGAAACAATCACTGCCCTCAGAAATGCACCCCCAGCAATTGAATTTCACTAATCAAAAGCAATGATCAGTGATCAGCCATGACAAGCCCTGGTCTTGGACAAGAGGATTTTTTTGTCATCCCGGGGCTGGACCCCAATGCAGCCTGCTGCAAGAGTAGGAGATGGATACTGGGAGCCACTGTGTGGAGAGAGCTGTTTACTGTTTTTTACCATAAGTTATCAGCCTTTTCTTCCCTGGATATTGTACAGTGTTCTTTGGACCTCTAGAGTTTCAAAATAGTTGTTTCAGACAATTTCTGCCTGTTTAATAATTGTTGTCTTGGTGGAGGGAGTGAGTCCTAGAGCTCCCTACTCTGTCATTTAACCATGATCATCTTAAAATGCAAAATACGTTAAATTTTGTATAAATTGAAATATATTGCCAACCCCAATAATTCTTCATTTAATCATACTGGTATTTCTTTTTTGAGATCTTTTGAATTGTGTACAGTTCAATAATTTTATTACAAAGCAAACACCTGTACAACTACTACTTGGGTCAACACTATCAGCACCTCAGAGTTGAAAATCCCCTACAGTTTGCACTCAATGACTAATGCTACCCTTCCACATAAAGGTAACCAATATTTTGACATTTATAGTAATTATTTCCTTGTTTTTCTTAAAGTCTTATCACCTGACTGTGCATTCCTAAACTCTGCCATTTGAACTTCATATAAAATAAAATGACATTGTATGTATTTTTTTCTTGCCTAACTCCTTTTGTTCAATATTGTATTTTGAGGCATATTCATTTGTTTTGTGTAGCTCTAATTTCTTCATTTTCATTGCAACGTATTATTCTATTATATGACTTTTTATGGCTCATTTATTTTTCCATTTTTCAGTTGATGCACATTTAGGTTGTTTTCAGCTTCAAGCATTATTAGTAATGCTGCTATGAACACTTTTGTATATGTCTCTTCAGACATATATGCATAAAATTCTATTGAATACATTCCTGGAAGAGGAATTTTTGAGTCATAGAGTATAGGAATTTAAAATTTCGTAGATAATTCCAAATCGGCTTTAAAGTCACTGGGCCAATTTACACTCTCAATTAGTACAATAGATTGATAAATAGGAGTGGGCTTAGAAGCATCCTTGTTTAGCTCTTGATCATGGGGAAAGCTAAAAATTTCATAATTAAACATGATACTTGTTGTATGTTATTTTGAAGAAACACTTTATTAAACTCAGGAATTTCCCTTGTATATCTGGACATATTTTTAATAAGAAGTGGGGGTTGAACTTTATTATACAATTTTTCCTCATTTATTGAGATTATATTTTTTATTTTGTTAATGTGACTTACATTGTATGATTTCAAATCTTGCATCCTTAAAATAACCCAAATTTGCATATATAAAAATACTTTATTTTCATTGATTTATAATTTTCTTTTTTTTTAAAGTTCTTTTCAGATTTTTATATCATAGTTATCCTGGTTTCATATAGTGAATTAAGCAGCATTCTTTGTTCTTTCTCAGAAAGAACGTGAGTAAGATGGTGTTATTTCTTGTTCATTTGTTTGTAAGAATTCAACTGTGGGGGCCACTTGGACTAAGTCTTTTTGGCAAAGATTTTACATACTGCATTTAATTTCATTTGTAGCTTAGGATTTATTCAGATTTCAAATTTTTCTTAAGTCAATGTTAGTAAGTTGCACTTTTTAAATATGTTTTTCCATTTTAAACTTCAGATTTGTTTGCAATCATCTTTTGATACTGACTTTTATTTTTTTAATTTTCATTCCATTATTTATTATTTGTACCTTCTCTCTTCCTTTGTTTGACCAGTCTTGCAAGATAATTATCTATTTTGCTAACCTTTTTAAAGAACTAAGTTATGGTTTGGTTTATTCTCTCTAGTATGCATTTGTTTTTGTTTTTTCTATTTCAATTAATTCTTTCCTTCTGTGTGCTTTGGGTTTAATTTTTCTGTTTATCTTCTAATTCCTTGAGGCAATTCATAGGTACTTGGTTTCCCACCTTTTTATTTCACATATTAATTTGTAGGAATAAATTTTCCTATAAGATGATTTTAATTGCATCCCAAAAGATTTGACAGGTATGAGTTGTCATTCAGTTAAAGAGTTTTTATAATTTCATTGTAGTTTTTTCTTTGACTTATAAGCTGTTTTGAAATTTTTGAAATACATTTTGAAATGTATTTGTTAATTTTCAAATAGTTGAGGATTTTTTCCCCAGTTACTCATTTAATTTTTATTTTTGGTTTAATTTCATTATGGTCAGAGACATATGGTAATTTTTGGAAAATATTCTCTGTTTGCTGCAGAAAATATTTATTATCTAGTTATTAGGCACAATGCGCTGTACCAGTGACAAATTTACTAGTAAATTTAGGTGAGTTGTATCTTACTGATGTTTTAAAATATCCCAGTTAATATAAATTAACTGTGCTATGTGCTACTGATATTTTTTCTTCTTTTTCTAGTAATTACTGAGAGACATATATTAAAAACTCCCACTAAGCCAAATAATTTTGCTTCTTATGGTTCTTTCATTTGTTTGCTCTCTGTATTTTTATCCTATTTTTCAGGTATATACAGATTTAGAATTTTTTTTTCTTGACTTACTTTCCAATTTTCATGTTTTTCTGTAACTATGTCTAATCTGTTATGAAAACAATCTTTCTTAGTATTGACTATTACATTCATTAAATTTTAGAATTCCCATTTGGTTCTTTTTTATATTTTCCCAATCTCTGCTGAAACTTTCTATCTTATTTTTCTATTTCTATGATAATAAATATATGATTTTAAAATTAGTGTCTGAGAACTCCAATAATGGCACATCTTTCCTTTCGTTTTACTTGTCCATGGTCACTTCTGACTTTTGTTTAGAATATCTAATTTCTTCCTGTGATTGGTTACTTTTGATTTTATGCTGAATGTTGCATTTAAAAAATTATTGTTAGCTCTCATTTAAAGGCATATATTTTTACGTTCTTCCGGAGGTGGTTTATATATATCTCAATCTCTGGAAGTATTAGTAATTCAACATCATTTTAATAAAAATTCAGGAATTGAGTCCAGTAGAAGCGGAACTGCTATTCCCTCAGGGCTGATCTTTTGTCAGTTCACACTCACTCTTGGGTGTGATCTTTAGGATCCCAGGGAAAATAGTGGGGAGTATTTGCCAGGGCATGTTCCTCTGCTTCTGTTTCATGCCCTTTCAGTCCTGTGAGGTTTTCAAAAGCACAACCCCTTCCCTGAGTAATCTCCTCTGGAATTGGCTAAAATCGTCAAGAAAAAAAATGACACCTAACTCAACCTCTTCAATTCACTATTCTCCTGGTTGGGTAATTAATTACCACCTTACAGGTTCTTCAATCCCATGAAGCAGTTTTTAGAAATATTTTGCCCTGCTTTTTGTTCTCATAGGGAAGATTGTTCTGTATTTCTTGGTCCATTCATACTGAACTAAATTTTTCTTCACAACCCTTATCACCACCCCAATTCATCTTTATTTCTTTCCTGACTCCTTCCACGGAATGTAAGCTCCATGAGAGCAGAGACTGACTGATAATTTTCAATTATATATCCCAAGTAACTAGAACACTCCCTGACATGTAGTTGAATCAAGAATATTCAACAAAATAATATATGTATTTCTCAATAATGACAAAAAATACACAAATATTTTCAAAGCTGGGAATATTGCAGCATTATTTTATAACACAATTTAATAATTCAACAATATATTGTCAATAAGTTTTTGTTTTGTCAAACCTTCTTCTGAAACAGAATTTTTAGTGGTAACATATTGAATGCAAAATAATATAATTAAACACTTTTGTATTATTGGCTACTACAGTTGCTTGTAAATTTTTGTTAAATTTTTCAACTGAAGTAAACATTTTTGTACTGATGTTTGTTTCACATGTGTTATAGCTTTTAAAGTTTTTATATTTTATAACTAAGTAAATAAATAAAAAATAGTAAACATTTTACTTTATTATGCTATTACATTTATTATTGATGTGAAATTTTTCTGTCAAAATTATTTAGAATTTTGAGGCGTTTGTTAAGTAATTTAAATTGCTCTTTAAAAATGTGTTTTGACTCATAATCTGGCAAATATATTAGACTGTCTCTTCCAAATGTATTCAACAATAAGCAATATCCCTAAGGAAAAAAAAAGCTTTACCAATCTGGCAATTGAAATATTATTCCCTGTTATATAACTATTTGTACATTTTTGATCAGTTGTGTGTTTGACTATGTTTTCATATTCTTCTTAGTTATTTGTGTGTGTGTGTATGTGTGTATGTATGCGTGTGTGTTCATTTTAAAAGAACTTCAGTCATATTTTATTTTTGTATTCTTCCTTTTCTTATTATTTAATAACTGTTTTATATTAGTAATGTTAATCTTTAAGTAATAGGGTTATTAATGTCTTTTGTTTTTTGTTGCAGTTGAAATATTTCCCCATTCACACTTACTTTTTAATTTTGATTTATGGTATCTTTTACTGCAAGTGCAGAAATTTAATTTACTTTTATGATTATATATAGAAGTTTAAATAAATTTTTATTTCCTCTTTTTTGCCTTTATCTTTATAAAAGCTAAACAATTATCCTATCCCATGAATTGTAATTCTATGTCTCATTTAATATATTTAACTAAATAGTTCAGCTCAATTTTACTTTGGTTTCAGAAAAAGTTTCAATTTTCTTTTTTTCCAAAAAGTTAATTGTTTTCAGAACTAATTAATAAAATGACCAATCATTTTCTGTTACTTTAGGATGCCACTTCTTTTGCTTTTTCTATTGTTTCACTAGATGTCATAGCTTAAAGGGGTATTGTAGCTGTATTAGCGTTCTCTAGGGAAACAGAATCGACAGGAGATATCTATAAATCATATGAGACTTTTATAAAAATTGTCTCATTGTGGAGATGGTGTGATGCTTTGGAGGCTACATGGACAGAAAAGTATGTACTTAAAGTTAATCTATTCCTGTGGGTGTGGACCTAAATTTAAGTAAGGATTTTTTGGTGAGTGGGATTTAAGATGTGACCGACCACATGCAGGACAGGTCCTAATGAACTTCGGGCGAGCAGAGAGAAAGACACAGCTGAGTGAGAAAGCCACAGAAATTGAGAAACAAGCCACAGAGACAGGAAGCCAAAGCACTGAAACCAAGAAGAGAAGGGAGAGACCAGCAGATGCTGCCATGTGCTTTGCCATGTGACAGAGGAGTCCAAGATTGCTGGCAGCCAGTCTTCCAGGAGAAAGCATCTCTAAATGATGCCTTGATTTGAATATTTTCATGGCCTCAGAACTGTAAACTTGTAAGTTAATACATCCCTTTGTGAAAGCCAACACATTTCACAGTGTCTGCATTTCAGCAGACTAAAACTACAACCTTGCAGACTAAAAGATGCACAAGTCCAAATTCTGTAGGGCAGGCTGTAAGCTGGGAAATCTGATGAAGGTTTTCAATGAAATTTCCCAGGAGAAGCTGACTGGCTGCAGTAGAGATGGAAATTCTCTCTTACTACTGTGATCATCACTTCTCTTTCTAAATCCTTCAGCTGATGGGATAAGACTTCTCTCAGTGTTGAAAGCAATCTCCTTGGTTGATTGTAAATATAATCAGTTAAAGATAAAATCAACTCGATGATTTGTGTCCATGAAATATCCTCACAGTAACAATTGGTCTGGTGCTTGCTTGACCAAACAACTGGGCATGATAAACTGGTCAAGTTGACACAGTAGCTTTATAATTAGTTTTAATGTCAAGCAATGAAAATTTAGTGTTTATTTTCCCAGAAAATGCCTGCTTATTCTTGCTTGCATATATTTCAAGATCGAGTTAAAATAATTTTCTCAAGTTCTAAATAAATACATTTTTCTTAATTTTGAGGGTTATCACATTACATTTATAGATTAATTCTGGGAGAATTAACATTTTAGTTTTATTGGATTTACCATCTGGCAACATGGAATATTGTTGCATATATTCAAATTTTTTTATATATCCCCAGAAAAGCATTAGTTTTCTTCATTTAGATTCAACATGACTTTTAAATTTATTCCTGGGCATTTGATTTTATCGTTAATTTTGTTAATCTTTTAAAATGAAATTCACTAATTGATCTTGGTTGCTCAATTTTTGTATAGTTATTCTGCAATCTGCTCTTTAACTGAACTCTTAAAAGTTTCTTAGTTTTTATTTGACATTCTCAGATGTTTTAAAATATGACTTCTATCTTACAAAGATAATATTTTCTCCTTGCTGAAATGTGCACCCTGTTTTCCTAGTGTGCCTTTGGACATTTGTGACGTAATATAGGACAGTTAGGTATGTTCAATTCATTGCAGAGAAATTAAACACACTAGACATTCTGGATGTAGGACAGTACTGAGCCACTGGAGTGGGTTGGGTACTAGAGATGAGTTATAGATGCAGATGTTGGGAAGAAGTTCTGTCCAGCTGGTAGAACATATATCCAGTAGGGCAAGGCAATGTTGTCTTTGGAAGAAATTGCTTTTAAGATACAGCATAAAGAATAGTTGGCATTTTATGAAGATGAAGTATGGTGATGAAAAACTATGGGGCAGTTGACTATTTGAAGAGTCTACACTAGAGTTCAGCATCAGGAAGTTTCATGTCCCTGTGAAGAGAACTGGTAAAAAATAATGATTAAGAGAAGAACCCAATTCTAGAGGATTTTTAACATGTTGGGATATAAAGTCAGGGACTGAGAAGCTTCAGAACAAAATATCCAGAGCCATATTAACTATATGAAGAATTGACACTGAATTCCTCAGTATTGGACTTTATTTCCATTATGTGTCTTCTGCCTCACTAAGGAACTGGCCATAAGGACTAAAAATTGCATTGAAACTGCATTTAGAGTTCAAGTGCTCTGGACCTAGAAAAGTGGAAAGATACACTCTTGGATCCAGGAAGGACCTAACACCTACATATGTGTGTATACACACACACATATGTATACACAGATACATATACACAAATTATATAATGTATGTAATAATAAAAAATGCTGTATGAATATTTATATGTGAAATGAGTAAGTTATAATGGGTAATTCACATAGCATAATGGGGAAAACAAAATGCTAGTTAAGTCTCCAAAACTGTGCTATTATTTCATTGTTCAGATTCCAAGAAAGAGGCATTCCCTAAAATAACAACCTTCTGTAATTATTAGATTGCAGTTTTGAAGATCGAATCAGTATTATGTTTTTTTCTATTCAGCAAATATTTGTAAAATGCTATGTTCCATGCTCCATGATATGATGCAGATGAGATAGATACAGAATCTGTCTTGGAGTTTCTAGTCTTGTAGGAAAAATACTCACCGTAGCCATCAAAGTCAACACAACGAGATAGAAGTCACAAGAAGACAAATAGGAGGTGCTAAGCATTAGCAAGAGAGCTTGACCTAACAGTAGGAGGCAGGATGGAAGATGGTCTCAAGAAAGAGTGGAACAAGTGTCATCTAAGCTATGATCTGATGGATAAAGAGGAGTTTTCAGGTAATGAAAGAGGAAATAGCATGTACAAAGTGACTATATGCCAACTTTCAAGGAGTAAGAATTCATATGGGTAATAAATTACCTTGTGAGGACTGTTAATGAGTGGAAGCACTGAAAAGTTTTAAGCAGCTTAAAGGAGGTAGGACATGGGATGGTGGACATTGTTGCTTTTGCATTTTAGAAACTACATTATGGAGAATGATTGGACGGGAACAAGAATGGAGTCAGGGACGCCATTTAATGGACTTTTTCTAGATCAAAAGTGAACTAAATTTACTGGAGAAAAGTAGTAACAATGGAAGCATTATACTAAATTATCATTATCCTTGTTTTATATGACTGTATTGTATACTGCATATCATGGAACATTAATTAAACTGCTTTCCAATATTTTTCTTTTACTGAGAAAATTTATTCTTATATGATTGCCTACATAATCGTCCTTCAAATATGTCAATGTCCTAATCCCTGAAATCTATGATTATATTACTACACATTGTAAAAGGAACATTGTGCCTGTGATTCAATTAGCAACTTGAAGTAAGAAAATTATTTTAGCTTATCCTGGGGAGGTGAGGGACAATGTCATCATAAGTTTCTTTATAAGAGAGAGGCGGGAGGATCAATGTATTATGAGATATGATGAAGGAAGCAAGAGGTTGGAATCATACAACAGAGAGGCCACAAGCCGAGGAATGCAGGCAGCCTCCAGAAGCTAAAAAAGACAGGGAAATGCATTTTTCTCCAGAGCCTCCAGAAAGGAATTCAGGCTTGCTAATCTTGATTTCAGCCCACTGAAAGCTGATTTTTGGACTTCTGACTGCCAGAACTGTAAGATAATAAATTTGCATTGTTTTAAGTCACTAAATTTGTGGTAATTTGTTACAGTAGTAGTAAAAAACTAATATACTCTATTTACATTTAATAGAAATAGTAATACATTATAATGTATACTTACCATGTTAGTCTTTTAATTTTTCTCAGATTTTCTGTGATTATTTTTCTATTTTTTGCCTTCTTTTGAATTAATTGGGTTTTTTCCCTCATTTATTTTTTATTCACTATACTAGTTTGAAATTTATCAACTTTTTTTTGTTCTGTATTATATAGAAATTACAGCATAGAGTAGTCAGTATTTTATCCTTCCCTTGGAAAACTCATTTAAATTCATTAGTGATATGCTTTTATTTTGGCTTATATTTAAATGTTTTCTTATTCAATTAAAACTGCATGAGCCATTATTTTATTTCACCAATATTTATCACTTTCTCTGCCCTTCATTACTGTATTTTAATGTCATATTTTCCTTCTTGTAAAATTATCCTTCAGCTTCAAGTACATTTTCAAATTTCCTTTAGTGAGGCTTTGCTGTCAGCAAACTCTCTCAATTGTTCTTTATCTGAAAAAGTGTTCATTTTGATTTTATTATTTTGTTATTATTGAAGGATATTTTTTCGGATATACTTTTCCTCAGTTGTCAGTTATTTTCTTTTTCTTCTCAGCTACATTAAAGGTATTATTCCACTATCTTTTGGCTTCCATTGTTGCTGCTAAGAAGTCAATTGGAAGTAAACGAATGGGCTTCTGAAAGTATTCCTTCTCCTTTAGGTGCTTTAAACTTCTTCCTTTTTGTTTTCAGTGTTCTTTGGTTTCAATATGACAACTCAAATTGTACATTTATTTTTATTTCTCCTGACTTGATTTACTGGAATTCTTCAATTTGTTGAAAGTCTTAACCATTATATGTTAAATATCCCCCCTTTTAAACAATTTCTTCTTCTGGAACACTAAATTAGATTCAGGTTAAAACAACTTACTCCGTATCCCTTAATTTCTCTTGCAAATTTATCTCTTTTCTTTCCTTGCTGCAATATAAATAATTTATTTTGTTCTACCGTCCAATTCAATAATCCATTCATTGATTAATTCTTTGTCTATTTTGGTTGTTCTGTTAAATCTGTCTATTGAATTTTAACAGCCAAATACATTGGCACCTCTGAAATTTTTATGTGTTTAATTTTCAAATTTTCTGGGTATTTCATATAACTTCTTGCTAGTTGCACTAATAATGCTAACACAGAATATTGATTTAAGAAGGCAATGTTAGCACAAAATATTGATTCCACAAAGTATATGTTATAGCTAGATTGGGCCAATGTAGGGTAGAGATAGTTTTGCATGGGAACCAATAGATGTGAATCAGTTTCCACAGTTGGAAATAAGTGATTCATTTTCAATTTTTTTTAAATGTTAAGAAATAGTAAAATAGACATAGTATTCAGAAATATGGACATAATAGTGCTCTAAACTAATAGATTTAGAAGCAGTGTGGGTGAACTTTTAAGAGCATAACACAATGGTGTCATGGTTTCTGCTTATTTATGCACTCAGTGGATTGCCTATTATCAGAGAACCTTTATGTAGAAAATTATCTCCAGTTGAAAAATGATTAAAATCCCATTCCCTTTGCCTAGAAGAAACAGATAAAGTGTAAAAGAAATTGCTTCTAAAAAAAAAAAAAAAAAAGGACTTGAGAGTGGAGAAGAGTAAAACAGGAGACTGGTTTACTTTGTTCTGAATGTGTATAGTCAAGTTTAACTTTTTAAAAGATTCAGCTATATTACTTTGACAAGAAAATAAAAATTAAATATAAAAAAAGTTGATTGGAGGAGAAAAAAAGGGAAATAAAGAGAGTAGTTAGAAAGCGGTTGTAATAGTTCAAATGAAGGTGGATGAGGTCTGTACTGGTGAGATGGTGGTTAGAATGGCAGGAGAGTGAACTTTAGGCATATGATATGGCAGTTTTGCAAATGGATTAGATATAGAGGGTGAGGAAGAGAAGATTTAATGATGATGACCTTTATATCACTGGCTAGAATTCCTGGATGGCAAGTCATTTATGAGATGGAAGAGACTGGTAGTGGTTTGGGGATGCATCAAAAATTCTTTTTGGAGTGTGTCACATTTGTGCTATCTGTAACACAAACAAGTAGAGATGGATGGAAGAAGTAGCATGGGCAATTCTCCTTAAATTGTACCTTTTCAGGGAGGCCTTCTCTGATGACTCCATTTATATGGCACACCACTGTTAACTCTCATCTCCAAATCAGCTCTCCTTAGTCCTTTTCCTAGTTTAATTTTCTTCTAGCACTTAAAAACTTTCTGAAAACTGTTTTTATTTTTATGATCCATCTCTCCATTAGTATGGAACTTTCATTAGTGTAGAGATTTTTGTCTATTTTATTTTATCACTTGAACCACTTATGTAGAACAATGCCTAGACAGTGTAGAACTCAGTATATAATTGTTGAATGACTAAATAATTGAATGCATGAATAAATGGAAGTTGTCTTTGATAGAAGCAGATTATTAGAATTGTGGATATGAAAACCAGATTGTACTGTGGAATTAATTGAAAGTGAGGAAGAAGAGAAAATTTCCATAGGCAGTTCTTTGAGAAATTATTCTAGGAAAGAAAGGAGAAAAAAGAAAGAATAACTGAATCAGGATGTCAGTAAGACATTTTTTTTAAGGAAGAGACCCTAGAGCATATTTTTATGCTAATAATAATGGTTCATTATTAAGGATGATTTGATGAAGGAGCAAATTTAAAAAAAAAAGGACACCAAAAGGAAAATGTCCTTGAGAAGGTGACAGAGGATGAAATCCAGAACACAAGGGAGAGATTGAACTTTCATAACAGGGGAAACATTTTTCCATTTTATCAGGAAGAAAGGAAGAGAGATGGAATGAAGTGTATTGGAATTGTTATAGTTTTAGTATTCTTTGATTTGTTGCACTGAAAATTCTCCCAACACAGAGGGTAGAAAAACCTCCTCCATTTCTTTCTTGGACTCTTCCCCTATATTTGGATTTATTTCAGATCATGAGAAAAACCTGGCTTCCTTTGAGACTGTGCTCTGAGGGCACAATCTCAGAAGGTGCTTGATTCTTATACTCCCTTCCATGATGATCCTTTTTACATGTGACTGATGGAAAAGATGAAACTTATATGCTTGCATCATCACCATCACCTGGTTCTCAGTATAGTCTGGAACTGTAATAAATATATCTATATATAACAAGTGCATGCAAGGGGCAAATTATTCTCTCTGGACTTCAATTTCCTCTTCTATAAATTGTAGGAATAAGATTGCTTCATCTAATGGTTGCTTTTAGTTTTAAGATTTTATGAATTTATCCAACCATAGCCAGTAAAGAATCAGGAGAGTTCCAGGAGGCTGTTTCCAACGTTTGTTTTCTCTACCTTAACCAATTTAGGCTCCATCACAAAATATTAGAGAGACATTTGGCTTTGGGGAAACTTTGTAAACCTGATCCACTAGGTACAAGGGCAAAGAATCTCCTTTTAGCAGAGATGTTTCTGGCTGCACAACGATCAGGCATGGAACTATTTAACAATAGTGTCTGTGGTAGGCTGAATAATGGTCACCAAATATATCCAACTTCTAATTTCTGGAACCGGTAA
Organism: Tamandua tetradactyla; assembly: GCF_023851605.1. Taxonomy (NCBI): domain Eukaryota; kingdom Metazoa; phylum Chordata; class Mammalia; order Pilosa; family Myrmecophagidae; genus Tamandua; species Tamandua tetradactyla. The sequence goes on along the minus strand of NC_135330.1, from coordinate 17,486,240 downwards.
ATTTGGCAAAAATAACTGCAATTATGATTAACCTAAGGATCTTGAGATGGGAAGAAAACCCTGGATTGTCCAGTGGGCCCTAAATGTAATCAAAAGCGTCTTTATAAGAGAGAGACAGAGAAAGATTAGACGCCAGAGAGGAATTAGATATGACGATGGAAACAAGAGGTTGAAGTGGTATGAGAAAGTATTGGGAGCCAAGGAATGCAGGAAGTAAGAAAGAAACAGCTCTTTTACCAACACCTTAACTTTAACATAGGGAAATCAATTTCAGACTTTGGAGTTTCCAGAACTATCGGAGGATAAATTGGTGTTGTTCTAAGTTGCTAAATGTGTGATAAATTGTTATAGAAACAACAGGAAATGAATACATCATACTCGACAGATGTATCTGAGAAACGGGTAGGTGACTATTTAAGATGTGATATAAATGGTGTCACAGCGTCCATTTATATACCCAATGGAATGAATATTTTCAGATCACTTTTATATAGATAATTACTGTCAGGGGCAAAGGGGATTTATTTTTTCCAAATAAGATTTTAATCCTATCCCTTTGCCTTAGAATATGCTGTTCTTTATAAGTCACTATCAAACAAGAAAGACAGAATACTAGGTTTGAGAGTTAAGGAGCTATCCTATCACATAGCCTGGAACAGAACGTTCAAGCTTATACTGGTGAGAAACATTTTCTCAGAGAAAAGTGAGTATACAGGGATTAGAATTAGAGCATGTGCAAAAGATAATTTTGAGATTTAGTGTTAAAGATATTAGAAAAAGAAGGAGAAATGCAAAGTTATGGGACAAGAGATGTGTGAGACATACAGAGTGGGCTAATCCTGCTTCCTTTACTGGAGTGATGTTGAAGAACGAGAGATTTCTACTTATTCATTTTGTTCAGATATTTCTAGTAAATGGAATAGAATTTCCAATGCTTAGAATAGTTTTAATCATTCCTCACTTACCTTTTTGTTATCTTCATGAGATTCTGACTCATAGAACCCTTCTAGGTAATATGTTATCTATATATAAGTGATATATATAAATGATGTATATATATATGTATAATGATGCTTGGACTTAGTAGAATATACTTGATAATTAGAGACAAGATTTGAGTGCCGCGAATGGGCAAAACCATGTGAACAGCTCACCACCCAGACTTTGAGGTTAACAGGACTGATTTCTGTCTGGAAATGCCACATATCACGCAAATTATTATTACCAAACCCTATGGAAATGAATGGGGAAATAAGAGAGAATTGGATCTCTTCAGTTAACTACATTTTATATAATTGGCATAATCCTCACTATTGTGCAGAAATCCCTCACTCCCTGCCTCTGTAGCCACAAGTTGGTCTGACCCTTTCCTAACTGATCTGCTTACGAGGAAGGGAAAGGTGATCTTTTTGCTTCACTTCAGTCCTTGAGCTCTTAAGCAGACTGATAAACTGGTCCTTGAGTGAGTAAAGTTTTAGTGCCCTGGATTTGACTCCTTCCATGTGCTGATTTTCCATGCTCTGTCCCTTCATGTTTTCTACAGATGCTTGTAAATCATTCGTCATCTCTATAGCTGACAAAGAAAGCAAGAGGAACTTTCACGAGTCAAGCAATACTCATTTTTTTGAAGGGTGAGTTTCCTTGCTCTACGTACTCTGTCTTGACAAGGACAGCAGCTGACCCTGCTCTGTGAATACTAAGAGAGACTGTTCGCAAGGCTTCCATGGGCAGAACCTGGGACCCCTGCAATGCTGAAGCCACAGAAATCCAGACACAACCTCTTGCTGAGGACCAAGTGTACTGGCAGGATGTGGCAGGGGTCCCGAGGCTGCAGACTTAATATGGGTGTCAGTGAGTCAAAGAGGGTGGTGGCCGAGGTCCTGGGTGAGTCCCAAAGGAATCCATTTTGATGCCGTAGGCTAAGAGAGGGTTAGAGACAGGAGAAAAGGGGAGGATGCTGGCTTAGAGCACAATCCCTGCTGAAATATTCTGGTTGGGATAAAGGGTTAAACTCCCTCAAGACTCCCTTTGGCCTTGACTGCCTACACTCCCAACCTACCCCCGCCACTTCCTCACTTTCCTAAGACGTCCCTTGTGCCGAATTCTTATTCAACTTCAAACTGACAAACTGTTTTTAATCTTTTCCTTCCATCCAGCCTGGAGATTGGGAAGCAAAAATCAATACCAGTTGGCAGGTGATCAAGCTGCTTCAGACTGGTGTGAGGAGAGAGCAGAGAGTGAGAGAGAGAGGACAGAAGGAGGAGGAGGGGGAGGGGGAGGAGGGCAACAGGAGGGGGTCTGAAGTGGGGGAGGAGTTTGACTAAGTACTGTGAATTACTGGCTGAGGGTCCAAAGACCTGCGGTTTCTCTGGCCTTGAGCAGGGGAGCTTGGGAATGCCATTAGAACAATTAGGTCAGGAGTTCACAGCTGTTGAGGTGCCTTTTGAGACAGAGCCACAGAGAATTTTTCTGACACTTGAACAGGAGAGAAACAGAACGGGGAGGGGGTGGGGGTGGGGGAGAAAGGGCAGAATGGAGAGAGAGAGAGAGAAGACTCAATCTTTCTGTAGTATTCTTTAAGTAGAGACTTGACATCAACACTACACCATGAGCTGATCGTTGCTTTAGAAAAGGAAATGGTATAAATATCTTCTTAATCAATTTAAAATAGTGTTTAGAATATTTTAGTGACTCTCAAGGATGGACCCATTGGCACTGGAGGCAGTAGGGAAAGATGCCCACCCACGCATCCCTAAACCCGATGACCCACGGTGGTTTCGCCTTCAGGCTGGTCAGAGACACAGGGCTGCCAGCTTCTCAATTATTGACATTTTTAAAGCTCTAATAAGGTGGTAGATTCTCACTTAACCAGAAGGAAGTTAGGGAATTTTGAAATAATAATCTTTCTATAGAAACTTCCAAGAACAAGATTAAAGTCTGAGTTATGTTTGCCACATTTTCTCCTAACACAGTACCTTAAAGGGATGCTATGTGCCCATATGCAGGGGGATGCAATCAAAATCTTAGATTTTAACTCAATATTTTCTTCCCAAATATCTCCTTTTCTTGACATTTAGACGTGGTATTGCCATTCTATGATCTCTCAGGGGAGGGGCAATATGGTAAGTAAAAAAAGGTGTTGGCTTTTGGGTTACTCTAAGTAGGAAAGCTTAGATTTTGTGGCAGACACAATCGCTCTGTGAAAAAGGTTTTTTCAATACCAAATGTCAGAGTTTTATCATAATAGCGGGGATAAACTCCTAGGCTGCCTTCTACCCCCATTTCTCCTGGGAGTGAAGATAGAAACACTTCCTAGGATGGGCCAGGGGTATTTTTTTTTTCATCTGGAGAAAAGGGGAGTTGTTGGGAAGCACTGTGTCCCCTGTCCCCTGTCAGCTCGGAATCTCTGGGTTTAAGTAGCTTCAAAGTATAGACTCAGATAACTTTGTGGATCTCAGAGCAGAAGAAAACAGTGCTTCACTTTCCAGCGTGTAGCCTGGTGAGGCTGCTTATTCGATATAGAAGTCTAAGCCAGCACATTGCTGAAACAGAAGAGTTATAAAGACTGAGAGGTATCTAGGAAAAGTGAAGATGGTGGCATAAAATTCAACTACCTATGTATGTATGGGCAAAAGCCATGTAGATAGAATTCTCAAACCCATAGCAAGAACTTGGAAAGTCTGAGAGAGGACCAGTAGCGGAAAAGGAACCTTGACATGCGGGAAATTAGGATTCATGGTGGGTGCCCAGGTGACCTGAGCTTACACAGGCGGGGACTCAGAAGATAAATTACCTGTTCTTTGGAGGAGAGTTAATGATACCCAGGGAGTTGCCTCCTCCTACCTCCATCTCCATTTCAGTGTGATATCTAAGTTCCTTCCTAACTTCCAGGACATGGGTCAAGTCTTAGAAGAAAGGAAGGAGAAGGAGATTCTTCAACTAGTCTCCTGGAGACTAATCAAAATTTGGAATTGACTCAGTTTAATTGAAAGTAAGTGAATTCTTACATTCACTATCATTACTATTATTATTGCATCAAGGAGAATTAGAGTTCATAGACATAAATAAAAATAAATTGCAAAAAAGAAAATTTCAGTTTGTGAGCCTGTCTATGACTACAAAATTTGAACTTGCCACTTCTACAACTAAGGAATAGTGTCAGACTTGATTCTTGGGTAATTTGTATCAACAGAACTAGCCCTAATTCCAGAAAAATAAAATACCAAGTACAATGCACATCTCTTTGTTTATAGTGGCCCTTAATATCAGACATGAATTTTGAGGAAAGTTGGATGGAATAATTTTCTAATTTGAGAGTTTGAGTTGAGGCTTTTTTCACCAATATTTTTTATTTCTGCAGAAATACAACAACATTTTAAACTGCCTTTTTTGGTAATCCATAGAGAACTAAGCATTGGGATCCTAGACTTATAACTTTGGAGCCCATTGAGGACACCTGCTCAAGATAGTGAGATGTTCACACTTGATAACCTCCTTTATAGACAGCTACATTATTACTGTTAGATAAAATATAGAAGAGACACTTAGATTTAAGCAACCTCAGAAATAAAGATGAAGAACCCAGCCATGCAGCAATGTAACAGAAATGAAAGTAGGTGAGGCTGAGTCCAAGTGCCTGCGAGGCCATGGATCTGGAAACAGGTATGGTGGATGGAGCAAGGTAACCAGAACTGTGCCCTGCTGGAGCCAGGCTCTCTATTTGAGAGTAGGGAAATGGAAGGGCATGCCACTAGTGAAAATCATCTTAAAAATCTAAAAATAAATACTGCTGACTGGGTCTTTAGCTTATATAAAGCTGCAGGTATAGAGAGGGTGCAGACAACCTTAAGAGTGTGACTTCATTACGCCCTCTTCATACTTTGTGACCGAATCTATCAAGTCGCGCAAATCACCATGAGATAGGAGCATTGAACTGGCATTATAAGACCTGCAGAGACTAGAGGCTTGGGAATGGGAGAGAAAGGAAACTATAAGAGAGATGGATAGAGTCATTGAGCCCAGACTTAAGAGATTTTAAGAAGGCAAGAAGGAAGAGATTTCCAGAAAACAAAAAGAGAAATTTCTAAACAAAAATTATAAACCATAGGAAGAAATCAAGTGCTAAGTGTTTTGGTTTGCTAAAGCTGCCAGAATTCAACATACCAGAAATGGGTTGGCTTTTACAATGGGATTTATTGTCTTACAAAGTTACAGTTCTAAGGCCATGAAAATGTCCCAATTAAGGCATCAACACGATGATACCTTCTCTGAACATAGGCTGCTGGCATCTAGGGTTCCTCTGTCAGATAGCAAGGCACATGGCTGATGTGTGCTGGCCCTTTGCTCCCCTGTTACTTTGCTTTCAGCTTCTGGTTCCAGTGGCCTCCTCTCTGAGCTTCTGTGGGTCCTCTCTTAGCTTCTCTGGGGCTTTTTTTCTCTCAGCTTTTTTCCGTCATTTATCCTTTTATAAAGAACTCCAATAAAAGGATTAAGAATCCCTTTGAATGATGTGGGTCACATCTCAATTGTAAAAACCTAACTGAAAGGTCCCACCCACAATAAGGCTACACTCAAGGAATGGATTAAAAGAATATGGCAGTTTCTGGAGCATATGACCTCTTCAAACCAACATACTAAAGTAGCTCAAATTGTTAATAATTAGAGCATTCACTTCCAATAGCATGAATTTCATAGAACAACAGTAATAAAACTTCAAGATAAATGTTATAATGCTCAAATGGAGGAATGAAAACAGCATTAAAATGAGAAAAGTATATTAAAAAAGAATTTTTAAGTGATATTGTTTAATATGAAAAGAACCGATCAAAACACATGTGATAAAGTATTAAACAAATTGAAATCATTTGAATAAAATTTCAATAGTCAGGAAATTCTAGTCAGGATGTAAAAAGAGAATTAATATATTGCAAAGGTTTACTGAGAATGCATTACAGAGAAAAGAGATGAAAAATACACAAAAGAGCAGTTCAAGACATGGAAGATAGAGAGGCTCTAATGTCATTTAACAGGAAAAGAGGATTGAAGAATGGTAGAGAACGAATAATTGAAAATATAAGAGCTGAGGCTTTTCCAGAACTGGGCAGTGGCCTGCATTTACAGATTGAAAGTATCATTTAATTGTTAAGCGTAATTGTCAAGCAATGAAAAGAAAATAAATAACAATTTTTTTCTGGTTAATACTTGGCACACAAAATGCCCCCAAATTTGGCAGTTTTGAAAAACCATTTTATTATGCTCATAAATTCAGTGGATCAGGAACCCAGACAGCAGCCAGAGAACAAGGATGGCTTGTCTCCACTCCGTGTTGTCTGGAACTGAAACTAAGACCACTTAGAGCCTGGAGTTGACCTTATGGTGGGGTCTGGATTTATCTGAAGTCTTACTCATGTGTCTGACCTTGGACTGAGATGATGCAAAGACTAGGACTGCCAGCCAAGACATTCTGCTGTGTCTCGTCCACGTGACTTGGCTTCCTAATAGCATGGTTGCCTCATGGTCATGAGATGGAATCTCCCGAGAGGGGGTCTCCAGAGAGTGTATATTCTTGGAGGACCTGCCAGAAGTTAGTCTTTTCTGACTTAGATGTGAAAATCACATGCATCACATCTCCGTCAGGATCATTCTTGCGGCAGGCAGATGTCCATGTACTAATTCTTGGAACTTGTGAATATATTTTATTTTACATGTTAAGGGGGAATTAAGGTTGCTAATCATATGACTTTAAAATAAGGAGATTATCTTGGCTATTTGGGTAGACAGGTCCTGAAATAGGGAGGAGGGAGACAGAAGAGTCAGCAACAGAAGGATTATATTGGGAGGAACACTTGACTAGTTATTGTGGATTTGAAGCTAAGGGATGTGAGCAGCCACTAGAAGCTGGAAAAGCAAGGAAAAAGATTCTTACCTACAACCTCCAGAAAGAAATACAGCCCTGCTGACTCCTTGATTTTAGCTTATTGAGATCCGTTTTGGATGTCTGATCTCAAGAACTGTTAGATTATAAATTTAAGTTACCAAATTATGGTAATTTATTACAATAACCAAAGGAAACATAAACACAACTTATCAATGGAAGTCATAACAAAATTTTTGGGTCATGTTTTAAAACTGCTCAAAGCTCCTTAATTTTTTAAGTTATGAAACTGCAGAATATCAGGCTTAAAGAAAAAAATATTAAAATTTACCTGGGAGGACAGATTACCTACAAAGAAGGTAGGTAATAGCCGAAGACTCAAATGCAGTGACAGTGAATATTTTCTGAATGCCGAAAGAAAACAGTAACCATCAACTTAGAATTTTATGTCAGCTAATATGTCTATTTGTGAAAGGAGGCAAAATATGAGAGAACATCTTCATGACTTCAGTTTATACAAGAACGTAAAAAAAAAACACTAGTTGTAAGAACAGTTTGATATTTTTGAGTTCATTAAAATTAAGCATTTACGTTTTTAGAAAGAAACTACTATGCAACTGAAAAGGCAAGAGAGAGACTATGGGAAGATATTTGCAAACCATACATTGATAGAAGTTTTGAATGTAGAATGTATAAAGTACTCCAATAAATCAACAAGAAAACAAAAAATCACATGAGGGGAAAAATGGGCAAAATACTTGAATAGGCATTTCACAAAAGGAGATATCTAGATGGCCAAAAAGCATGGGAAAAGCTGCTTAATATTATGACTTATTAGAGAAATGCAAATTGAAACTATAATGGGATACTAAAATGCAGAGAATTAGAATTCAAATTAAACAGTCCAGCATTTCCAAATGGTGGATGTGGTGCAAATAGACCTTCCCTACATTGTGTGTACGTTGCTGGTGGGGTGCGAATTGGCCCAATCATCCTTGACAAGTTTCCCACAATACATGCTAAATATAAATATATGTCTACCCTATGACTCAGTAGTTCTGTCTAGGTATAGCCCCAAGAGAAATGAGTACATATGCACACCAAAAGACATGTACAAGAATTTTTTTGCAACTTTATTCAAAACTAACCCCAAATTGGAACGAATCCAAGTGTCTATCAAGAGTAAAATGGATAAAAATATTGTAGTGTATTCCTAAGAAATACTATGCAGCAATAGCAAAGAATGAACTAAGGCAGCATTCAACAACATGGATGAATCTCACAGGCACAGGAAAGAGTAAGAGAAGTCTAAGAGAAGAAACCAATAAAAAAGAAGCAAAGACAACGGGCAGTGAACAAAAACTACAAATAAGGAGTCTAGAAATGAGTCCAAACGTACCTGTAGTAATATTAAATGTAAAAGGAGTAAAACCAACTATTAAAAATAGTTTCTATCAGTTTGAAATAAAAATATGCTGCTTATATGAGATACACTAAACCATAATCATAAGGGGATTAGAATAAGACATATGGAGAAAATATTAAGGAAAAGAAAACGGGTGTCATAATGATAGATTTTAGTAATAGGATTTAAGGTAAAGAGATAAAATGAACTCCATTTGGAGGCTCTACCTCCTTATACACTAATTGTGGGAGTGTACATTGGTAATCACCTAAGAGTACAATTTAATCCTGTAGCAGATGCTGTCCACACCCCATGCATATCCCCCGACCTTATATTTCAGCACACACCTGCCTGACATTCAGCTGCCAGCAAGGGCTTTCTTTGGCTGCTGAAGTCTACTTTGCCCCTAAAAGTGTCAGGGACTTAACGTTCTCAACCCATGACGAATGGGCTTTGGTGTGTGCATACTCCAGTTTCCTTTTCCCTTTAGTGGAATAGCCCTGAGGTGTGTGTTTTACACTGGTTTTCAGTGTTCCTCAGTGGCATTAAGTTACCCCATAACTTGTTTGATCATGCACCTTTTATTTGCTGCTTTCACTACCTTGTCTCACCTACCATTCCCTTATTGATGTTTCCTGGGATCATCTCGCAAATAAATTATGTGCACTTGAATTTCTGCTATTAAGCTTTATTTCCAGAGGAATCCAACAGGCACATTTCAGTGAGGTTGAGTATGCACAAACTCATGTAAATATCCTGGAGAAACTCCAGCACCTGTGCACAAGAGGATATAAACAAAATGGTCACTGCTTTATTGTCTATAATTGGGGAACATCAGAAACATCTTAAACAGCCATCATTGGAGAATGGATGAAGAAATCCTGGTACATTATTAAATGAAATGGAATAACCCTGAGCTGCCAGTACCAACAAGGATACATGTATGTAATAGAAAAGTCTAAAAAATGCTTTAGAATAACAATTCCTTCCAGGAATATGGTTAGGAAGGGTGGATTGGTGGCTTTAGTTTCATATTTTATTTGTTAAAAATTGTCTGTAGAAAATATAAAAAATTATTAAGAGTCTTTGAAACTGGGTATTTACTGATAATTCAATACTCCACATTACTTTTGTATGTTTGAAATTTTTTTAATATAAAAATTACAAGGGGTGCAGCTCAAAAGTTCAAACAGAAGGCTAATTATTAAGAAGAAATGCTCATCTCTTTGGGACTTAAATTCCTTCCTGGCCTAAAGTTAGATTCAAACTTGGTTTTGCCTTTAAGTCATTAGACGTCTGTAGATTCCAGGGGAGTGTGCAGGTCTCTTTGAAACTACCTTAGTCCTGAAAGGTAAGAAAAACCAAGGGAGAAACAAACTCAAAGGTTGGAAATCTTGGCCCTGCTTTAAATAGGTAACTCACACTGAGATATTTCCTGGACTGAAATTTTAGGACTTTATTGGCAGGTCTGGTTCAATTATGTGGGATAATAACGTCTTCTGACCGAATCTACATCAAAGATAACAACATATCTAAAAATGAGCCTATTTTTCATTTTCTTTCCTCCCCCTCCTGTTTTTCTGACCATCCTCTCTGCCTGGGTGACATCACATTTTACCTGACATTCTTCCTTTGCTTTCTGTCTTACTTACGTACTCCAGTTGATAGGCCACCAAGTTCCTAACCTACTTTTTAAATGTCCCTTGAATTAATCCTCTCCCCAGCAATCCAATAATCAAATAGTATGTCTTCTATCACACCTCATAATCTCCCACTTTAGCTATTGAACTCCTATGGCACAGGGGATGCCTCTCCTCGGACTCACTATTTGTCATACCCACAGAACCACCCCTAATCTGGCCCTGAGATATTCTCAGGTGGACTACTCCACCCAAACTCTTTCTGTTGGGGTCCCTTCTCCTTAGTTCACTTAAGCAGGATCCCTTTTAAGTTGACTCAGGCCAGCTCCCTACGAGAGGGTCAACATCTCATATCCCAAAACATGCACACCTCCTTCATTGTTGGTGAAAGTGCATCTGGCTTCTGGTGCAGCTACCTCTCTTCTCTTTCTCTTTAGGCAAGCAAACATTTCATCTTCAGTTCTTCCTGGATACCCCATACTATAGAGGAATCTAGTTATGCTCCCTAGGGGCATCGCTGAAGTCCCTTCTCTCTCTCTAGGTTTACTGTGCAAGGACAGTATTTCCACTCACCCCCCCAGTGCTGGTAAGGGTGAGACAACTGTATAGCAAGCAGGAACTCTGCAAAGAATCAGCTCTCCAGGTCTCTTTTACTTCAGGTTACTTATTAGAAAGGGTAGAGTGAGCAATAAAGTAAGCGTTGTAATGAAAATTAAATCCCCAAGGTAGGAAATGTTCTGCCGGTTATTGTTTGTTGGTTATAAAGAAATATATTGAATACTGCCTAAGCATCATATTTCTTGGTGTCCTGTGACCAAACGACATCACTAAAATCTGCTCTCAACCATGTAGGGGAACATTTTAGTATTTTGAAATTTGGTCAATCAGCCAACACATTTTCATTTGTTCATCCATAATGTTTGTTGACCTCCTTCTGTGTGTCACACACATGGGTACAAAGAGGACTAGGATATTTTCCATGTTATTGAGAAGTTCTCAATGGTATTTGCTGTCATAGAGCTATAGGAGTTCTGAGAAAGAAGTACACAATTCTTTCTAAATCATTTGCAAAGATTTTCTGGAGGAGTTAATATTTGATATCTTTAGGCCTTTATCTGAAGAAAAAAACTCTAAGTATTGCATATGCTTCCCTCTTCTTCAAAGCTAATATCATTGGAAGCATAGTCTTAACTTGTTTACGACCAGTTCATTCCTTAACTCACTGCAATCAGGTTTTAGTCCCATCTCTTCAATGATACTAGAAAAGGTCAACAATGGTCTCCTAATCACCAAGCTTAATGGGCTTTTTTTTTTGCATGGGCAGGCACTGGAAACTGAACCTAGGTCTCCAGCATGGCAGGTGAGAACTCTCCCTGCTGAGCTACCATGGCTCGCCCCCCAGTGGGCTTTTAATCATCCACTTCTTACTTGACCTTCCTCTGATATGTGACACTATTGATCATTCCCTTCTTGAAAGTTCCTCCAACTTTGACTTCTACAACAGTTTCATTTCTTGTTCTCAGTTTTCTTCACATATCTTTCATTATATCTTAGTTTCTCAAGTTAAATCCTCTTTTACCCATCCCATAAATATTAACGATCCAGGATTTGGTCCTTGCTCAGCTTTTCTTCTTGCTTTATACTCAACCATTTTCATAGCCTCAACTATCTCCTATACAATGATGTATTTTATGACTAAATTTCTAGCCCATCCCTGTCTTATTTCTAAGCCAATATAACTATGCACATCTTCAATTGAATTTCTTGCAAGTGTCTTAAAATAAATATATCCCATATTGAACTTAACCCTACCTTTATCCTTAAACATGCTCTTATTCCTATGATCCCTATTCACCAGATAGTACCAGTCACCCAAACAAATCCTGAGAGTCACTGGACACCTCCTTCTCCTTCAACCTCCAATTTCAGTCACTCACTAAATCTAGAAAATTCTACTTCTGCATTGTCTTTGCATCAAATATTTCTATCTTTACTACAATTTCTTCATTTCAGACAGTCATCATTTCTTGACTGAAGCGTAGCTTAATTTCTTATCTCTAATCTTTTTCTCACCCTTTTAAAGAAGTTTTTTTATTGTGAATTATAACCTATATAAAAAAGGGAAAGAAAAAGCAATAATTTTCAAAGTACACTGCAACAAGCAGTTACAGAGCAGACTTTCAGAGTTTGTCACGGGCTAGCATTCTGCTATTTTAGATCTTTCCTTCTGGTTCCTCCACAACACTGGAGGCTAGAAGAAATAGCGATATAGTGATTCAGCAGTCATACTCATTTGTTAAATCCTATTTTCTCTGTTATTACTCCTTCTTCTCCTTTAATTCTTCTCCCAATCTATAGGAATCTTTAGGCAATGCCTATTCTTTTTCATATTGAGTATGGTGTTGACACTAAAGGCTGGGGGTATGTAATTAGTTGCTATAATATTGGAGTGGCTGGTATCTCTGAGTTTCAGAATTTATCTGGCCTAGGAACTCCCAGGAAATTATAGGTTTCAGGAAAAAAACTTTGTGCATGAAACTTCTATACAGTTGCAGTTCGAGCCCTAGGTGCTTTTAAGATTTAACAACAGTGATGATGATTAGGGTTTAGCAAACCATGGCAATGAGCACTTAACTGAAGCTCACATAACCATACCCTCCTCCACAATAGCCTCTTGATTCTATTCGATCTCTCTTAGGCAATGAGGCCTTATTTTATTACACTTCTTTCCCCCTTTTGGTCAGGAGGGCGTTGCCAATCCCACAGTGCCAGGGCCAGTGTCATCCACAGGAGTCGAGCTCCATGTTGTCAGAGAGACTTTCATCCCTGAATATCACGTCCCATGTAGTGGAAAGGGTAATGGTATTCTTTGCAGAGCCAGGCTTAGAGAGAGAGCGGCCACATCTGAGCAACAAAAGAGGTTTCCTGGGAGCAACTCTTTCCATTTGTTCTGTGCCTTTCAATGTCCTTCCTTTTGGTAGCTGCACATATTCCATCATTTAAATGTACCACAGTTCACCATTCTGCTTTTCAGAATTTCCAGGAAAATGCCAGTGTTACCCACAGAGCTCAGTGTCTCAGAATCTAGGATTCTGAATCTAGGATACTGCTCTATGAGAACAGAGGCAGAGATTTAGTATGTCTAGAACCTAAACTTTCTGTAGCACACAATCTAAATCAACCTGTCTGGATAGCTACTTAAACCCAAATTCCTGGAACCCAAAACAGAACTGAAGTTATAGGTACTCTTAGCTTCTTCACTACAGAAATAAGCTTCATGAAGCAAGCATCAAAATCAAGGGCTTGGCCTATTTTCTTTGGAATCCTGATTGGTTGAGAGGGTATCCAGGGTTTCCCAGAGAGGAAAGTTTAATAGCTCCATATATATATATATATACAAAAAATATATATAAAATATATATATATATATATATATATTTTTTCTCTTCCACCCCTCAAGGTACTCTACCAATACTTTATAATTATCAACCCACCATAGTCTGGGATGTATTCAGGTATCACATTAAGCTAAACAGAATTACAAGGCCTCGTTCTGTTTTGGGTTCCAGGAATTTGGGTTTAAGTATCTATCCAGACAGGTTGATTTAGATTGTGTGCTACAGAAAGTTAAGGTTCTAGACATACTAAATCTCTGCCTCTGTTCTCATAGAGCAGTGAAGGTCTAGAGTATATACGCTTTCATCTTTTACCCTGAATTCTAATTTACCTTAGTTCCAGCCAGATTGGGATTTTTTTTTATCTCTAATTGAGGCCTGATGCCTTTTCCGGTTACTTTAATGGTTACTGTAAATGGCTATGCTAATTTTCAGGGCTGCAGCACTCCATTTCTGAGTGTAAGGTATCACACAGTTACTTGAAGTTCCAGGGAAATACCAGCTGGTATCCACAGAGATCAGTGTCTCAGAATCTAGGAATACAGTTACAACTTCAGACTAAGTGTGGCTGCTATAAGAGCTTATAAAGGTTTACAATTTAGGTTCCAATCATCTTATAAGTATTTTGCATATTTGATCTTTTTTTCTGGCTTATTTTTCACAGCACATTGTGCCCAAGGTTTTTTCCATTTGTTCTGTGCCTTTCAATGTCCTTCCTTTTGGTAGCTGCACATATTCCATCATATAAATGTATCACAGTTCACCATTCTGCTTCTCAGTCTTTGTATCCTTTGACTCCCTCCATCTATTGGGCATAATGGATAATGTCCAAAATAAGCAAACTATGTCTTACAGTATCCTAACTAGGATTTGCAATCAATAGCACTCTCAATTTTAGACAAAGAACTGACAAAGTCTCAACAAATACCATTGAACTCCCCCCTACCCCCAACAATTGCCCCTGGTAGTGCTGTGGTACTGTTGATGTCTTCCTGTTAACTCTAGGCCATTGCATGCATTTTTGGTTCCCCTCCTCTACTATTGACTCCTTGTCAAATGTCAAATCTTTGAAATGGAGAACTTATTGCTGTAGATTTAATCATTGGGATACATGGCACTATACATCCTCTTTCCATCATATTCACCTTCAATATGGCAATGTTATTTATAACCCCACTAATTAGTTACTATCCTTTCTATCCATTCCCTTGCACTTAAGTTCAACCTCTTTGGGTAGCCTTTCCCCCATTTCCAGCTTCTGTGTACCTCTAAGTCTGCTATATTCTACAGTGTAACCTCTGAGATTACCTTCACCAAAGTCATAGTAGAAAAATCATATAATATCTGTGCTTTTGTGTCTGACTTATTTCACTCAACATTATGTCTTCAAGGTTCATCCATGTTGTCATATGCCTCATTTCATCTTATTACTGCATAATATTCCATCATATATATACACCACATTTTGTTTATCCACTTGTCAATTGATGGGTACTTAGATTGTTTTCTTCTTTTGGCAATTTTGACTAGTGCCGCTATGAACATTGGTGTAGAAATGTCTGTTCATGTCACTGCTTTCAGCCCTTCTGGGTATATATGGAGTATTGGAATTACTGGGTCCTAGGGCAACTCAATATTTAGTTTTCTGAGGATCACCAACTGCTTTCCACAGTAACAGCACCATTATGCACTCCCACTGACAGTGAATAAGTGTCCCAATTTCTCCCCATCCTCTCCAACATTTGTAGTTTTCTGTTTGCTTAATAGCAGCCATTCTTATATGTGTGAGGTGATATCTCATTGTCTTTTTATTTGCATTTCTCTTGTAGCTAATGAAAATGAGCATTTCTTCATGTGCTTTTTAGCCATTTGTATTTGTATGTATGTTTCTAGGAATTTGTCCATTTCATCTAAGTCATCTAGTTTGTTGGCATATAGTTGTTCACAATATTCTCTTATGATTTTTAAAATTTCTTCAGGATCCATGCTAATGATCCCCTTCTCGTTTCTGATTTTGTTTATTTGCATCATCTCTCTTTTTATCTTTGTCAGTCTAACCAGGGGTGGTCTGTGTTGGTTTGAAATGGTTGTATAACCTAGAAAAGCCACGTTCTTTCATCCTCATTCAATAATATTGGGTGGAATCTTTTTGACTAAGTTGTTTCCATGGAGATGTGGGTGGGAACTTTTGATTGATGATTTCCATAAAGATGTGTTTCAACCCATTCAAAGTGGGTCACTTACTAGAGTCCTTTAACGGGGAACATTTTGGAAAAAGTTTCAGAGCCCACACAGCCAGACACTTCTGGAAATGAAGAAGGAAAATGCCCCCGGGGGAGCCATTTTTTTTATTGTGAAAGATAACATTTATACAAAAAAAAAGCAATACATTTCCAAGTACATTTTAACAAGTAGCTATAGAACAGATTTTAAAGTATGGTATGGGTTTTTTTTTCAGTTCTATGATTTTTCATTTTTCCTTCTAGCTGCTCCAAGACACTGGAGAGCAACAGAAATATCAATACAATGATTCAACAGTCATACTCATTTGTTAAATCCTATCTTCTCTGTTATATTCCTCCTTCTCTTTAAATAACTGTCGTGGTCAGGTTAATGTGTCAATTTGGTCAGGTGGCAGTACCTGTTTTTCTTGTTGAGCAAGTGCTGGCCTTTCTGTTGCTATGAGGACATTTCATAGAATTAAATCATGATCACGTCGGCTGCAGTTACAGCTGATTCCATATGTAATCAGCCCAGGGGTAGGGTCTTCTGCAATGAGTGACACTTAATCTAGTCACTGGAAGCCTTCCTGCTTTGGCCGGTGAGCCTCTCCTGTGGAGTTCATACAGACCCTCCATCAGAGTCATCAGCTTCATAGCCTGCCCTGAGGATTTTGCATTCCACATTCCAGTGTGACCTCTCCACTCTATATGAACTCTCTCAGCCACTGATACCTTATTAGTTACACTTCTTTTTCCCCTTTTGGTCAGAATGGCATTGTTGATCCCATGGTGCCAGGGTCAGTCTCATTCCTCATGCCACCAGGAAGACTTGCACCCATGGATGTCATGTTCCACGTAGTGGGGAGGGCAATGGTTTCAATTGCAGTGTTGGGCTTAGAGAGAGAAAGGCCACATCTGAGCAACAAATGAGGTCCTCCAGAAGTAACTTTAAGGCATACCTATAGGTAGGCTAAGCTTCTTTGCTATGTACATAGGCTTCACAAAAGCAAGCCTGAAGATCAAGGGCTTGGTCTGTTGATTTGTGTATCCCTAATGTCTGGTGCAGTACCTGGGGTTTCCCCAGTGGTAAAGTTTAATAGTTTCATAATCTTTCTCCCATTCTTCAAGGGACTTTGCCAATGCTTTTGGGTTATCTGCTTGATATACTCTGGGATGTATCCAGGCATTACATTAAGCTATACAGGATTAAAGGCTCTCATACTTACTCTGGGCTCCCTGTGTTTGGATTGCTTAAATGATCTATCCAGACAAGTTGAGTTGGATTATGTGCTACAGAAAACCTAGGTTCTGGACATAGTAACTCTTTATTCCTTTGGTCTCAAAGAATAGGTGAAATTCTAAATTCTAAAAGAGGCAATGTCTTCCTTACCCCTGTATTCTTAATTACCATAATCCTGACCCGATTGGCTTCATTCTTATCTCTAAGTACCAGGTT
The DNA here is from genome assembly GCF_023851605.1 of Tamandua tetradactyla. NCBI lineage: Eukaryota > Metazoa > Chordata > Mammalia > Pilosa > Myrmecophagidae > Tamandua > Tamandua tetradactyla. Next base: position 17,469,248 of record NC_135330.1, on the reverse strand, counting down.
ATACATATGTAAAACAGCTCCTCAAAATCCAGAAATAGCGATTACCCCCTTGAACTAAATATGACTGCTATAAGAGCTTACAGTCTAGGCCCCAGTTTTCCTATATGTTTTTTCTAAATGGGATCAAGTAATATTTGCTCTTTTGTTTCTGGCTTATTTTACCTCACCAAATGTCTCACAGGTTCATTTACATTGTTGTATGTCTCACAACATCATTACTTTTTGCAGCAACACTGTGTTCAATCATTTGTTTACACCATCGTTTGCCAATCTACTTCTCAGTCAGTGCATCTTTCAGTCACCTCTATCTACTGGGCCTCATGTATAATGTCCAAAGTCAATAGTTCATCAACACCCTCAATTCTGGATAATTTCATTGTTCCCAAGAGAAGATCAATGAACATAACCTCACCAAATGGAAAATCCAAACCTCCCCCTAACTCTTGTCCCTCCGCCCATTATGGACCCCTGGTATTGCTGTGTAATGTTGATGTTTTCCTGTTAAACACAGCCCAAGCATGCAATATTTTCCCCCCTATTCCCTGAAATTAAACATTCTTTGTATAAAACTAGTACCTTTGCAGTAGTTCATGCAAGAACTTATTTATATTTGTAGTGTTAATTGGTGTGACACAGGAGTCTATACAACCCCTTTCAATCATGTTCACCCTCAATATGGTAATATTACTAATAGACTCATTAGTGAACCACAATCACTTCTGTCTATTCTTGGGGCAGACATTTTGAAACAAGAACCTAAAGACCCTAGCAGATGCCAGTCATGTACCCTCCCAGCTGACAAAGGTGTTCCAACCCGATTGGCCTTTCTTGAATCAAGATATCTTTCCATGGATGCCTTAATTTGGACATTTTTATAGCCTTAGAACTGTAAACTTGTAATTTAATAAATTCCCTTTTCAAAAGGTGTTACATTTCTGGTATGCTGCATTCTGGCAGCTTTAACAAACCTAGACGGTCCATCAATTTTATTGATTTTCTCAAAGAACCAAATTTTGCTCTTTGGATACTTTTTTTTTTAGTTCTCCAGTTCATTTATTTCTGCTTCAGTCTTTGTTATTTCTCTTCTTTTATTTGCTTTGGGGTTAGTTTGCTGTTCTTTCTCTAATTTCTCTGTTGAGAAGTGAAGTCCTCAATTATTTTTCCTTGTTCTTGTTTTTTAATACAATCATTTAGGGTAATAAATTTCCCTCTCAGCACTGCCTTTGCCATATCCTATAAGGTTTGATATATTGTATTCCCATTATCATTTGTTTCCAGATATTTACTGAATTCCCTAGCAATTTCTTATTTGACCCACTGATTATTTAAGAGTGTTATTAAATCTCCATATATTTGTGTAAGCTCTGTTTCTTTGGTGATTATTAGTTTCCCGTTTCATTCCACTGTGGTCAGAGAAATTGCTTTGGATAATTTCAAGCCCATTAAATTTATAAATACTTCTTCTGTATCCCAATATATGATCTATCCTGGAGAATATTCCATATGCACTAGAGAAGAATGTATATCCTAGCATTTTGGGATATATGTCTATTAGGTCTGATTCATTTATCACACTGTTCTGTTTCTCTATTTCCTTATTGTTCCTCTGTCTAGTTGTTCTATCTATAGTAGAGAGTGGTGTATTGAAGTTTACTACTATTACTGCTGAAATGTCTATAGCTCCCTTCAGTTTTGCCAGTGTTTGCCTTATGTATTTTGGAACTCCTTACCTGGGAGCATAAACATTTATGAGTGTTATTTCTTCTTGGTGAATTGTCCCTTTTATTAATATGTAGTGTCCTTCATTGTCTCTTATGATGTCTTTACTTTTAAGGTCTATTTTATCTTATTAGTATAGCTGCTCTTGCTTTCTTTTGTTGTAGCTTGCATAGAACTTTTTTTCTATCCTTTCATTTTCAATCTATTTGTGTCCTTGGGTCTAAGATATGTCTCCTATAAACAGCATATAGATGGATTATATCTTTTAATTCATTCTTCCAATTTTTATTGTTGAATTGGTGAGTTTAGTCCATTAACATTCAAAGTTATTACTGTAAAACAATTCTTGAAAGTACTATCTTAACTTTAGTTTTTATTTTCCAGATCTATATATTCTTTCCCCTGTCTCTCTTTTTATCCTTTAAATTACTCTTACTGGTATGTTTCAATTCGGTGCCCTCCTCCACATCTCCCCTTCCTGTCTTTTTTATTTCCCAGCTGACAGGATTCCCATTAGTATTTCTTATAGGGCATGTTTGTTGACTAGCTCTCTCAGTCTTTGTTTGTCTTTGAAGATTTTAATCTCTTCCTCAGTTTTGAAGGACAACATGATAGAACAAAGAATTCTTGTCTTTTCAGGATGTTCTAGTTTGCTAGCTGCTGGAATGCAACACACCAGAGATGGATTGGCTTTTAATAAAAGGGGATTTATTTTGTTGGTTCTTCAGAGGAAAGGCAGTTAACTTTCCACTGAGGTTCTTTCTTATGTGGAAGGCACAGGATGGTCTCTGCTGGTCTTCTCTCCAGGCCCCTGGGTTCCAACAACTTTCCCTGGGGTGACTTCTTTTTGCGTCTCCAAAGGCCTGGGCTTAGCTGCAAGTGCTGAGATGAGGAATGCCGAGCTGCTTAGCTGTGCTACATTGGCTCTCTCATTTAAGCACCAGCCAATTAAGTCAAACGTCACTCATTGCAGCAGACACGCCTCCTAGCCGACTGCAGATGTAATTGGCAACAGATGAGGTTCACGTACCGTTGGCTTATGTCCACAGCAACAAGATTAGGTATGCTCACCTGGCCCAGTTGACAGCTGAATCTAACTAACACACAGGATCTTAAATATATCACACCACTGCCTTCTTCATTCCATGGTGCCTGTTGAGTATTTCATACTCAGTCTTCTGTGTTTTTCCTTGTATGTAGATCACTTTTCTCATGCTGCTTTTCAGGACTTTCTGCTTCACTTCAATATTTGGCAGTTTGCGTAGTATGTGTCTTGGAGTAGGCCTATTTGGATTTATTGTATTTGGGGTTCACTGGGCATTGCTGATTTGCATATTTATGTCTTTTAAGAGTCGGGAAGTTTTTCCTGATTATATCTTCAACTAATCCTCCCAGCCCTTTATTCTTCTATTCTCCTTCTGGAACAACAATTATTCTTATATTTGTGCACCTTTTGTTGTCCATCATTTCCCTAAGATCTAGTTCTATTTTTTCCATTTGTTCTTTTGTGCACTCTAGGTCAGTTGTTCTGTCTTCTAGTTCACTTATTCTTCCTTCTGTTTCTTTGAATTTGCTGTCGTGTGTCTCTAGTATATTTCTAATTTGGTCTACTGTATCTTTCATCTCTGTGAGATATGCCATTTTTCTATTTAATCTTTCAAGTTCTTCTTTATAGTCTTCTAGTATCTTGTGATATCCTTTATTTATTTTTTTATTAATTAAAAAACAACAAACAAAACATTAAGATATCATTCCATTCTACATATATAATCAGCAATTCTCAATATCATCACATAGTTGCATATTCATCATTTCTTAGAACATTTGCATCGATCCAGAAAAAGAAATAAAAAGACAACAGAAAAAGAAATAAAATGATAACAGAGAAAAAAATAAGATTATACATACCATACCCCTTACCCCTCGCTTTCATTTATCACTAGCATTTCAAACTAAATTGACTTTAACATTCATTCCCCCTATTATTTTTTATTCCATATGTTCTACTCTTCTGTTGATATAGTAGATAAAAGGAGCATCAGACACAAGGTTTTCACATTCACAGAGTCTCATTGTGAAAGCTGTATCATTGTTCAATCATCATCAAGAAACATGGCTACTGGAATACAGCTCTACATTTTCAGGCAGTTCCCTCCAGCCTCTCCGCTACATCTTGAACAACAAGGTGATATCTACTTAATGCATAAGAATAAACTCCAGGATAACCTCTCGACTCTGTTTGGAATCTCTCAGCCATTGACACTTAATCTCATTTCACTCTCCCCCTTTGGTCGAGAAGGTTCTCTCAATCCCTTGATGTTAATTCTCAGCTCATTCTAGGGTTTTTCTCAGTCCCTTGATGCTGAGTCCCAGCTCATTCTAGGATCTCTGTCCCACATTGCCAGGAAGGTCCACACCCCTGGGAGTCATGTCCCATGCAGAGAGAGGGAGGGTGGTGAGACTGCTTGTCATGTTGGCTGGAGAGAGAGGCCACATCTGAGCAACAAAAGAGGCTCTCTTGGGGGTGACTCTTAGGCCTAAATTTTAAATAGACTTGACCTGTCCTTTGTGGGGTTAAGTTTCATACGAACAAACCCCAAGACTGGGGGCTAAGCCTATAGCTTTAGTTGTGCACACTGCTTGTGAGAATATCAAGAATTCAACTTGGGGAAGTTGAATTTCTCCCCGTTCTCACCATTCCCTGAAGGGGGCTTGCAAATACTTTTCCACTCACTGATCAAATCACTCTGGGATTTATCGGGGCATCATTCTGGACAAACCAACAAAATCTCATGTCCTACCTGAGATTCCAAGTACTTGTGATGTTCAATCAAACTATCTACATAAGTTATATTAGGAAATGCTCTAGTCAAAATCTAAATTTTGTAACAAATAAACGTTTTTTGCTTTAGTCTCACACATAAGGTGACATTTTAAAATATTAATTACCATCTATTTTCAGCATCCTGCAATAATGACATTCCTTTGTTCTTCCTCATGCAAAAACATTTTTAAAATTTGTACATTGTACATTTCACTATTATTATACACTCTAGGCATTCCTAGATTATACCATCTTGATCTTTAACATCTATCTTTCTTTCTGATTTCATTTATGTCCCCAGCCCTCCTCCCTCTATCATTCTCACATGCAGCTTCATTCAGTGTTTTAACATAATTGTATTACAGTTAGGTAGTGTTGTGCTGTCCATTTCTGAGTTTTTGTATCCAGTCCTGTTGCACAGTCTGTATCCCTTCAGCTCTAATTACCCAATATCTTACCCTATTTCTATCTCCTGATGGTCTCTGTTACCAGTGACATATTCCAAGTTTATTCACTAGTGCCAGTTCATATCAGTGAGACCATACAGTATTTGCCCTTTCGTTTTTGGCTAGTCTCACTGAGTATAATGTTCTCTAGGTCCATCCATGTTGTTACATACTTCAAAAGTTTATTCTGTCTTAAAGCTGCATAATATGCCATCATATGTATATACCACAGTTTGTTTACCCACTCGTCTGTTGATGGACATTTTGGCTGTTTTCATCTCTTTGCAATGTAAATAATACTGCTATAAATATTGGTGTACAAGTGTCCGTTTGTGTCTTTGCCCTTAAGTCCTCTGAGTAGATACCTAGCAGTGGTATTGCTGGGTCATATGGCAATTCTATATTCAGCTTTTCGAGGAACCGCCAAACTCCTTCCACATCGGCTGCACCATTTGACATTCCCACCAACAGTGAATAAGTGTGCTTCTTTCTCCACATATCCAAACTATCCTTTATTTTTTTAAATAAATATCCTTGAATAATTGTGCAATAATCTGTGTCCCCTCGAGTGTTTTGACTTGGTCATTTGGCTGGGACATTTCTGCTTGGATCTTCACATGATTGTCTTTTCTGTTTTGTTTGGGGCATTTGATTTTCTTAATAAGGTTATTTTGCAAGTCGGTTTCCTTCACTTGTCTAAAGTTTTGTATTTACTTGGTTTTGTGTTGATGGTTCTCTTTTGCACTTGGTTTGTCAGTAATTTCCTGCCAAACCAAGGTCCAGACTTCATGTGGGGGGTACAGTTCTACTTGAGGTTCTTTTAAAAGCTAGGCAGGAGTGCATGGGTAATTCAGTGGCAGAGCTCCTGCCTGCCATGTGGGAGGCCTGGGCTTGATTCCTAGCCCATGAACCCCCCCAAAAATTAAACTGAAAGTTAAAAATTAAAAAAAAACACCCTACATACCTCATCAGTAGTAGGTCTGAAGTCAGAAGGAGACACGTCAAGGCATATTGGGAATGAACTCAAACCGGTGTCCACAGAAGGGAGAGAAAATAAAAATAAAAGAATAAATATACAAATAAAAAATAAATAGTACCACTAGTAGTACTAATATAAAAATTTGGAAAAATATGTATTTTTAAAAAATCCTTAACAGTTAAGGAGTTTGTCAGACAGCACTTACCAATTATTCCCAGCAGGTGGCACACCTGAGGCACCTCCTTCCCTCAGGCCCACTCCTCCCTGACTGCAGCAGCAGCATCTGGGGAGAGGGCATGCACAGTGGGGAGGCATCCCTCCTGGCACATGGCGGAAGGACGGCCAGTACCTGGACAGGGGAGACAATCGCATAGGACAGGGGAGACAATTGCATCACCTGAGGGAGCAGTTGATCGCAGTGCTCAGGACTCTGCAGATGTGCTGTTCACTGCTCCCGAAAGGATGGCTATTTTCAGTGCCTAGCTGGGTGACTGCTCCCAGCGCCAGGGGTGCAGCTTTTCATGGTGGATGGCTAGGCCTGCCTCTGGGCTCCCTATGGTCACTGATGGCTGTGAAACCATGTGGGGAGTCCTCCCCAACCAGCAGCTGGGGCAAGCTGGAGTAGAGGGATGGTGAGTTCCCTCAGTTCCACACTTCCCTATGTGGGGCTGCCCACCCCCAGGGCAGGTGATCTGACACACCTGCTCTCCCTGTCCTGGTCTTCCCCCTCCTCACTCCTCCCTGTGAAATACTGAAGCCCCTCTTCAGTCATTCATTTCCCAGGGCTGCAGTCAGTCATTGTTTCCCCATCCCCTATCTTGTTCTGTGGAGCAGGGGTGAATCCAGCCTATCCTACTCCACCATCTTCCAGGAAGTTCTCTTACCTCTAATCTTGCATTTAGACTAATTCTTCTAAAATACAAATCTTATCATACTAATTTGCTGCTAAAAACCCCTCCAATTTCATACTAAGTCCCAATTCCTTAATATGTCGTTTTAGTTTCCTGTGGCCACTTTAACAAATTGCCACAAATTTGGTGGCTTTAAACAACAATTCATTTTCTCACAGTTCTGGAGGCCAGAAATCCAAAACAAAGATATTGGAGAATCTGTTCCTTTCTCTTCCAGCTTCTGATGGCCGCAGGCATTCCTTGTTGTTCTTGGCTTGTGGCTGTATCACTCCTGTCACTGCCCCTGTGGTCACATTATCTCCGTCTCTTTGTGTTTATCAAAATTCCTTCTTTCTTACTATACACTATGATGTACTAAATGCTCCACCTGTATAATCCTGGATGATCTCTTCATCTCAAATTCTTTAATTTAATTGCAACCACAAAGACCCTCTTCCCAAATGAAGTAAAACGCACAGGTTCTGATGATTAAGACATAAATATATTTTTGAGCCAGCCATTTTTCAACAAAACGTGTCATGCAAGGCTTTCCCTGATGTGGCTCTGCTTTCTTCTCTAATTTTGCATCTTGTTATGCTGCAGTTTTGCATGGTATTTCAGTTTGAGTTGATTGGTAGTGTTATTCCATGAATAAGCATTTACTCCCTTTGTCCTTCAAATCACTTTCTTTCACCATCATCTCATCGCATTAGGCTGGTGAGAAACTACACCAGTTTTAGAACATTAAATCCAATGACATCTCATTTTAGAACAACAGCTGACCCTCCACCAGCAAACATGGTCACAGACTCTTTCGTGCCTTTCCTGCTCTCTCCTATTTCCTTCTAACTAGACTTCTTTTTTTCTTATCAGAAAATACTTTTATTTAATTCATTTATTTATATACCGTCTCTATCAGTGTGGCAAGCAGGAGAATATCCTGTCCCCCAAGATATCCATTCCTTGACTTCAGTATCTATAACTATGTTAGATTAAATGGCAAAGAGAAATTAAGGGTACTGATGAAATTAAGCTTGCTAATCATTTCTAAATTGGGAGATTGGCCTGGATTAAGTAGCAGAGGGAGGCTGAAGACAGAATCAGACAAGGAGATGTGTGGTGGGCAAGTTCATAAGTCAACTTAGCTTATGGTGTCCAATGGTTTGGTCAGACAAACCCTTGTCTGAATTGTTATTCAGAGAATTTTTCATGAATTTAAATCACCAGCAAGTTGATGACATCTATGGCTGATTATAGCCACAATCAACTGAAGAGATTGCATTCAACAATGCGAGCAACCTCATCCAATCAGTGGAAGGTTTTAAAAGGAGAAGTGATTACTTCAGCCGTCAGAAAGGAGAATTGCCATGTCTACTTCAGCCAGCCAGCCAGCCTTTTCTAGGAAATTCATTGAAAACCTTCATCAGAGTTCCTAGCTTGCAGCCTGCTTTACATAATTTGAATTTGCCCATCCCTGCAATCATGTGAGCCAACTCCTATAATAAATTCCATAATATTTACATTCAAAATATTATGAATGTGCTTGTATGTGTGTGTATACCCCATCAGTTATGTTTCCTTGGACGACCCTGACCAATACATCATGAAAGCAAGGTTGGAGTGATGCAATGTGAGAACTCAATTGCCATTGTGACAAGAGGCCACTAGCCAAAGAATGTAGGTGGCCTCTGAAGCTGTAAAGACAAGAAAACAAATTCTCCTCTTGAGCACCCAGAAGGGACACAGCCCTGCTGACACCTTGAATTTAGCCCAGTGAGACTTGTGTAAGTCTTCTGACCTCAACAACTATCAAAAACCAATAAATCTGTGTTGTTTTAATCCATTAAATTTGTGGTAATTTATTCCAACCACAATAAAAGCTAATATAATCAACAAGAGGCAATCTCCTTAAAGATAGCTCCTTTGTGTTTTCAGTGTCTAGAGATTGGCACATAATTAATATTTAATAATTTTTTTATTGAACAGTTAAGCCTAAATCATGGTTACTAAGGGAACACCAGGAGTTTGCTTTCCATCTGTGCATGTACAAAGATTTAATGCATGAAATCCCAATTATGTTACAACTAGTTATAGCATAATGGAGTTGTACGGCGTGCTCAGTAGGGGTTTTGAATTTGCTATGTAGAATATAAGGAAAAATTGAAAGTTTCAAATTAAGGCAGAACACCTTTGTGTAGAGACAATGCATAAGGCAAAGTTCATCCCTCGACATATGTGTCTTTTTTTTTGTTTTGTATGGTGTATGCAGCACCATTTTGCTGATTTTTTCTTGGGGGGAAGGGCACAGGCTGGGAATCAAACCTGAGTCCCCAACAGCGTAGGTGAGTCCTATGTGAAAGTCTTAATTCTATTTTTGGAGATAAGAAATACACATATCAAAACTAATACGAAAGAGCATATAAAATGAGCCCAAATGATGAAAGGATAATTTTACCATGAGGTGGCCAAAGCAGACATTATAAAGACACATAGGATATGAAGAGGGGTGATAGTGATTTTGGCAAGGCGTATAAAGCAGTTGAGACAAACAAGAGATCTGAATGCATAGATGGACTAATAAATGAGCCAGTGAATGGACAGAAAGGAAAAAGGAAAGCCAAATTTCCATCTTCAGGATGTAACTGAAAAAAAAGTTTTGGAGAATACTGAATAAAGCCATTTTAGATATCTGCACTTATTCATTGTTCTTAAATTGTCACAAGTTTAAACTTGAAGAGAACTATAAATAGAGTACTACATTCATACATCTTTACTTTGATTCCCTATCAGTTCTCTAAAGGACAACAAGGTTTCCTCCTTATCTCCACATCTCAAATGTTTTCCTAGTTGTTTATCTCATGGCCTTTGTGAACTTCTCAGACTAACTTCTCTGCAGCATTTGACACCAGACACTGATGTTTCCTGAGCCTAGCCACCACAGCCTCCTACATGGATTGCTGTGAGAACTCCTGGCCTCTACTCCAACCCATAATCACATTTCCTCTTGTAGAGGAGAATAGACACATTTTCCTGAACTCTACAGCTCCAAGAGCAGGTAGCTTCAGAGGTAGTAACTTCCTTCATGGTCAGTTCTGTAGTGTTTTGGGCATGATTCCTAAATGCTGAGTCTTGTTCCTCTGTCTTTTCAATGAATACATAAGTGTCCTATGTAAACTAATTGTTTCCTGCACTAAATCTAATGAAGTCATAGATATTCAATTGATATTTCTTGAATAATCAAGTTGGAAATTCTTAACTTGCATGTTAAGGAGTAAGTCATTATCATACATTGCATATAATGATAGCTGCTACTAGCTGCTATTTCTCATTCCATTTTCTCCAGTTCTTTATCTTTCTTCTTTAGGAACTGTTTCAACCCCATTCCTTTCACCTCAAAATTTTTGAACACCTCAGACTCTATCTAGGCCATTCTTTGTGTACCCTTCCCTGTGGGTGTCTGGCAACATTGTATTGTTTATTATCCTTAATTAATAGATCTCAATATTATTATCATTAATATTATTATTACTAATGGTATCCCTTATTAATAGATCTTGTCTCCAAAGTGAATTGAATGAAATATGTGTTCTCTCTCTTTAGGGTATTTTTACCCTAAACTCTATCATTATGGTGAATGTAAAACTTTATTTTTCATATTGTAGAAAGATTATGAGATACGGACTCATATAGAGTTGGTCTCAAGAACTTGCACTAAAGTGGCTGGATAAAAGATTTTTAAAAAATCTAAGGCTTTCTTATATACCAGCAATAAAAAATGTTTTAGAAATAGATTTCATTCATAGTATGAACAAAAACAAAGCACGTATAAGAACATGCATATTGAGCCTACAAAAGAAATAATACAAAAGTTTTAAAAAGGACTTGAATAAAATGGAAAAACATACATACTGTGTTTCTGTATGACAAGATTGACTGTAATAAAATAGGCCATTCTTCTGTGAGTAATTTCTAAAAAAGGTACTCCCCATTAAAATTCCAATTTGATTTCCTTCATTTTGATAAAAAGATTCAAAGGTGCACCTATGACAGATAAGCAACAACTAAAATCAGTTTCTTTACCTGGATTGCACATTGGATTAATCTGAAAAGATTTTGCCCAATACGTATGTCCAGGCTCCATCCGAAACCTAGTGAATCAAAGTCATTAGATATCAACCAATAAGACAAAGAAGGGGTTAACACCCTTACTTTATGGAGACTTCTTACAATAAATTTAAAATAACAACCAAAGAGAAATACTGACAAAAACATCCAAAAAAGAAGAAATTGAAGATTTGGAGATTATTTAACTGTGATATCCAAGACTTGACTATTCTGGATTAATTATAACTTCAAACATTAGCCAGTTTAATTCCGAAGAAGGTTATGATAAAAAAATAGACAATGTATCTTTGATGCTTCTGATGAGGTGATATCAGATTGAAGAATGAGGCAAGTGTGTTTGCATAATTATCAATCAAAGCTTCAGTTGTTCTCCAACAAAACATCTCTATACAGATGAAGAATTTGTCTCCTAAGCTTTGTAAGGGTGTTGTCCCTGGGCGGGGGGTGGGGGGGGGGAACCCTTCACAGTGGGAGACAGGGAGGCAGGTTAAATGTCCTGCAAGATACAGAAGGTTAGAAATTTGGGCTTTTAGAAATAGGTATAAATAACTAACTCTGGGAACAAAAGAGGAAAGAAAGATATAACTGTGAGTGTGAGAGTGGGCGAAGGGAAAGTCTTGAAGAGCCTTGAAAGAAGTTCCATTGTGTAACATGATGTAACACATTTTCAAGGAAACCTCTAGTAGAGAGCCTCTCAGAATGTTGAAACCAAGGCAGTAGAGTACCAGAGGGAAAAGTTCAAAGTGAGCTCTGACAGTCTTAAGTGAAACTTCCAAAAGAGTTATCTGAAAATTGGTCTGATAGCTCTAAAAGGCACAAAGGGTTACAAATGTGATAAGAAAGTATGGTTTCTGTGAGATGTTTTATTCTGGAGAAAGCTGTGCTGAATCCCACCTTGCCCTGGGGAACGGAGTGGGTAGAAAAGCAGGGCCTGTCTCTTTGCCTCAAATGGAGGGTGAGGTTCCCACAGGAGTATAAAGGACGAGGGCAGATGTCCAACCCTGCTGAGGAGGAACACCCAGAAACAGCCACCAAGCACATTGATGGAGGTGAAGAAGAGGTGACCCAAAGGATTTGTGAGAGTTTCTCATAAACGAGATGCAGGTCATGGTGGGGGTGGGGAGGGAGAGCTATTTCGGCCAAGAAAATTGCTTGGGAGGTTGATGGAACTTGGACAGAGTCCTTGTGCATTGAGCTCCAGGTGGTTGGAAGGAGTACAGTGCTTTGTCTCTATCACATCACAGAGTCCAGTTGGAGGGACCCATTAGAGCAGGCTCTGAGAAAACTTCAGCATGACCCTAGGCCAAATAGACTGCTTCTCACATCTGCCAGGACCCAGAAAATTCACAGCTGTGTGATGATAGCGACAACTGAGTACAAAAATAATCCCTGTTTTCTTTTCCTCATTGCTCATGTTCCAGCCCTAACATTCAACCTTACAGAACATTCAATAGTCTATAACATTGAAATGTTACAGATTTCAATAACAAGACTTAAAAAGTCAGGGAGGAAATTGTGGGGGCAGAGAAGCTGGCACACTCTCGTCCTTGAAGGCTGGTCTAATACAGGGCCTAGTTGGAGCGAGGAAAACTGAAGTTTTGTCCTGTTTCTTATCTTGGACCATGTATGCTAATTTTTGAATTAAGACTGAGTTTGGCAACTTGAAGGACCATGCTACCAATGTTCAGTTTAAGTGATTATCAATAATATCGTAAGTGACCAGAAAATTCATGGACCAATGGTTTTCAGCAGAGGGTAGGAGAAAAACTTTCCCTATTGAATAAATGCAAAAAAAAAAAAAAAAAAAGAGAAAGTAATACAATTATATATGGGGCCATCCCACAAGTTGGGCTTGACTTTTTTGATTTAGTTGCAAAAGCCACATCATTTTTTTTTTAATGATTTTGGAGTGTTGCTTTTTTTCAAATAACAGTGAGGAGACTAACTTCAAAGGGAGCAGGCATGTCTTGCTCTGTGGGTTGTATGTGTAAGTGGCTAATAGACGCATCACAACTTGTTTGTAAATAATTGACATCCGTCTCCTTTTGCCCAAGGAAGACAGTCGGAGCCTGTTGCAATCTGCAATACCCTGTGCTCAACACACAGCTTGGGCTACTGTGACATCAACACCTCCTTCTCCAGCCCACATGCTGAACACCAGAGAAAACCTTCTTCAATTATATTGTTTGGATATTCCTTATGTTTGATACCCAGAAAAATAATCTTCTACGGAACAAATCGTTCCATGAGAACATGGATATAGCATTCTCAGTGACAGGCCTTATATTAAGTACTGGTCATTTAATGGTAAAAATAAAAAATAGACTTTTTTTCACCAGGATTGCAGTTATTAAGATGTCTCTGTTTAAACAATTAAAAATATTTATAAATTTTGTTAAGTGCTAGGAAGGAAAGAGCAGAGAGATTCCTTTGAAATAACAAGCGGTAACAAATTTTGATCAACATAAAAACTGTGTTATAACTAAAATTTCTCTTGGGCTCTGGGTTTGTAAATTGTCACAATCACTTTGTAAAGCATTGGCTATATGCATAAAGAAACTTAAAAAAAATGCACAGGTGCTTTAACCTAGAGATTCACATGTAGAAATTTATCCTAAGAAAACAATCTGAGGTGAGATTAGAGTTATGAGCCAGGATATTCACCGCAGAATTGTTTAAAGTAGTCAATAACTGAAAATATATTAACTTTATTTAGTGATTAAATGGTTACATAAATTAAGGTAAATCCATACAGTGGGAAATTATACACTGTTTTACAAAACAGAATCTATACACATGTATTATATTTCTATTTTGTAAACAATACATGGTAAAATATACCATTTATTAATGACCTATTGTGTGCCTGGCATAGAAACTATAAACAATGAATGACTTGTATCTTCTCTATTCTTTTCTGTATTTTCAACAATAAGGCTGTATTCCTTCTATAAGAAGGAAAAATAGAACACCATAAAATGAAAAATAGATATTGGAAAAAGACTGAAGGAAATAACTGCGTGTAAACCATGAGTCCCTCTAGGTTGAATGAATAACCTATATTGTTATTTGATTTTCAAAATATTTCTTTGATTTCCTAGTTTTATATAATAAATACATGACTTTTGGGGGGGGACATTAATAATGTCTATTCACATAGCAGGAATCCCAACTCTGCCACTGAAAAGCCATCACTGTGAATTTGGACAAGCTGTTTAACCTCTCTGCATTTGTTAGCACATTTGTAAAACAGATGTATTAAAATGTCTTGAAGGTTTTTTTAAAGAATTAAATGAGAAAAATGCATTAAATTGCCTGCTGCAATGTCTGCCATAGAGTAAATACTTTTAATTTTTTCCTTCCTCTCCTTCCTCTTCTCTCTTGCTCACCTCACTGTAATGGTGTTTTTCTTGCATTGGAGAAAATATTGCAGTGTTTAGCAGTACCTAGCTAAATTTCAAACAATTATATATAAGCTAACAGGTGGAACTGAATTTCAAGAGTAGCAGAACAAAATTAATCAATGGAAAATTCAACAGGGTTTATATTTCCATTGTTATCTAACTTAAAGATTTTTAATGACCATACATTGATAGAATTCCAATTTCAACATTTTCTGGAAAGGGAAAGCTACTGAATTACACATTTTATAAATAATTATTTTATTTATGTTGACAAAGTAATGAAATCTGAATTTATATTACTTTTTCCTGTTCCTTAGAGCATATTAAGATGTCTTACGTTTGAGTTGCATTCTTTTTGATGAACTAGCTGTAGTGCAGAATGGAAATATTATAGTGGAACCATAGAAACCAGTGACTTCCTAAATTTTAAAGCAGGCCCACAATTATTCTCAGTAGTTAAGCGCTCTTTCCCCTAAAGAGTCATTGTACCTTTAGCTTAAATATTAGCTCACTTTCTATAATGGCAGTGCTCTTAAAAAGATTTTATGTAAGTGCACTTAGGAAGCTAGTTATTTAATGTTATCCTACGGTGAATTCTTTATTAAAATAAACACGTGTTACCAAATTTACCTTTTTTATATGGAGCTTTGTTTAATGAGTGAAATCCATACTGATCCCAGCTGAATGAAAGGAAGTTCTTTCAGAAGTCAGCAGAAGTTTCTAGAGAGGGCAGTTCCTTCAGTACATGCTTGTCAGTCTGTCCTTTTTTCACTCTGGTACTTGAATAGGACTAGAATGGGGCTGGAGAGGTAGGGGTAGGTCCAGCAATGACCTACAACATACCACAGTTCTAGGCAGGTAACGCGTCTTCTTCCATCCCAGCTAGTTGCTGACAGAGGCTGGTAAGGAACATTGCTCTAAAACACAGAGAAACAAAGTTGAGCATCTGTGGGGTCAGAGAGTCGGCAGGAGAGCCACGAGTACCAGGCAGGCTGAATTCCCCCAGAGCTGGGGTTGTGAGCCGCTCAGTCCGGTTTTTACAGAGTGTCAATGGGCTGTAGATCTCCAAGTATTATTTCAGAGCAATAGAAAATCATAGACTTGCATATGATACAGTGAGATGCCAGTAAATGTTTAGCAACTGATTAGGAAGGGGCAGGGAAATGGAGTAGAAGTTCTGATTTGTAGTGTTTGCTGATTTCCATAGTGTAAATACTCCCATGATGGCTGGTTTCCAGCTACCAGTGTGACACTAACAGAATCTGGAGATGGGAAGAAATGCGAAAATTGTTTTTCACTAGCGAATAGGAGAAGACTTCATCATGCCACTGATTCTTGCTTTCCTTGTTTGTGATCATGTGAAATGTTCTGGAATCTTCTCTTTCTTTTTAATTTCTTCCAAACATCCTTATTGGGTTTTGTGTTTTTTTTCTTTTGTCCTTTTCTTTCTTTATTTCCTCTTTTTTTTTTTTAATCCTGTTCCCAGTTAGCTGGTAAATCATCTACAAGTGCTTCTTCAATATCATGGCAGGATTATTTGTTGTGGTTCCTTTCACCAAAATAAATACACTTTATTTCCCTAAAACAATGCATTGCAGCACTTTTGTCTTTTTAAAATTGGCTTTATTTATTTAATTTTAATGCAATTTTACTGAGATATAGTGACACACAACAGAAACCATCTGAATTATACAATCATCGGGTCACAGTATGATCGCATAATTGATCAAATTTAGAACATTTTCAATACTCCAGAAAAAAAAATAAGAAGAAAAAAGAAACCCCTAATTCTCCCATCTTCCTTATCACCCCCTATTATCGACCCATATAGTATTGGTGCAGTACATTTGTTATTCTTGATGAAAGAGTACTAGAATATTACTGTTAAACATAGTCCACAGTTTGCAATAGGTACATTTTTTCCCTTATACCCCTCTATTATTAACTCCTTGAAATGGTGTCATACATTTGCTCTAGTTCAGGAGAGACTTTTTTTATATTTGTACCATTAATCCACAGACATTCTCCATCACAAGATTCACCATGTTATACATTCCCACATTTTAACCTCCAACTTTTCTCCTGGGACATACCTGATTCTAAACTTCCCGTTTTCCCCACACTCACACCCATTACCCCTGACTCTTTCAATAAAACACTTGTTCTTGCTGGTATGGTTTTTCAACCCCTAAGGGTTGAGATGTTAGGGCAAATTTATGCTTATTTTACTCCCTCACACAATGTGTCAGTATTTTCCTTCAAGTTTTGATCTTCACGCTATACACTATAACATGCAATCAATTAATCTTCCTGTATTAGGCACAGTGTTGTGTACTACGACATTCACAAGTTACTACCGAGAGAACGGTCCTGGGTCTCAGAGAACCTATGTTGTACTTGGCAAAAAAAAAAAAAAAACCAAAACAATGTACGCTAGAGAGTAGAGAACTTTATACACTGAAGATAAATAAGTTCTACATTCCATGATGGAGAACAGAGATTTCAAACAGACAGTCCTCAGAAACGGTTTGCGTGCACTGTACAGTGTTTTATAAAGTTTTAAACTAGTTCCAACATCAAGATTTTACATGAAAGTTATACATAACTTGAGAGGAAAAATAGATGATTTGGCAACCTGGGGCTCACCTTGGGATAAGGCAACGATATCCTGAGCTCATCACCCTCCCTAACCCCATTGGTCACTGTCTCTAAGCTCATCTCTGTCCCATTATCGGGGCTGATACTGCCTTTCCCTGGGAGAGTTTTTGGAAGTTCTTGCTTGACATTCAGGTGCCTCAGCATTGAGCCAGCTTTGCTGCTTTGCTGATTCAGGGCTTGCAGCATCATCCTGGGATCCTGGACTCTGCCTTTTGATGGTGAAGAAGTCTTCACTTTCTCCTTCACTTTTCATATCGACCCATGCTAGTATCCTCTTCACCGGGTCCCTGTTTTGACACTCAGACCTTGGCAGGGGGGCAGGGACCCACTACTGACAGTGTCTGTGGTGTTGCCTGTTTTGGCTGTTTCCTGCCCATTGGCTGAATGGGGACACCTGCTATCTCTGCCTCAATCCCCCAACACAACGGCTCGTCAGAACCATAACTAATGATACATTGTTTTGGATTCTCTCTTCTGTTGTACATCAGATTATACTTTTGTTTTTCCACTGTAGATGGCTCTCTCCCACCTACATATCTGCCATACTGCAGTAACCTTCTTTGATTGCAGGTCCTGGTCATTTTCTACCCACCCCATCCTATCTCAGCTAACCTGGCAGTTCTGACAATATCATAAAAGAGCACAATAGTTTGAATGGGGTTGAACTTGCTTGTATGGAAAATAAATACCATAAAGTATAGTTGGGGCAAGATTATGAATGGGTACCAACCATCACTTGAGGAAAATATTAAATATGATCTCACCAAAACTCTTCTTCATTAGATAAAATGAAATGTGCTGATGTTCTAAAACTGGAAAATATTTCTTCAACTCAAAGACTCAGTATAGTTCACTTTTAATAAGGTGTTTGTAAAATGCTTATAAAATGCTTTTCTCATGTTCCTTTCTGTATTCCTCACCATTTGCTACTATGAATATGCAATCTCTGATACATGCTCTTTATTCATAGTTCCAGGTATTGCCAACAGGAGTTGAGAAAGAAAAAAGAAAATTAAAATCACACTGTTTTCAATATACATTGCAATGAGTAATCTTCTCAAAGAATTTACCGATATGTTGCCTAAAAACCACAGAAAATTTTCCTTATCCTTTAACCCTTCTCATATCCCTTTTTCTTTTCTTCCTTCTTCTCACATTTATTCTTCTCATTTTCCTTCTCCTTTCTTTTCTCACCTTTTCCCTTTTTTGACCTCTGATTGTTGTTTCTGTTCTGAATTCATAAGCAGCTAAAACAAGAACACAGCCACATCAGATTTCACTACTCAGGACAATGGAAAGTCTCAAATCTTGGGGTGGCACACATAAGATATTTTTTGTCTGAAGCAATGTATAGATACCATTCTTGGTAAATCTTAATTCTTATTCAGTATAAGACAATGTGCATTACCATTGATACATATAAATTATTTCCTAAATGCAAAAAGGCACAAATTCCTATTTAGGACTAGTACCTTGATCATTTAAAAAGTTACCCTTTATTTTTTAAATTTTTGATCCTGGAAAATTGTCATAATTTCTGGGTTCAGGGAAGATTAAAGTGGGACTAGCAGTTGTACAAGAACTTGTATGTATGAACCGGATCCAGTGGAGTAGTGTCCTTGGAGGAAGGTGATAGAGAAGCTTATCAGCACTGTGCATTATTTAATATTCTTGCTCAATAGACCTCTCAGGATCAAATATATAGTGGCAAAGAGGAGAGAATGCAGAGTGACAGGAATGATTTGTGAATTGAAGCAGCCAACTAAGGGAATGAAGATCATGCTCAACTGAATACTGTCGAAGAATAGAATACACTTTCTTTTATAGAATGTGACTCAACAAAGAACTCAGAGAGGTAAAAAGTCAATTTCAGATATTTGGAGACCATGGTGCCCAGTATTTATAGTCATTCATATTTGTTATTACCTAACCTTTCAAATGCATCCCTACTTTTCATTCTTTCAGCATATACTTTAGGTAAAAAGAAATTTTATCTCATATTTGCAGAGGCAGTAACTTAGTCTAGAGAGGTTAAGCGTTTTACTCAAGGGCAAGCAAGTAATGACTGCTGGAGTTGAGAAGAAAATCTGGGTCTAGTGGCTCTACATACCTCTGTCCTACTTCCCTGATTTTATTGGTAAATAATGAAGACTAATTGGTCCCTAAAATCCAAAGTGCTGAGAAAATGGGTTAGATAAAGTACATAGCATTTATATGATATAATGGGAAAATCTGTTAACTCTCTGACATTGTTTTCCAATTGAATTCTATTGAAACCCAAGACGGCTTATAACTTGTGCCATTTGAAGCTGAAATTGAAAAGATGCTGGGAGACCCAAGGCCGCCTCTGAGGCTAATGGAAGATAGACTGGGTGATCTGTTAAATGTGACTGCCTCAAGTCTAGAGGATTCAAATGGCTCTTGCTGTATTCATTAGAAACAGGTTTGCTTAACAGTCTCTAGAGTTCCCAGAGAATGGAGCTGACATTTGCAAATGATAGGCTTAGGAACTTTCTTCTCTCCCTAAATCCTCTTTTCTATTGTTCTTTTTCCTCTGAGCTTTCCTTCTGGATGTTGGTAAATCTCCAGGAAATGCACTTGTGTTTTCTGTTGTCACATCTCATCAGTGCTCTGCTAGTGGGGAGGGGGGTGGGGTGAGGTAAGAGAACCAAAGAAGAGAATGCCCTAGGCCGAAATGGCAGCAGCATGCAAATGAATGGCAACTCTGTGAACATTTCCTGAGCAGTCACATTTTATTACAACCAAATTAGGGATGCATTCCTAGAAAGTGGCAAAAGAGAGACAAATAAGAGAAGGTGACCTTGTACAATCTATTCTTAATTACACACTTTTTTTTAATGGCAAGGTTATCTACCATGTAATTGTTTATATCCTTCAGCAAATATATATGTATTTTCTAACTGTACACATCATCTCCGAAAGTGAATAGAGTAGTGTATGTGTCTACATTAATTCTTACATAAAATCCAGATCTTTTATCCCTTTATCATCTTGGTTCTATTATAAGGCTTCAAATTTGACTAGATCTCTTGGCAACCCAACTTTTCTCATGTGCTTCAGTCCAGAAAGGCAATCTCAGATCATGGTACATCAAACTATAAACAAAATCAGATATTTGTCAATTACCAAACTCACTTGGTGGCTATTTGTTTTGGTTTGTTAATGCTGCCAGAATGCAATATACCAGAAATGGAACAGCTTTTAAAAACAGAATTTATGAAGTTGCAAGTTTACAGTTCTAAGGCTATAAAAATGTCCCAACTAAGTCATCCAAGGAAAGATACCTTGATTCCAGAAAGGCCAATGGGTCTAGAACAGCTCTGTCAGCTGGGAAGGCACATGGCTGCATCTGCTGAGTCCTTGGCTTCTGGTTTCAAACAGCTTTCCCAGGGGCATTTTCTTTCTGCATCTACAAATGCCTGGGTCTCGTGTGCATCTGCTCTCTATCTCAGCACTCTAAGCATCTAAGCTTCCTTCAAAATGTTTCACCGTTTAAAGGACTCCAGTAAGCTAACCAATACACACCTTGAATGAGTGTAGTCAAATCGCGATCTAAAATGTTCACATTCACAATTTGGTCAGTCAATCTCCATAGAAACAATCCAATCAAAGTTTCTACCCTGAACAATAGGTTTGGCCCCACAAGATCGGATCAGATTAAAGCATGGCTTTTTTGGGATACATAATAGTTTCAAACTGGCACACTGTTTAAAAATGCAAATTCTTGGGGCTCATTCTTCTGAAATTTTTATTTTTTAGGTCAGGGATGGAAGGTTCTGTTGTGCAGCCAGATTTTCAAACTATGAAATAAAGTACATGGCTCATGTAATACCAAATTGGTAAAAGCAATTTGTTACTTTAATAGTCTTAAATTATTGCACCAAGAGATAATTGTACCTCTTTGCAGGTTTCAATTTGGGACAAAAAAGTGAGATATAAATCACATGTTGATCAGATGAGGAATATTTCACTATGCCATAGAACAGGAGATATAGGGAGGTAGATTTATTATTTTTCAGAAATATTGAGAAGTTCAATAAAAAGTGATTGAGATGTGGTTCCTGTCTTTCATATGCTCTCAATCTGTTTCAGGATAAACATGTAAGGATAAACATGCATAGAATATGTGGTAGAATTGGTGTACACAGAACAAAGAACTACAGGAGTGGAGAAGAGAGAGAAACAGGCTTAGGCTGGAGGCAGAAGAGGAAGGCTTCACAAAGGAAGTGACACTTCTGTTGAACGTAAAAGGATGCAAAGAATTTACTGTGGTCAGAGAGGAAACACATCCAAGGCAAAGGAAATAGCATGGGGAAAGGCATACACTTTTGAAAATGCATGACAGTGTAATCTGCGTTAAAACCAGGGACTCAGTTTGTGCATGGTACAAAATTCAAAACAAACAAAAAAGACATAGTCTGACAGTCATAAGTAATGTTTAAATAATTCAAGTTTTATTGCTTCCCCTGAAAAATGTACGTTTGAATTAAACCTAGGTAAATCCATATTTGTAGCCATTATATTTATATTATATTTATTTTCCTCTCCTCTTTCCTTCCCTCATATGTCTTTATTGGTAACTGTTTGGATCCTCTTCCCCACTTTCTATTCCCTGCCTTTACTCACACTTCTTCCCCCTTTGGAATTTTGTTCCAACCTCATTCCTTAAGCTCTCAAGATTTAAACTAAGTATCCTCCCCATTCTTCATTAAGAAACACAAACAAAAACAGTAATCATACTTCCACTTTCAAACAAGATAGAGTAACAGGGATGGGATTTACCCACATAAACAAACAAACAAAAGGATAAAATGATTAAAAATGTGTGCCAGTTTGAAGCTATTATGTACCCCAGGAAAGCCATATTTTAATCCTGATCCAGTCTTGTGGGAGTAGCTGTTTCTTTTAATTCTGATTCAACACTGTAGGTTGGATACTTTTGATTAGATTACCTCCATAGAGATG
Source organism: Tamandua tetradactyla (assembly GCF_023851605.1). Classification (NCBI taxonomy): domain Eukaryota; kingdom Metazoa; phylum Chordata; class Mammalia; order Pilosa; family Myrmecophagidae; genus Tamandua; species Tamandua tetradactyla. The sequence goes on along the minus strand of NC_135330.1, from coordinate 17,447,217 downwards.
TGTCACACCCAACTGTGGGTGTGGCCTTTTGATTACATGGAGATGTGACTCCACCCATTGCACCCACTCCAGGTAGGTCTTGCTTAGTTTATCAGGATCCCTTAAAAGGGGAAACATTTTGGAGAGCATTAGAAATGACAGAGCTGACAGAAACTTCAGACCAGAGCGGACACAAATACTGACACTTGGAGAACAGAGACATAGGTATTTGGAGATGTTTGGAGGCCATCAGACGTTGCTATTTGCCTTCCCATGAGATGTTAAGCAATCCAGAACCTGGAGAGAGCCAAGGGAAGCCAAGAGACGAAAGCCAGCCCCATAGAAGCAAAGTGAGGAACCCCCAAAGGAACAGAAGCTGAAAGCAACAGAGCCCACAAACAAGGGACCAGTAGATGCCAGCCATGTGACTTCCCATCCGACAGAGGTATTCTGGACCCATCAGCCTTTCTTGAAGTGAGATGTCTTTCCATGAATGCCTTAGTTTGGACATTTTTATAGGCTTAAAACTGTAAGCTTGTAATTTTTAAAATTCTCTTTATAAAAGCCAATTTTGGTACATTGCATTCCAGCAGCTTGCAAACTAATACACAATGGTATGCAAGACACTGGTCATCAGGTAACAAAGAACACTACCCCTGAGAGATGGAAAAAAATGAGATGAGCCCTACTACTGCCTCAGGTTACAGCTAGAAGAGAACTTCCAGGCCACGGTACAAGGAAAAAGAACCCAGGCAAAATATACAACAATTAAAAATCAATAGGCATGTAAAAAAAAGAAGGAAAGTAAATATGACTCATAATTGGGAGAAGAAATAATCAATCAAAAACAAATGAAGAACTGATGCAGATATGCGAATTAATATAAAAAGATACTAAAACAAATCTTTCCATTGCATTCCATGTTTTCAAAATCTTAACTAAAGACCCAAATCAAACTTTTAGAGCTGAAAACTTTTCTGCTTGAGATGAGAGATAAAAACAGGAGGGATTAAGAACAGATTCGACATGGCAGAAGAAAATATCAGTCAATGTAACAATAAAACAATAGAAACTTGGCAAAGTTAAAGAGAGGGAGATGAAAAGAAAATAAACTGAAAACATTAGTGAGCTGTGGAAAACATCAAAGAGACCAAAGATATAAATATAAATGGAGTATTTCACAGAAAAGAGTGGGGAGAAAAAACATGTATTTGAAGAAATTATGGCCAAAATTTGCCAAATTTGTTAAGTCCTATAAATCAAGAGATCAAAGAAAGTTAGTGAACTTCAAGTTTAGACCCATTGTTGCAAAATTGCACCAATAATCAATTGCTGAAAGCAGCCAGAGAGAAAGGACATGTTATGAAAAAAAGGATCAAAGATAAAAATGGCAGAAGACTTTTTTGTTGGAAACAATGCTAATAATGAAGATATTAGAGCAATATCTTTAAAGTACTGAAAGAAGCAAATGGTACCCCAAAATTCTATACTAATAGAAAATATCTTTCAAATTTAAAGGTAAAACACTTTTTCAAACATGAAGACACCGAAAGTATTCATTATCAGCACAACTGCACTATGAGATATTAAAGGAAATCCTTTAAAAAAAAGGAAAATGGTAAAAGTTGGAAATTTGAATCCCAACAAAGGAATGGACACTTGAAAAAGTAACAACATGGGTAAATATATAACAATTATTTTCTTTTTTTAAAAATCTCTCTAAATGATAACATTTAAATAAAACTAATATGGGAATGTGGGGTTTATAATGCGTTTAAAAGTGAGTATTATGGCAGCAAGGGCAGAAAGGATGGATGGGGAGAAATGGAAGTGTCCTATTGTAAGTTTTTAAAATTAATTTTTGCATTAAAGATGTAGATTTATAGAACAATCATGCATAAAATATAGGGTTCTTATACACCAACACTTGCATTGGTATAGAAAATTTGTTATAATTGACAATAACACTTCTTTTGTAATTCTACTATTTTTTAACAGTAGTTACATTTGTTACAATTGATGAAAGATTATTAAAGCAGTACTAAATAGTGCCCATAGTTTATGTAGAGGTATTTTCCCTCCATATTCTTAACCTACTACAGTTATTATTTTATTAATCATTTACCAATACACTGGTTAAAGGGAGTGTCAGTCACAGGTTTTAACAGTCACACAGTAACATTTAATCCTCATCCAGTATTGTTGGATGAAATCCTTTTTATTGTTTCTATGGAGACATGACCCACCCAATTGTGAGTGATAACTGTTGATTAAATGGTTTCTATGAAGAAGTGTCACCACCCATTCAAAGTGGGGTGGCTTACTGGAGCCCTTTAAGAGGAAACCATTTTGGAAAAAGCTTTAGAGCAACCAGAACCAACAGAGTCCATATAGCCAGAGACCTCTGAAGATGAAGGAAAACGCCCCTTGGGGAGTTTCATGAAACAAGAAGCCAGGAGAGAAAGTTAGCAGATGTTGCCATGTGTTTTTCCAGCTAACAAGATGTTCTGGACTCACTGGCCTTCCTGAGTCAAGTTATCTTTCTCTGGATGCCTTTTTTGGACACTCTGGATGCCTTGCCTTAATTCAGACATTTTTATGGCCTTAGAACTGTAAACTTGCAACTTAATAAATTCCCCTTTTTAAAAGCATTCCAGTTCTGGTATATAGCATTCTGGTAGCTTGCAAACTAAATCAGGGGTGTTGAAAATACTTTTTTATTTTACATTCAAAATACTCTAGAATGTATCAGAGTAAATGTAAGGTTTTAATACCATGTGGGAAGCAGTATACAGTTAAGCTTTGTCAAGTTAAAGATGTATACTACAAACCCTAAAATGGTAAAATAAGATGGCAGAAATTTATAACCAAAAAGCAAACAAAGGAGACAAAATGAAATTTAAAAATTTAATTAAACAAAAAGAAAACAGTAAAGGAGGGAAAAGGGAACAAAGAAAAGATGAGACAAATAGAAGCTAAATAGTCTTCTAAATAGATTTATTCCTAATAATATCAATAATGACATTAAATCTAAATGGACCAAGGAGGGCCATGGTGGCTCAGCAGTCAGAGTTCTCACCTGTCATGCTGGAGACCCAGGTTCAGTTCCCAGTGCCTGCCCATGCAAATAAATAAATATTTAAATAAATAATACAATCTAAATGGATCAAATATACCAAATAAAAGTTTGTTAGGTTGGATAAAAAAAGAAAGCAAGGACCAACAATAAATTTCTTTCCTGACATATACATAATGACACAATAGGTTAAAAGTAAAATGACAAAAGATATGCCATGCCCACATTAATAGAAAGACAGATTTTTACAGTATAGGCATGTCTATATTCATATCAGACAAATTAGATTTCAAAGAAAAATAAAAATTAGCTGTAAAGAGTGGCATTTCATAATGATAAGGGGCCAATTTATCAAGAAGCCATAATAATACTAAATGATTATATGCTTAATAACAGAACTTAAAAACATATGAGGTATGTTAGAGCAGCTAGAAGAAAACCTAAAATTGTGGATTTGTAACCCATTTCAAACTCTGAAATATGTTCTACAACTAACTGTGGTGCTGTGCCTTGAAATTTATTGCTTTTTTGTACCTATGTTATTTTTCACAAAAAAGAAAAAAAGTTGATTGTAATAAAAAATATTTATGCCTTCTAGCCTCTAATATTCTGGAGCAGTTACAAGGAAAAATCTGAGAGGTTCATATGATAGCCCATGACAAACTCTGGGATCTTTTCTGTTACTACTTGTTGAGGGATGCTTTGGGAACTATTGCTTTTTTGTTTCTTGCTTTGCGCATACATTATATTATACAATAAAAAGTTATAAAAAGCACATGAAGTAGGGTGGGTGATGTTGGCTCAGTGGCAGAGTTCTCTCCTGCCATGCTGGAGAGTGGGGTTTGATTCCTGGTGCCTGCACAAGCATAAAAAAAAAAAAAGAGAGGTAAAAACTAATAGAATTATAATTCCAGAAAAACTCACAATTATAGAGATTATAATATACTCCTCTCAAAGTTTCCTCTAGTAAATGGAAAATCAATAGTGATAGAGAAGATTTGAACAATATTCACAACCAGTTTGACCAAATGGACCTTTATAGAATACTTTACTCAACAACAAAAGAAAGTACATTCTTTCAAATGCACATGGAACACTTACTAAGATAGACTACATTCAGAGCTATAAAATAGTCTCAATTAATTTAAAAATGATCTAATCATACAAACTACATTCTCTTACTGCAATATGATCAAATTAGAAATCAGTAAGGAAAAGCTATCTGGAAAATTCCCAAACATTTGGATAGTAAGACATAGCTAAATAATGCATGGTTCAAAAGAGAAATCAAATGGGAAATTAGAGTTTTTTAGACAAAATGAAAATGAAAATTCAACACATCAAAATGTAATATAGTAAATGTAAGATAATAAACATCAGAGCAGAATCAAAGTCATAGCAAACAGAAAAGCATTATGGAAAATCTACAAAATCAATAGTTGATTCTTTGAAAAGATCAATAGAATTCATAGACCTGTGAAGGGAAAATAGAGAGAAGAAACAAATGAAAAAAGTCAGGAATGAGATAGATGACATGACTACACATCCTAAAGTTATCAAAAGGATGACTAGGAACTATTGTGAATAACTTTATTCCAATAAATGTGACAACCAATATGAAATGGGCAAACTCTTTTAAAAACAGAAATGATAAAAGCTCACTCAAGAAAAATATATAAAATCTGAGTAGTCCAATATATGCTATAGAATTTAAACGCGTAATTAAAAACCTTTGCACAAATAAACTCCAAGTCTAGAAGCTGTCACTGTTGAATTCTACCAAGCATTATGGAAGTAATAAGACTAATTCTACACAATATTTCAGAAAATTATAAAGGAGGAAATGTTTGCTAACTCATTCTGTGATGCGAGATTTACCCTGATACCAAAACTAGATAAATACATTACAAGAAAGAAATCTATAAACAAATATTATTCATGAATATAGATAAAAATTTCATGATTTAAATTTAACAACTTCAACCCAGCACTGTATAAAAAAGGACAATACATCATGACCAAATACATGTATCCCAGGAATGCAAGGTCAGTTCAATATGTGAAAATCAATGAATGTAATTCATCATATTAACAAACTAAAAACAAAAATCTTGTGATCATATTGAAGGACATAGCAAAAGTATTTAAGAAACGCCTACCTGCATTCTTAATAAAAATTCCACAGCAAACTAGTACTAGAATGGATCTTCCTCAATTTGAAATAATGCACCTATGAAAAATCTACAGATAACATCATACTTAATGATGAAAGCTGAATGCTTTCCCCTGAATATGAAGTCAAGTCAAATATATCCACTCACATCATTTTTTTATTCAAGATTGTACTGGAATTTCTAGTCAGTGTAATAAGGTAAGACAAAGAGAAAAGAAGGACATCCAGATTGGAAATGAAGAAATAAAACTCTTTGCTTGTAAACAACACCATTGTCTATATTCAAATGCAAGTGGAATATTAAAAAAAGCTACTAGGACTAATGAAGGAGTTTAGTAAGATTTCAGGATACAAGATCAATACATATAATTTCTATGTATTAGCAACAAACTAACAGTAATTGAAATAAAAGTATCATTTACAATAGCTTCAAAATATGTAATAATTGGAGACAATTTTAATGAAAGATGTAATAAACTTCTACACTGAATAATACAAATCATCCCTTAGAAAAATTAAATAAAATCTAAACAAACGAAGAGATACAACATGTTTTTAAATTGGAAAACCTAATTCTTTCACAATTAAAGCCCCAGCAGGCCTTTTGGTACAATTTGACAAATAGATACTAAAATGCACGTAGAAAGCCCAAGATCTAGAATAGACAAAACAATTGAAGATCACAAAGTTAGAAGTCTATCACTGCCTGATTCTGGGGTTTATTGTAAAACTGCAAAATTCAATACAACATATTGACATAAAGATAAACGTGACATAAGGATAAATATGCAGATCATTGTAACAGAATACAGTCTCCTGAAGTGGATCCATACATATATAGAAAACTGACTTTCAACAAATGTGCAGAAGCACTTCAATGGAAGGAGTATGTTTTTAAAGCAAATAATGCTGGAACAATAGGATTTCCAGATACAAGAGAATGGACCTCAACATATACATCATACCATAAAAAAATCTTAAAATGGATCTCCTTAAACGTGAAACCCTAAACTATAAATCTAGAAGAATGTATAGAAGGAAACCTTTGTGATCTTGTATGAGGCCAAGATTTGTCAGGTATGAATTCAAACCACAATCCAAGAAAGGTAAAATTGACAAATTGGACTTCATAAAATTAGCAATAAAACATCTACTCTTGGAAAGGAATTGTTAATAGAATTAAGAGAAAAGCCATAAACTTGGAGTTAATATTTGAAATCATATATTTGATTAAAAAAACTTTATAAAGGACTCATATAGGATATATAAAAAATTCTCAAACTGAGTAATTAGAGAAGAAAGAGTCCAGTAAAAGAAATGGGGAAAACTATTTGAAGACACATTACCAGAGGAGAAATACAGGTTGTTTCAGTTTGTTATGCTGCCAGAATGTGATATACCAGAAATGGATTGGCTTTTATAAAGGGGATTTGTTATGCCATAGGTTACAATTCAAAGGCTGTGAAAGTGTCCAAATTAAGGCACCAAAAATAGGATGCCCTCTTGGAGGAAAGACAGCATCCAGGTTCCTCTATCTTATAGTGTATTGGTTTACTAAAGCTACTGGAATGCAATATACCAGAAGTGGAATGGGTTTTATAATAAGTTATTAAGTTTTAAGTTACAAATCTAAGACTGTGAAAATGCCTAAGTGAAGGCACCAACAAGAGGTTGCCTTCACTCAAGAAAAGGCTGATGCCATGTGGAACACCTCTGTCAGCTGGGAAGGCACCTGTCTGGTTCTGTGGCTTCCACCTTCTTATTCTAGCAGTTTCTTCCAAATCCTTTCTGGGCCTTCACTGAGCTTCTCCAGGGCACAACTTTGGGTTCTGTCTTGCTTAGCATCTCATGGGAAGGCACATGGTGACATCTGCTGGGCTCTGCCTGTGTCTAGGCATTTGCTTTCTCTGTTGGCACTCCAAGCTTCTCCAAACATCTGTGTCTTTGTCAGCTCTGAAGCAACTGTCCTCCAAGTGTCTGCATCTGAGGTTTATCCAAAATTTTTCCCCTTTTAAAGGACTCTACTAAACTAATCAAGACCCACCTTGATGGGGTGGAGTCACATCTCCACTTAATTAAAAAGGCCACACTCAAAATTAGGTGTGCTAGATCTCCACGGAAGCAATCTAATGAAAACTTCACAACCATGACTGGGTGTGTCATATCTCCACGGAAACAATCCAAACATGACTTTTCTGGGGAACATAACAGTTTCAAACTGGCATACATGGGAAAGCACATGGCCACATCTACTGGCCCTTTGCTCTTGGGTTTCACTGCTTTCAGCTCTTGGTTCCAGTGACCTCCTCTCTAAGCTTTTGTCTGTCTGCAAGCATCTGAAATCTCTGCTTTCTGTGTTGGCTCTGAGCTCTCCTTTTCTCTGTAAGCTCTTTTAAGGACTCCAGTAAACTAATTAAGATCCACCTTGAATGGGCAGGGTCACATCTCCATAGAAACAATCCAATCAAAAACACCCACCAACAATTGAGTGAGTCATATCTCTATGGAAACAATCTAATCAATAGGACCCACCTTACAATGGTCTGCCTCCACAAGACTGGATTAGGGTTAAAAGAGAATGGCCTTTTTGTGATACATAATGATTTCAAACCAGCACATAGGTGATAAATAAGCACATGAATAGATGTGGAACATCACTAATAATTAGAGAAATAAAATCAAAACTTCAGTGAGATACCACTCCATACCTGTTAGAATGAATGAAACTGAAAAGACTGACCGTATTGTTAGTAAGGATGTGATGGACCTTGAGATCTCATCCACTGCAGGTGGGAATGTAATATAATACCACCATTTTGGATTAATGTAATATAATACCACCATTTGGAAATAAAAACTGTATGATTCACAGTTCCACCAGCAATATAAGAGGGCGCCAATTTCTCCATATCCTTGTCAATACCTGTTATTATTTTCCATTTTTTCCCCCCAAATTTTAGCATCACAGTATGTGAAGTGGTATCTCATTGTGGAATTCATTTGCATTTCCCTAATAACTAATGACATTAAGCATCTTTTCATATGCCTATTGGTAACTTGTGTATCATCTTTGGCAAATGTCTATTCAAGTCCTTTGCCCATTTTTTAAAATTGGATTGTCTTTGTATTTTTGAATTGCAGTCATTCTTTTACTACTTTGGATATTAAACACATCATATAAGTGATTCACAAATATGCTTTCCCATTCTATTGTTGTCTTTTTACTTTCTTGATATTGTTCATTGATGTACAAAATTTTAAAATTTTGATAAAGTGTATTTATCTATTTTTTTCTTTCATTGCTCATACTTCTGGTGTCATATCTAAGAATTTTACATTGCCAAATTGCATGATTATTTACCTGTAGTTCTCTTTAAAAAAAGTTATGGTTTTGCCTACTATATTTAAGTCTTTACTCCATTTTGAGTTAATTTTTGTATATGTGTGAGTTAAGGATCAAACTTCATATTTTTAGCATATGGAAATCCATTTTCCCAACATTGCATCTTGAAGAAACTACTCATTTCTCATTGCATGAATTTGGCAACCTGATGGAAATCAATTGGTCATAGCTGTATGGGTTTATTTTTGAATTCTTACTTCTACTTCATCAGTCAATAGCCATAACCCTATGTAAATATCATACTGTTTTGAGTACAGCAGCTTTGTAATACATTTTAAAATCTGCAAATGTAAGTCCTCCAACTTTATTCTCCTTTATCAAGATAGTTTTGGTTATTTGGGGCCCTTCCTTACCTTTCCACATGTGTTTGGTGATTGGCTTTTCCAATTCTGCAAAGAAAGACATTGGAACTTTGATAGGCATTGTAATAAATATGTAAATCACTTAGGATTTTAACATTTTAACAATATTTAGTCTTCCAATCCACAAACATGGAATATCTTCAATTTACTTAGGTCTTCTTCAATTTTTTTCAGGAATGTTTTGAGTTTTCCATATAAGAGTCATTTACATCCCTCATTAAATATATTAATAGATATTTGATTCTTTTAGTAACAATTTTTAATTATTTTCTTGATTTCCTTTTCAGATTATCCACACTAGCATACAGAAAAAAACACTGATTTCTGTGGTTTGAACATATACTCTGTAATCTTATTGAATTTGTGTATTAGCTCTAGTAATTTTCTTGTAGATACTTCATGGTTTTCTATATATAGGATATGTCATTTGCAAATAGGGAAAATTTTACTTATTCCTTTTCAATTTGGATGCCTTTTTTTTTTTCTTTTTCTTGCCTAATTGCTCTGGCCAGAATGTCCAGTAAAATGCTGAATGCAGTGGTGGCAGATGGTATCTGTCTTGTTTCTAATCCTTTAATTTGGGTTTCAATACATACCCTTTATCATATTGAGGAAGGTTCCTTCTATCACTGGTTTTCAAAGTGTTTTTATAAGGAAAGACTGCTGGATTTTGACAAATGCTTTTTCTGCATTAGTTGAGTTGATCTTGTATTTTGTCCTTCATTTTCTTCATGTGGTTTATTACATTAATTAATTTTTTATTTTCTCATCCTTGTATTCCAAGGATAAATCTTACTTTGTCATGGTACATAATCCTTTTAATGGGCTGTTGGGTTTGATGTGCTAGTATTTGGGGAGGGGATGGTATTTGCATTTATGTTCATAGATAGTCTATATTACTTGTGGCATTTTTATCTAACTTAGGTATTAGAGTAATGCTGAACCAGGATGTTTTCTCTCCCCTTCAAGTTTTTAGAACTATTTGAATGGAATTGGTGTTAATTCTTCTTGGGATATTTGTAAAATTCACCAGTAAAGCCATATGTTTCTTGACTTTTTTATGGGTGGGTGGTTGATGGCTGAATCAATCTCTTTACTTGTTATTGGTTTGTCAATGTCTTCTATGTGTTTTGGGTCCTGTTTAGGTAACTTACATGTTTCTAGAAATTTATTCAGTACATTAGGTTATCTAGCTTGTTGACATACAATTGTTCCTAGTATGCTCTTATTATCCTTTTCATTTCTGTGGGGTTGGTAGTAATGTTCCCCTTTAATTTCTGACTTTATTTATTTGTGTTCTATCTATTTTTTAATTTATCAGTCTAGCTAAAAGTTTTTCAATTTTATTGATATTTTCAAAGAACCAGCTTTAGGTTTCATTGATTTTCTCTATTGCTTTTTTACTATCTATTTAATTTATCTCCACTCTAGTCTTTATAGTTTCCTTCTTTCTTCTCACTGTGGTTTTAGTTTGCTCTTATTTTCAAGTTTCTTTAGTTGTGAGATTAGGGCATTTATTTGAGATAATTTTGTCTTTTTTATGTGTGCATTTATTGCTATAATTTTTCCTCTGTGTACTGCCTTTGCTGCATCCCATAAATTTTAGTATGCAATATTCATTCATCACTAGATATTTCCTAATTTATTTTATGATTGCTTCTTTGATCCATTGGTTTTTTGAGTATATTCTTTAATTTTCACATATTTGCTTATTTTCTTGTATTCCTTTTTTCCCCAGTTCTCCTTCCAGCTTCATGCTTTGTGATTGGAGAAGATACTTTGCATGATTTCAATATTTTTATATTTATTGAAATTTCTTTAGTGACCTAACACATCGCCTATTCTAAAAAATCATCCATGTGCCCTTAAGAAAATGTGAATACTGCTTTTGCTGGGTAAAAGTGTTCTGCTATGTTAGATCTAGTTGGTTTATAGTATTGTTCAATTCTACTATTTTCTTATTGATTTCTTCCTGATTGTTCTATTACTTACTGAAAATGATGTGTTGAAATTTCTTACTATTAATGAAGAATTGTCTATTTCTTCCTTAAAAGCTGTCAATAATTGTCTTATATATATTTTTAATTGATATATATTCTTAATGAATTGACTTTTGTAAATACGTAGTGTCCTTCTGTATCCCTTTTAATCATTTCTCACTTAAATTCTATTTTAGCTGATATTAGTATAGGCATCCCAGCTCTCTTTACTGTTTGCACAAAATATTTTTCCGATCTTTCACTTTTGTTAAACTGTGTCTTTGAATCTAAGGTGAGTCTCATAAACAGTATATAGTTGGGTTATGCTTTTTTATTCATGGGACTTAAATTTAACATTCTAAATGTATAATAATCTCATTGAATTTGAGACCAACTTAAATTCAATATCATACACAAAGTATGCACCTATACCCTTCTATCCTCCCACCTTTATATCACTCCTGTCATAAATTACAAATTTACACATGTCTAAAACCATGAATTTACCATTACTCTTTATGCATATGCATTTTAGAGCTCATAAGAAGTAAAAAGTGTATACAATAGTACTGGTGTTCAAAATTATTCACATAGGTTCTTTTAATGGAGATTTTTATTTCTTTAGGCGTCTTCAATCTATTGTCTAATGTCTCTTCCTTTCAATCTGAAAAACTCCATTAACATTTGTAAGGCAGGTTTAATGGTGATGAACTCACTCAGCTTTTGCTTTTCTAGTAAAACTTACTTTCCCTCATTTCTGAAAGCGAATTTTGCTAGAATATAGAATTACTGCAGGCAATTATTTTCTTGTAGCACTTTGAATATGTCATTCACAGCTTTCTGGTTTTCAATGAAAACTTGACAAAAAATCTTATGGCGTCTCCCTTATACAGGACACGTTGGTTCTGTCTTGCAGCTTCCAGTAGCTCTTTGTCTTTGGCATTTGAGGCTTGTTCTTGTGTCTAGATGTGATCTTAATTTTTTTATTTTTGCTCCTCAAACTGGGTCATTTTAATATTTCTTTTCTCAAGTTCTATAATTTTTTTCTCCTACCTACTCAAATTTGTTATTGCACCCCTCCAGTCATTTTTTTTTTCATTTTAGCTATTTCAATTTCAGAATTTCTGTTTATTGCCTTTTTATACTATCTCTTTATTTTCATACTAAAGTTCTAGTTTGGGGCTCATATTTTCCCTCAGCTACTTTAGCATCTTCAAAGCAATTATTTAAAATTCTTTGGCTTAAGTCCTACATTAGGGATGGTTTCTTTCACTTTATTTTTTTCCTTTCTATGGGCCAAACTTTTTCTACCCATGCATTGTGACTTTTGTTTGTTTTAAATTGAACATTTTAATATGGTAATATGGCAATTCCAGAAATCAAATTTTCTCCTTCTCCAAGGGTTTGCAGTTTGTTTTGTTTTTCTTTGTGTCATTGTTGTTTTTGAAGGCTGTAGTAGTTCGTTTAGTGATTTTTTCCAATACTAATTTTCAAAGATTTTATTCCTCATTTTGTTTGGTTGCCTAAGTCTCTGAGTTCGGCTAATTCTTCGACAAAAATTTCCTTTACCACAAAGTACTAAACAAACAAAGAAAACAAACCCACAAAATATGCAACTCCTAACCTAAAGGTCAGCTCTGTGTTGGGATATTCCTTTAACATTTAGTGAAAATTGTACTGACCTTAGGAATCAACCAAAGGCTAAACCTGGTCTTCTCATGACTTTTGTGAGCACGTGTCTTGCTCTGGATATGTGCATGGGTTTCTAAAATCCCCTATATATGTGGTTGCTTTTGAATGCCCTGATTTCCCAAAGAAACTCTTTCTTGGCTTTTCATCCTAGGCTTCAGGTGTTCTATTTTATGTCTTAACTGTATTTTTTATCCCAAGGGCCTGCAGCGGATCATTTATCTTAGAGTGTTTGTCAATGCCAACTGCTTTTTTGCCCTGAGTTCTGAGATAGGCGAAACACAAGTGCCTTGTGTCAATCCTTCATGTAGCCACCAGAAAGGTTAGAACAGATAAGCATGATTAATTTGTGATTAAGGTCTGCTCTGCTCCCTCCAGAAACAGGGATCTACATAGGGAATGTGGGCCAATTTCTTTTTCGACTGCTGATGAGCCTGGGAGGGGCTTGGGCAAGATCAATGAAAAATACTACAGTGATTTCTGTAGTATTGTTTTTGTTTTTGTTGGGTATGCGTATGGTGCAGGTTACATTTCATTCTTTTTCCATGTGAGTATCCCCTCACTGCAGCACCATTTGCTGATTTTTGTTTTGGTTTTTGTTCTTTTTGCTTGTTTGAGAAGTGGACGGGCTGGGAATCGAACCTGGATCTCCTGCAAGACAGGTGAAAATTCTACCACTTAACTACCCTCACATTCCTTCCTACCATTTTTGAGTTGCCCATTCCTTTATTCAGCATTTGCTTGGTTGCTGTAAACCTTCAACAGTTTTCCCTACTTCTGACACAATTAGTTTTGATACTTCCCACTTGTTTTCTGGTATTTCTGTAGGGAAGTTTGGAGCAGCCTATTCATCAGCAGTAGGACTATCTTGCTGATATCCACCCTCAAATAATATACTTTTTAATAAGTGCAACTTATTGTACGCAGTTTACACTTCACTAAAGCTGTGTAAACAATAGAGAGAGAGATAAAAATGATAAGGGAGATGAAGAGAGAAAGGGAAGCCAAGTGAAGGAATTCTCACACAGTAATACAAGTTGTCCCTGCCACAAGTAAATTTCTCCATACATTATATCAATAATATCTCAATAATAGGAAATTTCTAGAGAAATTTCATAAATATGTGGGTTTAAGACCTTCCCACAACCACACCTAAGAATCAATTCAAGCATACACATACATTAAAAGTTTGAATTAAATAACTGCCACTATTCCTTCCAGACCCCAAATTCCATAATACTGTGGTTAAAATTGTAGGCACTCTTTCGAACATAAACCATAAAGTGTTCATCCTATAAAGTATACTAACATACCCCTTTGTGAAATTTTTATTAGTGGTTCAACCAGCACCTACCCAAAAGCTGTTTCCTTAACTCTTTACCACTATTCTTAGCTCTCTGGGACTTTTTCCCCCTCTTTCCACTGCATTCTCTCACCATGTGAATTTATTTTCAGATCTCCATTTCATCTTACATTTTCTATCTTTGCCTTGACAATCAGCTACTTTCTTTAAAGTTTTCCAGGTCCTTTGAAGAATTGTGTCTTAAACCTTTAGAGTTTGGTAAATTTAGCTGTGTTACCTATATCCTGGTAGTTCTCCAAGTATGGCGATGTAGAAGCCAGTTACGGTAAGACAAAGGCTATTCCAGGTGGTTTAAATGAAGATAATAATAAAGGGACCACTTTTTAATGAAGGACTAAAACAAAAAAAGATATTAGAGGATACCTAGAACAATGAATGTGGTTCTTCCCTTATGGAATTGTGACATTAAGTATGAGAAAAATAGGGAAGAAATATCCTGCTTCCTCCTTCCACCTTCCTATCTCCAGTAAGTGCCTTTCATTGCCATCTGGCAAGGAAGTATGGGATAGTGTCTACAGAGGTCATTCTACTTGGAGCACAGAACATGTCAGAGAAGAAAAAATAAAGGGATCTGGCAAAAATAATGAATAATTACTATAGAGGGTAATTTAGAAATTTTACTCTTAGCCTATATGTATGTTCTATCCCTACTAGAAAACTACTGTGTCATGAGCTACATAGTTTGAAAGATAAAAGCTTGAGAAGGTTTAGAAAGAAAGAATATACCTCAACTAGTGTCATTAATCCTTGTTCTTTCTTCTCTCTTCTCTGCTAGTCTCCCTAACTCTCTACAGCTGCCTTCACTGATGACCCAGTTCATCAGTCCTTGCCTGGTCAGTTACTGAGTCAACCCTAAAGGAAGAAAGAATGTATTCACAATATCTGCAATACTACTATCTAATTGGACTGGAATTGTCATGGTCCCAAACTCAGAATCTGTTGGTTCAATTAAAAAATAATAAAAATGAAAAACTCAGGCTTTAAGACATTGAGTTTTCAATGAGGGTATAGACCTTATCTCTGAGAATTAGATTAGCCTTGGCTGCCAAAGAAGCACCCAAGACACTTAGTCCTCCCCTCGACCTGGCTGCATAAGCATTTACATATAGATCATTAATTCTATAGATCTTTTCTGAATGCCCATTCTATGCCAGTGACTGCACTAAAACCTGGGGATAAAGTAGTAATAAAGATGCACAGGGACTACCCCTGGCCTCATGAAATCATGAATTTAACCTTCTTGTGGGTAAGATGATTGAAGAAAATAAAAAGTAAACGCATATATGAGATGATTTCAAATGACATTGGTTTATGAAGGAAATAAGCATGTTCATATATTAGTACATAACTGAAAGTGGGTATTTTCTTTCCATTTGTAGTCAAGGAAGTTGTCTCTGAGATGATGATGCTCAAGATGAGACCTAAGGGACAAGAACATGCAGTTAAATAAAATGAACCTTAAAGAAGAATTTTCAAGAAGAAAGAGCAGCCAGAAAACCCCCTATTAATAAGAGCCGGATGTGCTTGAAGCGTGGAAAGGAGGCTACTATAGCCAGAATATAGTGAGAGAAGGGGAGAGTGAAAGAATGAATGTGGAGAGATACAAGGGAGCTCTATCCTGCAGACCTTCTAAGTCATATCAGAATTTGGATTTTAGCCTAAATCCAATAGACTAGGTATTCTAAGCAGGTGCGTGAAATAATTTGCCTTTCAGCTTTCTGGGTTATGATAGAGATTAGTTAAAAAGAGTAGATAAGACAGTTTATTTGCTTAAGCAAGAGATAATCTACTTCAACCAGGGCAGTGCAGTAGAAATAAAAAGAAGTGGATGAATATATTTAGCAGAATCAAAGTATTTGCTCAAGTGTAGTTGGGGATGATATGAGGAAAGAGAACAATCAATGATGCCTGGTAGAGATATTCTTAGGGCCCCCCCCCCCAAAAAAAACCCACTTTTCTTCAGTCTCTTCAGTGTTACTGACAAATTATCATCTGGCTTTGCTTAAACTTTTCCAGTGCTGGGGTTCTAACCACACACCATTCAGCTGTGTGTCCTCTTGTAAATCAACTGCATCATTTGCATGCTTTTTCTTATGGAAACTTGAAATTTAAATATATAATTAATTAATTTAAACAAAATAGCCATTTATATGAACTGTTTCTGTAAATTAATTTTAGCTTTTCCAGGTCTGCATACAAAGCTCAGCAGAGCCATGTGTGGCCCCGTGGCTGTGGGTTGAACCACCCCTATCCTTGCCCTCTTCCCTGTGAAGTTCAAGTGAGGGGCTTTTGAAATTTTCATTGTGATGGTCTCTTTTGACTCTACATGTGAGTCCTCCTTGTAGGTAATTGTTTCTCTGCAAGAGGGACGAGGTGATTGAAGGAGTTTTTCTTTTATTTGCAATAGCCAAGACTACAGTCGCTGAGAGACCATTTTTTTGCACTATGTGAAGAGGTACTTCATAAAAGGAAAGTATGGAATCATAATATAAAAATAACAATAAAAATAGCATTTTTCAAGGTTGTTATAAAACCTGATATGGGTTCATTTTGTTCACAAGAAAGAATATTCCATATTTTATCTGATGTTTGGGAAAATAAATAATTTTAAGATCTTTCTAGTAAAGTAGATTGCAGCAATATTGTTTGCAGCAATACACTGCAAACAATAGTGAGAATTTACATTTCTATTGTGCCTTTCATCCCCAAATATTATAAAACTATATGTATTAAGTGTAAAGTCTATGGTGATGCAGGTTCATGATGTGCTTATATGTGTGATCACCAAGCACGTGAACTTCTTCTATAAGGTGAGCTGTCTCTGCCCTGTGTAAGGTGGAAGGGCCCAAGCTGAACATTGGATGTGTCGTTGCTTGCTGTATGCTATGCATTTATTAACAGTCAGCCAGCTTGGCTCGAATTATCCACTTTCCAAGGAGGGGGGATCAAGTGATGCAAACTCATGCAGGGGCCTATTTAACATGCTTCTTGGAACCAGAGTATTATTCATGGACAGACATACATCTGGGTGAAAGGAAATAAAAATGCCCAGATGAGCAGCTTGAGTGAACTGGAATATACTAGAAAGGAGGAAGCCCTGGAGAGAGCAATGGAGAAGCAAGGGGGAATAGCACAGAATGGCTTGTGTTGTTCTGGTTCTCACATCAGTGTGAAAATAAGGGATGCACACAGGCAGCAAGCATAGACATTGCATATAAACAGCATTTTATTTTACCAGAGGCTGAGATTATAATTTAGGCTGTAGCTAGAGGGGAGAAAAAACAATGAGTTGAGAGGAACAGTTGATCCTGTAATGGCCCTTTCAGATAGATCATCAGGGTCACAGGGTCTATTGTGTGTCATTTGCTTACTTATCATGGTCTTTAGAAGGAACTTTACCAAGACTGGATAGATTAGCTAATTACACATAAGCCTGATTTCAGTCTTTCTTGACTAAAATTCATCCTCTAGATTTAACTTCTTTTAGGAAATGGGACACAAGACTAGTTTTTCTGACCCTCCTCCTTGCTTTGTTGGTATTGTGGAAAATTTGAGAATGGAACCTAATAAATCTTTTATTGAATGTTTTCTTAACTATCGAGCTATTCCTTTGTCAACCCCAAATTCCGTTCCCTGATACCTTACCCTCCCTGCTTCATCATTTTTTTGGCCAGTTGCCAATTTGGTTTTTATCTTAATGAAATTGGAGCAATACTGGTTGCTCTTTTTCAGTTATGTTCAGAAGGACTTTGTTTGCCTCATGTCTCATTTCCATGATTCTGTTCTCAATGACTTGTTGTGGTGGTTTAAACTATGTACCCTGGAAAAACATGTTTTTAAATGTAATCTGTTCCTGTGGTGTGAACTCATTGTAAATAATATCTTTTGATGAGGTTACTTCAGTTAAGTTGTGGCTCAATTCAATCAGGATGGGCCTTCATTCCATTACTGAAGGCCTAATAGGGAAGGCCACAAGGAGAGAGAAAGACACACACAGGAAGCAGCCAGAAGCCAGAAGTCAACAGAAGTGAGACACCAGGAGAGGCCACCATGTGCATTGCCATGTGACAGAAAAGCCAAGGATCAAGGATTACCAGCAGTCACCCCCGGTTTCTGGGAGAAAGCATTGCCTTAATGATGCCTTCGTTTTGGACTTCTCCTAGCCTCACAACTATGTGCCGACCCATGTACTTCCCAAGCAACCAAACAAACAAGGAAGCAAATAAATGGAAAACCAAACAAACAAAAATTCAACAAATGGTGCTGCAATAAGGGCTACCCACATGGAAAAAGAATGAAATGTGACCCCTGCCATACAGCATACAAAACAACAACAACAACAAAAACTGTGAACCAATAAATTTGCGTTATTTAAGCCAACCCATTGCATGGCATTTGCCTGAGAAGCCAGTAAATGAAAATACTTGCACTTTCTACTTCTGCATGAGCTGATGGAATCTTCCCATGGAGAAAAATCAGGTAGAGTTCTCTTTCCAGAAGAACATAGTCATCTGCGTTTCTCAAATCCCATACTTGAAACGGGCAGGAAAGTTCTATGTGAGTTTATCAAACCAGAGTAGGGTAACTATTCCTAAGAACTTTTATTGTGGGGAAATATTTAATTCTTTTATTAGAAGACAATGGATAAAGCAAATATTAAAAGTGCCCTTGTCTGGGGGGGGAATGGTGGCTCAGTGGCAGAGTTCTTGCCTGTCATGCCAGAGACCTGAGTTCAGTTCCCAGGGCCTGCCTGCCTGCAAAAAAAAGTGCCCTTGTCTCTTTAGAGATATACACTGAAATATTTTCAAATGAAACAATATGGTAGCTGGAGTTGGTTTCAAAATAATTCTGAGGTAGGGAGAGGTGGGTAGGTGGAAGTATAGTTGAAAGAAAACTGGCTATATACTGATACCTGTATCCAACTGCCAGGTAAATCAAGTTCATTATCTTACTGTCTTTAATTTTATAAGAATTTAAAATATTTCATAATAAAGAAGTTTTGATAAATGCAATTATTTTGATGGAGCTGAGTGAAGTATTGGCTAAAAATTGCCCAAAGGCAGAGTTGGCAAATAAATCGCACAGTATCTTCACTCAGCCTCCCAATCATCACAAATATCAATAATGAATTGACACACTTTCCCTCACCACCCTTCCCAGCACTATGTTGAGAAAGATTCTGAGCCAGCCTTCAGGGCCCACTACGTGAATGGATTGCATTTGGTTAGTGAGATGATGACCATTTGCCATACCTACGTTAAGACATAAATGGATGAGAATCGTTCTCCTCCCTTTCCTAGGAGGTAGGAGTGGTGCTGCTGGGTGCCTCAGGAGGTTGAAGAGTGGCTTGCGACATGAAGAAAAGTAAGAAATACAGAGAAGAAACTGAGATTACTAAGAGAAATTTAAAGCAATCTTCTTAATAATGTCTCCTGGGATCAGCGTAATCAAAGGGCCTTTGGGTGTTTGGACACAATTTTCCCTCACTGTGGTTGAAGGGCTGGAGGCCACTTGGTGGTTAATGTTTCAAGACTGACATCTCAGCCTTTTCATTCTCTTTTCCATTTTCCCCACTTAAGATGGTTTGATGAGCTGTCTGTTGAAAAAGTTCCATTCTAATATTTGCTGTATGAAGAAAAGATGTGGGAGAGGAAAAGGAAATAAATCTTTATTGAGCCCTGACTGTATGTCAGGCATAAGTCTTGGAATTTTAGATATTCTATACTATCTCATTAAAATGCAAAGCATCTTGAAATCACCAAGTGCCCTCAGTGTGTGTGGACTGAATTTTCATTTACTTGACTTTCAACTCCATCCAATTTAGTTTAAATGTATATTATTGACAAAGGGAAAGAACTAGATGTGGATATGTATTTTTCTCCATATAACCAGAATAAACCTAACTGCCTTATTGCAATATAACACTTAAGGAAATCGTAATCTCCCTTCAGAAGCCTTGGAGTATGATATGAGTTTTTAGCCTAGGTCTCTGTACAAATGCTTTGCAGGGCATCCCATAATACAGAAAGCAGAAATATTCATTTAAATTCCTCTTTAAAACATATGTTCTTCCTCCAGAAGTTTCATTTCTCTCACTACCTCCCTTATTCCCTGACTCCATCTTCATTGTTTCATCATCACTGTGTTTTATTGTCCACATTTCCCAACTTCAAGCTGCACCTTCAGACACTATGTTTTGACATGTGGCTTCCCCTGCTGAGTACAGTCCTTTGGGAAATTTAGTCTGATCTTTTACCATGACAGCTTTTATCAAAATCATCCACCTTACTGGAATTCAGGTGAACACAATTCCACAACTTGTTAAAAATATAATTTTCTCTTTTGTTCTCGGAATGCTGCTGTCATTCTTGTTCCCCAAAGCCACAGGAGTTTGTAACTATCCGGTCTCTCCTTTCTGGAAAGTCAGCCTGGAAAAGTGGAGTGTGGGAGGTCTAGAGCACCTCCCCAAATTGTTGTCTCAGGATCTGGAGATGAAAGTGGGTGCAGTGGAGTATAGTTCTGCCCAAAGCTAGAGGCCAAATCTTAGACACAGTCAGGGGCCAACCTCGATGCAGGGATGAGTGATTTTGATGGGGAAGGAATAGTGTAGAAAGCCAAGGATGAGCCAAAACATCATGTTCCAGTGTCCCACCCTCCCACCCCAATTGGAAAGGCACAGAAAACACATAATACGAATGTGTAAGTTCCGGAGGAATTGTCTAGAGGTCTCTCTGAGGAGATTTGATTTCAATGTGTATTTGTGTGTGTGTGCATGTGGCTATGGTAGGGTCAGCAGTGGATGAAGAGTGGCTGTGACTACTTTAATTTAGGATATAAGACACATCTTCACCACATTTCAGAACTAGGGTCCTGGCTGGCCATGTCTTCTTTCACTTGATTTGCAGGGCCATTTCTGGGTTGGAGTTTAGCTCATCTTGGCATTGATATGTCTGCATTCCTGTTCTCCAAAGCACCAAGAATTAGTGATTGCACCCATGAAAGTGCATACACTTTCCACGTTTAATAGGAATTGTTGATTTTACCCAATATTTCATTGAATATTTTGTGTGACATGAGTGAATGATTGTATGATATTTGGTATTTTAAAATATGGTTGAAAGGGCCTTTTAATATGTTGAGGTGATTGTGTAACTAATACTGGGATAATTTCCATCACTATTTCAAATAGAAATCTTAATTATCTGAGTTTTTAATTGTACTGCAAAGATTTGGACATTTTCAGAGCCTCAGGACTGTAAGCTAGTAAGCTAATAAATTCCCATTACTAAAAGCTGACCCATTGTATGGCATCTGTTTTCAGCAGCCTAGCAAACTATCACAGCTATACAATATTTTTTTAGCAGCAACAAATGCTGTGTGTATGCCAAGATTGTTTATACTGTAACACCTCATATCATAGGCTGGATTCTCCAAAATAAACATTGAGATAGAGTTGGGGTGCAAGATGGTTATTAGTGTTCAACAGCTGTAAAAAAATAAAAGGAGGAAGAATCAGTATTGGACATAGAAGAAGTTAAACTATACTGTAGGGCCGACAAAACTGTGGCAAATATGTCAGTGCTTTAGATACATCGTGTGATTTCAATTTTTCAAAATTTACTGAGACTCATTTTGTGTTCTAATGTATGGTCTGTCCTGGAGAACGATCCATGTGCACTAGTGCAGAATGTGTATTCTGCTGCATGTAGTTACTTTTACTAAAGGTCTTATTTTATTGTTAATTTTATTTTTTTGCATGGGCAGGCACTGGGAATCGAACCCAGGTCTCCGGTATGGCAGGCGAGATCTCTGCCACTGAGCCACCAATGCCCGCTCAAGGTCTAATTTTTTATACTACTCAATCCACTGTCTAGCAGAAGTGTTTGGCGAAGGGTTTTATATATATCCCTTAGGTCTGGTTGATTTACAATATTGTTCAAGTCTTCTATTTTCTTGCTGATCTTCTGCCTAGATATTTTATCCATTATTGAAAGTGGAGTATTGAAATCTCCTACTAGTTATGTAGAACTATTTCTTCCTTCAGATCTCAATAATTTCTTCATATAGTTTGGGACTCTGTTATTTGTAAATATATTTCTAATTATTATGTCTTATTGTTAAATTGATCCCTTTATCAGTATTTAGTGACCTTCTTCATACCTTATAACTGTTTTTGACTTCAAGCCTAGTTTATCTGATATTTGTGTAGCTAACTTAGCTCACTTTTGGTTATTATTTGCATGGTATATTTTTTCTATCCTTTCATTTTCAACCTACTTTTGTCTTGGAATTTAAGGTGAAGCTCTTGTAAACAGCATTTAGTTGGGGGCAGTGGTTTGGAGCAATGCACTCCAGAAAATATATTCTTGAATTTAATCCATCCCTGAGGGTGTGAACCCATTTTAAAGTAGTAGCACCTTTTGATGAGGTTACTTCAGTTAAGATGCGGCCCAACTCAATCAGGATAGGTCTTAATCCTTTGACTGAAGTATAAATAAGTGCTTATAAAGTACTGGAGTCCTTTATAATTAGAATGAAATTCAGACCAATAGGGAGAAAGCCATGGAGGGAGAAACCAGAAACTGGAAATCAAAGGAAATTGGAAGAAAGTGGCGAGCCCAGAAGAGGCTGTCTTGTTACAGAAATGGCAAGGACTGAGAATCACTGGCAGAAAACATTGCCTTAATGGAGCTTTGATTTGGACGTCTCTTAGGTTCAAAGCCACGGTCCAATAAATTCTCCTTGTTTAAGTCAACCAATTGCATGATATTTGCTTGAGCAGCCAAGGAAACTAAAGCATTGGGTCATGCTTTCTAAAAATTTTATTCTGTCAATCTCTACCTTTTGACTGGAGAGTTTAATTAATTTACATTTAATGTTCCTATTGATAATGCAGGACTTCCTTTTGCCCTTTTGCTATTTAGTATTTGCATGTCTTAGACTTTTTTTGTCCCTCAATGCTTCCATTAATGTCTAATTTCATATTTATTTGACTTTTTTGGCCGTATATCATTTTGAGTCTCCTTTAATTTATTTCTGTATTTATTTTTCATATATTTTCCTTTTCATTACTATGGGGCCTAAATTTCACAATCAAAATTAATAACAATAATGTTCAATTTAATAGCAACTTAACTTCAGTGGCATACATATACTTGGTTCCTATTCCCGTCCTTTCCTCCACCTTTTTGTTATATTTGTTATAAATTATATATGTATAATTGTACGTCCAAAACTGTAGATTTATAATTACTTTTGTGTATTTGCATTTTAGATCCTGTAATAAGTTCAAAATGGAAAAATATACAAAGTATATTAGTCATGGCATTTATATTTATCCATGTGGTTACTTTTAGCAGAGGTCTTATTTTTGTATACCACTCAATCCGTTGTCTAGGAACCTTTTCTTTCTGTCTGAAGAGCTCACTTCAGCACTCTTGTGAGGTAGGTTTAGTGGTGATGAAGTCTCTCAGCTTTTGTTTATCTGGGAATGTCTGAATCTCTCCCTTATTTTTGACTGGGTATAAAATTGTTGGCTGGGAATTTTTTTTTTCAGCACTTTAAATATTTCTTCCCACTGCTTTCTGCTTCACAGTTTCTGATGGAAAATTGGAACTTAATCTTATTAGGATTTCCTTGTACATAGCTAATTATTTCTCATTTTTGGCATTTGACAGTTTGACTACTACCAGTCCAGATGTAGTTCTCTTTAAGTTTATCCTGTTTGTGGTTCTTTGGACTTCTTGAATGTGCATAGTCAAGTTTTTCATTAAATTTGGTAAGTTTTCGGATGCTTCCTTTGAATATTCCTTCTGTTTCTCTCTCTTTCTTTTTTTCCTGGAACTCCCACCGTACATATATCAATAAGTGTAATGGTATTCCACAGCTTTCTTAGACTGTCTTCATTTTTTTATTTTGACATTTCCCCCCACTTTCTGCTCCTCAGCCTGAATAATTTCACTTGTCTTGTCTTTGCATTCACTGATTCTTTCTTTTGCCAGCTTCAATCTACTGTTGAAACCCTCTAGGGAATTTTTCCGTTTGGTTCTTTTAAAATATTTCTATGTCCATATTGAGATTCTCATAGTATTCATTCATTGTTCTCCTGATATGCTTTAGTTTTTCTGTGCTTTCCTTTATCTACTTGAACATATAGGTAGAGATTTCCTTGAGAGGCAGGAGATAACAGAAACAAGCAACCAATGCCAAAAAGACCATTCACAGTCTTTACAAACTGACTCTGTATTGGCTGGTGCTCCTTCTTCAGTGCTTAAGGCTTCCTTTCAAGATCAGCTCAAGACAAAAGTAAAGTGCAGGGCCTCTTTGCCTTTTCTGAGCCTGCTTCTCGTCCTGGGCTTGTGTTTGTCCCTGGCCTTAGGGATTCCCCCTTTTACAGGAAGTCGAATGCTCTGTCTAGTACCTATGAAATAGACTTTCCCCACTCCATGCTGCTCTCTTTTATGTCTTAAAGAAAGTAATCTCTTTCCCCAGGTTGCTTTGATCTAATTCTTTCTTATACAGCTTCAGCTGTCAACAAACTACTTCTACCTGTAAAAAGCAAGCAAGAGATGGGCTTCCTAGCTCAGTCTTTCAGGCTGCCACCTATTTGATTGCCACTGTCATGCAGGGGGTTACTCTGTTCTCTTTCGAACAGGGCCAGTGACCCACAATGAAGCACAGGTTGGCTCCAGAGTGTGCAGGGAGGGGGGTGAGGGAGGGACCAGCAAGGTTGCCACAAGTTGAGCTTTTTTTTTTCTCAATTCAATGATCACCCTGTTACCGCAATCCTTTAACTGTTCTCCAGAGTTTTGAGGAAGATAACTGCCAATTTTTGTTTGTTCAAAAATCTTGTGGAAAAACAATACCCCAGAGATACCTTATGCCTCTATCTTGGTCCAGAATGTTCCTGAGATATCATTTCAACTCTTGGATGTTCCCGTTTCTGACCATATTCTCTTCTGAAATGTTAAAATTTTATGAGTCAATATTCATACCCACTGCCCTTTTAAGAGCTGATTTTAGATGGATTTCTATCTCTTGCAGCTGAATGATTCCTGATCCATAGAAGCAGGTAATTTAGCCTTTGGGGTGGGGGTGGGGTGTAAGAAAATGCCTCTCAAGGGAAATAAAATCTAAATGGGCACATGAAGACCTTGTAGGGACAGATCAGATAACGTAGACCAGGATGAAGGGTTGGTTAAAATGGCATATATGGAACTCTCGGAGATTATTTATTATAGATTTTATTCTAACAGTTTGATCATCTTAATTCTGCAGCTCATTTCAGATTATAAATAGAATTTGGAAGGAGGAAGACATCATAAATTTCAGAATTAGTGACAGAGTGCTAGGTGATCTTGATGAGAACAGTGTTGGTGCAGTAGTGGGGTGATAACCTGGTAGCAAGCTGGTATCAGAGAAAGTGTAAAGCAGAAATCACAGGAACAAGAAGGTCATTGTGTGAGCTTCATGTGGAGGAAGAGAGAGTCCTTCACATTCAGTCTCTCCTGACATCAGCATGGTGTGGCAATAATAATATTATCAGCTATCATGTATTGAGCACTTACTACCTGCTATCCACTATGTTAAATTTTCACATTCATTATCTAATCTTACCCTAAGAACTACCATAAAAGGTAGTTGTTATAATCTAGTGCATTATCCCTTATTTTTTCTCTCAACTGAGTCATTCCCATCAGCATGCAAATATATTATTTCTCTCATTTTAAACAAGAAAAACAAACAAAAAAAATCTCCTTTACTCTAAATGCCTCTCCAGTTTTTACCTTATTCTTTTGATTGCCTTTCCAGATTCTCTCTCTATTTAAAGAGCTGTCTACAATTCACTTTCTTCAAGTACGTCTCCTCTGATTTTTTCTCTTTGTTAACACTGAATTTTCAATAACATTCAATAAAATGCGTGGCTCTCAAGTATACAGTACAATGCATTTTGAAAAGTGTTATACTCACATAACTATTATGGAAGGTTTCTGTCATTCCAGAGAATTTCCTTATGTCCTTTTCTAACCAATTAGTCCCTCCACTCCTGACCAGAATTTCTTTATATATAGATTATAGTTTGCTTGGTTTGGACTTAATATTCTAATGGAATTGTGCAGTAATTACTTTTTTGTGTCGGTTCCTTTCACTCAGTATACTGGTTTTGATATTTATCCATCTTGCTGGATGTAACAAGAGCCCATTCTTTTTATTGCTGCATAGTATTTCATTGTATGACCATATCAAAATTGAATATCCATTCTCCTTCTGATGGATATTTTAGCTGTTTCCAGGTTTTAGCTCTCATGAAGAGGCTGCTCTGATCATTGTGTACAAGTCTTTGAGTGGATATATGTTTCCATTTATTCTTGATAAATATGCAGGAGTGAATATATTCAGTATTTGAGATGGCATATATTTAACTTTAACAAAACTGCCAAACAATTATTCATCACTTTAACATTTCACATTCTAACCAGGAATGTTTAAGAGTTCCATTTGTTCTAAATCTTTACCAACA
The DNA here is from genome assembly GCF_023851605.1 of Tamandua tetradactyla. Classification (NCBI taxonomy): domain Eukaryota; kingdom Metazoa; phylum Chordata; class Mammalia; order Pilosa; family Myrmecophagidae; genus Tamandua; species Tamandua tetradactyla. Next base: position 17,420,673 of record NC_135330.1, on the reverse strand, counting down.
TTTAGTGTAAGCACTTTCTTTGATTTTAGCTATTTCAGTGAATACAAAATAGCATACCCTTGTGGTTTTAATTTAAATTTCATCTGCTGATGTCTCATTATCTTTTGAGTCTACTATATCAGTTTCTTGCCTCTACCACTTCACCGTAAAATAGTTCTTGTCAAGGTTTGCAATGATTTTCATTTTGGCAAATCAAAGGGGAAATTCTCTGTTTCCTTATATTTTACATGGCTTATCACTCTTGGATAAACTTGGATGTTTGGATCCCAAATCTATATATCTTCCCTAATTGGCTTTTCCTCCTTAGTATCCTTTGCTGGTTCCTTATCATCTCCTGCCTTTAATATTCAGATTGTTTAAGGACTTATTCCATGACCCTCTTCTCTACTCTTACTCCTTTGGTGAGCTCATCTAGCCTTATGACCTAAAATATCAATTCTTAACCTCCTATCCAGATCTCTCCCATTTAAACCTCAGACTTGAGTTTACAATGGCTTGGTTGACATGTCTGCTTGGATGTTTAATAGGCATTCTGACTTAATATATCCCAATCTTCTACCATAAATCTGTCCCTCCTGAATATTTCCCAGTATAAGTTAATGAAACTATTTCTCCAGTTGCCAAGGAACCTTGGAATCATTCTTGGCTCTTCTCTGTTTTTGTATCCCATCTCAAATTCATTAGCATATTTTATCAACAGTTGAAAATTTATCTAGGATCAAATTATGCTCACCAACTCATCCTTACCATCTTGGCCAAAGCTACCAACATCTCTCACTTAAATGACTGCAAAAGCTCCCTAATTTGTTTCCCTATTTCTGCCCTTGTTCCTTTACAATCTACTCTAAAAAGAACAGCCAACATGATCCTCTTGTAATGTAATTTAAGTCACCACACTCTTCTGCTCAAAGTTCTTCATTCATTAAAAAATTATCACCTACTAAGTGTCAGTCAGGGGGCTATACTGTGAAAAAACTAATCACGTTTCTTGCCTTTTTGAAGCTAGTGGTTTATGAGGAAGGATTAACAATAATTACAGTTATATCATAAAATTCTAATATCTGTCACAAAGTATAAATTCAGGGACAATGACAATTTCTGTATAATTGGGGTACAGGGAAGACTTCTAGAGGAAATCTGATGGATGGGTAAGAGTTAGAGAAACTATTCCACTGCCATGAGTATATAAAATACCACACCATTAGAAAGTAGAGGTATAAATATTCAAAACCAGGTTAATATGTCTCTAAACCTTGAACTTCTAAGCACCATGCAATATTATCCTTGATGTTAAATATGTGATCATGATTAATCAAGATCATGAGGCCAGTAGGTAATGGAGCCTGAACTCACACACAGGATCAAGGTTTTTTTTTTTTTAACCTTCAGTGCCCTTCAGTCTCTTTTATGGTAAGACTTACATTTTGAGATAGATAAGAAGAAAATCTAATTTATTAAGAACTATGCTCAGGAAATCAAGCTCAAAAATATGCATATTATATGGATTAATCATGATCATAATCACCTTTTTATAAGATTTCCTACATTAAGCGCTGTGTAGAACACACTGCATGAATTATTTAAACTTCATAGCAACATTATGAGATAGGATCTATTATTCCTATTTTGCCAACAAAGAAATCGAAGCTTAGAGAGCTGAAATCTTAACCCAAGGTCACATGTCTAGCCAGGTGCTCTGGCTCTAGATTCCGTTGCTTTAATAACTGTGTTATCATTTTGAATATTTCTATATTTTTATTCTGATTTTAGGTCTTGGGCAGCACCAGCTCTCAATCATGTTTTGAGAAATCAAGAGATGCAGAAAAGGAATTCATTACCTATTCATCCCTGCCCGTTATCCATATCCATGACCTCCAGAAACTGGTGCTCTTTGGTTACAATTTCAGCACCTGCTAAGTAAATCGCAGACAAATTATGACTGAACTAATCGTAACACAGGGATTGCAGAGAATCTGGTAGCGTTGGGCAATTTCATGTCAAGGTGTGTGAGTGGCAAGCAGGCCTGCTCAGTCCCCACATACCCTGTTCAGTCAAATGCTTGGTGTTGTTAACCAGGTCACTGAAGAAATTATAAAATACCTTCCTACTGAAATTATGATGCATCTTCTATTTTTTAATTGTTAATGGAAAAATTTAATTTTAGATTCCTCTTTTAGCCTTAAAAATAAATTACACACATATTTAAAAACAAATAAACTAGAAAAAAATGCATCCAACAACCAGAAGCTAGTGCATCCCAACTTCTGAGGAATTTCTCTTGCAAACAGCTAATTGAAACATTCCTTCAATTTGTGCTGCTCAGCTTTGACAGTGGCTCTGCCCCTTGTCATAAAATCAATGGTCTTTTTTATTCCTTCCCTTCTTTTTGCTGCCTCGCCTCTGACTGTAGGGCCTTCTTTCCCCACTCAGAGTCTTCCTCAGATCATCGGGGTTAAGTGATCTTTTCATACCGCCTGGCCAGACTGTCACAAGACATTGAGTGGCTTTTGAAAATGAGCCCTGTTAAATGGACTTGATGGGGGTCACAACCACCACTATTGCTATCACCACTGTGATAAAATGGAGCAATAATGACGGGGAAGGCACTTATCACTGTCTTTTTGAGATCACTTAAGATAGTTTGGATCTGAAGCTTTTTGCCAAAGATAAATGGAACATGTACAAGATAAATGTAACTATTGCAGAATCTTTTGTGCAGAACTTGCGTGGGCCTGTTTTGTTTACCTGTGCGACAGCTAGAGAGGGGAAGATAAAGATAGGTCAGGGAACTCATAGCAGGCCTAAGACAGCTGTCTGTCATGGCCCAGGGTGAGTATATCTTGATTAAAATGAGAAACTCAGGAGGTAGATAATGGAACAAAGTAGAATATTGTGATATTGTTTATTACCGGTAGACCATTCTTTTGACTTAGGCATGTGAGATCAGAGGATAGGTCAAATACAGGGCTTGAAAATCTACCAATTAGTGTGGACTAATTGGAGGGATCCAGGGCTGGTTATTAGAAGTTCTGGGTTCTAGGCCAGGTAGGTCACTAACTTGCTGTGTGACCTTGCATGAGAAACCTAACCCCCCTGGGTCTTTGATCCCTAGGCTAACCAACTTGTCTTAATTGACCTGGACCAGTCCTGATTTTAATATGAGAAAGCCCACACCTCAGGAGACTCTCTGCCTTGGGCAAAACAGGGCAGTTGGTGACCCAATTGTTTTCCTCATCTACCCATTGGTGGTAATAATATCAATCCTCGTTGTAAAAGCCATTGAGTAATGTAACATGAGTTACAAATGCAAAGTACTTTAATTGTTGTAATATGATTCTCACATGGGGTGAGTCTTGGTTCTCTTTCTAGACTTTAAAGATTCAGTGGTGCCCATGCTGTGTATCATAAAGGGGCCTTCCTTCTAAATGGAAATGCCTTGTCTTGACCCAGTGAAGACAGGCTAAAGGGAATGAATAACAGCAATAAACAGACTACCTGTACTTTAATGCATATTAAAGGACTTTTACTAATCCCTGATGCAGGGAATGCAAACTCCACCTCAACTCAGAAGGAATGTGTTAAAAGAAGGAAAGACTTATAGCCTTAGAATTGGAAGACACTGGTTTGTAGGCTGAACTCTCATCTGTTAAACAGTTTGAATATTGCTTTCCTGAATTGTAAACCATAAAACTTTGTACAGTTATTGTGAAAATGAAGTGAGATTAAAGTTGTGTGTGTCCCTGCCATGCAGATATTGCTCAATAAATGTTAATTTTCTCCCTAAAAGGCTATTAGTCCTTGCTTCATTTATATCAGTTAAAAAAAGTGGGAGTCAGATAAGTTTTAAAGCATATCCTCTCAACCTATGATTCAGAATGCCTATATTTTTGTTTTATGTTATTAATATGTTTTAATACCTCAAATCATTTAATCTCTCTTGACCTTAATTACTCACCTGTAAAATGAGGGGTTTGGGACATTTCTGAAATCTCTTCTAATTCTAACAGTCTGCTATTCTAAAATCAGTACTATACTTTAAAATATTTTTATTGTTGAAATCTTTATGAAATACAAAGGATAGTATAACAAACCTTCATATACTCATCACTACTTCACCAATTAATGACACTCCAGGATAGCTTTATATTAAAAGGAAAAAATATTATTATAAAATATTATATACTCCTTGGGAAAATGTAGATAATATAAGAAGGAGTAAAATGCAATTCGTCCTAATTCCACTTCTAAGCGATAATCATTGTAATATATCTTTCCAGACTTCTTATTCATAAGGCAGCAAAATTGTTAAGATTTAATTCATAGTAGTCAATATTCTTTAGTTGAAACAAAACAAAACACTACTAATGGCTTAGAAATTGGGAGACGTGTTCTAATCTGAACACCCCCCCCCCCACTAATTATTTGCCACTTTGACTTCACAGACCTCAATTTCCTCCTGTTGAATATAAAGACATTGAACCAAGTGATCCCTCATGTGTTACTGAGTTATGAATGGTGGTGGTCTAGTCTAACATTTTAGCAGATTAATTTTATCATTCATAGGAATTGAGGTTAAAACTGCAGTTTGGGATAAAACAAACAAAAAGCAATGGGTAAAATCCAGGGGCAAAGTCATTCTTGATGAAATCTGGGATGATGTTGTTTGTTTTTGTAGACAGTTGTTTATCTTCTACTGGCACATCCTGTCCTTTGCCTCCCATTTCCCTGGCTTCTTAATTTGGGTAGCTGATTGACTAGTGCCTGGAACTAGTCAATTAATGTGGCCATAGAACTACCCTATGTCTTTGTAGTACAATGGTCATCATTGGAAAAAGAGCTGAAGGCTCTAGATGTTCAAAGCACAGCCCAGGGTGCAGTGTTCTGTGCTCTATGCTTTACCCGTACCTTGGGAAGAGTGGCTAAAGGGCTCAAACATGTTCAGGATGCAAAAAGCCTGTGTCTGATATTGACCACGTATGCCTTCCAGTAATTTCTGGGCTACATAGGATTTGGTCTCATGTAATTTTTTTTTTTAAGCACAGTACTGCAAACAGCTCTAAAAATCAATTGATGGAGTTGGTGAGATAAGGCTCACTTGGCATTCTTCTCTAAGCCAGTGCTTCTCTAGGAAAAGTCTGGTTCTCCAGCAGAGAATCAGCCTGGGTGCTTTTTTCAAAGTTAGATACCTAGCTTTCACTTAAGCTTTGCTCTATCAGGATCTCTGGGATGCCAACCAGGAATCTGAGCTCTTAAACTTTCTCAAGAGAGCATTATGCTCATTAAATAATGTTGGTCTTTCTAAGACCTCTCGTGTTCCTGTAGTTGGCCCCTCCTTCTCTAATACATCATTTGTTAAATTCATCAATTGTCCTTAACATATCAGATATTGTTCTAGGTGCTGGTAATATAATGAGGAATAAAACATAGTCTCTGCCTTATGGTGTGGTAATTCCCAAACCCGGTCTATTCTTGAGACTTTTCTTCTCTCTTTTACATGCTTCTCCCTGGGGAAACTCATTGACTTCAACTAACTCCTGTATAATCTTGTGTAGACGACCCTTTAATCTGTTTTTCTAGTCCAAATATCTTGTCCCCAAAGAACTCCCTTACATTCTGCAACCCTCCAGACATTTCTGTTTGGATCTCACATTGTCATCACTAAATCAAAATGCCTGAAGTTGAAGTCAGTTTTATTTATTTCTACTTCAACTATAAAGCAGCTTTCCTTTTGATTTCCCTAGTCTTGAAGTCTGCCAAGCTTGAAATGTGATTCTGCTCTCTCCAAATGATTTTGTATTCTCTTGCATATGCCCTTCTTTCATTCCTATTGTCTATAACCTAGCCCAAGCCCACTATATCTTATACTCATATTATTTTAATATGGCCTTAATTTATGGCTCTGATGCTATATTCTTCTCCAGTATATAACTGCTTTGCCAGGTTGCTTTTATGAAATTGAGGCAAAGTCAAGAAAGACAAATAATTCTGGAATTATTTTTTTCTCTTTTTTCATCCCTCACTCCTCCCTCCTTTCATTTTTCTCTCCTTTTCTTCCCTCCTGATTCCTTCCCTCATTCCTTTCATTCTCTACCTCTTTTGCTTCCTTTCTTTCTTTCCCCATCCTTCCTTCCCTCTTTCTTCTCCCCATTTTAAATTTCTTCCCTAACTTTTCTTTCCTTTCTCCATATTCAATTTATTTCATTATTAATTATTTAAAATTGAGTGTCCTTTACACAAATGGTACTACTTTAGATACTTGGGGATGAAGAACATATAAGAATAAATTTGTCAGTGCCCTTCAAAGAGTTTACAATATAGTGAGAAAGGCAAATACGCAAACCACTAACTTGATTCTGATTTTTTTCGTGCCAAGATGAGTAATGGCTTTACTGTATTTTACTGGTATTTTCTTCTATTCTTTTGAGAAACAAGAATAGATCCTACCTGCTAACCATGTCCTTGCTTTAATTCTTTGCACTTAGATTTATAAAGCAATGAGGGTCAACATTTTTGTCCCTGAGTGGGTGTAGGAAAAGCTTCTTTCTCACCCCAAACAACACAATTTGTTGCCTCATTACGTATTAAAGCATGCAGCTTCTTTGCAGTTTATGTTTACACAAATGAAAAGTGTCCTGCAGCTGAGATGTGAGTGTAATGCTAGAACTTCTTAGTGCCACTAATCTCTGTGCCACTATAGTTCTTAGTGCACTTCAGCTGTGCCCTGTGGCAGAGCTATAATTAGCCAACAAGGGTTTACCAGGACAATGCCATGTAATGACGGAGTATTTATAGACGGCTGTGGATTATTGTGTAATTATACTGAATAGATTCAAAAGTAATTACCAGCATCCTGCCCCTGGGGTTTGGAGGGCTAGAATAATCATGTGTGCAGACCTCCTTCTCTCCAAACAAATCCCTCTTGAAGGGGCTTCCCAGCAGGACAGCAGCAGAGGGACTTTTATGATTCTATGTGGTCAAGCACTTTGCCTAAGAACACGGCCGTTAATCCCACTGCTCTGGCCTGGCTCCAACTCAGGAAACTGCATTTTGCTGTCCCGTCTCTTCTGTTTAACTTCCTCCCATAAGAAGTTGCAGCTCCACATATCTGTGTGCTGCTCTTACTCATAAGCCCAGCATGGCTTGGACTCATTCCATTCCATCCTATCAACCTTGATTGAGCACCTGGCAAATGCTGAGCAGCACAGAGACTAAAAGGATGGATAAGACATGGTCCTTATCTCTATGAATTTTCCACTCTAGTAAGGAGACATGGTGAGCTCCTTAGAAAGCTATGGGAGCAAAGAGATGGGAGAGGTCACTTTTAATAGAAGGGGTCATAGTTGCTTTATGGAGAAAAGGAAATTTCTTCTGGGCCTTGAAAAAGGGATAAGCCTGGGATAGTGAGAGGGAAGGGCATGGGAAAGAAGAAGTTGCATGAACAAATTTATAAAAGGCATGAGAGAAAAGGAAATACTTGGGAAAAGAAGAAAGCATGTTTGGTTGGAGTACAGTACGGGGTGGGGGAATTTGTCAAAGATGTTGAAAAGTGAAATAAAAGCAGATTATGGAAGACTCTGAATGCCTAAATAAGCTGTTTGAACTTTATTCCTATAGGAAGAGAAAAAACACTGAGCTGAGGAACTTGGTTAGGGATTAGCTTTAAGAAGATTCATATGGCAACACTGTGAAGAATATTTTGGGGGGTGGGAGAAAGAGACCCTAGGCATAATAGTCTGTAAAAAGCCTACTGTAGTCATCAAGTCAACAGGCGATGGCATGTCACTGTTATTACAGGAGACAGGAGACAAATGGGAGGAGCCTTTGCAGAAACGTGAGCTCAGCTCTGGACAGGAAGTGTTTTTGAAAAGGCCTGCAGTCCTTCCTAAGAACAAGAAGGGTAATTTGCCACAAACCAGTGGTTCTTCCAGAAAGCAGAAAGGACACTAGTCCTCCATTTCTCATTTCAAGAGATAAAGGCATCAAGCAAAGAAAATGGCAAAGGTGCCACCCAGCTAACGCCTGCATGCTGCCATCTGTGAGAAGCTCCAGCAGAGCAAGGAGAGACTAGACTCTGTGTGTCTATGACAGGCTTATAATGCATAAAATCCAGAAAATAGCAATTTTCCTATTGGTAGAAATGCACAGCTGTGTGTCCTGTAATGACTGATATTCTGCTGGCTGACTTATAAAACAAGAAGGCCAGGAGATAGGAAACCACACACCTACCTTCGCTTAACCCCCTATCTTTAGCGTTATATGGTAATTCAAAAGTGTAGCAAAAAAGCAAGTTCGTATTTGTAAATCTCTTTGAAGAGAAAATTACCATGCAAATGCTAATAATTCATGTTAGGTGCTAAGTGAAATGATTTCTGCATATGCAGTGTGCTTAAATGTATAAGTCAGTAAGATCCTCTGGGATATGCTCAGTTCTTTTAGGTGTGTGTATTAGTTTTCTTACCTTCAAAATGAATGTGAATGCCCATGCTTCTAGCTTTCTTTCCTCTTGCTAAATAGGACTTGTTTGAGAAACCAAAGCACAAATAATTTACTATGTATACCTCTGTCCCCTGACCTGGAAAGAAGATGATTTGAGGATTGGGTGGGAAAGAAGAAATATTCTTTAGACAGTTGATATTTGCATGGAGAACCATATTTAAAATAAGGGAGAAAACAATAAACTGCAGGGAAACCTGAAGTTTAAATATAGATGCTGGCCTGTATCTTCATTTCACAAATGTAAAATTAAAATATTAGATTGGCAGTGAAATCATCTGAATGCATGGAACTGAAGCCATTGGGAATCATTTTTGGACTGATACACTTTCTCTTTTCTCTTTAGGGAGCTCAGGGATCTTCACCAGTGTGCAGGTAGCAGTTATACCCTCTAACATGCCACGGTCTGGGACAGTACAATCTAATAGAAAGTCAATGAGGACTACATCAGTAAATTTACATTCTCAAGAAGTCACATTTAAAGCAAAACAAAACAAAAAAAAAACGGTAAAATTAATTTTCATGGAATATGATATTTAACTCAGTAATCCTAAATGCATCATTTCAACATGTTTATTAGTTCCTGGGATGTTATAACAAATGACCACAAATTTGGGGGCTTAAAATAACAGAAACTTATGCTTTCACAATTTTGAAAGTCAGAGTTCAAATCAGATTCGCTGAAATCAAGGTGTCAGGAGGGCCATGCCCCCTCGGGGCTCTAGATTCTTCTAGGGAAGAATTTGTTCCTTGCCACTTCCAGCTTCTGGTGGCTGCTGGCATTCTGTGGTTTGTGGCTTCCTGCTGAGGATGTCACAAAAATGCTCAGCGGTCATCTCCCAGCCCTCACCTATCCCCCTCCTCTTCTTCATGTATAGACATGTCAGCATGTTTCCATTTTCCTGCCTGGGAGAGGAGTTAGGTCAAATGGAATGGCCAGACTCTACCTTCAACCAAAAACTGGGACTAAACAGCCCCAGCTGCTTATCAGGGCAGGAATTCTGCACAAAGGTTGCTTGATACATGTTTTTTCTTCTGTATAAATACCCACTCTTGGGCTGCACAGGCAGGTGTCTCTCCTCTACAATGCTAAGTGGGGCATGCAGAGCTGGCATCTACCAATCCAAGACACAGGCCACAATGGGATTCTTCCCCTGCTCTTTTGGACCCTTTGTGTTGTGTAAGTAGGAAGCAGTCATTTGAAAGCGTCTATTGTTTCTGAGCCTGTGTGTCTTCATACCTCATCACCATAATTTCTGCTTTCATAACCACATTGCCTCCTCCTCTTTTGTGTGTGTCCAAATCTCTCTTTTCCTTCCACTATGCAGATATATGTAATTCCACTTAGGGTCCACCTAGATAATTCTGGATAATGCCCTCATTTCAAGATCCTTAACTGAATCACATCTGCAAAGACCCATTTTCCAAATAAAGTTACATTTATAAGTTTTGGGGTATAAGACCTTATATTTTTAGATGGTCATATTCAGCCTATGATAATATGCAATCAGTATAAAACTAGCATTTATTTTCTACTTATAGCACATCTTAATTTGGATGCTAAATTTTCCATGCACACCATTGAAATTGAAATGTCTTCTTTAAACTGTTTCAGATTTTTAAATTTAAATTAAAATGTAATGAAAACCGAAGATTTAGCTCCTCATTTGTATTAGCCACATCTCTAATGCTGAATAGCCATACAAAGCTACACCCTACCATTTTGTATAGTGAAGTCTAAGAAGTCTGTGTTTTTTTTTCTCATCTTTCCTCAAGCCAATAAAAGTATATAGAGTCATGGTCTGTGTACAATTACGAGGCATTTTTCCATAAATCATTTACTGTTGAGTCTTCATAAATGAGTGGTTAGGAGTTAGTCATAATTAGTCATTAGTAAATAGACTCAGAGAGGATAGGGAGGTTGACAAAGATCTCATGGGTTTTAATGGCAGGTTTAACTAGAAACATCACTAGATTGACTTGCGTGTTGTTTTCATGTAATCAAACTACACAGTTTACCTCATTTTCAACTGAAATTATGAGAATTTTCCTCCCATTCAGAAGTTCATGCTTGGTTTAGCCACAGCCTTGCCAAGGTTGAATTCTGCCTGAAAACATTTCTAAATAAGGTGAGGGCATAAAAACAGTAATATCTATGTTATTTTTCAATTAAGAATTATAATATTTGATGAAATTGAAAGAAATCGCTTTGCAAAAAATATGTTTTTACATTTTGTTTATACATATCTTTGTTGTAAATGATGATGAAATTATACTATACTAGTATTATATCTGCTATGTATAATATTGCATCTTTATTAGAGTTTTGATGATAAGTAATGTCTTTTATTGTTTTCTATTTTTCAGACTATTTCCTGATATCTCCTGAGTAGCCATTCAAATTATATAAGAAAAAATAGTTTATGGATACACAGGCACAATTTTAAGTGCATAATGCATATCAGAATATGTTTGTTGAGCTCAAGGATTAAAGGAAAATAAAGAATAGAAAATAGAGAAGAGTAATAGCAAATACAAAACAATTAAGCTAACCAAAGCCTAAAGACAAAAAAAAAAAAAGAACATTTCTTAGTCCATGGATATAACAGTTGGTGAGTATAAGAAGTCTCATATATTGTATGTAACATTGCCCTGTCAATGTCAGAATTCTGATGACTCAGTTCTTTTCAGGGGCTGCTTTTGACATTTCAGCTCTGCAGAGTTCTGAGGACCCTCTTCTGTGTCAAATAGATATTCCATCTTCTCAGCTGAGCCTCCCTCATCACTTCACTCCTTCCCTCCCCATCCTCTCTTCATGTGGTGCTGTTGCTGGTGATATTGACAGACTAAAGGATTGCTCATTCCCCATAGCCCCACAAGGTAAATTAAAAAAAGGAAAAGTCAAAGCTATTTCTGGACCCTCTCGCACTTAGGGACTCCCAACTCAATACATCTTGGTTGCTTGGAAATGATGCTTATTAATAAGTGAGGAAGGCACAGTTAGTTCATGAGGCTTCAGCGTCACCTATTTAGGGGATAATTTGCTTCCCAGACATACTTTTGCTTTGGATTCTTATAAATTGAACATCACAAGATATTTGACATTAAAGCAATTACAACGACCATGTCTGTGGATGCAAAAAAGTAAGCAGAGGAGCTGGAGAAAATTTCCAAAATATTTTCAAATTCCAACATGTGATAATTCTTAGCAATTAGTCCACTAATCCCCAAAAGATAATAATATGCCCACATTAGATTAGATTAAACTCTAACTCCCTCTTTCCAGAAAATAAAAAGAGCAAGAAATGAGAAAAAACAGTTATATGTAAAAAAAACACACAAAAACAAAAAACAGGCAGGGAGGAAATATGATCACTGTTTATAAAATATGTAATTGAATGGGGAGCTTTCAGGTAATATGGCACTTTGAGCTCTGATGTTAAATTTTTTAAAATGACCAAGAGAATATAATATAAGAGAAAAGCCTCCATTAGAGATGGGAGAGCAGAAAAGACCTTCTTGATGGTAGATCCTTTAAGGAATTTCTGATATATATGATATAAAAAGTAGATGGGTATGCCTGGTAAAGCTGGCGGAATAAAGGTGCCCATATCTTCTTCTCTGAAATCAGCTGAAAGCAAAAAGAATGATGATACCTAAACTAAATCTCCAATGAAGCTAGAAAGCAATAACAGTCTTAAGATCAGAAAGAAGGCCACGTAGGGCCTATGCAAAACAAACCTAGTCAAGGGAAGAAACCGAGAGAAGATTCATTTCTTATACAACTTGTCCCTGTGCAAAATTCTCTGAAAGAAGCTTAGACATTAACAGTCCAAAATCAAAGGCCCTCAGCTTGGAATGCAAGTCTGTGGATACAAAGGGGAAATGGGACTGCTTGGAAAAGTGGACAGGCCATTTTTACAGAATAATGACCACCCAGAGGTGCCCATATGCTAATCCGCAGGCCCTGTGAATATGTTTGGTTACATGGCAAGGGAAAGTTAAAGTAGCAGTTGGAATTATGTTTGCTGATCAGATGACCTTGACATGGGGAGTTTATCTTGGATTATCCAGGCAGCCTCAGTGGCATCACAAGGAGCTTAAGTGGGTAAAAGGGAGGTAAAAGAGTCAAAATCAGAAAGACAACGTCAAAAGAAAGACTGGGCTGGCCACTGATGGCTTTCAAGATGGAAGGGACTGTGAGCCATGGAGCATGGGCCACTTCTAGGAGCTGGAAGAAGCAAGAAAACGGACTCTTCCCTATACCAACCAGAAAGAAATGCAGCCCTGATAATACTTTGGTTTGAGAACTATTTTGAAATTGTGACCTCCAGAACAGTAAGATAATATTTTTGTGCTATCTTAAGTCATGAAGTCTGTAGCAAGTTCCTAAGAAAATCACTAAAATCGTAGCAATAGGAAACTCATAAATGGTGTGACAGAGTGAGGGAGAAATAGTGGATGGCAATCAATCTTGCAACTGAGAAATTTAGTCTACTACAGACAGGTAAATGTTAAATTACTAAGTCATTGCACAAAAAGTTGCTAAATGGGCTTTGCTCTAGTGATAATAATTACCATTAATTCTAATTATTAATTAATATTAATTACAATTATGCACTTATCAAGTACCAGGTGATGTAGTAACTGCTTTACATGGATTATGTCCTTTGATCCTCAACAGAACTCTGTGAAGTAAGTGCTATTATTATACAAGCTTTTAGAAGGCAGAACATAAGGCTTAGAGAGTAGAAGTAACCTGACAAAGTTACAGAGTTAGAAAGAGTTGGCACTGGAATTTGGACCTGTTTACTCTGATTTCAGAATCAAAGCATCTTACTAGCTCAGAGCAAAGACAGACAAAGTATAGTGTTGGTAAAGAAGAGACTGGAGACTAAAATCAATATTCCCTGTTGATCAGTGCAGTTCTCATTTCTTTCCTTTACATGATATGTCAATAAATAGCTGACTATATGAATAAAGGGTCCCCATTCAAAGGAATAATAAGAAAAATGAATCAAACATAATCCCTATGCAAGGAAAAAAAGAAAGAACAATGTAAACCAAAACCAAGATGCAGAACATAAAGCGTATAAATTGCATTAAATACCACATTTTGTTTATCCATTCAAACACTTGGGACACTTAGGTTGCTTCCATCTTTTGGCAATTGTGAATAATGCCACTATGAATATCAGTTTGCAAATATTTGTTTTACTCCCTACCCTCGTTTCTTTTGGGTATATATCCAGTAGTGGGATTGCCAGGTTATATGGTAATTCTATACTTAACTTTCTAAGGAAATGCCAAACTGTTTACCACAGCAGCCGCACAATTTTGCATTGCCAGTAGAAATGAGTCAGTGTTCTTATTTCTCTGCATCCTCTCCAATAGGTTTATTTTCCACTCTTAAAAAAATAGTAGTCATTCTAGTGGGTGTGAAATGGCATTTCATTGTGGTTTTGATTTACATTTCCCAGATAGCTAATGATGCTGATGAGCAGCTTTTCAAGCGCTTTTTTGGTCATCTGTACATCTCTTTGGAGAGGGGTCTGTTCAAGACTTTTGCCCATTCTTAAATTGGGTTGTTTGTCTTTTTGTTATTAAGTTGAAGGTTTTCTTTATATATTCTGGATAATAAACCTTTATTTGATACGTGGTTTCTAAATATTTTTTCCCTCTGTGTAGGTGGAGTTTTACTTTCATGCTACAATTCTTTGAGGCCTCAGAGTTTTTAATTTTGATAGGTCTAGTTTATCTATTTTTTTCTTTTGTTGCTGGTGCTTTTGGGGCAAAGTCTAGGAAACCATTGCCTAAACAAGGTCCTGAAGATGCTTCCCTATTTTTCTTCTAGGAGCTTGAGAGTTCTAGCTGTGAGGAAGGGGTCTGCCTTCTTTCATTTGCAAATTGAGATTCAGTTTTCTGGAATGGGTCTTAATCCTATTACTGGAGTCTTTTATAAACAGAATGAAACTCAGGCAGGTAGAGAGAAAGCCATGGAGAAAGCAAGAAGCTAGATTCAATAGAATCTGGAAGAGAATGGAGAGGCCAGGAGAGACCACAATATCCATTTCCATGTGTCAGATTAGACAAGAACCACGGATCGCCAGCAGCCAATTCAGAATATGTCTTTAGGAAGAAAACATTGCCTTAATGATGCCTTAATTCGGGCTTTCTTTTAGTCAAAAACTATGAGTTAATAAATTCTGATTGTTTATACCAACCAATTGCAAGTATTTGCTGGAGCAGCCAAAGAAACTAAAACAAGGATTTTATTTCAAGCTGTATAAACCATGAATAGAATAAATAAATGATACAACAGACTTTCAAATTGCCAGAAGTAAAATCACAACAAATACATGCCTCATTGTGGAGAAATCACAGCAGAGGCTATAGGAACTTAAAACACAACCACCGAATTACGAACAAACTTAATTATTAGATACATAAAGGTTAATTGGACACACATTTAAAAAATTACTATAGAATCAGTAAAAAGGAAAACACTATACACTGTAAAAGAGACACATCTAAAACAGCAATCTTGAACAAGTTAAGTTAATGTGGTTGATTCTATATTAGCAAATCTACCAATAAAAATAGGTGGCATTATAAAATCATGTGATCATGCCCATAGATGCCCAAGAAAGCAGTTAGAGAAATGCATCATCAATTATAGATGGAAACTTATTAAATAAATAACAGCTCTCACTCTCTGCCTCTCACTCTCTTTCACTCTCTCTGCATATATTCATACTTTCAAATGTCTTAACATCCAGTCTTTGGTTTAAAGAAGAAACATCAGTCACCAGTCACATTTATCTTAAAATCAGCTTTATGTAAGACAGCTGTGCCTACCATGGCTACCATTATAAACAGTCTAGGAGAATGTAGACGCACTTTTTAGTAAATTAGACAGAAATAAATAAAAGGTAAAAAACTTGGAATGGAGGAGACAAATTATGACATAAAGATAAGATTGTATATAGAGAAACTTCAAAATGATAAAAACTTATTAGAATTAATAACCAAGTTAAAAATGGCTGTATATAAAATTAACACTTAAAAAAAGAGCTTTCCTGCATACTAACAATAGTCATTTGGAATAAAAACATTGTTGGCATTAACAACAGAATTGATAATCCCAGAAGCGATGTACCTTTTATCCAGTGTCAAAAACAAAAACATTTGAGAACATTTAGACATGCACAGAAAGCAAAACAGGAATTATCTGTTATATAAAAACCCAAGATGTCTATGGTTCACATTTTGGTATATATCCATATGTACAGTTTCACACACATTATTACAAAAATAAAAGCACTTTATATATGCTTTCTTTTTCTCTCTTACAATATAAAAATAATGTATCCATTTACCTCCACCAAGTGATCAGCCAACCGAACGCAAAAGACTCAGTGAAAAACTTGTTTCTTTTCACCAATCATTTGAAATACCACCATTATTAAATGCCCATCTCTATTTGGATCTGTTTATGGATGTTCAATTTTATTCTCTTGATTTGTCTACTTATATACCAGTACTAAACAGTTTTTATAAGTTAATTTTAATAGTTATTAGTTTTGAAGCATTTTTTAATAGGGTTAAGACTCCCCAGAACTTCTAGAGTAGCATTTGGACTTGGGTATGAAAAAGAGCAAACCTTTTTCTAAGTGAGGTAGACATTGTTGGTGTCCTATCCAGATGCCCTGGGATCCCAGATTCCCATTCCCTAGTAGCTGTCCGCACAGTTTACAGTTCACACTTGCAAGCTTCTGCAGATGAATGATTGCCCTTGAGTGACTGAAGTCACTTTGCCCAAAGGTGCTTAAGAATTATAATTGTTGCCCAGCATCGCATCCCACGTTTATAGCCAATGCCTGGCTGGTGCATAGGTGCACAATTCCTGCTCCCCTGTCTCAAGCTGAGACATTTCAGACCTCCTACTGAGATTAAATAAGCTCAAATTTCACCTGAAGCCACAACCTTGTCTAGCTCTTCCCTTTCCCTTTTCTTTTCATTCCTTAAGACACTCAAGATACCAAGAATCATGGAAATGGGAGTGGTACTCCAGACACAGTGAATGCTACAAGCAAGGCAGAAGTACATTAAAATGCATGGAGCAAGGACAAGAAGTTTTAGCAGAAAGGGCAAGAAGTTTGATGCTTATGAAAGATAGTAAGTATAGTGGGGACTTTTTGGAAATGTAAGAAAGGGAGCCACATTCTGAGAGACAATATTGTGTTGTGGTCAAATGAATAGTCCCCAGAGAAAGACTCCCTAGGCTTGATTCCTGGCTTCCCAACTTGCATTTAGCTGCTGACTTTGTGCATGCACTTTGGCTTTCAGAACCACATTTCCTCATCTCTAAAATATAGGTTATAGTACCTGCATTATAGGGTTGCTGGAATAAATGAGTCTATGTAAGTAAGACCAGGTGTACATGTAACAAATTCAATATAAATGCCTGATTATGAAGCGTCTTATAGAGCGTGCTACAGGAATATGGAATGTATTCTGCCGAAGTAAAAGTGCTTGATCACATCTGTTCTTGTTCTATGATAGGTGGTGAGACAGAGGATGAATTTTACAGAAAAGAAACACATTCTTGCTAAGTACGATAAAAATGTTGCTGCTTCTTCGTGTTGAGTTTAGGGTATTTTCAGGGTGCTGGGTGTTAGATTTCTAGTAGTCAGTGTAAAGACTGGTCTGGTGGTTAAGAGAGAAGTCTTGACTACTGATATAAATTTGGGAGCTGAGAAAATGGAGACTAAAGATGAAAAATGAGGTACAATATTACCTAGAGAGTGAGTAGAGAAAGAAAGAGCAAAGACAAAAATAATATGGAACAAGGGGAATTATAAGGAAATAATGCAATGAAAGTAATGAAAATTAGGAAAAGAGATTTTCATGAAAAGGGGTGATCAACGCTGTCAAGGACTGATGAAAGATCAAATTGGAAAATTGGATGAAAACGTAAAAAAAGACATTAGGTTGGGAAATTGGCTGGTTCTTTGTCAACTTAATTTTAGTGAGAGCAAGGTGGAAGTGGGCAAGATCAATTTCAAAAGAGAAAAGAGGGACAATTGAGGATGGCAGGTGCAAAGCTGGTGGAATCTAGTCCGGTGGAGAGATACCTTATGTTGTGAGCTAGAGGGAACAAATGGAAGGGAGAAGGAAAAGAAAGAAGCTCTCAGTAGATGGAACTACTAGACTGAAGTCAACAAAATAAATTAAACTGCTAGACTGAAGTCAACAAAATAAATTTTTAATAGGGATAGTTATGAAATTCTACATTTAGGATAAAAAAATAAATTGCTAGGAAAGACCTGGCTTAAAATTAATGAGGTTATGGTTAATAAGACAAAGACAGAGTTAAATGTGAAAACCATGATTTTACCATATCTCCAACTCAATGTGTGATGACGTTCTTGAAAAAATTTTCAGTCACATTTATTAATAGAAATACAATTCCAAATCAAAAGTGATATTGGATTCACGAAACTCTGATAAAATCAGACAACATTTGAATGTCTGGGCCTAATTTTGCACACCACCTTCTAAGAAGGCTAAAATTGATAAACCTGAGTGTCTACAGTGAAGCCTGTTAAGTGGGAAATGCTTAGCAAATTATCATAGGAAGACTTAGGATATTTGATTTGGACAAGGAAACATTTTGAGAGGGATGTTTCTGGAAACTAATAAACTGATTAAAATATTTGAAGATAGATATATATATATATCATATTTCATATGTCCCTTTCCTCACCTAAGTAGCATCAAGGTGGTATTTTTTTTAAGACGGAAAATGCATACTTGTTGAATAAATCAATGCAGCCATAGTTATGAGTTATTGAACCTCCATCTGCTGGGGCACTGCTCCTAATTATCTTGTCCTTTTGGGGAAAACAACAGATAGACTCTCATCTGGAAGTTAGCACAGATGTGTTTTTTATTTCTCCAGAGGGCAAAAGTGATAATATTAATTCAGCAAAAGAAATCATTGAGTTTTTTTTTTTATGTTATCAGATACTGTTCTAGTTTGCTAGCTGCAGGAATGCAATATACCAGAGGTGGAATGGTCTTTTAAAACAGGAATTTAATAAGTTGCTAGTTTACAGTTCTAAGGCCAAGATAATGTTCCAATTAAAGAAAGTCTATAGAAATGTCCAATCAAAGGCATCCATGGAAAGATACCTCAGTTCAAGAAGGTCGCTGAAGTTCAGGGTCTCTCTCTCAAGTGAGAAGGCACATGGTGAACAAAGTCAGGGTTTTACTCTCATCTGGAAAGACATGTGGCAAACATGGCATCATCTGCTGGCTTTTTCTCCTGGTTTCCTTTCATGAAGCTCCCTGGGAGGTGTTTATCTTCTTCATTTCCGAAGGCCGCTGGCTGATGGGCTCTTTGCTTCTCGTGGTTATGTCGTTCTGCTCTCACAGAATCTCTCGCTTTCTCCAAAATGTTTCCTCCTTTATAGAATTCCAGTAAACTAATCAAGACCCACCAAATGGATGGAGACACACCTTCACCTAATCCAGTTTAACAACCACTCTTGATTAAATCACATCTCCAGGGAGATGATCTGATTACAGTTTCAAACATATAGCATTGAATAGGGATTATTCCGCCTTTATGAAATGGGATTTAGATTAAAACATGGCTAGGGGATATACATTCTTTCAAACCAGCACAGATACTATGCTCAGTGCTGGGTGGAGTTATGGGATAGTGAAATTTCAAGTTTTATAGAGACGAAGTGTCTCATAATTATGTCTGTTAATAATTGAGCTGCCTGTTTCAAAAGTGAGGTGATCTCTAATACAAAAGCCTCTAAAGGGGACTGTAAGAGCACCTTCCAGGCAGGCTTTAGAACATTGTGTCTGTGCAGTAGAATTGTACCAAATGGTATTTAAATTGCTATCCAATGGATGCAGAGATGCTATGGTTGTGGTGCCATTGCTGGGCAACAGAAGCAGGTCAGAGCCTCTGTAAACTCCTCATAGGCTTCACTCTCCTCTCCACCTTTCTCTACTCTATCACATTAGAAGCTGAATTAGGGCCCCCATCACCCAGCTTTTTGTAGTTGGTCACTGATTCCCATCCTATTTTCTTTGATCACGCCTCCCTCCCTGAGCACTCATCTTTTAGCTTCTTTACTCCACTGGCATTGAATCTAGTATCCGTGCAATGTTAGAAGGTGCAGTGAGAAGGATGGTGAACCCCCCTCTTAGTTGTCTGGTGTTGTATTGTTAGCTCAATCATTCATTTATTCAAGAAAAATATATTGAAAACCCATGATGCAGCCACTTGACCCATGTTTACAGAGTTCGGTAGCCAATATTTACTTACGTTTGCCTCAGTTTCCCTCTATATTGGCATGCATAGATATCTAGCTTTACTTCCATTTTCTTGGTTATAACTCTTGTTTCATGCCTTCTGGATCATCATTCTTACAATCAGAGGCTTTATTTTGTTTTTACAGTAAAATGGAACTTTTTCGTATGTCAATACAGAGTGGTTTTATTGATATTATGTCTGTCTACTTGCCTGCCACCTGCCTGCCTGCCTGCTTGTCTGTCTGTCTGTCTGATTTTTCCTAAGGTCAAGATGTAAGGTTTGGTCTTGCTTTCATGAAAATTACTTCTAGATCACTCAGCTTTCTCTTTTAGCCATGGTTTCAAGTGAAACCAAAAATTCCTCAGGAATCCACTTGCATTTTCAGCAGTGTATCTTTTGGCTAACATGCTATTCCGTCCATTCAATAAGTATTTAAGCAGTGCCAGGTACTGTTCTGTCACGGAAACAGCAATGGACAAAACAAAGCCCCTGCCAGCATGGAGCTTTCATTCTAGTAAAATTTTCTTTTATGGGAAAAGTTCTGGGGTCATCTCCAAATTTTACAGGAAGAAAACCACAAAATATATTCTTATCTCTATGCATGCTTATGTCTTTATCTGCATGCATATGTATATATCCATTTACAGAGAAAGAGGGTTGTGTGCGTGTATGTTATTTTGGGAGCCTCAATCTAGGTTAGTTGGAAAAGTGTTTTCTTTGTTGAAAATATCTGAAAGCAAAAGAAAGAAGAAATGAAAGACAGAAGACAAACTGAGTATATTTCAGATAACTCCCCCTCATCACAAATAGGGAAATACATTTCTAGCCTTCTAGAGAAGTTACTGTCTTTTAAACACCACCCAGGATTTGAGTCTTGAAAACATACACAGGAATGCACACACATACACACACTACGTATTGAGAGAGAGAGAGAGAGAAATTGGTAAATATCTGAGTTTTTTGTAATAGAAGAGAGAACTCCTAAGATATTATATAAAACATTTCCTAACTGGAAAGTTCTACTTACTTTGCCCTTATCCAAATCTAAAATCTGAGACATTCCTGTCAGATGTTCTTGAAGCAAAAAATGCAAAGAGGAAATAGCCAGTCCCTAAGAGTAACCTTGAGTCAGCTCATCAGTTCTGCCTTTTGGAGAAGAAAAGGTGGTTCAGGACAGAATGACAGGCCTAGGTCAGGTCTACTTAAGTCTGTGGCAGGAAACTCAGCTGGAGTTCTTAACCTGTGCTCCAGAGACCAAGGAATCCTCAAGTATAATCCACAGAGTCCTTGAAAGTGGAGGGGAAAACATGACATATTTATTATTTCTATTTTCTAGCTAGAATTTCGTATTTATTTTAATTGTCCATGTAGGGAAGAATCACAGTAAAATTAGCAGAACTTATGACTGTCATCAATAGAAATCACAAATATTTTCACACCACACTGCATTTGCTGTGGCTGCCTGGAAATAACATTTGTGCTTATCAGTACTTTAATATTATGGTAACTATTACATCCACCACTATATCTTGTTATTTAATTTGTTAATAAAAATACACATGTTCCTATAGCACTTTTTCCATAATTTGTCATTTATCTCAATAAATGGGTTTCCTTTATAATTTATTCATTTTAAATTTTGCATTTAAAAGCATTATGCTGAAAAGAAGTTCACAGGCCTCCCCAGACTGCCAAAGGTGTTCATGACACACAAAAAATTAAGATACCTGGAATAGAGAGAAGGTCATACCACAGAAGCATCTGGATTAATAATGACATCATCTCTGCACAAACATACTATCAATTCCTAATTCTTTCAAAGGAGGATAGTGTAGGAATGGGAGGAATAAGTTGTATGGGGGAGAGGCACTAGTTTTCCCTCCCACAGAGCTAAGACAGAGAGGGAAGAGTTTCTTTTTCCAAAACTTTGGATTATAGAGCCCTAGAATGGAACAGCTCCCTGGGAAAGCAGGCAGGGTTATTGATGCCTAATTTCAATCCTTCCTTTTTTTTTTTTTTTTTTTTGGCATATGCAAGCTCCGGGAATGGAAGCTGGGTCTCCCGCATGGCATATGAGAATTCTAACACTGAGCCACCCTGCACTGCCTTCAATCCTTTTTTTTTTTTATTAAGAAGTTGCAGGTTCACAGGTGGTACAAGGATAGCTCAGTAGTAGAATTCTTGCCTGCCATGTGGGAAACCCTGGTTTGATCCCGGAGCCTGTGCATGCCAACAACAAAAAACAAAACCTTCCTTTGATGTGGGACATGACATCAGGGGTGAAAGTTTCCCTGGTGACGTGAGAGATGACTTTCAGTGATGAGTCTGGCCCTGGTACTGTGGGATCAACAATTCCATCCTGACCAAAAGGGGTAAAAGAGGTGTAACAAATAAAGTATCAGTGGTAGAGAGAGTTCAGATAGAGTTGAGAGGCTCCTCTGGAGGTTGCTCTTACACACGCTTCAGTTAGACATTACGACCTATCACAACCTGCCAAACCCCAATCAAGATCATTCCAGTCAATCCTAAAGAACACCTAGGACAATTTTTAAGATTCCACAAGGGTTCCATGCACCAGGATAAATTTCCAGAAACCTACAACTTCCAGATGGGTCCCTGGACCAGATAAGTCCTGAAAACTAGAGGGCCCAACCTCTCCAGAACATCAGCTAGTTCCATCTCCCTACCCCATATTATTGATGGCCTCTTCCAACATGAAAAAGTTAGAATAGCCATAGCCCAAACACCCCTAAAGAGAAGGATAGAAGGATCAAAGGTGATGGTGGAGTTATTGAGAGGAGATAGGATTAACAAATGAATATGAATGCTGAATCATTAAATTGATATCTCTTTTAGTCTCCAGTAACTTAGAGCACTAGAAGTAAAAACCTAATTGTAACCCATGCCAACCCTGAAATATAATCTACAACTAATTGTGGTGTTGTGCTTTGAAATTTATTGCTTTTTTGTGTATGTGCTATTTTTCACAAAAAAGAAAAAAATGTCCATTGTGGTGATAAAAAAATAATTATGTTTTCTAGCGTCCTATATTCTGGAGCAGCTAGAAGGAAAAATCCGAGAGGATTGTATGGTAGCCCATGATAAACTCTGGGATCTGTCCTGTAACTACTTTTTGAAAAGTGCTTTGAAAACTATTGTTTTTTTCTTTCTTTGCTTTGTAATGTTATATTATGCAATAAAAAAGTTAAAAAGCAAAGAGAAAGAAATTGTATGTTCCCAGAAAAATCATGCCAAAAATATGGTTTCCCATATACTCTCAATCCATTATTACTCAGTGTATTAGTGTGGTACATTTGTTATAATTGGTGAAAGAATATTATTATAATTATTCTAACCATAATCCCTGGTTTACTTTAGGGTTCATTATTTGTTCTGTACACTTCTATGTTTCTTTTTAAAATTTTTACTATAGTAACATAAGCATAATCTAATATTGCCCCTTTTAACTGCATCCAGATATATATTTCACTTCTGTTAATTACATTCACAATATTGTGCTACCATCACTACCATCCATTACCAAAATGTGCTCATTACCTTAAATAGAAACTTCTTAATTTAAAGATTAAGTCCTCATTTCCTTCCACTACCCTGGCTATATTTTAGTTTATGATTCTATGAGTTTGCTTATTCTAATTCTTTTATATTAGTGAGACCAAAAATATAGGTCCTTTTGGGCCTGGCTTGTTACACTCAACATGTCTTCAAGGTTCTCTGTTTTGTCACATGTATCAGAACATCACTCCTTTTTATAGCCGCATTATATTCCATTGTATGTATACACTACATTTGGTTTATCCATTCATCAGTTGATTGGCACTTGTGTTGCTTCCACTGTTTGGCAATTGTGAATAATAACACTATGAACATTGGAGTGAATATCTCTTTTCCAAATTTCAATTTGATTTGGTGAGAGTTGGAATCTGCACTATGGCAATGGATAATGGAAATAGTACCTCTTCCATGTCATTTTAGCATGGATATTTAAGCCTCCTTTAAACACACAGTGGTTCTTCAGGTTTTCAAAATTCAAAATGGTAAAATGAGGCCAAAGTAAAAGGGCATGGTTCTACTAAACACTTAAGGAAAGCAGGGAGCTTGCCAAAACATTAATGCTAAAGAAGCAATACAAGATTCAATAAGATGAAGTAGAAAAAGAAAAAAGATTCAATAAGATAAGAGGCGACCTGAGGCAATGATGATGGATGGTAATCAACAAATAGCATATTATGAAAACAACACTGGTCCCATCATAGTGCAAGTTTATTTTAGCATTTTAAAAGGGAGAAGAGGAAAAAGAGAGTAGAGGGGTATGTGACCCAAATGGTCTCTGAACTAAATTTATGTGTCAAGTGTATTTGATTCATTTTGAGACTCAAAGCACATCAGACAGAACAATGAAGTCACACTGGCTTGTTTTAATAAGGTTTCCTTAGTGAAAAATGAAGGGACTGGTAGAGATGTCTCTGAGGTCATTTCTAGCTCTAGACCTCTATGTTCAGAGCTTGTAAATTTTTGAAGGGACAGATACAAGTCCTTATAACTCTTGCCCTCCAACTGGTTTCCCCTTATCCCCTGCCTGCAGCAGATTGCCCTAAACGCAGTTTGTGTGGAGTGCAAGAAGCAGAACTAAGGAGTAGTAATAGTTAACATGTGTTGAACTATACTATATACTATGTGAACTATTCTATATGCCGTATACTATTGTGCTAAATGATTTTCACTTATGCATCATTTAATCCTCTTATAGCATCACATGCCTTCATTTTACAAGTGGAGAACCTAGACCCAAATACACAGAGCTCTCAAATACAGCCAGGATGCAAACCCGGATCAGCCTGGCTGCAGAAGCTACGTGTCTGGCTGTCTACGTGCTAGGAGGTGGTGTGAGTGGTAACCACTGATGAGACCAGGAGAAAAGAATTGGCTCACTGTGTTCCTGCAGCCAGACATCAGCCAGAGCCAGACTGCTTGGAGCAGCAACTGCCTGCACCATCCAGCCCTCTGTGTGAACTACTATGGGCTTAAGGTCACCTTCCTAAAGACTGCTCTGCATAGGAGAGGTCACCTGTTGTCCTGGGTTGGAAACTAATTTTCCCAATAGGTTATGGAGGCACTGAGAAGGAGAAGCTTGGTACTAAGAATAGCCAGTTTCCTTGAAAAAACTGCTAGTATAAAGTAGATGTCTATTTATATGACAGTATGAATAAAATAGACTATTTTGCATTTATATAGTGCCTTTCCTCACATAAGAGCCCAGGGGCTTCGCTAATACTGCCTTAAAATGAAACACAGCCACCTCTGGGAGGCCACCAGGCAGACAACCAGGCCGTGCAGATCATAACCAGTGGGGGAGGGGGACAAGGAGCTGAAGACATCACATGCCTGTTCTGAATTACACTAAGTCGAATGCTTTGGAAACAATGCATGCTTTCAGCACCACGATTTAGACACACCCTCATCAATCCTCAAACTTGCCAATAAGAAGTGGAGAAGTAGACACAAATGTTCTGTTTTGTAGATTGTGAAATAAAGCAATTATTTGTCAAATTGTATCATCAATTTAAGTAAAAATGGCACAATGTCATTTCTGAAATTATAGCTCCTGATCTGTATAAGTAGCTCTATAGTGCTACTTAAATGTATAAATGTATGTATGGATGGATATACACATATATACATGTGGCTGAAATTGTATTATATGTTATACATATAAGACCTTTTTTCACTTGGCAGTTGTTTCAGTTTGCTAATGCTTCTGGAATGCAATATACCAGAAATGGATTGGCTCTTATAAAGGGGATTTATTAAGTTACAAGCTATAATTCTAAGGCTGTGGAAATGTCTAAATGAAGGCATCAACAAGAGAATATCTTCACTCGAGTAGACTGGCCTGATTCACATCTGGGTTTTCTCTGTCACATGGGAAGTCACGTGGTGATGTCTGCTGGCCCTTTGCTCCCAGGTTTCATTACTTTTAGCTCCTGGTTCCAGTGGCCTCCTCTCTGAGCTTCTGTATGACTCCAAGAATGTTCAAACGTCTGTGTCTAGGTGTCTGCTCTCTGTGTTGGCTGTCTTAAAGGACTCAAGTAAGCTGTTTAAGACCCATCTTAAGTGTGTAGGGTCACATCTCCATCTAATCAAAAGATGCCACCCATAACTGGGTGTGTTGCATCTACATGGAAACAACCCAATCAAAAGGCCCCACCCTACAGTGGGTCTGCCCCCACAAGTTGGATTAGGATTAAGAGAACATGGCTTTTCTGGGGTATACAACAATTTTAAACCACCACAGCAGTCTATAAGTATTCCCACCTATTGTGGAAATGTCATAGATATAATTTAATAACATTATTTTTCATATTCTATTTCATAAGCCTATAATTCACTTATCCACTACTTTTTTGTTGATTCTTTCTATTCCCTTATAAATTGTGTGATGTAAATTTTTGCATATAAAGCTTTGTTTACATTTATTTCTAATTATTTTCCTGGAAGTGGAATGACTGCATTTAATGAATGAGCATTTTTAAAGCTATTACTATCCACTGCCAAATTGGCAAATTAAAAACACTTGTACAAATTTACATACTCAGAGTTGTGTGTCAGTCTATTTCAGTCCATCAATATCATGTATTATCATTCATAATTGTTTTCATATTTGATAAAGAACAAATCTATTTTAAAGTTGAGTGATTTTAATGATTCTTAACCATTTGTGTTTCCTCTTTATTAAATTGTCTATTTTTTTTCCAGTGGAATATGGTGGTCTCATACTAATCCAAAATCGCTTTTTCATAGATTAAGGATATTAACTCTTTGTTTCTTTTATAAGAAGTAGCATCTTATAAAAGACATTGAATATAGATGTTCAAATGGTTTTGTGTTTTTGAAAAATGTGCAAAAATAAGATGTCTCAACTACACTTAGTTAAGACCACTGTCTCTTTCTATTTCAACCTTCTTTCAAGAGCCTTCTTCTCCATCATACATACCTTCCATTAAATTTCCCCTATGGCAGGTTGCATTATAGTGGCTGCAGGCATTGCGGAATCCAGCTAAAAGAAAGTTGAGTTGGGGATAGGTTGATTTCCTGCTCAGTGGGATACTTACAAATGGTTCACTGCACTTCGTATAGGTCGTTGTCCTTCTAGGAATTTTACCATTTGTACCAACCCTTTGGTTGGTAAGATACATCCATACACTAAGATACATACATGCATAGAATTTTAAATGCAATATAAAGGTGCTTTCTGGTGCTCAGCACTGAAAGGATGTGGTTAATGGAGGAGCACCACAGTTTGAAATGTATGAAGCCAGAAGTTAAAAAGCCAGAAGTGAATTTATGGAAAATTCTCTAAATCTTACAACTCATATACAGAAAAAACTTGATAGGCATTTCCCCAAATTTAACAATAATCCAAAAATTTACATAACATTACTGATAATGAGCTCAGTGTCCAAAAGAAATACCTTAAATTATCAATAATTGAAAAGAAAATTTGCTGCTTTTATGAAGAAGCAAATTGTATGCAGCCACAACATGTAGGTGAAAAGTGTTATAGAAGTGTGTAGGCAGTAATTTCTTAAAAATACGTTTTTCATATTTCATAATATTTGTGGGGTCTATTAGCATTGTTGAGGTTTATCCATTGTTGTACTTTTTCTCATTCTAAATTAATATTCACTTCCATAACTCATTTTATATTTGTAATACAATATTATTTTTCTAAAAGAGACATTCAGAATTGTGACACTTTTAGTTGCCTTCAAATCTGCATTCATATAGGCCAGTATATTTGCACTGGGTGAGGTAAATATCTAATTTTATTTTATGTCAAGTGTTCAATAAACTTTGCAATACCATTTATTGATTATTACTCTTTCTCATTGATTTACAATGACTATCATATGTTGATTATTCTATATATCAAGATCTGTTCTTGGCCTCTTTTTGGTTATTAAACTCTCTGTGTATTTTTTGTGCTAGTAGCACAAAGCTTTGATAATATAAATTAATAATATGCCTTACCACCTAATAGGATAAGTTCTCCCATTCATGAAACTCTTATTTTTATGAAAATGTCTATTTTCTCTCGTTTATTATTCTGAATTAATCCTAACATCATTTTCTCTCTCTCACGCACGCTCTCTTTTAATCCTACCGGTATTTTGGGAGGAATTACAAAAAACTAAAAATAATTTGCTTAGATTGATTTCTTCACAATATTCAATCTTTCCATACAGCTCCACAGTTACCCAAGTCTTCTTTTTTATCGCTCAGTAATATTTTGTAGTTTCCTCACAATACATTTCTTTAAACATGAAAACATTTTTTACTAGAAAGACCTGGATTACCTCAGAATTAATTCAGTTGGATCCAGTTGAATATTTGTCCGGCTTATTTGGGGATTTGTTTTATTTTATCATTTTCTTGGAGTACAGATTCCAAACACAGCTTTTTAGGCCTGAAAACATCTTGCTAGTTATCCCAATTTATGGGGACTGCTCCATGTCATTCATTGATTTTTCTGAAATATTTTCAATAATAGCTTTAACAAATGTTTAACTCTGAGATGGAGAATCAGAAAAACATCTCCAATTGACTAGAATAATGATGAATATTCAGACCTTGGAACTTTTTCCTAAAAGCCTTTTAGGGCACTTATGTTTTATAACATGTGTGTGAGAGAACATTCCTTTGTGGATTTTTTGCATCTTTTAAACTGGGGTTAGTTCATGGCATTTAGTTATTAATGAGAAAGCAAAGAAAGCCCGAACACGTGCTCAGTCTTCGTTCGGTGGGCATGTTTGTGGCTACAGGGGTGACTGGTTAATGTGCTGTTTTCCTGGGTTATCCTAATATAGGTTATACTAATAGGAGCATGAAACTCCTATTAATGTTTTCATCACTGGAATACATGGGCTGTTGATAGGGAGGCTCTATCCTAGCACATGGAATGACATAAAAAAATATGGTACTTTAAAACTTTCTAAAGAAAAACAAGAGCAAATTGTTGACCTTTGAAATATTTAATAGTTCACCTAAAATGGTATATGTCTGTTATTTCAATATTGTAAAATTCTTGGAAGGTTGATGGAAAATTTCCAATCCATTAACTTCCATCCCTGGGAAAATGATAAGGAAATATAATCTGCAAATTAATTAATTACTTTCTAAAATGAAGTAGATAATGCAAGGTGGAAACAAATCCAAAATACTTTTTTGAGTTTACTTGTATTTGGAAGTCACAAAAAATGAAAACCATATGATAAGACCATATTAGATTCTCAGGGTTAAAGTTTTCTCACCTGAAAATGAGGATATTAAGAAAGATTACTAAGAGTCCTCTCTCAGAGAACTGCTTGATTTTCTTTCATAGTAGTTTTGCCAGACTTGGATTCTACTGTAACATGATAACTAAGTTTACAAAAGTAAAGGAAAAGTGTGGATTTAAACTATTAGGACATAATCTAGTTTTTTTCTTATGTTTTGCATGATATATATATATATATATATATATATACACATACATACATACATGTATATATATATGTACGTATATGTATCCATTACCAGGGTAGGCATAATAGATTGTATATAAATATTAAGGTGGGTAGATATCACCAGTGAATACGTATAGAATTTATATCAGTGGATTATGTTAACCTGGGATGATGTAACAATTGATTTTCCATCATAATTATTCCTACATTTAATGGTATTTAATAGCTCCATCAATAATCTGAATGACTATGTCCATTTGGTGTGCAAATGATACCATACTAGTTAGTACAATGAGTATTAAAATTTCATACAAGTAGGACAAGTTGCAGAAGTGATAAGAAATATATAATGATCTTTAATAAGAGCAAATACATTTGAGGTTCTGGTTTGCTAGCTGCTGGAATGCAGCACACCAGAGATGGATTGGCTTTTAATAAAAGGGGATTTATTTCATTAGTTCTTCAGAGGAAAGGCAGCTAACTTTCAACTGAACTTCTAATGCGGGAAGGCTCAAGGTGATCTCTGCTGGCATTCTCTCCAGGCCTCTGTGTTCCAACAACTTTCCCCAGAGTGATTCCTTTCTGCATCTTCAAAGGCCTGAGCAGAGCTCTGAGTGTTGAGATGAGGTATGCTGAGCTGCTTGGGCTGTGCTATATTGAGCTCTCTCATTTAAGCACCAGCCAATTAAATCAAACATCATTCATTGCAGCAGGCACGCCTCCTTGACGACTGGAGATGCAATGAGCAACAGATGACATTCACCTACCATTGGCTTGTAGTGGGGCGCACCAACAGAAAGACCACACAATATCAAATTGCAAGCCAATTGAAGTCTTTATTAGCTAGCGGCGACTGCCTCAGCAATCCCAAGAAGGAGGATTCAGAGAGCAGCACCTTGAGGCTTGCAGGGTGGGCTTATAAAGGCTGAAACTGCAAGCTTATTCACAGAAGCAGAGAAGTGGCGTTTGTTTCACAGACCCACATCCTGGTTTGCAGCTGTAAGCAAGCAAGCTTATCTACAGAAGCAAAGGGTGCTATTAGCTTTTGCAAAAACAGGTTTGTGTGACTCCCACATCCTGACCCCATTACCGGGTGTTCTTCATGGGTCTGGGGGGTACTTTCCACTTGGCTGGGGTCAAGCTCCTGATCCCTTACAGGCTCATGTCCACAGGAACAGAACTAGGCACCTTCACCTGGCCAAGTTGACACCTGAACCTAACTACCACATTTGGGGATGATAAAATATTATAAACATAATTTAGAGAATTAAATAAATATTTCTACTACTGGGCATAGCTGAGAGTCAGCACTCAGAGCAGACCAAAATATGAATAATATGAGATAAATCCCACTATATATGAGAGACAGTATAAATTCAAACTATAGTATTTGATAAATAAATGTTTAGGTAAAATAAACAGTTTCAGAGACTGTAAAAATTATAAATCAACTCACCTGTTCTCAAGTCTGCCTCTACATTTCTTAATAATTAAAATTCATTTATGAAATAGTTTAGGCATACTGGGAAGTACATATGATTACTTAATTAATACCTCTATATCCACCACCCAGTTTAAGAAGCAAATCATTGCAGAATTTAATACCTTTTCAGTGTGGAGTCAGTTGTTTGTATTTCCCTTAGACACATATCAGTATTGTCTTTCTAAGACTGGAAGCTCAGAAACCAGGAACTAAGTCAATTAATTCACAGCTTTTTAACAAAAGCTCAAATATATGCATAATTAATACTTTGTGATGATAATGATACTCATCAAACCTTAGGGTACAATACCCAAGCTTTGTTTCTTTTTATCAGTTAGTTAAAAGTCAATTGTGTCTCCAAAGAAAATCTTAACAAGACAGAAATAAGAAATAGGAGGAAAAGCTAATGAAATGTAAATGTTATAGTCTAGGAGAAATATCTGAAGGATAACTTAGATATGGCCTACAACATAATAGCAATAGTAAGCAGATGGAAGAGATAATAGTAAATGACATGAACATAATTTTCATCAGTAAAAAACCCTTACCACATAGCTAATATGTACTAGACCCTATGTTTGGTGCTTTTATGTAGATTATCCAAATTATTCTTCATAGTTAACCCTAGAAAAAAAGTATTTCTGGTATCCTTATTTTACAAATGGGATAACTGAAGCTGGAATGAAAGGTTAAATTGTGTAAGACCAAATATCTAAAAAGGGAATGTTAGGTTTTTATCCATGGCAATCTGTCCCCTAATTAGCTTAAATAGCTCACAAATCACTGGGAACTTAAATTGTATATATGCAACATTTGTGTGTTCGTGTAGGTCTGTGTACACATGCAAGTGTGTTGTAATTAATAAAATGTGTCACTAAACAGTCAAATGTTTCCTCAATTGCTTCTTCCCTTTTACATCTGTTTACTATTTGTCTATTTATTTTGCCATAAGAATTTGATTATTGCATAATGACTTATGCCTATGCTTTGCTGAAAAAAAGAATTAGACATCGATAAGTCATATAATCTCATCCTTTCAAAGATGAAGAGTAAGCATTATCTTTAAAAACCCACTCTCCTAAAGAGTAAAATTTCTTAAGTGGCAAGTCTAGAGGGAGAGAGGAGGAGCTAGGGTGATTAAGTCTTGGGCAGAGGTCTGTTATCCATGGTGAGGCCATGGCTCACGTTGGAGCACTTACAGTTTGAGGCATATGGGGAAGATGAACCAACTGCAGCAGTTGAAGGACTGAAGGACTAAGGATGAGCATGTATGAAGGCTGATATTGCAGAATTTTTAGAA
This sequence comes from Tamandua tetradactyla, assembly GCF_023851605.1. NCBI lineage: Eukaryota > Metazoa > Chordata > Mammalia > Pilosa > Myrmecophagidae > Tamandua > Tamandua tetradactyla. Next base: position 17,388,532 of record NC_135330.1, on the reverse strand, counting down.
CACTGGAGAGATCATTTAGACACTATGGTCACATAGAAGAGCAAAGATGAGTAATCAGACCTGGGCCTAGAGAAAGGGAGGCAATAAAGACAGAAAAGTGTACTTTAGAGGACCCCAAACTAGTTGAGAAGCAAAGGCAGCATTAAAGTGCCTTGACATTAAAAATGCCAAGTGGAGCATGTCCATGGTCATAGATTCAGACAAGATTTCATCAGACAAAAGGGGGTATGGGTGCATTTGTCATGCTTGCCATCCGCTCCCCATGTTGCCATTTATCTTTGGTTCTTATGGGAACCAAAAAGCGGCCTCTGATTCCAGGGGTCTCAGGGACTTTCTGGAGAGCTTCAGGGATTTTTGAACAACTATAATCTTGCTCCAACATGTCAGTGAACTCAATAGAGGAGCTCTTGTGCCCCTCTCAACCTCTGAGAGTCTGTATGTATTTCCCTTATTCAGTTCAGCACAGCACTCTGTTGAAGTAGCAACCAAATGACAGGTAACACATAAACTCTTGGCTGGATAAATAGACAGATGATCCTTGGGACATGTTCTGTTCCAATGATTTCATTTCCCTCAGATAGAATGATACCTGGAGATTTAATCATTTTTTCTGGTGAGTGGATGCACAGACAAGACAAGGCAGGAAGAGCTCTGTAGCTTACAGGAAATGTTCACAGGAAAACATCTCTTTAAAGGCATATATTTAATCAGTGTTTCTGGGAAATGAAAAAACTTAAACCCATAGTATTATTTCTTATTTAATCTGGAACATGGGTGGTAGGAGTAATTCATGCTTGCTGTGCTAGGTTCCTAATAAATAAAAGGAAAATTTCCATTTGATCATTGAGTGGAGTTATAGAATTATACTCTGTATCAAGAACATGATGGGTATTTGTAACTTATCTTGATGACAGGAGTTTCAAGTTTTCCTGACTATCCATCCATCCATGCGATGTTCACTGAGCTTCTACTATGTGTCAGGCACTTTGTAAGTCATTGGAGATTGGGAGAATAAAATACACCTCCAGGTCACTTTGCTCACTTTTGTCCAAATGAACTTTTGAAAAATATCAGGAGATCAAAGAGCCAGGAAATTTTCTTGTAGAGATGTTATTGCCAATGTGTCTCAATAGTCTCAAATTGCATTCAGTCTAAGAAGCTTTAATGTGCTATAATATAATTTTATGAGAGCACGAGTAGATTCTAAGTGAATCTTTATATATGAAAGTTATCTCAGTGAATAAAATTTTCTCAATTTCATCAGCAAATTCTATTTAAAATGTTCCTGAAATATTAATTCATTGATCTGAGCACTTACGTATTCATTTATCCAGTAATCAGTGTCTTATTCTGCTTAAGTTTGGGGGAATACAAGGAAAAGTTTTGAGAATGAGTTCTGGACTTTTGGCTTCAGTCACTGAATAAATCTTGTTCCCTCTGACTAGTATGGAAAGCATTGGGTGGGTTAGCAGGCATGTGACTGATTTTTTAAAATAGCATCTCTCAGTAAATGTTAATGCCGTCACCTTGTTCTCAATCCCAAATACCAGAAGCATCTTTTCCTTCTCATTTTTCTTTCCCAACCAAATTCAATCACAGAGATCTAATGATTCTAATACAAAAGATATTTCTAAAAAATGGCAATTTGTTTTCTTAATAGCATATTGAGTCTTAGCTAACCTGCAATAGACTTTGCATGTTTAAAGAGTACAATTATAAAAGTTTTGACATATGTAGACACCATGAAACCATCACCATAAACAAGATAATGAACAGAGGCATCATTCCCAAACTTTTCTGTTGCCTCTTATAGTTACCCCCCTTTCACTCCTGCCTATCTCTTTCCATTCCTAAGATAATCATTGAGATGTTCTCTGTCTTATGGATTACTTTGTGCATTTCAGAATTTTATATGAATGGAATCATATAGTACATACTCTATTCTGTCTAGCTTCTTTTACTCAATGTAATTCTTTTGCGATTCATCCATGTTGTGTGTATCAATAGTTTTTTCCTGTAATTACTGAGTTGCATTCTATGGTATCATTACATAACAATTTGGTTATGTGTTTATCTGTGCCTGGACAATTTTGGTTGTTTCCTGTTTTGAGCTATTACAAAGAAAAGCCACTGTGAATCTTTGTGGAAAACTATTTATGGACATATGCTTTATTTTATCTTGGGCAAATACCTAAAAGCGCATTGGTTAGATCATATGATGTGTTTAATTTTTTTTTTTTTTTTTTTTTTTTTTTTTTGGTATGGCCAGGCTCTGGGAATTGAACATGGGTCTCTGGCATGGCAGGTGAGAACTCTGCCACTGACTACCATTGCTGGCCCATGATATGTTTAATTTTAAATAATTTTTAAAACCTGCTTGTTTTCCAAAGTTGTGGGTGTACTATTTATAGTCTCACTAATTAGGCCGTGAATGTTCTAGTTCCTCCATATTCTTGTCAAACTGGTATGGTCAATCTTTTGTTTTAGCCATTCTAATACATATGGGGTGGTATTTCACTGTGTTTTTTCCTTGTTTTTACCTAATCACTAATAATATTCAGCATTTTCTTTATGTATTTACCTATCATCTCTATATCTTATCTTTGGCAAAGTAGCTTTCAAAAATTTTTCCCATTTTTTTGTTATTATTGCATTTTGAAAGTTATTCATATATTATATATATATATAAGTCCATTACCTGATGCAGGTTTTTTTAAAAATAATTTCTCCTAGATTGCATCTTACCTTACCATTCTCTAATCAGTGTCTTACAAAAGCAGAAATTTTTCATTCTTATTATGGCAAAATATATATAACATAATATTTGCCATTATGTTGATTTGGAGTTATGTACCCCAGAAAAATATATTCTCAATCTTAATTCATTCTTGTGGTGTGACTGCATTGTAAAGAGGACCTTTCGATAAGGTTATTTCAGTTAATTCGTGGCCCAACTGAATCAAGTGGATCTTAATCCTTTTACTGGAACTTTATAGAGGTGACAACAGAAAGAGAAGCCACAGTGAGAAGTCAGACACTGGAAGTCAACAGAACATGGAAAAGAAAGGAGGAGACTCTGCCATGTTCATTGCCATATGACAGAAAAGCCAAAGAATCCCAAAGGTTGCCAGCCAGATACAAGATACCCATCCCGGGAGGAAGCAAACCTCCTAGCCTCTGAATCTATGCCAATAAACTCAGGTTCTCAAACTAACCCATTTTATGGCAGTTGTTTTAGCAACCTGGAAACTAAAACAGCCATGCTAACTATTTTTAAGTGTATAATTCAGTGGTATTTTAATTAAATTCACAATGTCATGCAAACATTACCAGTATCTATTTCCAAATTTCTTTCATCACCCTAAACAGAAACTTGGTAACCATTATGCATTAACTCCCCGTTCCCCTATGTTTCCAGCCCCTTTTTGTACTCCTAATTTTCTTTTTGTCTCTGTGAGTTTATCTATCCTAGAAATTTTATACAAGTGAAATCATGCTATCTTTGTACTTTTCTGTCCAGCTTATGTAACTTAGCATATGGTTTTCAGGGTTCATCCGTGTTATACGGCAGGTATGAGAACTTTATTCCTTTTTTGATTAAATAATAGTCTAATACATAACACTTTATCCATTCATCTGATGATGGAATCTTGGGGTTTTTCCAACTTTTGGTTATTTGTGAATAATGCTGCTATGGGTACTGTTGTCCAAGAATCTGAGTCCCTGTTTTTAGTTCTTTTGGGTATATACCTGGATTGAAATGTCTGGGTCACTTAGTAATTCTAGATTTAACTTTTTGATGCACTGCCAAACTGCTTCTACAACAGCTGTACAATTTTACTTTCCCATTTTCAATGTATAGGGGTTCCAATTTTTCCACATCCCTGTCAACACTTATTTTCCATTTTTATAACCATCCTTATAGCTGTCAAGTGGTGTCTTATTGTGGTTTTAATTTGCATTTCCCTAATAACTAATGATGCTGAACACATTTTCATGTGATTATTGGTCACTTGTATATATTCTTTGTAGAAATGTCTATTCACGTTCTTTGCTCATTTTTAATGGCTGTTTTTCTTTTTGAAGTTGAGATGTAGGAGTTCTTTATATATATATATATATATGAACATATATATTTAACTTTTTATTGTATAAGTAACACATATGCAAAGCAAACTAAGAAAAAAGCAATAGTTTTCAAAGCACTCTTCAACAAGTAGTTTCAGAACAGATCCCAGAACTTGTCACGGGCTACCATACCATCATCTCAGATTTTTCCTTCTAGCTGCTCCAGAATATAGAAGGCTAGAAGGAATAAATATATTTTTTAATCATCACAATCAACTATTTTTTTCTTTTTAGTGAAAAATAGCATTTATACAAAATAAATAAATTCCAAAGCACAGCACCACAATTAGTTGTAGAACAGATTTCAGATTTTGGTATGGGTTACAATTCCACAGTTCTTACTTCAAGCTGGTCTAAGATATTGGAGACTAAAAGAAATATCAATTTAAGAATTCAGCAAACATATTCATTGGTTAAACCCTACCTTCTCTGTATAACTCCACCATCACCTTTGATCTTTCTACCCTACTCTTTAGGGGTATTTGGACTATGACTATTCTAACTTTTTCATGTTGGCAGGGGCTGTTAATAAAATAGGCTAGGGAGATGGAACTAGCTGATGTTCTGGAGAGGCTGGGCCCTCTAGTTTTCAGGACTTATCTGGTCCAGGGACAGATATGGAGGTTATAGGTTTCTGAAAAGTTATCCTCGTGCTTGGAAACTGCAGAATCTTATACATTGCCCTATGTGTTCTTCAGGATTAGCTAGAATGGTTTTGGTTGGAGTTCGGCAAGTTATGATAGGTAGCAATGTCTAACTGAAGCATGCATAAGAGTGACCTTCAGAGTAACCTCTTGACTCTATTTGAATTCTTTCAGTTACTGATACTTCATTAGTTACACTTCTTTTCCCCCTTCTGGTCAGGATGGAATTGTTGATTCCATGGCGCCAGGACCAGGCTCATCCTTGGGAGTCATCTCCTACTCTGCTAGGGAGTCTTTAATCCATGGATGTCATGTCCCACATAGAGGGGAGGATGATGATTTCACTTACAGAATTGAGCATAGAGAGAGTGAAGCCACACCTGAGCAACAAAAGAGGTCCTCCAGAAGTAATAGGCATACCTATTGGTAGGCTAAGCTTCTCCACTACATACATACATAAGCTTCACAAGAGTAAGCCTCAAGATCAAGGGCTTGGCCTATTGATTTGTGTGTCCCTAATGTTTGACACAGTATCAGGGGATTCCCTGATGGTAAGGTTTAATAGTTCCATATTTTTTCCCCCATCCCTCAAGGACCTTGCAAATACTTTTTGATTATCTGCTTAATATATTCTAGGATGTGTCCAGGCATTACCTTAAGCTATACAGGATTTAAGGCTCTCTCATTCTTACTCTGGGCTCCCCCTGTTTGAATTGTTCAAATGGACTATCCAGACAGGTTGAGTTAGGTTATGTGCTACAGAAAATTTAGGTTCCATACAAAATAAACCTTCCTTCCTTTGGTCTCAGAGTAGGTGCAGTTCTAAAATATAGACAATGTCTTCCTTACTCCTGTGTTCTGAATTACCTTAGTCTCAACCTGATCAGCTTTGTTCTTATCTCTAAATACCAGACTACACATATATAAAACACCCTCTCAAAATCCAGAAATAATAATTAATTTTTGTGTATAGTGCAAGATGAGGCCCAACTTATTCTTTTGCAAGTGGATATCCAGTCTTTTCCAGCACCATTTGTTGAAGATACTATTCTTTCCCTATTGAATAGTATTGGGACCCTTCTCAAAATAAATTGATCATTGATGTAAGAGTGTATTTCTGTACCTTCAATTCTTTTCCATTGGTCTATATGCCTATGCTTACGCCAGAAACATACTGTTCTGATCACTTTAGCTTTGTAGAAACTTTGGAAATGGAAAGTATGAATCCTTTGTTCTTTTTCAAGATGTCTTTGCTAGTTGGAATTCCATATGGAATTTTGGATCAGTTTTTCTGTTTCTTTAAAAATCAATATTTTTTGTGATATTGTGATATTGATAGGGATTACATTGAATTACTTTGCGTAGCATTGTTATCTTAACCATATTATGTCTTCCAATCCATGAACATGGGGTATTGTGCCATTTATTTAGGTCTTCTTTAATTTCTAGTGTGTTTTCGTTTTCAATGTATAAGTCTGTGTCTCCTTGGTTAAAATTATCCCTAAATATTTTATTCTTTTTGATGCTATTGTAAATGGAATTGCCTTAAGTTTCATTTTGGATTGTTCATTGCTATTGCATAGAAATGTAATTGATTTCTATTTGTTGATTTTGTACTCTGCAAATTTGCTGAATTTGATCGTTAGTGATAACAATTTGTGTGTGTGTGTATTCCTTAGGGCTTTTGAGATAGGAGATCATGTTATATTTGAATAGAAATATTTTTGCTTCTTATTTTCCAACTTGGATGTGTTTCCTCTCTTTTTCATGTCTAATTTCTCTGTCTAGAACTTCCAGTACTATTTTGAATAGAGGTAGTGCAAACAGGCATCCTTATTTTGTTAAAAATTTTGCATTTTGACTCAGGCCAATTTATAACTTAGTTCTTTAATGAATCATTCAGGTATCATATTTAATAAATCTTTGCCTAATATAAAGTTATGTTTTCTTTTAGAAACTTTATCATTTTTATTTTATATTTAAGCCTATGATCCATATTTTCAGTTAGCTTTTGAGTCTATATTTCAACTTGGGGTATATTGAGATGTTAAATAGATCAAGTCTTCTAACCCATGAACTTGGTACATGTCTCCATTTATTTAGCTCTCTTTCAGTTTTTCTTAAAAATGTTTTATAAATTTCAGTATAGAGCTTATGAGCATCTTTTCTCAGATTTATCCCTTCAAATCTTTCATGTTTATGGATACATTTGAAAGCGGCATTCTAAAATGCAATTTCTGATTGTTCGTTGTTAGCATTTAGAGACACAATTGATGTTTTTCTTATATATTGGTCTTAAATATTGCTACTTTGCCAATCCCATTCATTAGTTCTATTAGTTTTTTGTAGATTCCATTGGGTTTCCAATATATATAACATATTGTTTGAGAACAAAGATTTCTCTCTTCTCACTGTGGATTTTTCTTTTTTAACTCTTGCTTGCCTTTTTGCACTGGCTAGAGCCACTATTACAATGCTGTATAGACATAGTGAGAATAGATGTCCTTTTTCTTGGTCCTCGTCTTAAGAGAAAGCATTCAGTCTTTCACCATTAAGTATATTGTTAACCGTAGGTTTCATTTAAATTCCTTTTATCAGCTTGAGGAAGTTCACTTCTCTTCCCAGTTTGCTGAGAGTTTTTATCAGGAATAAATATTAAATTGCATAAAATGTTTTTTTGTGCATTTATTGAGAAAATAATTTGGCTTTTCTTTTTAAGTATGTTAATATGATGAATTGCATTGTTTGATTTTTTTAATGTTCCTTTGCATTCCTGGGATAAACTCCATTTAGTTGTGATGTACTATCCTTATTGTATTTTGTTGTATTTGATTTGCTAATTTTTAAAAATGATTTTTGCATGTGTATTCATGAGGATGATATTGATGTACTATTTTCCTGTCTTGTAATGTCTGTTCTTATTTTGGTATCCAGGTAATGCTGGTACTATATAATGAGTTGGGGAGTTACTCCCCTGCTTCTGTTTTCTGGAAGATTGTTTTGTGGAATTGTCTGATACTGCAAATTTTACCTTGTTGAATATACAAAAACATACATCTAAATACATATATTCTACAACTTTATTAATAGTTACTATTATCCTTATTTTTATAGGTGAGGAATGTAAATTACAGAGAAGTTAACTTGCCTACCCAGGCCCCAAATCGGTAAATGATGGAGCTATGATGGGAAAATAGGAGGCTGACTCTAGACTTCGTGCTCTAACCATTATGCTATACTTCTTTTCAATTACAGCAAGATAGTCTAGTTCTGCCTGACTCCTAATACTTTAAAGAAAGCAGTGCTGTCCCTCCAAAAATGATATAATTATGTAAAGATAGACTCAGAAATATTCCTTTACTTCTTTAATCAACCACTTTCCCCAATGCCTCTCCTTCCCCACACTAAAAATAAAGAATATTGCCTTTTAGGATAATATAACTCATCAATTTGAACGTAACTAACTATTCTCTAAGCTTTCTGTATCTAGTTCACAGTTATCAGGAAGACACTGAAGTAATTAAGGGTTTGCTTCCTAGATATCTTTTTCTATTCTATTTCTATTTGCTGAGATGTATTTTGGGGAGAGAATCAGCTGTTGAACATCGCCTCTCTAAGTTTTCTTTCCCCACAAGTTGAAGACCCCTACTTTCACCTGTGGCTGCGTCTCCACCCTGGTCTTTAGACCCATTCTTTGGAATTGACACAGCGATACAGGGACCCAGATTCTGTCCCCCTTTTTCATTCTGATGCAGACTTCATGGTCCAGTTTTTGAAATTGAGCTCCTGCCATATATCCATATTAATCCGTAACTCAATAAGGATTTTGTGGCCTAGCCCTAAAAGTCTACCTAATTTTGTCAATCAGTTCATCTTTCCCAACTTCCTCTCAATGGACTCTCCAATTTGAAGACTGGAAATAAACAACCACCAAGCACAGAACCTGCCCACCAGCCACATAGGTGACATTAGATAACATTAGAATGGATCCTGGCTATGGCCCCTGTCCCTGTGTTGGTGGTTCTACCTCCTACTGAGAGACTTCCAGACTCCAAGTTCTTCCACTTACTTGAGTCCCTGGGTTCATCTGCTCCTGGTTCTCAGGCACTATGCTCTGTCCACCTTATCACTACAAACTATTCCTCTGTATTAGAAAGCCAACCCTCATGAACAGACGTTTGTACACCGATGCTCATAACAGCATTATTCACAACTGACAAAAGATGGAAACAATCCAAGTGCCAATCAACAGAGAAGTGGAAAAATAAAATGTGGTATATACATGTGATGGAAAATTATGCAGCAGTAAGACAAAATGAGGTCCTAAAGCACATGGCAACATGGATGAAGCTTGAGGACATAATGTTGAGTGAAATAAGCCAGACATAAAAGACTGTATGATTTAACTTTTATGACTTTGGTAAAGGTAAACTCAGAGTCTTATAATGTAGAATATTGGGGACCTAGAGATACATAGAAGCTAGAGATTGGTGAACAGGTTGAACTTAAATGTAAGGGAGTGGATAGAAGTGATAGTAGTTCATTAGGAGGTTTATAAGTAATATTGCCATATTGAAGGTAAATATGATTGCAAGGGGTTGTACAGAGCCATGTATCTCACTGATTGACACTATAAATATAAACAAACTTTTGCATGAATCACTTCAAAGGTATTGATCTTGTATAGAGAGTCAATAATAGAGGGGTACGGGAGAAAACTACTATTACATATATTTAGCAAGAAGATATCAATAGTACACATACCTAGCAAGAAGATATCAACCGTACCACAGCAATACCAGGGGTAAATGAGGGGAGGGATGAAAGCTAAGGGAAGTTTTGGACTTCCTCTTTGATGAGGGTGTAACTGTTACTTTACTCTTTGGAGCAATGAAAAGTGTCTAAAATTTAGAGTAATGACTGTACAAATATATGAGGATACCGCGAGATATGGATTATTTATTTTGAACATTATCCATGATGCCCAACAGATGGAGGTGGCTGAAGGGTATAATGACTGGGAAGCAGAAAGCTGAACTGTGAACTGTGGTGTATACATATGATGGAATAATATGTGACTACAGAAAGGAACACAGTCATGAAACAGGCAACAAGGTGAATGAAACTTAAGGACATTATGCTGTGCAAAATAAGCCAGAAACAAAAGGAGAAACATTGTATGATCTTTTTTAGAGATGACTTATAAGAAAATTCTGAGATGCTGTGCTATGTGTGTATAACCTGGTATTTCCCTGGGGCTTTTGCGACCTGCATGACACCTAAGACTCAGAGCTGGAGTTCTGTAGTTCTGAAAGTCAGCATTGCTACATACAACCAAAAAAGAGATCAGGCTTTGGTTAGAGATAAGAATGAAACCAACCTGGTTGGGAGTAAGGTAAAGCAGAATACAGGATAAAGGATAACAGTGTCTGTATTTTAGAACCTCACCTACTGTATGAGACCAAAGGAAGAGAGCTTTATTTTGTCAAAAACCTAAATTTTCTGTAGCACACAATTTAACTCAATTTGTCTGGATAGTTCATTTCACCAATTCAAACATTTGGAGCCCAGAATGGGAATGAGGGTCTGTAATTCTGCATAGTTTACTGTAATACCCAGCTACATCCCAGGGGATGTTGGGCAGATAATTAATGAGTATTGGCAAAGTCCATTGAGGGACTGAAGAAAAAATATGGAACTATTAAACTTTCCCATCTGGGAAACCCCTGATACTATCTCAAACACCAGAGTCTACCAAGTTAATAGGCTAAGCCCCTGACCTTGAGACTTGCTCTTATGAAATGTATTTCTGTAGCAGAGAAGCTAAACTGACCTGTAGTTATGCCTAAGAGTTACTTCAGGAGGCCCTCCTTTGTTTCTCAGATGTGGCCTCTCTCTTTCTAAGTCCAACTCTGTAAGTAAAATCATTATCCTCCCCAATATATGGGACATGACATCCAGGGGTATAAGTCTCCCTGGCAACATGGGATATGACTCTTAAAATGAGCCTGGCCCTGGCACTATGAGATCAACAATGCCTTCCTGACCAAAAAGTGGAGAGGGGGAAGAAATGCAACAACATAAAGTATCAGTGGCTAAAGAGAGTTCAAATAGAGTTGAGAGGCTGTTTTGGTGACTACTCTTACGCAAGCTTCAGCTAGATATTACTAATTGCCATGTATCTTAGTTTGCTAGCTGCTGGAATGTGATATACCAGAAACAGCATGTTTTTTAAATAGTTCTAAGGCCACAGAAATGTCCCAATTAAAGCAAGTCTATAAAAATGTCTAAATTAAGGCACCAATAAGAGGTTACCTTCACTCAAGAAATACCAATGAAGTTCAGGGTTTCTCTCTCAACTGGAAAGGCACATGAGGAATATGGCAACATCTTCTAGCTTTCTTTCAAGGCTTCTTGTTTCATAAAATTCCCTCAGGGGCATTTTCCTTCTTCAAAGGTTTCTGACTGTGAGGGCTCTCGTGGCTGTCTCATGGCTCTGCTCTCTCTCTCTCCAAAATACTTCCTCTTTTAAAGGATTCCAGTAAACTAATTAAGACCCACCTGGAATGGGTAAAGACACAACTCCATGGAAGCCATCTAATCAAAAGTTACCACCCGCAATTGGATGAGTCACATCTCTATAGCCAGCAATATTGAAAGAGGATTAAAGGACATGCCTTTTCAGGGATCTACCACAGATTCAAATCAGCACACACTGGTTTGCCAAACCTCAACCAGCATCATTCCTGTTAACCCTAAAAAAACACCCAGGGCTCTATCTGAGATCCTACAAAAGTTGCACGCATTAAGTTTATTTTTCAGAAACCTAAAACCTTCAGATGGTTCTGAGGCCAAATGAGTCCTGAAACCCAGAGGTGTCAGTATCTCCAAGAATAACAACCAATTCCATCCCCCTATCCCATACTGTTGACAACCTTTTAAACATGAAAAGAGTTAGAATGGGTATAACCCAAATATCCCTAAGGATTGAGAGAAGGATCAAAGGAGAAGGAAGAGTTATAAAAGAGAAATCAGGATTTTAATAAATGAGTATGACTACTGAATCATATTGACATTTCCATTTAGTCCCAGTGTCTTGGAGCAGCTAGAAGGAAGAACCTGAAATTGTAGAAATGTAACCCATACCAAACATACTATAACTTGTTAAAATGTACTTTGAAATTTATTGGGTTTTTTGTATATATGTTATATCCCACAACCAAATAATAGAAAGCCACTGCCCCCTATATGACTGGTTACCTGCATTTATATCCACAGCCTCATAGTCGGTTCTGTATACACTGTACTCTGCTATGAAAGTGGGTTTCCTTTAAGCACTTGCAACTATATCCTTCTTGCTAACTAACACTTGTCTGATCAAGAGTGCTGAGGTAATTTTGTGTCCTGGATTCTTTGATCTGTTGAGTCCTATTGCAGTTAACCTAGTCATAACAAGCCAGGAGATGGAATAAAAGACACTTTAGGGTTCATCTATTTAAACACCTAGCTATTTCAGGCCTTTCTCCTATAACCTTCTCTATAAGTCATTATCCTTTCACTATTTCCTGGGGTTGGGAAACTATCTCAGAAGCCACCTTATTCTCTTTTCTAGCATGCTCATTTCGAAATTGTATAATTTCTGTTGAACCAGATGTAGCTTTCTTTTAGTTTTTACCCCTTATCAAAATTCTACATTAGGCTTAAGGCCATTGCTTTTAACAAAATTTAAACTTCCACAGTTTGTTTGAATGTCAATACAATTGTAAAGTTATGAGTATAGCTGGAAGTGGTGCATTTGTCTTTATTTTGCATTAAGTAGCTGATAACCATGGGCAGGTAGCGCAGCTCCATTTCTTCTTCATGTAAAGTGAAAAACTAAACTAGATCAGTGGTTCTAAAATCATTTGTTGACTTCCTTGAAATAAGAAATGCTCTCTCAAACAGGATTAGGAAATGCTGGATTAAATGAATTAAACAACTTTCTTCAGTAGAAAGTTTCTCAAAATCCTTAATAAATACATCTTTTAAAAGTGTGAGAAAGAAATAGAGTACAAGATATTTCACAAAATATTGATCACATTTTTTTTTTTTTTCTTTTTTTTGCCCATTGACTACTTATAAGAATTCCACTTATAATTTCAGGATATAAATGTTGGGTCTGATTTCAGAAGCCTAGATAATATACGATTCTATGACAAAAAAGAAATTTCCTTTGAATAAAGAGCTAGAAACAGCTTTAAGGTGTATATATAATTGTTTTATATATATATATATATATACATATATAACAAAAATAATCCAAATATCAATTTTTTTCAAATGTCCCCTTTAAGTCACACTGTGCAAAACTCAATTATTTTAAGAAGGCTTCCTTGATTAGTACCTGTGTATTCTGATCACACTTGAACTCTGTACATTCAACTAGTAAGAAATTACTGTGTATTTGTTGATTCACATATACCTGGATGTGCCCTGGCTCCCTCACTAGACTCTTCAAAGGTAAAGAACAAACTGCTCAGATTTCTGCTTTTCATAGTGTATAGAATAGGACTCTAAACTGATAAGAGGACATCCCATATAGATGGCTTCTCTCATGAAACATGCATTTTCCAGTTTACTCATAGACCAATGTTCCTTTTCCACTGAACAATTTTTTTCTCAAGACTATTTAGCCACATGATTTTTAGAAATGGAATATTTAGCAATTGCTCAAATAACTCCCATCAGTCATCAAAGTTGTTCAGAAGATGAGTTGAACTTTAGGCAATATTATTTTCTGGAGAGAACTTTGGTCTCATTTAATACCAGACGCCAATAAAAATATGCCATGCCATTTCAGACAGATTTCAAACTTCCTGTTTATCCCTCCTCCAGTGTGCCAGCTCCTCTGCAGAATGAAATGTCTCCAAATCGCTGAGACTGTAATTTCCACGACAGTGTCGTCCATCTCATTTCTTTCTTGTCCTTTCAGTTTTATGAAGGTTAGAGACATTCTTTCTGGGTGTTTGTCAAATGTTTACCGAGTCTGGAACCAGCTACCCATGCTCTGCTCAGAATATTTTATGCAGATTCCCCCTTTCATTGTAGCTGGCGCCTCTGAAAGCCTGAAGCCACCCACTAAGGAAGAGACATCTTTGATGGCTGTTTTATTTGCGTTTAACCATATTCATTCACGTCAGTTTCTATTGCTTACTGGTTGAGCTCAGAATATATGCTGCACCAATAGACTGGGGCATTTCCTCTTTGGTCACGAATCTGCTGTATTTTTCTGTCTTACTCCGGTTCAGTGCACACACAATGGATCTGAGGTTCCACTTCATCAATATTCAAAACTGTTATTTCCAGAGGAGGACACACATACATTCACATATTCTCTCTCTCTCTGAAAGCATTTTATGAGAATGAAGCATTGTTTCCCTAAAGAACTTCTCCAACTATTTAATGAAAATTGCACTTATCTAGTCATTCACAGATTGATGCCCTTGACAAATATTTATTAAGCATTACAGTGTGCCAGGTATTTTGCTTGGTACTAGGAACAAAAAGATAAAAAAGACAGCATCCTTCCCTTTGAAGATGCTTCAAGGAATTTTGTGTCTGTGTGTGGGAGACCATCATGGTAACAAGAAAATGGGATGGTTTACCTGAAACTGGAACTCAGTATCTTTTTAAAAAAATTATGGCTTGAAGGGATACGCCTATATTCCAAAACTGATGGTAATTCTTCTATTATTATAGAGGGGAGAGTTGAATTCTTTTGAAGTAAATGGTCCACTTGTGTTTTTAGGAAATTTCATTATGTGCAAAGATGAAGGTGTGGTACTATTTCAGGATGGCAAGGATCTAGGCTATGAACTTCTCATAAAGACATGTATAATTGTACTAACTGTGGGAGGAACTGCATCCCTGAAAAATATATGGATAAATGTTGTGCCTTAAATTTGGAGAATAAGAATTTTATATTGTTAGGTATCAGGGATGGACTCCCATTAAGTTCAGGAAGGTGAGCACAATAGAGGACCATCTTTATATATTGTCATATTTCACACCAATTTTTTTCCTGACCTTTCATATCTGTCTGTTACACTAAACTATTAGTTAAGTTTTGAGCTTTCATAAATACTGAAGCCTGACCTTAGTGGTACTTTGGGGAGTTAGGGGGCAGAGATATGTTCTCATTTGGGGTAAAATAGCATGTGGAGAAAAGCATGAACTCATTACACAATGGTAAGAGGTGATTGCTGGAGCTGAGCAGAAGATCTGTGGCAATCTGTTAAATGAGGTTATGAGTGAAAACTGGGTTGGGTCTGTGAAACCTGGAAAGCTTCTTCACAAATGTCCAGAGATGTCTGGAGAGGAAATCATGGTAAATAAAGTAGAGGTTGCACTTCCTACAGTCCTATAGAGGTAGGACTTCCTACAACCAAATGGCATTAGCACTCAGATTATTGCTAATTAGATAATGAAAGGAAAGGTCACCATATCAGGGGAGGGTCCAGATAAATTATAGATATGTTGGTATGGTGCACTGGAGAAACTTCCCACTACATCACTGCTAGATTCTAACTATATTTCCACAAAACTATTTTGTGATACATTTCTAGACTCTAAGGCAAAAATAAAGGAAACTTCTAAGGATCAAAACAATCACAGCTGTTTAGAAACTCAATAGCTGAAACTGCCATGAGTAGCCATGGGCAGTGAGCAAGAGCTAGAACCTGGGTTGTCCTGGGGCAGGCACTGGGATTGGGATATTAAGCCTTGGGCTCACTCAAAACAAGTCAATTGAACCTGGTACTAAAATTGTTTCTAAGTCAGTTACTTCTCTGCTTCCAGCAGAAATAAATGCAGTTCCTCTCTGTAGGAAAGGACCTTCATTGTAAGCCCTCAGAATTTCCCTAGATTTCATTTGGTTTTATGGACTACATAATATATAAAGAAACATGAGACCATGAATAAAAGTTATTCAGGATAAATGGACAATATATTTAGACTCTCTCCCAAATTTAAGGTATTGCAATTATACTGTATATGAAATTTTTAGAGAAATGAAGAAATTTAGAAAAGCAGGAAGCAGAAGACTATAAAAACAAACATTTAAATATAATCAATTATAACTTTTAGAAATAAAAATATAATTATTAAATTAAAATTCAGCAGATATTCTAAACAACACTTTAAAAGTAGCTCTATAGAGTGAACTAGAAAAGCACAAGTTAAAAATGGATAGAAAATATGAAAACAATGTCAAAAGACATGAAAAATAGAATAAGTCTAACATATATCTAACGTAGCACAAAAAATTGAATATAGAGGTTGCATAAGAGGAAATATGAAAGGATATTAAGCAACAAAGTTGCTTCACAGCAAAAATGTCTGGAAAATTCTCAAACATTAAGTCTTCAAATATTAATCTATTGATTATTTCTATTTTTTTCAGAAGGAAGTTTGATTAGATATATGTTGAACTTATCCCCCCATTTTCTATGGATCTTAAAAATGTATTGATATTTCCTGTATCTTTGTGTCTCAGAATGCATACTGGATATTTTCTTCTATTTTATCTTTCAGCTGATTAATTTTCTTTTCATCCAAATCTAGTCTGCTTTACACCCATCCTTTAAGTTCTTAAAATTCAATTTTTTTATCAAATCTAAGAGGCCATTTTTATGGTCTCTTTTTCCTAGCTTATATTTTCAATCCCTTCTTTTAGTTTTAAAGAAATTATCTGCTGTGTTTGGTAATTTTAATATTCAATATTTTAAGGTACAATTTTGTAATTTTTCTTGTTTTTGCTGGGTTTTGTTTATAGGGCCTTTTGTCTTGGTGAGTTTTATGTGTGTGTGTGCTATTGCTATAATATTTCTATGAAGTTAATAGCAATACTTTAAAGTTTTGTAGAAAGTGAACTCCTCCAGAAAGAATTTTCATTATTTTTTGCAAAACACTTATGGTCATTATCATCTCATGAAATTTTAAATTAAATCCTAAGCTTGAGGTTTTGCAAGTACTTAGCAAAAATCCAGATTTCATTCTGCATGAGGGCCAGCTTGTGGTTGCAAATAATTCAGAGGACATTTTCTCCTCTTTACTCAGTGTTGAAGTTCTAAACAGTCCACTAGGGCTAGCTTTGTTTCCTATTTAATATTATACTTAGAATACA
This sequence comes from Tamandua tetradactyla, assembly GCF_023851605.1. Classification (NCBI taxonomy): domain Eukaryota; kingdom Metazoa; phylum Chordata; class Mammalia; order Pilosa; family Myrmecophagidae; genus Tamandua; species Tamandua tetradactyla. Next base: position 17,371,597 of record NC_135330.1, on the reverse strand, counting down.
GAACACTGGAGTTTTAGCTTTATGTGGTATGAGGGGTTCAGGTTCATTTCAGATTTTCCATCTTGGATAGATGCTCAGGTAGGGTTGTGTTCCCTGAACCTGCTAAAGGCGAAGCATTTTAAAAAGATATTACTTGCATGTTATCCAGCATTTTAGTTGTTTTTAGGGAATGCTTTATTCAAGGTATCTAGTTCACTTCAACATAGGCAAAATAGTCCCCCTCCTCCCCAAAAAAGAACATACCACCAGTCATTAGCCAAGACTCAAATGACTCTGATAAGAAAACCAGTCGATTTCTAAATTTAGAATTTAGAATTATTTAGAATGATTTCTAAATGTTGTGTTAGTTAATTTTTTTTAATTAATAATAAAAAAAAAGAAAACCAGTCGAGACATCAAGAGACAGCAAAATTACAGAGCAATCTCATCATAAAAGTAGATGCAAAAATTCCAAACAAAAGATTAGCAAATAAAATCCGGAAGTGTATAAATACAAAAATAGAATACATGATTCACTAGTGTATATCCCAGGAATGCAAGAATGAATTTATATTAGATTATCTAAAAATATTTTCACCAAATTAATTGAATACAAGAAGAAATTTAATTATTTCAATGAGTCAGTGTAAAGATCTGCAACGATTTATAGAAAACAACAACAACACCAAGATACATATCTATGTGTGATGGTCAGGTTCATGTGTCAACTTGGCCAGGTGATTAGGCCCAGTTGTCTGGTCAAGGAAGCACTGGCTCCTGTTGCTGTGAGGATATTTCATAGACTTAAATCAGGAGCATGTTGGCTGCATCCACAGCTGATTACAACTGTGATCAGCTAAGGGGAGTGTCTTCTTCAATGAGTGATGCTTAATCTAATTACCGGAAAGCTTTTAAGAAGGATTCAGAAGAGACAATCCCTCTTTTCTGCTTAAGCCAGCCAGCCTCTCCTGAGATTATTGAGGACCTTTGTTGGAGCTGCCAGCTTGCAGCCTGCCTTGCAGATCTTGGACTTTTATATCCCCATGGCTGTGTGAGACACTTTTATAAATCTCATATTTATAAGATATCTCCAGTTGGTTCTGTTTCTTTAGAGAACCATAGTTAATAAACCATGTATAGACGTAAATTTTCTTAGACTGGTAAATGATATTTATACAAGCCTACAAGTAATATAATTTTTAAGTTTGAGGCATTAGAAGACTTCTCTTCAATATCACTAACAAGACATGAGACATTTTACTTGAGATCCTATCCAGCAAAATAAGACAAGAAAAAACAAAAATTTTAAATAAAGAGAATATTGTCAGTATTCATAAATGATTTGATTGCATAGAAAATTCAAAACAATCTACAGATAAATTGTGAAAATCAATATGAATTTATCAAGTTGGATGGAGATATAACTAGTATACAAAATAAAACTGCATTTCTATATTCCAAAATAAATAGGCTGAATGAGTCATCATTTAGAGAATATCAATGCAAAATTTGAGAAATAGAATAATGCAATAATAAAAATTGCAGAAACAGACAAACACATGACAGTTAATTTATGAAAAAAGTATTACTTTATAACAGTGAATATAGTACCAACTTTTCAATAAATTATGCTATGTTGAGGCAAGGATATGGAGCAGTAGGAATATTTATACACTATTGGTGAGAATACAAATCATGCTACACCAGGAAACTATATTATTTTATAATTAATTTTATAATAACAGTTAGACTTCTATTATATGTTAGGTATTATTAAAGGCATTTGTGAATATCACTGACCAAAATAGAAAAAAATCTGCTCTCATACAACTTACATGCTAGCGAATATTTCTTTATTTTCCACTCCAGGATAGTTTTTCACCAAGTTGATGACCCTGTGCCTTAAGGCATCCAGTCAGTATAATCAATTAGTTTCTCTCCTATGCACCTAGAAAGATATGGATTATATACCATCTCTTGGGGAATTATGAAAAATACTCATTGTCATCATTTTCTATGTTCTATGGTACATTTTAGGAACCCAGTTGAAAAAGCCTGTGAGAATCTATTGTACATGTGTACCAGGATGAATGTCCAAGAACATACATGGTGGATTAGCAAATAAAAATATAGGACATCCAGTTAAATTTGAATTTCAGATAAACAATAATTTTTGTATAAGTATGTTTTGTGCAATATTTTATTTAATCTGTCCACCATATTTATAGGAACATTGTTAGTTACACCAACACTTTTCCCAACCTCTCCAATAAAAATGATGCCAGAAATTAAAGAAACCACATTTTACTACCTTGAAGATAAGGAAGCTTACAAACTAGAAAACTCATCCACACAAATGTTCAGTTATGGGAAAAATCAGTCCTTTTCCATACAGAGCTACTATAGGAATAAAACAGAAAATAAGACTCAAAATATTTCAACTGATAAACTTTCCCTAAGAAGCAACCATGCAGCAGAAGAAAAATGTAAGACAGTGTTTCAAATTTAATTAAATATCCTCAAGCAAATGTGAAATATAAAATGGGTATCACTCAGAGTTCAATCAGAGAAGCAGAACCTGTAGGAGTATATAGGTATAAGTATATAGATATATCTTATATATAGATATATATACATATAGATAAATGGATATAAATGTAGGTATATCCATATCCATACAGGAAAAGAATTGGCAATTGTGGAGACTAGCTGAGCAAGTCTAAAATCTGTAGGACTGACTGTCAGGAAGGAAAGATTGCAGCTAGCTGAAACCTTATAATCATAGGTCCAAGTTTTTGGCCATAGGCTGTCAGGAATGAAAGACCAGGAACAGGTTATAAATCCATGGGCAAGGGCAGAAGCTTTTGTCTTCAGTGAGAATTTCTTCTGTCTTGGGAAAGTCTCAGGCTTGTCTTTTTTTTTTTTTTCATGATTTTATGAAATTTACTAAGTTTTTCAGAAGCATTTCTTCATATGATCCTCAAAAACCTCAGTGAATCAGTATGAAATCCACTTCCCAGGTGGAATGATCATAGAGCTTCATTTCATATATGGCAGAGAGGAAGCTTAGGGGTGTATCATCTATCTTCAAGTTTTCTCAGCCTTGTTTTTAAGGACTTTCAACTGATTAAGACAGGCTCACCCAGGATAATGTCCTTATTTGAAGTTAACTGATGAGGGAATTTAATTATATCTCCAAAATTCCTTCAGAGCAGCAAATAGATTGATGTTCAATTGAATGACTGGGGACTGCAGTCTAGCCAAGATGACTCATTAAAAAGCCATCACAGGGCGGGCCACAGTGGCTCAGCAGGCAAGAATGCTTGCCTGCCATGCCAGAGGACCCGGGTTCATTTCCAAGTGCCTGCCCATGTATAAAAAAAAAAAAAGCCATCACAGGGATGCATGGATAGTTCAGTGGTAGAATTCTCACCTGTTATCAGGGAGACCCAGCTTCAATTCCCGGCCCATACACTCCTAAAACAAAAAAGACAAAAATTCATTCAACCAATGGTGTTGCAGTTACAGGATAGTCAGATGGAAAAAGAATGAAATGTGACTCCTGCCACACAACATCACAGTCTACCCTTTGCCATCTTGGTTTACACACAACACATCTTTTTAACCATATTTAATCTACAAGTAAAGGCAATGACAAGTCATACTTCCACTTAATATGATACAAGTATCCCACATAAAACTGAAAATATGCTAAACATTTTCTGAGAAAAGGATTCCAACTCCTTGAGTGATGTTCACCCTTATTTTTATTTTTGTGCATGGGCAGGCACTGGAAATTGAACCCAGATCTCCAGCATGGCAGGCAAGAACTCCGCCTGCTGAGCCACTGTGGCCCGCCTTCACCCTTCTTTTAATTGCATTAATAGCATGTAATGTAAATGCTAAGTTATAAAGTTAACTATCATTAAAATATCTTGTGTTCTTTGGAAAAGAGAGGGAAGAAAACAAAAAATTTAATTAGTACATGTACAAACATAATCTTATCAAAATAAGGGAAACTATTCATAATGCAATATAGTCTTACCAGGTATTAATTAATAACTACTCTCTTTGCTAAAACAAACAAACTCAGATGATGGTTTTGTTTGTTTGGTGGAATAACCCACTCATTCAATCATGAAAGGTCTTGTGTTCTAGTTTACTAGCTGCCAAAATGCAACACACCAGAGACCATTGGCTTTTAATAATAGGGGATTTATTTCCTTAGTTCTTCAGAGGAAAGAGCTAACTTTCAACTGAGGTTCTTTCTCATACGGGAAGGTACTGGATGATCTCTACTGGCATTCTCTCCAGGCCTCCAGGTTCCAGGAACTTTCCCCAGGGTGATTTCTTTCCACATCCCCAAAGGCCTGGGCTGACCTGTGAGTGCTGAGATGAGGTATGCTGGGTTGCTTTGGCTGTGCTATGTTGAGCTCTTCCATTTAAGCACCAGCCAATTAGATCAAACATCATTCATTGCAGTAGGCACACCTCCTAGCCAACTGCAAATGAATTCAGCAACAGATGAGGTTCACATACCATTGGCTCATGTCCACAGAAATAGAATTAGGCACCTTCACCTAGCCAAGTTGGCACCTGAATCCAACTATCACTCCTGCCTGAACGAGTTGTAATTGTACTGAAATGTCTTAAGAGAGTTCCTGTTTTCCAGGCATGCTTTACCTTATTTTCATCTCTGGTAACCCAGTTTCCCTTGGTAAATGGGTTCAATCACTCTCAACTTTACAGTAGTTCTCTTCTTCATTGATTTAGACACGAAGGGCCCAAAGTGGTCAGGTAAAACAACTAGTTCAACCAGTTCAATGGAATCATTGTATCCCCAGGTGGAAGTGTTCTTCCATTTGAAACTAAGACTTCTAGACTAGCGAAGCTTAAGGTCATGACAACAAGAAACAAAACTTTTGCGAATGAATCACTAGGGAAGAAAGTGAGAGGAAACACCCTATTTCCACACTTTGATCCTTGGACCCTGAAGCCTTGATACCAGAGAAACATCACCATAAATTTTAAGGTGATTCAGGGTATATAACTTATCCTAGAAGACATTGCCCCAGTCTCCTAAGGTATTGCCATCGAGCTGGCATAATAGTTGCGTCTTCAAAAGGCCATTCTATCACACCAGCTTCTTTGGGTTGATGAGACATAGTAAGATTCAATGAATTTTACAAGTGTGAGTCTTTTACTTCACTTTGTTTACTGTGACAAGCATTTCTTGGTCAGAAGCAACATGGCGTGGAATACCATGACAAGGTATAAGTCATTCTATAAATCCATGGATGACAGTTTTGGCAGAAGTATTGCCAGAAGGGATGGCAAATCCAAATCTAGAACAAGTATCTGTTCCAGTAACATAAAAATGCTGACTCTTCCAATTTGGCAGTGGTTTCATGTAATCAACCTGTCACCAGATAATTGGCTGATTACCCTAGAGAATGATAACAACCATTTGGGGGCTCAGTTCTAGTGTCTGTTGCTTAAAGCATTCAGCACTAGCTGTAGTCTGGTCAGCCTTGATAAGTGAGATTGCATGCTGCTGAGCCCATTCTTAATCTCTATTGCTGCCAGTATGGCCTTCTTGTCTATAAACCCATTGAGAAGCGTCAGGAGTAACTGGGAAAAGAGGCTATATGGTTTCTGCTTAATTTTTAACATCCTCTGATGCTGAGGCCAATCTCTGGAGAACATTCACATGGAATACAAATATTTTCATGTTCTTTCCTCATTCATAAAGAACTGTCCATGTACATCTTCCCACACCTCTGTGTCACCAATTTTCCAGTTGTGTTCCTTCCAGCTCACTGATTTTCCAGTCAAATAATTAGCCACAACCCATGAAAAGATATAGAAGGAGAAGGCCATTTCTCCTTCCAAGCAAAAAGAACAAACAGGCAAACTGTCTGAATGATTATCCATGAGGCAGATTTCTTTTCACCACCAGCTTTCAAGGATATCCCAGAAAAAGGCTATAGTACTGCAGCTGTCCACTTTTGGGTGGTGCTTTAATTTTGCACAGAAATCACCTATAAACCAAGCTGTAGTCTTAATTTTTTTCCTTCCTTAGTCAACCTACTGGTTGTAGAGGACTTCCTGTGAGGCCATAAGTGAGAACTGAGATAGAAAATTTAATGTAGCAAGAGTAGGGACCTTAGGCCTTTGGGTAAATTCCTGGTGTAACTTACTTGTGCCTTCTATAACTCCTCCAGGCCAGTCCCATATATACCAATTCCATTTGATAATGGAGGGCTGCTGTACATACCCAACTTTATGGTTTGATGGGTCACAAGATATCCAATTCCTGATGGGTACCATGGTAACTTGGTGGCCCATGGTTAAGGGCCCAGTAACAAGAGAAAAGAAGAGTAGTTATTCACAGATAAAAGTTTCTGTTGCAAAAATACTAAGGGTGTGTTTTGTAATTCACCAATATTGGGCTTCCTTGGGTTACAAACAACATCCCTATCTTCCACTGACACTTCAGTGCTGGACCATATGACTCACGTGGCAGAGAAGCTTGCATGGCAGCCTGGACCTGTTGCAGAGTCATCTTTTGTTCTGGGCCCTACTTAAAACCAGCAAATTTTGGATCACTTGGTAAATGGGTCAGAGTAGCACACCCTAATGTGTTATATCCAAAATTCAAGGAAACCCATTTCAGGATGTGTCTGATGCGAAACTTCATCCTATGCCTTATAAGGGATATTTCAACATGCCCCAGATCACTGGACCATGGAAATTTCATTGAGGTGAAATATCCCTGAATTTTTGTGAAAATGGATAGTAAGGGTATAGGGTCAAGAGAGCAAAAATATAAACTTGAATCAGGTAAAATGTATTGATCAGATCTACTGAGAAGAATTTCTGGATTCAAAGTTTTAGTGTGAAGGACAACAAAGAACTCTAGCAGTTCATTTGTTTAGTTGAGTGATGGCATGTTGCTTACCTTAAATGAAGTTGCAATGCCAGAACTACCTTGGTATACTGTAGAAAAAGGCATCTAAAAGCTTAAGAATATTGGAATGTTAGAATAAATTTATCGTGAAAGATTTTCTTACCAGTTAGCCCCAATATGGTCCTGGGAAACATCTTTCACCACAATTGAGAAATATATTAGGAGTTGTAGTGGTTTGAAGCCTTATATGCCCCAGAAAAACATGTTAAATTTAATCCATCTCTGTAGGTATAAATTCATTGTAATAGGACCTTTAAAGAGGTTACTTCAATTAAGATATGGCCCACCTCAACCAGGATGGGTCTTAATCCTATTGCTGGAGTCTCTTATAAGAGAATGAAATTCAGGCACAGAGATAGAAAGCCACAGAGGGAGTGGTCAGAAACTGAGCGTCAACAGAAGCTGGAATTGAAAGGACAGACAGGAGATGCCACCATGTGCAGTGCCATATTACCAAAAAGCCAAGGACCAAGGATTGCCAGCAGCCACCCCCAGAATGTTACAATCTTGACAGAGAAAACATAGCCTTGATTAGGACTTTTGTTTTGCCTCAAAACTGTAAGCTAATGAATTCCCATTGTTTAAGGCCACCCATTTCATAGTACTTTCTTGAGGGGCCTAAGAAACTAAAATAGAAGGTTAGTCTGGAATCCTTAAAAAGCTCAGTGATTGCTCTTCTCTGTAGGATAGAATTATCATGGTAACTTATGTCACCAAATTGTGATCCCTAAATTAATTAGGATGATTGGATCCCACAGTAGTATGGATGCCAGAGCCAAGTGGTAGCATTTTCACCAAAGAAAAGGTGGGCATGGTTACTGTAATGGACAGTAGAATCAAAGCAATAATCAGAATACTCTGACATGCAAAGTCCAATGGCATTGACTGGTTGAACATGTTTTCTCTAGAAAAATATTAGATGGGCAGTCTACTAAATTCTTACCTGATCTTTATAAGCAAAAGAGTTCTAGTTCTAATGAACAGAAGCCTAACTTGAATCACCAGAACAGAGTCACAGTCTCTCAATCAATTCCCAGATTTGAATGAGGGGGAGGCCATGCCCCTTTGAAGAAGGACTCTGCCTTTCTGCCAAAAATTTATACTGTTAATATTTTCCCCAGTCTTCCCCAAAGGACCTATGACCGTTTATCAGTGTAACTGAGCATTCAGAAAGGAAGATGAAAGGACTTTGGGGGAACTATTGGACATTGGCTTAGAAATGACGCTAATTCCTGAAGATCCAAAAATCATTGTGGTCCACCAATCAGAGTAGGGGCTTGTGGAGGCCAGGTGATTAATGGAATTTTAGGCCAGCTTTGTCTCACAGTGGGCTCAGTGGATCCCTAAACCCACCCTGTGAATATCTCACTACTTTTGGAATTCATAACTGGAAAGATATTAAGGCTGTGCCTTCCAGATTTTCTAAAACAAACCAAAGGGCTTCTAGGAAAGTTAAGGGCATTTTTCCATAGCCATTTCAGCAGGAAGCATAGTAGAGAAGGAAATATTTTTAAAACATGTGAGTGTAGGTTTTGTCTAATGGAATAAAACCCACAGAAATTCATGCAATCCCCACAGTTTAAAAAAAAAATTTTTTTTATTTGTACATTTAATCATCATCATTGTCCACTCTAGGCATTCCTAAATTATACTGTCTCAGTCTTTATCTTTCCTTCTGGTTTCATATGTGCCCCCAGCCCTTCTCCCTCTATTATACTTACATTCAGCATCATTCAGTACTTAAATTATTATGCTACAATCAGGTAGCATTGTGCTATCTATTTCTGAATTTTTATAGTCAGTCCTGTTGCACAATCTGTATTCCTTCAACACCAATTGCCCAATCTCTACTCTATTTCTATCTCCTGAAAACCTGTGTTCTTAACCTTGATTCTTCAAAATTGCTCATTTATGTTAGTTCATATTAGTGAGACCATACAGTATTTGTCCTATTGTTTTTGGCTAATTTCACTCAGCATTATGTCCTCAAGGTTCAAATACATTGTTACATGCTTCATTACTTTATTCTGTCTTACAGCTGTGTAATATCTCATCGTGTGTGTATGTATGTGTGTGTGTGTGTATGTATATATACATCAGTATATATATACACCACTGCTTGTTTAGCCGCTCAGTTGTTGATGGACATTTGTGCTGTTTCTGTCTCTTGACAATCATGAATAATGCTGCTATAAACATTGGTGTGCAAATGTTCATTTGTGTCCTTGTCTTCAGGTCCTCAGAATATATACCTAGTAATGGGATTGCTGGATCTTATGGCAGTTCTATACTTAGCTTTCTGAGGAACCACCAAATTACCTTCCAGAGCAGTTGTACCATTTTACATTCCCACCAACAGTGGATAGTAATACCTCTTTCTCTACATCCTCTCCAGCACTTGTCATTTTCTGTTTTTTTTTTTATTTTTATAATGGCCATTCTAGTAGGTGTCAGATGATATCTCATTGTGGTTTTGATTTTCATTTCCCTAATAGCCAGTGAAATTGAACATCTTTTCATGTGCTGGATAACCATTTGTATTTCTTCTTCTGAGAAATGTCTGTTCATGTCTTTTGCCCATTTCTTAATTGAGTTGCTTGTCTTTTTGTTGTTGAGTTGAAGAATCTCTTTATATATTCTGAACACTAAACCCTTATCTGATATGTAGTTTCCAAATATTGTTTCCCATTGTGTAGGTTGCCTTTTTACTTTCTCGACAAAGTTTTTTGATGCACAAAAGTGTTTAATTTTGAGGAGTTCTCATTTATCTATTTCTTTCTCCAATGCTCATACTTTGGGTGTAAGGTCTAAGAAACTGCCTCCTATTATGAGTTTTATAAGATATTTCCTGACATTTCCTTTTAAAAGTTTTATGGTCTTAGTGCTAATGCTTAGGTCTTTGATCCACTTTGAGTTAATTTTTGTATAGGATGTGAGATATGGATTCCCTTTCATTTTTTTTTTTTTTGCCTATGTAAATCCAGTTCTTCAAGCACCATTTATTGAAGAGGTTGCTTTGTCCCAGGTGGGTTGGCCTGACCATCTTATCAAAGATCAATTGTCCATAGATGAGAGAGTCTATATCTGAACATTGTTTTCTACTCCATTAGCCAGTATATCTTTCTTTATGCCAGTATCATGCTGTTTTGAACACTGTAGCTTCATAATATGCTTTAAAATGAGGTAGTGTGAAATGTCCCACTTCATTTTTCTTTCTCAAGATATTTTTAGCTATTCAGGGCACACTTCCCTTCTAAATATGGTTATTGGTTTTTCTATTTCTACAAAGTAGGATGATGTGATCTTGATTGGTATTGCACTGAATCTATAAATCAGTTTGGGTAGAATTGGCATCTTAATTATATTTAGTCTTCCAATACATGAACATGGTATGTTATTCCATTTATTTAGGCCTTCCATTATTTCTTTTAGCAATTTAATGAAGTTTTCTGTGTTTAGGTCTTTTCTATCCTTAGTTAAATTTATTCCTAAATATTTGATTCTTCTGGTTGCTACTGTAAATGGAATTTTTTTTCTTGATTTCCTCCTTAGATTGCTCACTACTAGTGTTTATAGAAACACTGCTGATTTTTGGGTGTTGGTCTTTTACCCTGCCACTTTGCTATACTCATTTATTAGTGCTAGTAGCTTTGCTGTAGATTTTTCAGAATTTTCAACATATAGTATCATGTCATCTGAAAACAGTAAGAGTTTTACTTCTTCATTTCCAATTTGGATACCTTTTATTTCTTTTTCATGCCTAATTGCTTTGGCTAGAACTTCCAGCACAATTTTGAATAACAATGGTGACAGTGGGCTTTCTTGTCTTGTTACTGATCTTAGAGGGAAAACTTTCAGTCTTTCCCTATTGAGGATGATGCTAGCTATAGATTTTTTCATATATTCCCTTTATCATGTTGAGGAAGTTCCCTTCTATTCCAATCCTTTGAAGTGTTTTCGTCAAGAAAGGATGTTGAATTTTGTCAAATGCCTTTTCTGCATCAACTGAGATGATCATGTGGTTTTTCTGCTTTGATTTGTTGATATGGTGCATTACATTAATTGATTTTCATATGTTGAGCCATCCTTGCATACCTGGAATAAATTCTACTTGGTCATGGTATATCATTTTTTTAATGTGCAGCTGGATTCGATTTGCAAGTAAATTGTTAAGGATTTTTGTATCTATATTCATTAACAATATTGGTCTGCAATTTTCTTCTCTCATAGTATCTTTTTCTGGCTTTGGGGTTAGGATGATTTTGGCTTCAATAGAATGAGGTAGGTATCTTTCCTGCCTCTTCAATTTTTTTTGAAGAGTTTGAATGTGATTGGTACTAATTCTTTCTTGAATGCTTGATAGAATTCACATGTGAAGCCATCTGGTCCTGGACTTTTCTCTTTTGGGAACTTCTTTTAGTTTGCCCAATTTCTTCTTTATATCCTCTCTCAATTCATTGATTTGATTTTTCATGAGATTTGTCACATCTGTTTGAACATCCTGAATTAGTTGTTTCAACTCCTGTATCTCATTTGAATTGTTGGTTTCTTCCTCTGACTGGGGCATGTCTTCAATTTTCCTAGTATGACTCATTATTTTTTGTTGGCATCTAGGCATTTGATTTCCATAATTAGTTTATTTTGGAGGTTGTTTTTGCTCTTCAAAGTCATCTTGCCGGATGACTTTGTTCTCTATTTATTCCTTGACATTCAGTTCAACTTATTGTAGACCTGTAGCATAGGTTCTGTTTGACTGATCAGAATTTTTCAGTTCTTGTTTTTTCTTGCCCTGCCTATACGGACCCTTTTGTTGTTGTTGAGGAGGTCCTCCTCAGGTATTGTAGTCCCCAGTCAGATTTTCCCAGACAGACTGGCCCACATCTTAGGAGGAAAGAGTCACCAGCATCAGTTTTCCCTGGAGGTGGGACCCAGCAGGTTGTCAGACTTTCCTATGAAGCCTCTAGATTGTGCTTTTCCTATCCTGCCCAGCATGTGGCACTTGTCTGCCTATGGCTTTCCACCAGTGTAAAGTCGTCCACAGGTTCTTGAGAAAATTATTTTAGCAGAAACATTTTCTATTTGTCCTAAAAAGGTCAATGATAGTACAAACTGAAATTAGACTGTTCAAACTCCTAGATTCTAATACTGGGAAGAAGCAAGCAAATAAACTACTTTACAGCAAAACCTCAATGCTTTTCATACAAAAGGAAGGATGACACAAAGGATGGAACCAAGATCCTAAAAATAGAGTTGAGAGCCATAGTGGTTTGCTCTCAGTCCTTGAAACCTAATCAAGGGACTCTGCTTGGAGTTTGCCCAGCTGGATTTCAAAAACTGTTTTGGACGAGTGACTTATTTTTACCCTCTATTTTTCCCAGTTTTTCAACCAGAATACCTATAATTACCCTCTCATTTTATGTTGAGTGCTGGTGGCAGAAAATTTCTCTTTTTTATTTCACAAATCCACAGATGGAGAAAAACTTTTCCTCAGCTGCTATACCTAATGGACTATACCAAGAGTCCTCATCAGAACCTGATCTAGATTAATGAAATGACGGCTTTTTGGACTTTAAATCAATGCTATATTAGAATGAGAATCTTGGGATTCTTGGGAGAGGATGGATGTGTTTTACTTTTGGGAGAGATGTGAATTATTGAGGGACAGAGGATGGATTGTTGCGGGCAAAATTCTGACATGACTTCCAATATTCCTACCCCTTGTATAAATGCACTACATAATTCCCGTCCCTTGAGTTTCAACAGAACCTGTGAATCTGATGGGATATCACTTCTGTGATTAGGTTTTTAATTAAATACAAAGAGAGATTATCTGGGTGGTCCTAACCTAATCAGATGAGCCCCTGAAAGGACCTGGGAATTTCCTGAAAGGAGAGATACAAAGTTTGAGAGGACAGAGGAGGAGACCATGTGGACCCTAGTTGCTGAGAGTTGCCCCTGGCAAATAGCCATCAGAGAACAGTGTTCTCAGTTCTACACAAGAAACTGAATTCTGAAAACCATCACACAAGTTGGAAAAGGTCTCCAAAATCAGGAAATGAACACAGTCTGGTGGAAATCTTTTTTGCAGACTTGTGAGATCTTGAGCAGAGGTTTGGCTGCTTCTTGCTTGGACTTTTGACCTACTGAAGCTGTGAGAAAATTGGGTGTTTTTTTAAGCCATCAGGTTTGTGATAATTTATTATGCAATAACAGAAAATGAATACACCTGAAATCAGAAGCTCAAAGGCCATGAAGAAAAACTGAAAAAAAAAAGGATGAAATGTAATAAAAGTTGATCAAATTAAAAACAAAATCAAAGAAACCCTTAAAGAGATATAATATGTTTTTACTTGAATTTCCTGAAGGAGAAAAATGAAGCAAAATAATTAGTGATAGCTGTAATCCAAGATAATTTTCTTGAAATAAGATAAATTGTAGCATACATATTATCAAGGGCCATCTAAGTACCTGAGAAAATTGATACAGAGCAGTCGACTCTGGGGCATATCCTAACAAACTGTTTGGTACATAAAAACCCTCAGGATTTCCAGTAGGAGAGAAAAGTTTAAAACTACTTATAAGGGTAACAGTGTTAGATTGGAACCAGACTTTTTAAGAGTAGAATATTTTAGAAGGCAACTATGGAAAATATTTTCAAGGAAGTCAAGCAAAGGAAGCACAAGCTCCAAAATTTATATCTCACCAATTTCTCAAGTATCAAGTTTATAATAAAATTTTTTAAACTTAGAAGAACTCAGAAAATACTGCACCGGGAACACTTCGTCTTAACCAAGGTACTAAAGGATAAGCTTCAGCCAACCAAGAAATGAATGGAGAAAGATGGCCAAAAAAATGATGGTGGGCATTTAACATATATAGTTGTAAATCTGAAATGAAGTCACGGGTAAAGACATGGTTAAAATAGTAGACTGTAAACATAATACATTCTGACAAAGTAAAAGCAATACAACTAAAAAATTAGAGAAAAAGGAAGAAAGCAGATTAAGATGATTTATTAGGTAAAAGTAATTGGTAATAGTCAAAGAACAATATTTGAATCTGAAAATCACTTAGCAAAATATTGTATAAGAACAAATAGGGGTTATGGATTAGGCCACTTTAAAAAATTGCAAGCCTTATTAAATAGTAAAAATAAAATTAAATATAAGGAAAAATAGAGAAGACATCATTTAGAACTACAGTAAATATAACATAAAATACACAAAAATCATAATATAAAATATGACAAGAGTTAAGATCTAAAACATCAGCTTCATCAATAGAACTAAATGGGCTTAACTGACATTAAAAGAAAAAGACTGGGTAGGCCACGGTGGCTCAGCAGGCAGAGTTCTCATTGGCCATGCTGGAGACCCGGGTTTGTTTCCCGGTACCTGCCCAAGCAAAAAGAAAAAAAAAGAAAAAGACTTTCAAATTAACACATAGAGTGAAGCCAAATTCGTATTTTATAAAGACATACCTAAAATAAAGTGACCCAAAATGCTAAAAACAAAGAAATGTGCAAAGATATATCAGACAAAGGGAAAAAGCTGAGAAAGCAGGCTTATTGATACTATTATCAGACAGTGTAGAATTCAGACCCAAAAAGCATGAAATAAATTCAAGAACATTCTAAATGCCCAAAGCCATTATTCTCAATAATGATATAATAGTTATGAAGATATAATGGTTATGAATATGTTTGCACCAAATAATATTGCCGTAACCTGAAGCAGAAACCACAAGAGAGTCAATGAGAAATCAATAGAAACACATTAATAAAAGGAGATTTGAACATCCTGTCAATATAATATAGGTCAAGTGGACAAAAAAAACCCAAGAATATTGAAGATATAAACAACATAATTAATCAGCTTGATCTTGTGATGGGTATATATATATAAACACTCTAACACAAAATATATATAAGTAAAAATATTACAAATGATACTTTCTGATCAAAATGCAACAAAATAGAAATTTTAAAGTATAAGTTTAAGAAAACAACTTTATCTAGAAATTTTAAAAAGTATTTTAAACAAGTCTTTGGTAAAATGACAAATTGAATAGAAATTACAAAATATTTGAAAAATAATGATGAGGAAAACACTGCAAATCAGAATTTATGAGATTTAAAATGATGATCAGAGGAAAATTCATAGACTTAAAATTTGTATCAATATAAGTAAAATAATAAATATAAAGAATCAGATTTTTTGCCAGGCCTGCTATGACAAACACTACACAATGAGTTGGCTTAAACAACAAGCAGTTTTTGTCTGTGTTTTGAAGGTTAGAGATCCAAAATGAAGGTGTTAGCAAAGCCATACTTTCTCCCAGATTTGGCAGCGTCCTGGGAACCGCCTTCCTCCCTCAGTCTCTCTTACCTCTCTTCCTTCTTTTGACTTTTGGCTTCTACTGACTGAGTGCATCTGTATTTCTTCACTTTTTAAGGCCTCCAGTCATATAGATTAAGAACCATGCTGATTCAATTTGGCCATTCCTTGACTTGTAACATTGTCAAAAGGTCCAGAAACACAGTTTAAGATTTGAACAAAAAATAAAACAAAAAACACCAGGCCCAGACAGGGTTTGAATGCATTTCTATTCAACCTTTGGAGACCAGATTGTTCCAATGCTTTGTAAATTGTTTCAATAAAGCATAGAAAGTGAATGGAAACTACCAAATTCATTTTATGAAACAAATATAACATTGATATACCTATATTAGATAAAGACAGCGAAATAAAAGAAAATTACAGAACAAGAGTACTCATATATTTGAGGCAAAAATGCTAAATAAAATACTAGCGAACAGATCCAAGATCAAATTAAAAATATACCATAACTAGGTGGAATTTATACCAGAATGCAAAAATGGTTCAAACATAGGAAATCTGTTAGAATATTTATCATTTTAATAGGTCCAAGGAGAACAATATCATACGATTATCTCTCATAGATGCTGAAGAAGCCTTAGAATAACTCAGCATATGCCTTACAAAAACGCTTGTGGAGATGAGAATGAATAGATATTTACTTCATCTTAAAGCTCATATCTTATTTAGAATGGGAAAATAGTAGAAACATTCCCACTAAAATCAGGAAAGGCAATGATATTCGCTTTCTCTATTACTATTTAGAACCAAAAGAAGCAAAAGAATTGCAAAAGCAGGGGAACTATCTTTATTTACAGATGACTTGATACTATTACCTGCAATACACTAGATGATGAAAATTAATGGTAAAACTAATTCAAACAAAAAGACAATTCGGCGAGTCACAAAATTGTATATGCAAATATCAATAGTCAGAAGATATAATGGAAGGGAAAACTTCATTTAGAATAGCAACAACAATAACAAAAATGGGAAAATACTGAGATATATATATAAATGTTAAATATATATATGTAGATAGACATATAAATGCTAAAAATTAATATAAAAATATTAAAAATGTTAAAAATTTGCTTTAACCAGAGACGCAAAACTACACTTGAACAAATGGAAAGACATCCCTTATTCTTGGATAGAATGCCTCGACATTATCAGCATATTGGTTTTCCTTAAGTTAATTAATACATTTAAGATTATCCAAATGTAAAATATCACAAACTATATTTATGCAGCTAAAAAGCTGATACTAAAGTTCATGTGGAATAATAGAACAAGAATACCTGGGAAAATGTCAAAAATGGATAAATATGAGGAGGAATAGACTTATCAGATGTTAAAATATTCTATAAAGCCCTAATAATGAAAACAACAGGGCACTGACACATGAATAAACAGACCAATGAAACAGAATGGAAAGTTCAGAAATAGACCCATGTGCATATGAATTTTTAGTGTATAATAAAGTAGCATCCTTAATCAGAGGGCAAAGGTGGAATATTTTCATAAGTCTTTTGGGACAACTGAACAGCCATTTGGAAGAGACAGTATAGAACTATTTTTGACACTATATACAAGAACAAGCTCTAAAGGAATCATAGGTCTTAATTTATAAAATGAAACTATAAAAGTATTGAAAATTAACTTGAATAATTCCCTTTTTAATGTGTGTAGAGGAGGGCATTTTAATTAGGACTCAGAATTTGGATGCAACAAAAGAAAACTTTGATAAATTTAATGATATAAAAATAAACACTTATTGCACGATAGGCAACATTAATGTCAGAAGGCAAATGACAAACTGGAAGAACATACTTGAAACATATATAGCTAACAGACATTATATAATATACATTTTATATAAATATATATATAACTTTTAAATACTGTGTTTAAAAAGACCAATGATCCTATTAAAATGGCTAAAAGAAATGGGCAATTCACAAAGAAAAATATAAAAATGGCTTAAATACATGAAAAGATTGAACTCCACTCATAATAAATCAATGCAAATCAAAACCATACTGAGGTACTATTTTCCACCCAACAGATTATTAAATACCATTACTATTTAATAGTTAGATAATATAATAATAACATTATATAATGTTTGCATGTTCTCTTTCTTTTTTGGGTTATTTTTCTATTTATATTGTTTGCATGATATTTGAAATTAATAATAATATACTTATATTTAGAAAGTTGACGATACTCTGTCAGTATGGCTGCGAGATGACAAACACTCCCTTACATTCCTAATGGTGATGCTAAATGCTAAAACCACAGATAGGAAACTTTAACAATGTTTAACAAAACTAAATGCATGTTTATCCTTTGATAACATGCATTTAGTTTTGTTAATCCTTCCAGCATTTCTAGGAATCTACCCTTCAAATATACCTCCAACAATAATAAAATACATATGCACATTATATGCATATGCGCTGTCTGTAATTGCAAAATACTGGAAGCTATTTAAATACGTAAATAGGAAATTGGTTAAATAAATTGTACGTATCCAATGAAATAATTTTTAAAAAGAATAAAGAGCTCTATAAACTGATATGGTTGATTTAAGAATCTGTAAAATGAAAAAGCTAAGTACGGCGTAGTATATATAGAATGTTAGCTTTGTATATGAAAGAAAAGGAAAGCAAAAACCCTACATATAATTGTTTACTTAAAAAACAACAACAGGAAGTATAGCCAGAAAACAATGAAATGTGCTCTTTTTATAAGGGGTGGGGATGAGTGGGGAGGATTCAAAAAGTTTTAACTTTTGGAATCATGTTGATGTTCACATTTTCAAAAACTAAAATCAATTAAGACTGGGTGAGGGGTTAGGAGAGGAGACTTAAATTCAAATGCAATAAGAAACAAATGAGCAGAACTATATTTGGAAAGAAAAGCTTAACTATCCCAAAGCCGGGGGAGTGAGGGGGAACTAATTCAAACAATTTTTCCATACAATATTTTTAACATACATGCTCAATGTAAAGAAAACAGACAAATCATAACAGGACTTGAGCTCTTCTTACACTTGCTTTTCCTATTGTATAATTATACAGATTCTCCAGATATCTGTGTGCTTTTAGAAATGAGCAAGGGAGGAAATATGTAAGTGTTTTGAGGAGCTGAGTTTCTACTTTGGGATAAAGGAAATATAAATATGGAATAAGGAAAGAGGAGGAAACTTCCTTTGAAGTTTAATTGCATATTTATTTACAATGTGTATATGCATCTACCTGTGCATGTGTGAATCAACCTCCCTGTCTTGTTGACCAAATTGCATGGAGTGTTTTTTGGTGCTTTGCATCTGACCTTGGATGTGAAAGATGCTTGACTGTGTATATGTCTTTTCTCTAAATAGAGAATGTTTTCTGTTAAATATAAATATATATCTTAATATTCAAAAATTTAAAAATTTAATATTTAAAAGGTAATTTTACTATTAATTGATTAAATTGAATCAATGACCTCTAATTAATTGAATACACTATGCCACTTGATTCACAAAAAAGTAATGGCTAACCAACGTATTATAATTTGTCTACTTTGTACTGCTATCTGTTAGTTATTTTATTAACATCGTAAATTCCCAACTCTATTTAAAGAAACTGAATTTTAACCCATCCCATTTACTAGCTAACTGCTTACCGAATTATGATTTCCATCTTCATTACAAGACAATAGGGCAGAGGCAATACACAAGAATTAAAATGAAGGAAACTAATATTTTAGTAGGTACACGCTAACTTTGAGACAACGTAATAGGTTGTAATATCCATGCTTTTTGCTCCTGCCCTACTTCCCTTTCCTTCCTCACCACCCTCCCATTCTACAATGTCCTAACAAACCTCCTCTTCAGCCACATTAAATTCTATGGAAATCCAGAGGGCCCCATGAATTATCTCACTTTAGCAATTTTTATAAAAATAATAGCAATGGTTAACTTGTATGAACATAGTTAAAAGTTCCATTGTTATTTCTGAGTAAAATGTCTTTTCTTACTCAAGACTCAGCTCAAATGTCAACTCCAGAATTTTTTTCTTTCTCTACTTGTTGCATACCTTTCTGTAGTTCGAACCTCTGTTCCTCTCCCTCTGTCCCCACCCCACTTCCTGCCCTTCTTCTCCAATCTTTAGTCACGTGCCTTAGTAACTTGGGTCTTGCACTCTCATAGGTTATTAGTATTCCTAGACTGCGCATGCGCAAAATTATATAACAACTTATGAATATGTAAACCTCCCGCCATCTCGCCACCTCCCCTCCGCGTATGGGGGTCCTCGCTCCCTCCTGTCCCCGCCTTCGCCACGCCCCCTATTGTCTTGTACCTATATAAGTTGAGCCCCTTCCGCCTGCGAGGAGGCTCCTCGGGATTTGCCTACCGAGCGTGCCGCTGTAGAGAGTTCCTGTGAATAAACTATGCTCTTGCTGTTAACCCCCTTTGTGTGGTTGTCAGTGGCTCTCTGCACCGTCCTTCGGGTAATGGTCTCGCCCCATACCTC
Source organism: Tamandua tetradactyla (assembly GCF_023851605.1). Classification (NCBI taxonomy): domain Eukaryota; kingdom Metazoa; phylum Chordata; class Mammalia; order Pilosa; family Myrmecophagidae; genus Tamandua; species Tamandua tetradactyla. The sequence goes on along the minus strand of NC_135330.1, from coordinate 17,351,744 downwards.
TCCCTGAAGCGGTCTCCAGGGAAGGTTCCCCCTCCACTCGGATGAAGAGCACCTAGGCGGGTCCGCGGAAGGCAAGTCGCAGGACCTCCACCCGAAGCGGGATCCCCGCATCTACTCTCTATAGGGTCTCCGTCACACCATTAAATTTCAGCCATCGGATTGTTATATTTACATGTCTTACTCCTCAAGACTTCTCAAAAAACTCTCTTTATTTCCAGCATAGTTGCAATTGAGACATTAGAACCTAAGAGATGATTACAATTGCTGAATTATTATACAGACATTCCTTTTTTCTTTCTGTAATATTGAAGTAGGCAGGGAAATTCCTGAAATCTTTGAACTGTAATCCAACTGCTTTGAACTCGGATAATGATTATATATAGACTTTATCTTGTGCCTTTGTGATTGTAAGAACTATTATCCCTTTTATCTGGTCTTTTTCTCAAAGTAACTTGTAAGGACAAGCACCTTAATGCTAATCAGCCCTTCTAGCCTAGTTTTACCCTTGTTTGTACTTACTATTGTAATGGCTGCTCTAGCTAGTCTCAGTCCTGCATACTCTTACTATTGCAATGGCAACAACTCCATCTCCCCTTGTTTGACTCCAAAAAATCTTTGACCCATTAGACTCAGAAAGACAGATTATGGGGCCACTAGCCCATCTGTTTTTCTATTTCCTGCCTAGCAATAAACTCTCTCTTTGAAACCCTGGTATCTCAGGAATTGGTCATTTGAGCCACTGGGCAGAGAATTCACCGCCTTTGTCTGACATCGTAGTGCTCAATGCTGAACCCCAGTAAAATCACTTAATAAATGTTTGCTGGATTCAGATTGTAATTATTTATGCAATGCTTTACCATTTTTGACACTCTTGTGTACAAAATGTCACATGTTTGTAAACCAATTTGTGAGAATAAAAAAGGATACCCTATCAGCTGGGTCTAACTTGAAACATTGTAGCCCCCTCCAAACTTTTAGAACTGATTGGATGGCTACTGCTCCCATCTCATTCATGCATCCTCACCCCCAGTCTTTGTACCTCTCAGAGCTGTATTGTGACAGAAAGGATGGATTTCAAGAGAGTTTGGTGAACATGCCATTGTCAACCACTGTTACTAGTAATTGCCAACATAGTAATTGCCAACATAGTTTGCTACATGCGAGGCATGTTTGAAGTGCCTTACGTATATTAACTTACTTATTCTCACATATGCTTTATAATGACCATATTCTTATCATATCCATTTTTTGAAAGAGGAAACTGAGGTCGAAGGAGAACAAGAAACTTGCTCAAGAACACAGCAGGCTAAATGGTGGAACCAAGAATCATACCGAGGCTTTCTGGTTCTACAGCCCACTTTTTTCTTTTTTAACCTCTATAATAATGCTTTCTGAATTCCAGACAATAACACTGTGATGAGTTGTAAAAATCAGTTCTGGAGTCATGACCACGTATAAAATAATATAGAAAATAACAAATTATATTCTACAAAGTAAGGATAATTATTGTTGTTTTGAAACATTTGTTTCAGAAATGTATATGCATACATAGGTTCACTGTTTTGGTTGTGCAGTTTGGGAACTTCACAGAGGCTCTCAGCAGAGGAGTTGGGGGGATAAATAGACTGCTCTATGCGTATACTGAGTCAGGTGCCCAAGGGCTATGTCAGCGAGCAATGGTATCTTTTCCTAACTTGCTCACCCAGAGGGAGCACCTTTGTCTGATTTCCACAAAGGCACCATAATAAAAGCTTACAGTGCCTCTGCACATATATGGGCAGGTGCTGGGTTGCAATGTAAAATATGTTTCTTACTATGGGCTATACCCGAAGGAAGTAAGAAATTTCCCTTCACCATAGCATCAGCAAGAAGATATGTGCTTTAAAACAATAAAGAAAAGAAACCAAAGGTGGAGCTTACTCAAGCTTAATGGAGGAAGAAAATGGAACAGAAGATATTGTTAACTATGTGTGGGATTTAAAATTGGTTTCTTCAGCAGCTGATAAGTTCTGATCATGGATACTGGACATGAAACTTAAAATGAGAAAGTGCTCTCAGGGCATGCATAATTTTCACCATTTGGAATTCAGAATTTAGCCCAAGTACTTTTTAGGAAAATTTTGTTTGCAAATAAAATGTTCCTGGAATTTCTGCAGTAATAATAATAATCAGAATGAAGATGATGATGGAGATAATGACAGCAGTGGCTGATAGATATTGAGCATTTAATAAGTACAAGGCACCATTCGAAGTACTTTACATTTTATCCTTACAATGTTATGCATAGCTCCTAATTTTACACACGAGGCTATTGAGGCACAGAACTTACCCAAAGACACAGAGTCAGTAAGGATCAGATGTGGGAATTTAACTCAGGCCTTTTGAATTCAGGACCCAGATGTCAACTATTCTTCTATTCTGCTTCTCAAAATCAATTAGAAAGTTATTTGTGTCACATGATGGTATCCCCAACTGCTAAATACTTTTCAAACTTTCTGAGCTAGATTTTCATGAAATATTTATGATTGCAGTGGTAAAATAGTCCAAAGAATCCCATCAATGATTGCATATCATAAAATGGTTATCCCACTCTCTTACTATGAAAAAATATCGTAAGAAAACAGGATGGGATTGTTAAATAATTAATTTCAGACTGCTCATCCAGCACAAAGTCAGACATTGCCCTTGGGGGTGTGACATCATACTATTTGCTACCTCCACTAAGTAGAAGATTGCACTTTGAATCGAGTGAGTCTTTAAGAGGCCTGGGAAAAAAGAGTGCTGAGACCTCATGATCTCATTTCGACACATGCCAGCAAGCGATAAAAACCTGAGAAGTGAAATAGAGAACTATCAGTTGATAAAGAAATAAAATTGTCTCTAAATGCTGTGTCTTTCAAAGTTTTTCAGGATGCATTCTTCTGTCTGTAAAGACAGCCTTCCTTTCTTTAAAGACAGGGTCAGTCAAGGGCAGCCAGTCATTTATCTCTGAGGTGGCAGAAGTCTATAACTTAAGAGCACCCCACTTGAAAATGACAGTCATCTGGAGGCCCCTTTTATGATATCTCCTTCTCTCAAGCTGATAATAGAACAGAACTTGGTAAGGGTCACTCTGTGCCATGAATCAAATCGTACTTCACAGAAGTCATTTTCTATTGATGTTGATGTGCCTGTTCCTCATTTATATTGATCAGTGGACATTTGTTTGCCCAGATAAAACTAAAAGAGATTGCCTAGGTGCCCTGTGACATTTTCAAAGGGGAAAATGCATTTTTGCAACATTCTGTTTATCACTGAGTTTCAGAAAGTGGGAGTTACAAATCTTTCACTCTACAAATATCTAGGATGGAATGAGAAAGATAATGTTTCTGGGTCGTTTTCTGTTTCCCGAGGGTCACCTTTACAAAGTTGGAGTTTATGTCATTTGTAAAATGAAATTGGGACCATGCATTCATTCGATTCAGTTAGGTTCTCGGATTTGGGTGTTTGTAACAAACCTTGGCACTTATTACACACAGAGAGAAGAGTTGAGCTTAAGAAAAATGTTAAAGCTCTGAAACTATTGTGGAAAAAACACTGGTTCCTGATAAATATTGAAAAAACAGTAGTGTCTGTATACTCACCCACCTACCTACCTGCCCATCTACCTTTTTATCTACGATCTATCTATCTATGCACCTATCAGCAGCGTCCCTTGAAGGTGAGTTGTAAAGTCAAATGTTGATTTAGGAAGAATACTTGTTTACATACAGCCCATAAAAATAAGTGATCAAATCTGTGCCACACAGAACATTAATATCTGTAAAGTCTTATATCACAACAGAGTTATTTGCATAAGTGGTTTATCAAAAATCAAATATCTGCTTTAATTGAAAAGAAGCTATGTTGAGAAAGAAGCTAAAAGTCACAGATTAATGCATTCAGAAATGGAGGCTCAAACCAAATGCCCATTAAGCAACAGTTACTGTATTTCATCTTGACAATAAAATGTATAAGGGCATTGAGGAATTGACCTATTGTGGTAATACTGTATGACAACACTTTTCTCCAATTGATTTTGGTGATACTTTGGGTCACATACAAATCTTTTATGACCACCTGAAGAGGCTAGCAATCAAATCCAATCACCAAATTGCAAAGAACAAAATGCTCTTTTGAAGGTCAACACTAATCTTCTAGTTACAAAACTTTATGACCTTTCCTCAGTTTTCATGATTTCTACATTTCCTCGGCTTCTGAAAGTACGTATGGCCCCTTGCTTTTCTTATTTTCCATGATAAATAATGTACGCTACATGTTTCTTTCCCAATTTTCCAACATTTCCTTTTATATCTCTTTTTTTTCTTTCCCAACTAAAATTGGAATTTTCCAAGATTTACTGTTTAGCCTTCCTCTTTTCTCTCTGTGAGATCTCATGTAGTTATTCATTTGTGCTACTGTCCTATAATGCTTCTTCCTTAGGCTCAGCCACAATTGGGTTTTAGGCCAAATTGGGAAAACTAAGACATCACGTCCAAGCAGATCTACAGTGCCAGTCAAATAAATGCAAGATTTTAGAATATGGCAGCAAGACGATAGGATGGTTATTCAAAATATTAAAAAGCAGATAAAAATCTGAAAGTAAATGAAAAGTCTCAAGAATAGTCTTAGTGAAAGGGAGATTGGATAAGCACTAATAATACTCCTGTGGAAAGGAATACCAAACTACACAACTAGTCCTGGCTCCTTCCCTGAAAGATAGTTCAAAATTTCTAAATGTCTTCTAGACATGTCTTCCTTGATATCCCACTAGAATGTTAAGTTCAACATATCACAAACCAAAATTTTCTTAGATTACTCACCACTGGATTTACTACCATTGTTGATATTTTTCTTTTGTTACTGGCACCCCAAGTCTAGAAAGGGAAGCAATTATCTGTTCATTTGGATAGACTTCTCATATCTTAGACTAGATAAAGCGCTTTTGCTAATGATGAATTTATCTGTCTAGTCTCTCTTTCACCACCACTAAGACCGGTCGGTTCATTTTTGCATTTGTCCTCAGGCCATTATCTTTGTTTTTATATATTTCTCGAATAACCTACACATGAACTTGCTCAAATATTCTAAAACCCAGCCTTTGGCAGACTCTCTTATTCTACTTGGAAATCATGTTTTATACTTCCCAGCAATTTTTAAAACTCAATTGTGTCAAGGCCTAACAGCAGAACTTTTTGTCACAACACTAGTTATTATTTTTCTGGGACATCCTTCCATTATATAGGACTTTAAAATTATTCAACCAACTCCAATCATGGACCCAGAACACTTTAATTTAATCTGGTTAGATATTCATCCATCTATTCACCCATCAATCCTCATATTCATTCATCAGAATTTATTACCTATCTATTTCTTGTCAAGAGTCATGCTAGGCATTGAGGATATAAATCTACAGAAGACAATATTCTTACTCTTAAGGGGCTACAGTCCCTTAGGGTAGAATGATAAATAAATTAATGACTATAGTACTTTGTTATAAGGGATGAATCAAAATATGTCTGGGGTTATATGTGGTACCAGAGAAGTAGAGTTATGTTATTATCTAGGGATTAAGAAACTTCCTGGATGGGGGGACATGATAGCTGAGTTTGAAATGAAAAATGAGTAGGATTTAGATCAATTAAGGTGAGTGCGGGGATAAAAAATTTTAGATTGCTAGACTGCTTAAAGCAGATACCATGAGATGGGTTGGCTTTTAGCGATGGGAATTTGCTAGCTTGTGCTTTGAGGCCAGGAGATGTACTTTGAGGCCAGGAGAATGGCCAAATCAAGGCATCATCAAAGTGATGTTTTTTTCCCAAAGACCAGCTGCTGGCACCTCTTGGCTCCTCTGCCACATGGCAAGGCATATGGGGGCATCTGCTGGTCTCTCCTTTCTCTTTCAGGTTTCATTGCTTTCGGCTTCTTGCTTCCATGGCATTTTCTCTCTTTCTCTGTGTATTCATCCTGTAAGAAGATTAAGACCCACCCTGGACCACCTCTTAACTGAAGTAACCTCATCAAAAGGTCCTACTGACAACAAGTTTACATCCACAAGAATGGACCAGCTTTAAGAACATGATTTTCTGGGGTACATACAGCTCCACACCACCACAAAATGCATACTGTGCAAAGAACAGAACCTGTGCAACCCCCCTGAAACACAGAACACATGGACACAAAGTTCTAAACAACTGGAGCAGAATGTATTTGTTGAAATTGGCAGGAGATGAGTCCAGAGAGGAGGACTGGAATTGAGCAACTAAACCATGAAGGACCTTATGCTTGGGTGTTATGCTAAAGAATTGAAAGTTACCTTGAAAACTATGGAGAACCACTGAATGATTTTGAGCAGGGAAATGGCATGGCTAGATAAGCATTCTAGAAAGATCAATTTTGTAAAAATGAATGATTTGGAAATAGGCAAAATTGGATATTGAGAGAACTGTTAGGGAAATATATCTCCTAGGAAAAATATGTTGAGAGTATGAATTAAGGTTTTGATAGTCATTTAGCTGGCAGAATTACAGGTATTGGTGAATAATTGGGTTTGTGGTTAAACAAGTGGAAGGAGGCGAGAAATTTATGATGAATTCAAGTTTCTGATTTCCATTATTGGATGTGTGATGATATTTTGCACTAAAAAATAAAAAGACATAAAAGAGGAGAAACAAGTTTTGGGGAAAAGATACTGAATTAAAGTTTTGCACTTTTGGAAACTGAGTTGTCTGTGGAACAACTAAATGGAAGTATCTAGTTGATACCTCATATAGTCCTAAAGTTCAACGGAGGTATCTAGACCAGAGATGTAGATTTGGAAGTTATTGACACACATGTGTTATGCCAAGTCATAAGAGTAGAAAAAGTCTTCGAGAGAATGCATGCAGAGCCTGATCAGCATCTAGAATTGGACCTCAGAGACACTACAGATTTTGGAGAGAGAGAGAAAAGGAAGGAGAGGAGAAAGGAGAAAAGAGGAAGAAAGAGACAGAAATGGAATATTTACCTTACAGTAGAATGCCAGCTAATTAATATAGGAGCAAAGCAATCATCAATAGCTAAAGTTAGTGGGTAAAGTTTGATGAAAGATAGGATATTACATAATCTCAAAATACTTTTCTACAATTTACTCATTAATTACAAAGGGAAAAAGGTAGCTTTATGTTGGAGAAAACTGGTAGACATAATATTAAACTGTATTGTTCTAATTTTGTGACACATCTACATCATATGCCTCCTGACTGATGCAATGAGAAAGACACCACGGGCATCTTGTAGGATGCATTCAAGAAATGAATAACCTGCACTGAGTCCTGAAGAAACTTCAGACAAACTCCAATGAGGGACATTCTACAAAATAATTAATTTGACCTGTTAAAAACTGTGAAGTTCAAGAAAGAAAAAAAATGACTGAGGGAGTATATTCCTTATTATAGAGACATGACAACTTCATGCAATATTTAATCCTGCATTAATCTTGGACCAGAAAAAAAAAAGAGCTATAAATGTCTTGTTAATTGTATAATAGTTATATAGAATGATGTCCATGTTGTAAGGAAAGATATATTGAGGTGTTTGCATACAAAAGGGGAAAATGTTTCCAACTTATCTTTTTTGTATGCTGTCTGGCAAGGTCACATTTCATTCTTTTTCCATGTGAGTATCCCATTATTGCAGCGCCATTTTTTTGAATTTTTTATTTGTTTGTTTGTTTTCTGCTTGTTTTGCTTTGTTTGAGAAAGTGCATGGCTGGGAATTGAACCCTGGTCTCCTGCATGGCAGGCGAGAATTCTACCACTGATCTACCTTTGCAACCCTCTCCAACTAATTTTTAAATGGGTCAGAAAAAGAAAAAAATTATAGATAGAAAAACATTGATAAAGCAAATTGGTCATAAAGTAAATAATTGTGAATCTCTATAACAGTACATAGAAATTCCTTGTACTAATCTTGGTACTTTGCTATTTTTCTGTAAGTTTGACATTATATCAAAATAAAGTTACCCCAAATGTACAGTACATGGAGAACACAATAGTATCCTGACAGATGATCAAAATATTCATATTTAGCTTAGTGATGACAACCTTTGGTCGTCATTTTTCCTAGATGCAATCCGTTCTTTTAATGCCTTCCTTTTGCTCTTTTATATTCTGTCACTCTTGTGGATAAGGATCTATGGGGCAGTGGTTAAGAGTTAAACTATCTGGATTGGCTGCATGACTTTGGATGCTAACATCTAGTTTCAGTTGTTGTTGTTGTTATTGTTGTTTTAATCTATAAAATAGAAAAGATAAGATCCTCAGGTTAGCCTTATTATGACGTTCTTAAAACATTGCCTGATAGCACACTGAGCAGTTAATAATTTTTACTGTTTGTAATGGCTTTCATATGTGGTTTTCTCCTCCCAACTCCTTTTTTTTCTTTCTTTTTAAACAACTGACTTCAAGAGAGATGACTGCATGGGAAATTGTATCATTTCCAGCTTAATTCATGTGATGTGATGCATTATCTTCCTAGTTATGTATCAAGCTACCATTTCTTTATTCAATATATTAGAATTGTCCAAAGAAGTTAAATGTACTGAATGAGGGAAATAGACTTTTCACGCATTAAGTGCAAAATTTTTGTGCTACTATCCCAATAGCTTCTATATTACCTTATTCTATATGCCCCAATTTGTTAATACAGTTTCATCCCTCAAAATCTCATTAGTCCAAATAGGCCAGCATAATATCGATAAGAGATTATCTCTCACTATGACTCAAAGTGACTGATTTCTGCTTTGGATTTTTCTAATAGAAAAAAATAGCAAGGAAATACACACCACACCACTTAAGTATGACTAAAATCATGTACAATGTCTTAATTGAAAATATAGTTAGAAAAGACAGAGGGCCAATATGTGCAAGCTATGTTCAGAGGAAATAGGACTTTTGGAGTCTTCCTTGACACAACCATTTTAAGGGTGTACATTCTGTGATATGTGAATTTTTTAAATAAAGCTGTTTGGAAGTCTTGATTTGAAAATGGTCTCATCAAGCAGGTAAAACCAAACTCCCTCTTTATTTAAATTATGTATCCATATGAACAAAAGATTGTCATGTACTTCTCCTCAAACCACTGTCATCCCCAAGGCACTTAATCATACAGAGGGTGTGGGGGGTGGAAGGAATAAATCCTCATTTCATTCTAATGGGCTACCATTGGAGGATTTTAAACATCTTTTGATCTAAATTTTTAAAGGAGATTACTTTGGCTGCTATGGTGAAAAAAAAAATAGCATGCAAAACCAAATTAGGAGGCTAATTCAGAAGTCCAGGTAAGAAATAATGGTGTCTTAGATTAGGATGGTAGACTCTTATCTTCCAGGGTTGTTGCATATCATCCTGCCATTTTTTTTTAAAGCTTGAAATTAGAATTCTCTATGAAGTTAAATATGCTAAGATGTAGGAAAGTGGACTTCTTATTCATTGAGACTGCCAAAATCTCTTTCATCATTCCAGTAAGTTATAGGAAGTATTTTGGGATAGAACTTGAATGGATTTGATAAGGGGCTCAAAAGATTGCAATAAAAAATGACATCTAGGTTTTGGGCTTGAGGAACTGATTAGACAATGGTGTAACTTAAGTGATATGGAGAAAGATACAGATTTGAGTAGTAGGATAATCAAAAGTTCTGTTTGGCTCATAAATCATTGGGTTTCTATAATTTGACCTATGTCCAAATGCTATTTTCTTGTCAGGGCCTGACAAATGTATCAATAGGTAAATCAGTACACACTATTATTAATTCTGTGCTGTTGATTTAACCTAGCATACTTGCTTAATGGCACTATATAAAATTGATTCATAGGGCTTTTATTTAGAAGAAATAGTAACAATATCGTGCTGGTTATGACATCTTTATACAATGTTTCCAACTGTTATTGGTATGACATGTGTATTGAGTGGGCTGGAGCCTGAACGACCCCGTTCACTCTAAAGTCCTGCCAAGATCAACATAACACGAGTTCAGACAGGAATCAAACCCACAAATTGCTCCATTAACATAGGTCATTAATCAAGAAGTTATCCTTATCTTCATAGTAAATGCCAGAATATAACAAATTTGTGACACTGTTAAATCTGGTGCTCAGAGCTACCCTAGCTGTTGAGACAGCTGGCTTATCTAAACTGAGGCTCCATCTCCTTTTTGAATGGGACTCATTGCCAGAGGAAAATCTCAGGTTGCTTCAACCTAGTACAACAGTATCGATAGGCTCTACTGCTTTATTAGGTTTATCAAACAGCAGTCTATCTGGTTTGCTGGCCAGGATGTGCTGATCTGTTATCATTACTCTATCTCACTTTATCTTACAACAGTCATCTGTGAATACCATCTCATATTCATGCTTAAAATATGACTGGCATTCCATTAAAGCCCTGGAGAGTCCCTTCAAAGTATAATAGAGGCAGGAGCAGTGAGTTGTACATGTAAAAGGAAATAGATTACGGTTTGTTCCTCTTTCAGAGTAATAAAATTAAGTTCTGGGGCCTTGTCTCCTTTCTAGAGACACATTTATTACATTTGCTTGTTATTGTGCAGAAAAAGAAATTATTAGCTTTTATGGTATTGTATATTTAAAAAAATCACTTTCATATTCATCATTTTAGTGGATTTTATCACTGCTTGAGTATGAATTAGTATAACTACTCTTACAGATAGGTGAACTATACATCATGTTAATCAATTAACTTGCTGATAGGAGGGCTGTTGGCATGCAATCCTAGTAGCAAATTATACTTAGGGGTATAATCCATAGCAACTCAAGTAGTTCATTCTTCAAACACATGCTCTATTTTCTAATATAACAGTCAAATTTCTTTCTTAAATATGTGGAACAGCTATTTGTAGAGGCCATTAAACATTATACATTATAACTACACCTTGACCTTCATCAAATGCCAAAATTGAGACAGTTTTTCTACTGAACCAATGAGGAGAAAGGAAAAATAAAAACAGTGGTTCTATACTTGTCTCTTTGTTCCAGGTATATATTTATCATTGGATTATGCGTAAGTTCAGAAATATCAATGGGTAATCCAGTTTACCTACTTATTGATGAGGTTTATTTTCCGATACAACTTCTAACCATGTGTCACCTCAATTTTTATACTTGAGAATCATAAAATATTTTGTCTAGCCTAACAAATAACTCCTTTTTTCTTTTTTGGATGATAGATACTTTTATTTTGTAAAACGCTATATAAATATATTTAATGTTTTTATTTAAGAAAACAAACAATACACTTAGAACCACCAAAAATGGATATCTTAGCTTTACCATAGGCATATTTAAATAAAGTATCCAAATAATCATTGTAAATCCTGTGTTTGCACAGTAAGTTTCATAAACCAATTTAAAATCAAGGCAACAGTGAGAAAGGGGGAAAGTTCAACTTTCCCAAGTGGAGAATTCTTGATATTCTCACAAGCAGTGGGGACAACCAAAGGAATAGGCTGGGCCCCCAATCTTGGGGTTTGTTCATATGAAACTTACCCCGCAAAGGATAGGTTAAACCTACTTAAAATTAGGCCTAACAGTCACCCCCAAGAGAACCTCTTTTGTTGCTCAAATGTGGCCTCTCTCTCTCAGCCAACACGACAAGCAAACTCTTTGCCCTCCCCCTCTCTATGTAAGACATGACTTCCAGGGGGTGGACCTTCCTGGCAATGTGGGACAGAAATCCTAGAATGAGTTGAGACTCAGCACCAAGGGATTGAGAAAACCTTCTAGACTGAAAGGGGAATGAGAGAAATGAGACAAAATAAAGTGTCAATGGTTGAGAGATTCCAAGCAGAGTTGAGAGGTTATCCTGGAGGTTATTCTTATGTATTAAATAGATACCACCTTTTTAGTTAAGGTGTTAACAGAGAGGCTGGAGGGAAATGCCTGAAAATGTAGAACTTTGTTCCAGTAGCCATGTTTCTTGAAGATGATTGTATAATGATATAGCTTTCACAACGTGACTGTATGATTGTGAAAACCTTGTGTCTGATGCTTCTTTTATGTTCCTTATGGACAGATGAATAAAACATATGGATTAAAAATAAATAAATAATAGGGGGAACAAATGTCAAAATAAATTTAGTAGATTGAAATGCTAGTGATCAATGAATGGGAAGGGTAAGGGGTATGGTATGTATGAATTTTTTTTCTGTTTTCTTTTTATTTCTTTTTCTGAATTGATGCAAATGTTCTAAGAAATGATCATGATGATGAATATACAACTATGTGGTAAAAAAATGAACGTTCATATTGTATGTTGATTGGTTTTATTAATAAAAATTGAAGAAAATCAAGGCAACAAGGAAAAAATCTATAAATTCACATAGTAAAATTCTTAAATTTTAAATATTGAATACTAACTTAAATACCATTAGATTAGCAGTCAAAACTATGAATGTTCTCAAAATATCATGTATAACATTATTACAAATATCTACGTTGCTATAGCAATGAACTACGTTACTAAACATTTTCCTGATTTCAGGAAAATATGAAGTTATAAATGTTTTTGCAATTAACATATGAAAATCTTAACCACCTAAAATGGATATCTTAGGTTATTCATAGGCATATTTAAATAAAACATATAAGTAATCATTGTAAAGCCCATTTGTACAATATGTTTCATAAACCAATTTAAAATTAGGGCAAGGAAGGGAAAAAATCTATAGGTATGGATATCAGAGTTTCTTAGATTCTAAATATTAAACACTATCTTAAATACCACATGATTACCTGTCAAAAGTGTGTACATTTTTGAGTGGAGGACAGTGTAAAAAAAAACAGTGTATGTTCTCAAAATATCAAGTAGAAAATTATTACAAATATCAACTTTGCTATAGTAGTGACCTATGTTACTAAACATTTTCAAATTTTTTATTTCAGGAATTTATTTTATCTAATATTACTATGGCTGCCTATAGTTTTTTTTCTACCATTTATTCTGTTGTAAAATATAACGTATCATATATATATATATATATATATATATATATATATATATATATATATATATATATATATATACAAAGAAAGGAAAGAGAAAAGCATTACTTTTCAAAGCACACTTCAATAAGCAGGTACAGAAACATGTCCCAGAATTTGTCATGAGCCATCCCTCATTTCAAGATTTTTCCTTCTAGTGCTCCAAAACACTGGAGGCTTTACCAGGATTATAATAACAGAATCATACAGTATCTGTCCTTTTGTGTCTGATTTATTCCACTTGGCATTATGTCCACAAGTTTTGTTTACATTGTCATATGTTTGGGGCATCATTTTGTCTAGATGCTGCATGATATTCCATTATGTGTGTATTCCACATTTTGTTTACCCTCTTGTCTGTTGATGGGCACCTGAATTGTTTCCATCTCTTGGCAATTGTGAATAGTACCACTATGAACATAGGTGTGCAAATGTCTGTTTGTCACTGCCCTCAACTCTTCTGGGTATAAACCAAGTATTGGTATTGCCTGGTCACTGGTCATAGGACAACTCAATATTTAGTTTTCTGAGGAATCATCAAACTGACTTCCACAGTGGCTGAACAGTACCATCAGTGAGTAAGTGTTTCAGTTTCTCCACATCCTCTCCAACATTTATAGTTTCCTGCTTGTTTAATAGCAGTCATTCTTATAGGTATGTAGTGATACCTCATTGTCTTCTTAATTTGCATTTCCCTTACAGCCAATGAAGAAGAGCAGCTCTTCATGTGCTTTTGAGCTGTCTTCATCTGCATTTCAGAAAAGTGCCCATTCATTTCCTTTGCTCATTTTATAATTGTATTGTTCCTTTTTTGTTGAACTGTATAACTTCTTTATGTACACAGGATATCAAGCCTTTATCTGATATGTGGTTTCGTAATATTTTCTCCCATTAAGTTAGCTGCCTCTTTTTTTACGAAAAGGCATTTGAGGCACAGAAGCTTTTGATCTTAAGGAATTCCCATTCGTCTATTTGTTCAAGATCTGACAATGGGAGGTAGCTTCTAAACAGTCTATCCAAAGCACAATGTGAAACAACAGCTGTTTCTTTAAGAGGTCTTCCAGAGCCATCGCAGGTAGAATTAATTATTCCCTCTGGGGTATTGACATTGCTTCTCTTACATATCTGCGTTATCCCTTGCATTGCGCTATCCTGCAAGAATTCATAAACTGAATTTTCCCATCAACTAGACTGAAACTGTTGAAGACCTTTTAAAAAAATTATCTTAAATCCTGATTACTTAGTATGGTACCTTAGCACATAACAGCTCTCAGATGTCACTTAAATGTTGAATGAAATAGGAGAAGATGGAACTCCTAACTCTACTTTGCCCCAGAGACCAATAACGACAGAAATTAGGTAACAAAGTGACGGTGGGAAAACTCTTATTAATACCCCTTTTCCCCATGTAGAACTTACAAGGAAAATATCTGTACACCAGGTCCACAAACTCTTTACATTTTAACAGATACAGCAAATGAACTTGAGAGAAGATTTTGAAGATTTGGAGGGTCTCTATAATTTGAACCCCAAAGGAAAAGGGTATGAGAGGAGAGTGCTACCCACTTTACTTGAAAACTAGAGTGAAGTTTAATTAAGTAGAAGTAAAAGGTGGCAAGCAAAGGACCTAGCAGTAAGGAACCATACGTCTCAGATTTTCCAGGACAGTTCTAATATCAAATACCCTGTGCTGTTGTCTCCATAAGTATACTCATGCTGTCAGACCACCTGTTCCAATTTTTGTGGTATAAAATATCATCGCTATAACTAAAGATGACTCAAAAATTAAAAAATGGTTATAGGAGTTTCAGATTTTATGTCTAAGGAGTTAAAGACATAGTAAGGAGAAAAATGGTTTGACAGTTCAGTAAAAATCAGGGCAGCTCAGGGTCATTTCTGATTATCCTTTTAGTGTTAGAGCCTTAGAACACTTGGGGGTTTACTTCTAAGAGGCATCACTTAGTTTGAACACTCGACCTAAATTTCTACTGGGACTGATGAAATTTTAATATCTTTGCAATGAAAGTTAAAGACAAGGGGTTGGCCATTAGGGGGAATGAATTATAAGACTATAGGAACGTGTCAAGGAATCCAAAGCCATGAAAGTGGCCACAAATAGAAAACCATAAGGAACCTGAAAAGTATTCTTTTTCTCATGAGGACTTTACTTTATTTTCTGTCTGTAGGCCATCTTTCTCTGCTACTCAATCACAAAGTAGCATCATTACCAGCTAACCATCATGGAGACCTTGCTTTATGCTTCATTTATAATTAGCTAATTTAACCACAACAAACTTATGAGGTAGTTTAAGTTTGAAGAGATTGAGGCTCAGAGAAATAAAGCAACCTTTCCAAATTCTTAACTGATAGGGCAAATCTTTGAAAACTGACTCTAGGGCCAATACTGTAACCCACTGTGACACCTGGCAGTGAGTGCTTTCCCTCTGCAAATCCTAAATTTACACATTACAGGTTAAGTTACTGAAAAAGAGCATCTCTTGTTCCTCAGACCCAATTCTGAATCCTTGAAGAACAATATCTGACTGATCAAGATTGTCAGATGGTCATCTCTGCCGGGATGGCCATGCTTTATAAATATCCCAGCTGGATGGGCACCTGCCTTATAACCAGAGGGCCTTGGACTGAGAAATGGTCCATTTTCTGAAAATTGTATCTGTTTTTCTTTGTGCAATCAACATTCCAAATCTCCAATTACAGATTAATTTGATTCTGTTCAACAAATACTTATTGAATACCTATTATACATATGGCATTATCTGGGTTGCCAAATTTAGCAAATAAAAATACAGTAGCGGGCAGACCATGGTGGCTCAGTGGCAGAGTCCTTCTCTGCCATGCCGGAGACCCGGATTTGATTCCCAGTGTCTGCCCATGCAAAAAAACAAAACAAAAAACAGTAGGTCCAGCTAAATTTCAATTTCAGATAAGCAAGGTATAGTTATTTAACATAAGTATTTCCGAAATATTGTGTGGGTGTTCTCTATTTTATTGAGCTACCCTGGTCATTATTTTGTTCCCTTAAAGTTATAGTGTCATGAGGAATCTGGCATTGTTCCTACTTAGTCATTTAGAACTGGACCCAGAGAATTTAAGTTCATGTATGTAACTTTGATGAGAACTATTATCTCTCTATTTCAGTTTGGATTCACACCCAATATTAGCTATCAGTTCTCTTCTATGCAGATTATTTCTCAGGTTACCTGTGGGTTTATTTTGGTAGTAATTAAAAGAATTAGCCCACTGAAGAGTTCACCAGCCAGATATCATTAAAATCACACATCAGCATAGGCACCTAAGATATTTAATCTGCTCCCATGTCTTATTTAGGAAATTAATTCTTAAAAAATATTAAACGGGTAGGAATGGCTAATTCAAAATGATTAAGTGGTCACTGATTAAAAATCAGCTGCTTTGTGTCTAGGAGAGACTTCTGTCCAGGTGTGTGTTATGACAACTTGGCTCTCCAAATGTCAACTCATTAAAGTATCTCCACATTACTCCTTTTACCTCAGCTCACTGCATCATTTCCAAATCCTACCTTCCCTTCACCACACACACATGCACATAAGCATACACACTATACATGCACAGACAGACAGACAGATGACACACACTGGTTGATTAGACTGCCTAGTTTCTGCTTAGAGAAAAGAAAATATAACTTTGACAGTATATACACCTACCTAGCCACAACATTCCCATGCAAAACTCCCCCTCCTTTCCTATCTGGCTCCAGACCATATCCAGTATACCTGAGGCACCGGCTGTGCTTTATGAAGTTTAAAATTTTCAACTGGTTGTGTCTTTCCATGCAAACTCATTAGGCACTATTTACACCCGCTGCAGCTGCGAAGAGAGAGGTTCTGAACTCTGGCATTCTACAGTAGGCTTTGTTTCTCATTTACATTTGCATATTAAAGTGTTTGCCTGAAATAGGCTATTGAAATTAATTCAGGATTAATTGGTGTCTTTATCTCATTAGGACAATCTAATTTAAGGATGATGAAATTGTTTAGCCTCCCGTTTGCATAATTAGATTGCTTTGAATTGCTGTCATTATTGGCTCTTTAGCATCATCTGTAGGCCTCAAACAGACAAGAGCTTCAACCTCATAAAGACCAATCATGTGTTACAGCAGAGAGCTGTTAACCCCTTTTAACCCAAACTCACTTGGATTAGCAGTCACAGTAGACAGGCCTTGGTCCCTGAGAGCCTAAGTGCCTTCTTTTTTGAATTCTTGATATTTGGTTTGATAAATTTCCCTGTATTTATGTATTTGCCCTTGGGGACTGTTACAACATGTCTTCTGAGACCCAAGGTGTTCAGAAGACCCTCTCCTTTGAACATCATCCTCAAAGTTGTGACTTCCCTTCACTAGAAATTTATCTCTGTTTATCTTCTTAGCTGATTGGAAATTCTTCCATCGCTTCTAAATGTGACAACCCTCTTACTATCCCTGAGTGTGTGTTGAGTTCTACTAAGCCTGGTTCTCTTTACTTGACTGAACGTGCAGCAACAAGTATTATTTCAGTAGTGTGATGCAAATAAATGAGACGTAAGGAGCCAGTTGATATTTGTTCAATTATTTATTAATTCATTTATTTGTTCAATGTTTAGTAAATATTTTATAGAGTACTTTCAATGTGCCTGACATAGTGCAAGGTATTGAGAAAGCAATGATAAAAAGTCATAGACTCATTCTGCATTTTATTGTGGGGACAGGGGCATAGAATAAGTAACAGGAGAGCTGGGCTCTGTGCCAGCTTAGTCACTAACTGCTGTACTAACCTAGGGAATTCAAAGAACCTCAGTGAACTTTAATTCCCTTATCTTGCTCCATCATTGAAGGATGGTTCTTTCAGTGGTTCTAATATCTGGCTGCATATTACAATCCCCTGAAAACTTTTTGTTGTTGTTGCTTTTTTGCTGTTTTTTTTTTATGGCAATTAAAAATCAAACATGGGAAAAAAATAAGGGTGAGGGGCTGTCTTCATATTTCCATTATTCTTTTGTATGCGATGTGTTCTCTCAATTGGTCATTGAAGAGGAATTGCTCGAACTAAGGTATAAGACCAAGAGAAAGTCTTTATCCATTGATTTTTGTCTGTAAATTAAGTAATGGGATGTGTCAACGGGGCTCCCAAACCAGAATTCTCCTAAAAAAATCTCCTTTTTAACAACATTCAAATATATAATTCAGTGCTGTCAATTACATTCTTGAGATTGTGCTATCATCACCACTATCCACTACCAATATTTCTCTATCATCCCAAATAGAAATCTGAACATTTTAAGACTTAACTAACTACACCACAACCCACCTGTCCCCGGGTAACTTATATTCTAGGTTCTAACTTATGGGTTTGCTTATTCTAATTATTTCATATCAGTGAGATCATTCAATATTTGCCCTTTTGTGTCTGGCTTATTTAACTCAACATGATTTCTTCAAGATTCATCCATGTGTCACATGAATTAGAACTTTATTCCTTTTTAGGGTTGAGTAATATTCCATTGTGAGCATATACATTTTGTTTGTCTATTCATCTGTTGATGGACACTTGGGTTGCCTCCATCTTTTGGCAATTGTGGAAAATACCACTATGAATACCAGTGTACAAATATGTCTTGAGTCTTGCTTTCAATTCTTTTCAGTTTGTACCTAGAAGTGGGATTGCTAGGTCATATGGTAATTCCATGCTTAATTTTCTGAGAATCTGCCAGTCTGTCTTCAACAATGACTCTATCATTTTACATTACTACCTGCAATGGGTGAGTGCTATTTCTCCACATCCTCTTCAACAATTGTTATTTTCCACTTTTTTTTTTAATAATAGCTGTTCCAGTGGTTGTGAAGTGGTATCTCATTATGGTTTTGATTTGCATTTCCTTAACGGCTAATGATGTTAAGCATCTTTTCATGTGCTTTTTGACCATTTGTATATCTTCTTTGGAGACATGTTTATTCAAATCTTTTGCCTATTTTTAAATTGCTTTTTAAATGATTTTTGTTGTTATTGAGTTGAAGGATTTCTTTACGTATTCTGGATATTAGACCGTTATCAGATATGTGGTTACCAAATATTTTCTCCCATTGAGTAGCCTGTCTACTGTGACTGCTAATCCAAGTAAAAACTTTAAGTCCCCAAATTTTTAATTTTGGTGAAGTCTCATTTATCTATTTTTCATCTGTTGCTTATGCTTTGTGTGCTAAGAACACATCACCTAACACAATGTCCTGAAGGCACTTTTATGTTTTCTTCTAGCAGTTTCATAGATCTAGCCCTTATGTTTAGGTCTTTTATCCTTTCTTTTATATGGTGTATGGTAGGGTTCAACATGTGGTAGGGGTCAACCTTCATTCTTTTGCAGATGGAGATCCCACTTCCCCAACACTTTTGTTGAAGAGACTATTCTTTCTCAATTGAGCAGACATGGCATCCTTGTCAAATATCAGTTGGCCACAAATGTGAGGATTGATTTCTGAACTCTCAGTTTGATTTCATTGGTCTATGTCTGTCCTTGTGTCAGGACTATGGTGTTATGATTATTGTGACTTTGTAATAAGTTTTAAGATGAGGAAATATGAGTCTTCCAACTTTGTTCTTCATTTTCAAGATGGCTTTAGCTAATCAGAGCCTCTTGCTCTTCTATATAAATTTGATGATTGGCTTTTCCATTTCTGCAAAGAAGGTTGTTAGAATTTTGATTGGGATGCAATTAATCTGCAAATTGCTTTTGGTAGAATTGACATCTTAACAATACTTAGTCTTCCAATCCTTGAACACGAATGTCTTCCCATTTATTTAGGTCTCCTTTTTTTATTTATTTTTGTTTTTGCATGGGCAGGCACTAGCAATCGAACCCGGGTCTTTGGCATGACAGGCGAGAACTCTGCCTGCTGAGCCACCATGGCCCACCCTATTTAGGTCTCCTTTGATTTCTTCTAGCAATATTTTATAGTTTTCTGTGTACAAGTCCTTTATGTTCTTGGTTAGATTTATTCTTAGATATTTGATTCTTTTAGTTACTATTATATAAATAAATTTTTTTCTTGATTTCTTCTTCTGATTGTTCATTACTAGCACATAGAAATTCTCCTGATTTTTGGGGGTATTGATCTTAGACCCTGATACTTTTCTGATTCATTTATTAGCTCTGGGAGATTTGTTGTGGATTTTTCAGCATATCCTGAATATAGGATCATGTCATCTACAAAGAGGAAACTGTTTACTTCTTCCTTTCAAATTTGGATGTCTTTTATTTCTTTTTCTTGTCTAATTCTCTGGCTAGAATTCCAGGACAATATTGAATAACAGTGTTGATAGTAGGCATCTTTATCTTGTTCAAGATCTTAGAGGGAAAATTATCAGTGTTTCATCGAGTGTGACATTAGCAGTGGGTTTTTCATACATGTCCTTTATCTTGTTGAAGAAGTTTTCTTCTATTCCTAGTTTTCTACATGTTTTTAACAACAAAGACACAGATGCTGGATTTTGTCAAATGCCTTTCTGCATCAATTGAGAGAAACCTCTTTTTCACCCCTTCATTTAATGTGGTGGATTGCATTAACTGATTTTCTTGAACTACCATTACACACCTGGGGGAAGAAACCACCTGATTTTGGTTTATAATTCTTTTAATTGTGCTGTTAGATTTGTTGAAGATGTTTGCATCTATATTTATAAGAGACATTCTTTTGCAATTTTCTTTTCTTGTGGTATCTTTATCTGGTTTTGAAATGAGGGTGATGCTAGCCTCATAGAACGAATTTCCCTTCTTTTCAATTTTTGGAGGAGTTTGAGCAAGATTAGTATTAATTCTTCTTGGAATGTTTGCTACAATTTCCCTGTGAAGTTATCCAGTCCTGGACTTTACTTTGTTGGAAGGACTTTGATTTCTGATTCAACCTCTCTTTTGTAGTTACTTGTTTGTTGAGATTGTCTGTTTTTTTCTTGAGTCAATATAGTTAGGTTGTGTGATGAAATTTATCCATTTCATTAAGATTATCTAATTTATTGGCATACATTTGTTCATAGTATACTCATAAAGTTTTTTTATTTCAGAGGGGTCAGTGGTAATGTCTCCCTTTTTATTATTGATTTAGTTTTTTGCATCATTTCTTTTTTTCTTTTTCATTCTAAAAGGTTTGTTGATTTTATTGGTCTTTTGAAAGAACTGACTTTTTGTTTTGTTGATCCTCTCTATTGTGCTTTCTAATACTTTGTGTTATCTATCTCCAATCTAATCTTTGCTATTTCCTTCCTTCTACTCCCTTTGGCTTTGGTTTGCTTTTCTCCTTCTAACTCTTCTAATTTTGAGGGAGGAGCTCTGATGATTTGGGATCTTTCTTCTTTTCTTTTTTCTTACATGGGCAGGCACTGGGAATTGAACCTGGGTCTACGGCATGCAGGAGAGAACTCTGCCACTGAGCCACCGTTGCCCACCCTTTTCTTTTTAAATGTATGCATTAGATCTATAAATTTCCCTCTCGTCATTACCTTTGCTGAATCCCATAAGTTTTGGTATGCTGCATCTTCATTTTCATTCACCTCGAGATATTTCCTAATTTCCCTTGTGATTTGCTCTTTGACCCATTGGTTGTTTATGAGTACACTGTTTAACTTCCACATATGTAAACTTCCCATTTCTCCCTCTGTTACTGATTTAATTCCATTGTGGAATGATTTTTTTTTTTACTGCGACTTGTTTTTGACCTAAGATACGATCTATCCTGGGGAATGAACCATATGCACTCAAGAAGAATGTGTATCCTGTTGTTGCTGGTCAAAGATTTCTAAATATGTCTGTAAGGTCTAATTACTTTAGCATATCAATCAAGTCTTGTATTTCCTTATTGATCTTATGTCTAGATGTTCTATCCATTATTGAAAGTGATCTATTAATCTCTCCTACTATTAAATGTAGAATCATTAATTTCTCCCTGCAAATCTATCAGTATATGCTTCACATATTTTGGAGGATCTGATATTATGTGCATATATATTTATAACAATTATGTTTTATTGTTGACTTGGCCCCTGTATTTGTATATAATGATCATCATTAAATGTTTTTCACTGAAATTCTTTTCTACCTGATATTAGCATAGCTACCCCAGCTCACTTTTGGTTATTACTTTCATGGTATACAATTTTCCATTTGTTTATGTTTTTGAATTTAAGGTAGGTCTCTTGAAGACAGCATCTAGTTGGGTCATGTTTTTATATTCTTTCCACCAATCTCTGCATGTTGCTTGGAGAGTTTAATCCATTTACATTTAAAGTCACTAGTGATAATGCTTGCCTTTAGCTGCCATTTTGCTATTTAGCTGTGTAAGTCTGATACTTTTTTGTCCCTTAATCCTTCTATTAATGTCTACTTTAATTTTTATTTGATGTTTTGTATTGTACCTTCTCATTTCTTTTTGGATATATTTTTCATATATTTTCTTTGATGTTACCATAGTTAAAATTTAACTTCCTAAATATACAAAATTAATGTTTGCTTTACTACCAACTTGACTTCAATAGCATATACATAGTCTTCTTACCCTTCCATTTCCCCACCTGTTTCTGTACTTGTTACAAATTATGTCTTTGTACACTGTGTGTCTAAAATCATAGATTTATCATTATGTTTTAAGGATTTGCATTTGACATCTATAAGAAGTAAACAATCAATAGAGGGTGGGCCATGGTGGCTCAGTGGCACAGTTCCTGTCTGCCATGCCAGAGACCCAGGTTCATTTCCTGGTGCCTGCCCAAGTAAAATAAATAAATAAATAAGTAAAAATCCAAGCAACCCATAACAAAAATACAACAGAATAGGTCTGGCATTTATAATTATCCAATGATTAACTTTACTGCAGATCCTTATTTTTTTATTCCGCCTTGAACCACTGTCTAGCGTCCTTTCCTTTCAGTCTGAAGAAGCCCTTTAGCATTGCTTGTATGGCAGGACTAGTGGTGGATAATTCACTCAGTTTTTGTTTATCTGGGATTGTATTAATCTCTCTCTCATTTTTAACAGAAAGTTTTACTCGGTTATAAACTTCTTGGCTGGAAATTATTTTTCTTTCAGCACATTAAGTATTTTGACCCACTGTCTTCTTGTCCCAGTGGTTTTTGATGAGAAATTGCCCCTTAATCTAATCAGGACATGCTTGTACTTGGCAGATTGCTTTTCTCTTGCAACTTTCAGAACTCTCTCCTCTTTCTTTGCATTTAATGGTTTGATCAATGTATGATAGGCCAATTTTTCGTTATGTTTATCCTGTTTGATGTTCCCTGCCCTTCTTGTATGTGCACACATCTTTTACTAAATTTGGGAAGTTTTCTGTTATTAATTATTTAATATCCCTTTTGCCCCTTTCTCTCTTTTGTCTCCTTTTAGTCCCTCATAATGTATTTATTGGTATGCTTGATGGTGTCCCAGATGTCTCTTAGAATACATTTACTCCTTATAATTATTTTTATCTCTGCTTTTCATTCTGACTCATTTCAATTGTCCTGTCTTTGAGTTTGCTGATTCTTTCTTCTGGCAGCTCCACACTATGGCTGAAACTCTCCTGGGAATTTTTCATTTCAGTTATTGTAGTCTTCAACTGCAGTAGTTCTGTTTAGTTCCATTTAAAAATTTCTGTCTCTTAATTAAGATGCTCATATTGTTCATTCATTGTTTTACTGATAGCCTTAAGTTATTTCTATGTTTTTTTCTTCATCTTCTTGAATATATTGAATAATTTTTTTTAAGCCTTTGTCCAGTATATCCAGAACCTGGTCTTCCTTGTTGATGTTTTCTGGATTTTTTAATCCTCTTCCTTTTGATGGACCATAATGTTGTGTTTCTTTGGTTTGTCTTGTAATCTTCTGCTGTGTACTGTACACTTAAATAATTTAAAATGTCAACTCTGGAATTTATTCCCTGAGTGTCTGTATCTTGAGCTTTTTCCCAGCTAATATGACAGAGATTTTCATGAATGTCCACCCTCTTATCAGGAAGGCCCACCTAAGGTGAATTTAAAGTGCAGGGTCTGCCCTCTCTTTCCTGGCCTATGTCTTTTCCAGGGTTTGTGTTTGCTAGTGGTTTTAGGGGCTCCTTTGTTTTGAGTGTCACCTCTATATCCCAGGAGACAGATCTTATCCCTCTCCTAGATGTTCCACTGTCAGACTTTCCCTGTGAACTTTTGAAAAAAAATACCTACGCCTGTGCTCAACCTCCACTATCCTAAGTCACAATATCTAGAGATGGAGCATGGACCTTGTGATGGATTGAATTACGTACCCCAATTTAGGCATGTTCTTGATCTTGGTCTATATTCTAGAGTGTGAACTCATTATAAATAGGATCTCTTGAAGATCTAATTTTTGTTAAAGTGTGGTACAACTTAATCCAGATTACTGTAGTCCTTGATACAAGAGAAAAAATTCAGACCTAGAGGAGACAGCTGCTGAGAAGAGCTGGAAGCTATGTCAATAAACCATGGAAGAAAAAGCAGAAAACATTACCATGTGTCTAGAAAGCCATGGAAGCCAAGGAATGTTGGTCAGCCAGATGCCATCAATCTTGGGAGGACACCAGCCTTCCAGCCTCTGAAACTGTGAGCCAATACTTTCCTATTGTTTAAACCAAACGTTGTGTGTGGTGTTTGTCATAGCAGCCTAGAGGAACCAAGACAAGCGCCTCATATTATTGAAAATTAGATGAATCTAATGCACTGAAAACAAGTCTCTTAAATGATTTTTAAAGTTGCTTCTTGTAATTAAAATAAGACAAAACAAAAGATAGTATTTTAACTACTCTCTTTTAAATATTAGCATGAGGTATTTTAACTTCATGTTAAAGAATAATTACTGGGTGCAAAATTTGATTTTGATCTCCTCAGGTATTAAGAAGAACTAAAATTTCATAATAAAGAGAATTTTTAGATTTCAAACAGAAAAAATAAGAACTCTATAAATCATTATATTATGTAGATAAAACATATCTGGAGAAACTAAAGACACAAATTAAAAACACAAACAACATAAAATTAAACAACAACAAAAATAAAGAATCTGCAAAGTACATGGTTGCATTGTTTTCTAAAAAATCAAAATAGCTTATAGAATTATTATGCACTAAAATATGCATGGCTTTCATATCGTCTCTATTTCACTTATTTCCCTGGAGCTGCTGGCTATAAAAGAATGGCCAAGTTTTTTTTTTATTAATTAAAGAAAAAAAAGAAATTAACACAACATTTAGAAATCATTCCATTCTACATATGCAATCAGTAATTCTTAACATCATCACATAGATGCATGATCATCATTTCTTAGTACATTTGCATCGATTTAGGAAAAGAACTAGTAAAACAACAGAAAAAGATATAGAATGTTAATATAGAGAAAAAAATAAAAATAATAATAATAGTAAAAAAAAAAGACACAAACAAACAAACAAACAGAAAGACAAAAAAAAACACCAATAGCTCAGATGCTTCATTCAGTGTTTTAACATGATTAATTTACAATTAGGTATTATTGTGCTGTCCATTTTTGAGTTTTTGTATCTAGTCCTGTTGCACAGTCTGTATCCCTTCAGCTCCAATTACCCATTATCTTACCCTGTTTCTAACTCCTGCTGGTCTCTGTTACCAATGACATATTCCAAGTTTATTCTCGAATGTCGGTTCACATCAGTGGGACCATACAGTATTTGTCCTTTAGTTTTTGGCTAGTCTCACTCAGCATAATGTTCTCTAGGTCCATCCATGTTATTACATGCTTCATAAGTTTATTCTGCCTTAAAGCTGCATAATATTCCATCGTATGTATATACCACAGTTTTTTTAGCCATTCTTCTGTTGATGGACATTTTGGCTGTTTCCATCTCTTTGCAATTGTAAATAACGCTGCTATAAACATTGGTGTGCAAATGTCCGTTTGTGTCTTTGCCCTTAAGTCCTTTGAGTAGATACCTAGCAATGGTATTGCTGGGTTGTATGGCAATTCTATATTCAGCTTTTTGAGGAATCGCCAAACTGCCTTCCACAGTGGTTGCACCATTTGACATTCCCACCAACAGTGGATAAGTGTACCTCTTTCTCCGCATCCTCTCCAGCACTTGTCATTTTCTGTTTTGTTGATAATGGCCATTCTGGTGGGTGTGAGATGATATCTCATTGTGGTTTTGATTTGCATTTCTCTAATGGCCAGGGACATTGAGAATCTCTTCATGTGCCTTTTGGCCATTTGTATATCCTCTTCTGAGCGGTGTCTGTTCAAGTCTTTTTCCCATTTTGTAATTGGGTTGGCTGTCTTTTTGTTGTTGAGTTGGACAATCTCTTTATAAATTCTGGATACTAGACCTTTATCTGATATGTCGTTTCCAAATATTGTCTCCCATTGTGTACGCTGTCTTTCTACTTTCTTGATGAAGTTCTTTGATGCACAAAAGTGTTTAACTTTGAGAAACTCCCATTTATTTATTTCTTTCTTCAGTGCTCTTGCTTTAGGTTTAAGGTCCATAAAACCGCCTCCAATTGTAAGTTTCATAAGATATCTCCCTACATTTTCCTCTAACTGTTTTATGGTCTTAGACCTAATGTCTAGATCTTTGATTCATTTTGAGTTAACTTTTGTATAGGGTGTGAGATACGGGTCTTCTTTCATTCTTTTGCATATGGATATCCAGTTCTCTAGGCACCATTTATTGAAGAGACTGCTCTGTCCCAGGTGAGTTGGCTTGACTGCCTTATCAAAAATCAAATGTCCATACGTGAGAGGGTCTATATCTGAGCACACTATTTGATTCCATTGGTCGATATATCTATCTTTTTGCCAAAACCATGCTGTTTTGACCACTGTGGCTTCATAATATGCCTTAAAGTCCGGCAGCGTGAGACCTCCAGCTTCGTTTTTTTTCCACAAGATACTTTTAGCAATTCAGGGCACCCTGCCCTTCCAGATAAATTTGCTTATTGGTTTTTCTATTTCTGAAAAATAAGTTGTTGGGTTTCGATTGGCATTGCATTGAATCTGTAAATCAATTTAGGTAGGATTGACATCTTAACTATATTTAGTCTTCCAATCCATGAACACGGTATGCCCTTCCATCTGTTTAGGTCTTCTGTGATTTCTTTTAACAGTTTGTTGTAGTTTTCTTTGTATAGGTTTTTTGTCTCTTTAGCTAAATTTATTCCTAGGTATTTTATTCTTTAAGTTGCAACTGTAAATGGGATTCGTTTCTTGATATCCCCCTCAGCTTGTTCATTACTAGTGTATAGAAATGCTACAGATTTTTGAATGTTGATCTTGTAACCTGCTACCTGGCTGTACTCATTTATTAGCTCTAGTAGTTTTGTTGTAGATTTTTCCGGGTTTTTGACGTATAGTATCATATCGTCTGCAAACAGTGATAGTTTTACTTCTTCCTTTCCAATTTTGATGCCTTGTATTTCTTTTTCTTGTCTAATTGCTCTGGCTAGAACCTCCAACACAATGTTGAATAATAGTGGTGATAATGGACATCCTTGTCTTGTTCCTGATCTTAGGGGGAACGTTTTCAATTTTTCCCCATTGAGGATGATATTAGCTGTGGGTTTTTCATATATTCCCTCTATCATTTTAAGGAAGTTCCCTTGTATTCCTATCTTTTGAAGTATTTTCAACAGGAAAGGATGTTGAATCTTGTCAAATGCCTTCTCTGCATCAATTGAGATGATCATGTGATTTTTCTGTTTTGATTTGTTGATATGGTGTATTACATTAATTGATTTTCTTATGTTGAACCATCCTTGCATACCTGGGATGAATCCTACTTGGTCATGATGTATAATTCTTTTAATGTGTTGCTGGATTCTATTTGCTAGAATTTTGTTGAGGATTTTTGCATCTATATTCATTAGAGAGATTGGTCTGTAGTTTTCTTTTTTTGTAATACCTTTGTCTGGTTTTGGTATGAGGGTGATGTTGGCTTCATAGAATGAATTAGGTAGCTTTCCCTCCACTTCGATTTTTTTGAAGAGTTTGAGGAGAGTTGGTACTAATTCTTTCTGGAATGTTTGATAAAATTCACATGTGAAGCCATCTGGTCCTGGACTTTTCTTTTTAGGAAGCTTTTGAATGACTTATTCAATTTCTTTACTTGTGATTGGTTTGTTGAGGTCATCTATTTCTTCTTTAGTCAAAGTTGGTTATTCATGCCTTTCCAGGAACCCATCTATTTCATCTAAATTGTTGTATTTATTAGCCTAAAGTTGTTCATAGTATCCTGTTATTACCTCCTTTATTTCTGTGAGGTCAGTGGTTATGTCTCCTCTTCCATTTCTGATCTTATTTATTTGCATCCTCTCTCTTCTTCTTTTTGTCAATCTTGCTAAGGGCCCATCAATCTTATTGATTTTCTCATAGAACCAACTTCTGGTCTTATTGATTTTCTCTATTGTTTCATGTTTTCAATTTCATTTATTTCTGCTCTAATGTTTGTTACTTCTTTCCTTTTGCTTGCTTTGGGGTTAGTTTGCTGTTCTTTCTCCAGTTCTTCCAAGTGGACAGTTAATTCCTGCATTTTTGCCTTTTCTTCTTTTCTGATATAGGCATTTAGGGCAATAAATTTCCCTCTTAGCATTGCCTTTGCGGTGTCCCATAGGTTTTGATATGTTGTGTTTTCATTTTCATTCGCCTCAAGATATTTACTAATTTCTCTTGCAATTTCTTCTTTGACCCACTCGTTGTTTAAGAGTGTGTTGTTGAGCCTCCACGTATTTGTGAATTTTCTGGCACTCCGCCTATTATTGATTTCCAACTTCATTCCTTTATGATCCGAGAAAGTGTTGTGTATGATTTCAAGCTTTTTAAATTTGTTAAGACTTGCTTTGTGACCCAGTATATGGTCTAAATTTGAGAATGATCCATGAACACTTGAGAAAAAGGTGTATCCTGCTGTTGTGGGATGTAATGTCCTATAAATGTCTGTTAAGTCTAGCTCATTTATTGTAATATTCAAATTCTCTATTTCTTTATTGATCCTCTGTCTAGATGTTCTGTCCATTGATGAGAGTGGTGAATTGAAGTCTCCAACTATTATGGTATATGTGTCTATTTCCCTTTTCAGTTTTTGCAGTGTATTCCTCACGTATTTTGGGGCATTCTGGTTCAGTGCATAAATATTTATGATTGTTATGTCTTCTTGTTTAATTGTTCCTTTTATTAGTAGATAGTGTCCTTCTTTGTCTCTTTTAACTGTTTTACATTTGAAGTCTAATTTGTTGAATATTAGTATAGCCACTCCTGCTCTTTTCTGGTTGTTATTTGCATGAAATATCTTTTCCCAACCTTTCACTTTCAACCTATGTTTATCTTTGGGTCTAAGATGTGTTTCCTGTAGACAGCATATAGAAGGATCCTGTTTTTTAATCCATTCTGCCAGTCTATGTCTTTTGATTGGGGAATTCAGTCCATTAACATTTAGTGTTATTACTGTTTGGGTAATACTTTCCTCTAACATTTTGCCTTTTGTATTATATATATCATATCTGACTTTCCTTCTTTCTACACTCTTCTCCATACCTCTCTCTTCTGTCTTTTTGGTTCTGACTCTAGTGCTCCCTTTAGTATTTCTTGCAGAGCTGGTCTCTTGGTCACAAATTCTCTCAGTGACTTTTTGTCTGGGAATGTTTTAATTTCTCCCTCATTTTTGAAGGACAATTTTGCTGGATATAGGAGTCTTGGTTGGCAGTTTTTCTCTTTTAGTAATTTAAATATATCATCCCACTGTTTTCTAGCTTCCATGGTTTTTGCTGAGAAATCTACACATAGTCTTATTGGGTTTCCCTTGTATGTGATGGATTGTTTTTCTCTTGCTGCTTTCAAGATCCTCTCTTTCTCTTTGACCTCTGACATTCTAACTAGTAAGTGTCTTGGAGAACGCCTATTTGGGTGTATTCTCTTTGGGGTGTGCTGCACTTCTTGGATCTGTAATTTTAGGTCTTTCATAAGAGTTGGGAAATTTTCAGTGATAATTTCTTCCATTAGTTTTTCTCCTCGTTTTCCCTTCTCTTCTCCTTCTGGGACACCCACAACACGTATATTTGTGCGGTTCATATTGTCCTTGAGTTCCCTGATACCCTGTTCAAATTTTTCCATTCTTTTCCCAATAGTTTCTGTTTCTTTTTGGAATTCAGATGTTCCATCCTCCAAATCACTAATTCTATCTTCTTTCTCTTTCAATCTACCATTGTAGGTATCCATTGTTTTTTCCAGCTTTTCTACTTTGTCCTTCACTCCCATAAGTTCTGTGATTTGTTTTTTCAGTTTTTCTATTTCTTCTTTTTGTTCATCCCATGTCTTCTTCATGTCCTCCCTCAATTTATCGATTTGGTTTTTGAAGAGGTTTTCCATTTCTGTTCGTATATTCAGCATTAGTTGTCTCAGCTCCTGTATCTCATTTGAACTATTGGTTTGTTCCTTTGACTGGGCCATATTTTCAATTTTCTGAGCATGATCCGTTATCTTCTGCTGGTGTCTGGGCATTTAATCAGATTTCCCTTTGTGTAAGACCCAGCAGGTTGAAAGATTTTTCTGTGAAATCTCTGGGCTCTGTTTTTCTTATCCTGACCAGTAGGTGGCGCTCATGGCACTCATCTGTCTGCGGGTCCCACCAGTAAAAGATGCTGTGGCTCCTTTAACTTTGGAAAACTCTCGCTGTGGGGGGAGGGGGGTCGCCAGCCGAAGTGGCTTGGCGGCCCAGGAATCCGCGCGCGGGGAGGGTCGCCGGCCTCTGCGCCTTGGGGGAGCGCCTGTCCAAATTTCCTAGCCAGCACAGGGCGCCAAGCATGGTGGAGGGGCGCCGGCCTCCGCGGCTTGGGGGAGCGCCTGTCCAAATTTCCCATCTGGCCCGGGGCACCAAGCGTGGCGGGGGGCACCAGCCACTGCGGCTTGGGGGAGTGCCTATCCCTGGTTCCCAGCCGGACTGGGAAGCCACGTGTTTGGTAGGGACCCCAGTTGCCGTTCTCCGCAGCTTGGGGATCTCCGATCCAATTCTCCCTGCTGGTCTGGGGGGCTGTGCGTGGGGGGGGAGGCACCAGCCGCCGTGGCTTGAGGGGACCGCTTGTCCAATTCTCCCAGCTGGCCTGGGAAGGAGGGAGGGAGGGACCCCAGCCAGGGGAAGCCCACACCCCTCGGCGATCTCACCGGAGCGGGTTCTCCCAGCCAGTCAGCCGTTCCAGGATGGGGTATGCTGTCTTCTTGGTCTCTGTCGTGGCTCCGGGAGCTGTTCTGTATCGTTTCTACTTCTCTAGTAGCTGTTCTGGAAGAGGAACTAAGACCCGTGCGTCTTACTAAGCCGCCATCTTCTCTGGAAGTCTCCCAAGTTTTTTTTTTTAAATCATCAGCTAACAAAACACTGCTAATCACACTACTGAAAGAAGAGAGGAAGGAAAAAAATGACTTTAAACATGAAATTATAACCTTTATTATATTTTGGAACACTTTAACAGGGAAATTTAAGGGAGTCTCTTTAAGGGACCCTTTATAAGGACTCTTTATAATCAATATCCCTAAACAACAATTATGTGATAGGGTGATGCATGTCCAGTTTTATAAAAGAGAAAACTGGAATTCAACAAAGGAATGATCCATCATGAAAGATTATAATATCTGATTTATAAAATCCAATTTTATTTCCATTGAACCTTGCTTTCTATTTTGTCTGGTTTCATTCCTGAAGGACTTGGATTATCACTATTTTTTCATATTTTGTAAAGAAAATAAACTGGATTTTCAAAGATCAATGCAACAATGCACCCAAGCAGGAGGCTGGAATCTTGGTTTTGAGCAACTAATCATTTGAACTGGAATAATTTACTTAACTTCCATGGTCTCAGTTAATTCAACTTAAAAGAAGGAAATGTGCACAAAATCAGAAGACCTCAAGTCTTGCTCTACCTAGAACTGCACTTTAGAACATTTATAATAATTGACAATATCCTTTGGCATAAAACCAGCTCCAACAAAGTTGGAAAAATTAAAATCACATATAAAAATCAGACATAGATCTAGGAACTAGAGTCAGGTCTATAGACACATATACCATTTTCTCTTATTGCTACATCCGGGGGAAACCTCACAAACACAACAACCATTGTCACAACAATTAAAACAAAAAGGTCAAAATTTGTCAAAGAAGGCAATAAAACCTCTCAAGTGCTCCAAATAACAGAAAATATATGTGAAGTAGATGATAATGACTATTCTATCTTTAATCTTGAAAAAGATGATTGCTTGCAAAAAATGATTGACTTCAATCTGAACCACCAGGTCCCCCAACTGGATATAAAGAACTAAACGGACCACCAGCTTCTCTGAGTTAGGAAAAAAGACAGAGCAGGAGATTGGCTGCTTTATGAGTCAGTTCACGTTTGGCAACATCTGGTTATGTCTCATCACATTGCAAATTTATGACCCTGGAAACAACATGTTGATGTTGATGATCCTTTGTGAAGAGAAGCCTGAACTATAAACTTCTGACCAGAGCAGTAACAAGGGTCTGTGGCTGCTTTCTCTGATCTGGCAACCCTCTAGGCTTGGGTCGAGCAGTTAAAGCCTTAGATGGCTCAACCTTCCTAAACAATGTCATAAATGAATACTGAGTGAAGAGGATTAGATGACAAAGGAGCAGAAGGTTACCAGGAGGTAAGTAAGGCCTGAATTCCCCCAGAAGAAGATGAGTGAGACCAAATGTCACAGACATCAAGAAATCAAAAAGATGCATCATAAACCAAGCCTACAATATTTATTAATCCAGTGAAAACCAGCGTCAAAACATTACAAGGCAGGTATGTTCTCAGAAGATGTCTGGGGTTTGCTTTTTGATAAGGCTGAAATTCAGAACGTCAAAAACAAGCTGTTGTGCATGTGTGAGTATTAACATTACCTCAAACTCCTAACACAACCATGTTACAAGAGGAGAGATAGCCCACCTCTGAAGTACTATGTTTTCAACAGCAGGAGAAAATAAAGATCTTTTTCATGAAGGAGTTGCTTTTAATAAATTTATTCTCTCAAATGAAAATGAAGACACTAAAATTTTCTTAGTTTAAGAACACTGCTAAATATATCTCACATTTTTTTCTTGGCAACAGAAGTAAAGGAAGGATAATTTTGTTTCTGGGCAATATTGTACTAATATGTCCCACTTTAAGACTTCTGGTAAAAGATGGTGGCATAAAAGATTCCTTGTCCTTCCCGAAAACTTGTTCCTCAAAGACAAATAGATCAAAAAATAAAAAAGAAAAGCCTATTTTCCAAGAAGTTAAGAATATCTGCCAAATAGAATGAAGATTGTAAAATTAAGGTACATTATAAATATACCAATCACTCCGTATCTCAATCAGGGTGCATATGTCTCTGCAACTGAGTTAGAAAATCTTGAAGGATCCAGATATTAATAGATTCCTTATAGTGATTAAAAGTATGCATATATGTGGGTAAGGAAAATAGGCAGAAGAGAAAGAGACAGCATTCTTAGAGTAATCCAGAGAAGAGCAGGATGGAAGTATTTTAAAGGAAAGATTGCCCAAAGTTACCAACTTCATTTTTCTCCACCCAAAAACATAATGGTTAAAACATCTGGAAGGAGAAAATTGCACAGTAAACAACTCTGCAGTTGCTAACAAAAATCAATTGAGCAGGGACAAACAAAAGTAATAGAATAAATAAATTCACAGTGGGTCATGCAGGCGTTTTATGAGGGTAATCTATTCATTCCAAGAGGTAAATTTGGCAAGTTTAGGAAAGATATTCACCAAGATTGAAGAACACACACACACAAAAAAAAAACGGTGAAAAAATATTTTAAGGCAATATGCCTGAATAAAAAATACTAACATTCCAAGTTCATTTCTCAACTTATCCCTATTAATAGGCCTAGGTAGAACTGTCCCTTTTAAAGAGAACTTAAATGTACAAAATGTCCCCAATATTTGGCCTATGGAAAGCAATTATTTGAGACTAAGAAAGGAATATAGTAAGAGAGTGAGTTGAAAACACATTTTATGAGAAGTATAAGAAAATATATTGTACACAAATAAATTAAAAAGAATATTGTCTTATTCAAAAAAGAAATATAAGCATTTAAGTAAAAAAAAATAAGAATAAAATTTGTCAATACATGAGTTGACTGACCCACTAAAGATTCCTTTTTGAAAATACAGAACAAAAACTAAAATAGAGGCATTCAGTATTAGAGTAGATGTTGCTTAGCAGAATAATTTAAATGAAATATGGCTTAGTAAAATCGCATAAAGCAAAGTAGAGAAAAGAGCTATAAGTTGATATAGAAGAGAAAGAGATGCAACATTTGTATACTTGGTGTTAGGAAATGGAATGATTGGAAAAGTAAAACATTCAAAGATATAATAAAGATAAATTTCTGGAATAAAGGAAAAACTGAAACTATAGATCAAGGGACATGGGTAAATGATAAAATATAGCTGAAAAATTTTAAGAGCAAACACAGTTTTAGAAGTTACTGAATGTCAAGTTTCAAGGACCATGAGACAGAAGAACCAGAGAGCAAAAAATTGAAAATAAAAAATTTAATACAGTAAACCAATACCAACACAATATTTAATGTTGACACAACAGATTCATTCATATTGAGGACAGGTGGGTAATAGAGACAGAGGTGAAAATTCTAGGAAGAATCAAAATGAAATGTTGTAAATAAAAACACTGAACAGAAATGAAGAAGGGCTTTGATGGGTTCATTAGTTGGCTGGACACAGCATGGAAATGAATCAGTGAGCTGGAATCAATGTCAATAGAAACTTCCACAACTGAAATCAAAGAAAAAAGAATTATAAAGATGCAACAGAAAATAAAGAACTGTGGAAAAACTGCTAAGAGACATAATATATGCATAACAGAAATATCAGAAAAAGAAGAAGGAGAGAAAGAAACAGAAGAAATATTTGGAGTAATAATGACTGAGAGTATTCTGAAATTAATGACAGGCACCAAACCACAAATCAAAGATGCTGAACACATCAAAAAAACTATACCTGACCATATACTATTCAAACTGTAGAAAATAAAAGACAGTGAAAATCTTGAAAGAAGCCTGAGGAATAAACCTCCTTACCTATAGATAAACAAGGATAAGAATTACATCAGACTTCTCTTCAGAACCTATGCAAGCAAGAAAGAAGTGGCATGAAATATTTTGATGTTCAAAGAAAAGAATCGCAACAACCTAAAGTGAAATGATCCTTCAAAAGTGAAGGTGTGGGCAGGCCACAGTGGCTCAGCAGGCAGAGCTTTTGCCTGCCATGCTGGAGACCTGGGTTTAATTCCCGGTGCCTGCCCATGTTAGGAAAAAAAAAAAAAAAAAAAGGAAGGTGAAATAAAGACAGACAAAAAAATGAGGAAAATTTTCACTAGTAAATGTGACTTGCAAAAAAATGTTAAAAGAAATTCTTCAAAGGTAAGGAAGAATGATACAGATCAGAAACTCAGATTTCTGTGAATAGAGGAGTATTTGAGAAGGAATAAATTAAGGTAAAATAAAGTCCTTGATCTCTTATTCTTAATTGATCTAACAGATAACAGTTTGTTCCAAATAATAATAACACCACTATATTGGATATTGGATGAATATAGCTTTTGGATAAGTAAACTGAATGATGGAATGTTATCAGAGATGGCTAGGAGAAATTGCAAGTACTCTGTTATAAGTTCCCTGCACTACTCATGAAGCAGTGTGGTGTTATTTGGACGTAGTAAATTTAGATTAACTGTAAATTAATCTAAGGCAAACACTGAAAAAAATTAAAGAGAAGTATAATGGATACACCAAGAGAAGATATAAAATGGGATCATATAAGATGTTCAAAACCACAGAAGGCAGAAAAAGAGTGGAAGACAAAAAAGAAACAAAGAACAAGAGAAACTAAGAGAAAACATCTACAAATTTCATATATTAACATAACTCTATGAAAGATCACTTTAAATGTAAATGATCTAAATGCACCAATTAAAAGAGAGAGAATACCAGAGTGGATAAGAAAATAAGACTCAACTATATGTTGTCTATAAGAAACCCATTTTATATATAAAGGCATAGATTAAATGGTGGAGAAAGTTGTACCATACTAATGCTAATAAAAAAATCTTGGGTAGCTGTATCAATTTCAGACATTGCAGATTTCTAGTAAATTTATCAGGTATAAAGAGAGGTATTCCTTAATGACAAAGTGGTCAATGATCCCAGAAGAAATAATAATCATGAGTACATACATAGATAAATGTACATACATATATAATGACAGAGCATCAAAATATGTTAGGTAAAAACTATTAGAACTGCAAAGAGAAACAGGCAGATCCAACCGTATGGTTGAAGAATTTAACTCTCTTCTGTCAGTAATTGACAGATACAACAGGCAGAAAATCAGTAAGGATACAGTTGAACTTCATAGTACCATCAATCAACTGAATCTAATTGACATTATAGAATAATTCATCCAACAGCAGCAGAACACATATTTTTTTCAGGTTTACATAGAACACACACCAATATAGACCACCTCCTAGGCCATAATGTACACCTTAACAAATTCATAAGTATAGAAATCATACAAAGCATGTTCTGAAACCAAAATGGAATTAAACTAGAAATAAACAGCATAAAGTCAGATGGAAAATCCAAAATATTTAGAAATTAAACAATATATTCCTAAATAACACATGGGGCAGAGAAGTCTTGAGAGAAATTTAAGAAGTTTTCAACTAATTGAAAATGAAAAAAAAAATTGTCTGATACAACAAAAGCAGAACTTAGAGGGAACTCTATAACATTGAATAAATATATTAGAAAAGCAGAAAGATACAAAGTAGATAATCTAAGCTTCCAATTTCAGAAATTAGAATCAACAGTAAGTTTCCAAAACAGAAATCACCAGGCCCAGATGATTTCACTGGTGGAGTCTACCAAACATTTAAAGAAGAAATGATATCAATTCTCTACTATCTTTTCCAGAAAATAGCATAAGGAATACTTCCTAACTCATTTTATGATGTCAGTAGTACTTAATCTTGTAATATATTTTGTTACAAGATTACAAGATTATGTAGAACCAGACAAAGACTTTACAAGGAAGGGAAATTGCAAACTGTTATCTCTCTAAACATAGAGGCAAAAATCCTCAAAATATATTAACAGTTGAATCTAACAACATATAAAGAGAATTATAAATGAAATTTATTCCAGGCATGCAAGGCTGGTTCAACATTTGAAAATCAGTCATTGTAATCCATTACATCTATGGGCTAAAGAAGAAAATCATATGATTATATAAATAGATACAAAAAAAGCATTTGACAATATCCAAAATCCATTCATGATACATATTCTCAGCAAACTAGGAATAAAGGAGAATTTCCTTAACTTCATAAAGAACAGATACAGAAACCTACAGCAAACATCACACTTAATGGTGAGAAACTAGATGTCTTCCCACTAATATCTGGAAAAGAAAAGGATCACCCTTGTCACCACTTCTATTTAACATTGTGCTGGAAGTCTAGGTTAATGCAACAAGAAAAGAAAAAGAAATGAAAGATATACAGATTGGGAAGGAAGAAATATAAACTGTTTTTTTCATAGATATATGAGTCTACAAAAAAATTCCCCCCAAATTGCCCTAAATTTCCTAAAGCTAATAAGTGATTAGAGTAAGGCTCCAAAATTCAAGGTTAAAATATGAAAGCTGATTGGTTTCCTATATACTATATGGACAATTGTAATTTTTAATTTAAAAATATATTATTTACATTAATACAAAAAGAGGGAATTATTTGGTACATATCTAATGAAAGATATTACAAGATTTATATGAGAACTAAGAAACTCTGATGAAATAAATCAAAAAAGATCTATATAAGAGGAGAGATATTCCATGTTCATGAATGGGAAGATTCAATGTTATTATACTGTGATTCTTCTAAACTTGATCCATTGATTGAACATAATCCCAAAAACATTCCAGAAAATTATTTTGTGAATATTGGCAAACTGATTCTTAATTTTTATGGAAAGGCAAAAACTCAGCATAACTGACAATACCAATGGAGAACAAAATCAGAAGTTTGACACTGACCATGTTTGAGACTTACTATACAGCTACCGTGTTACAGACAATGTGGTCTTCTTGAAAGAGCAGACACTTAGATCAATGGAACAAAATAGAGAGCCCAGGAGATGCACACAATATAGTTAACTGATCTTTGACAAGGGAGCAAAGGGAATTCAATGGAGAAAGAAGAGTTTTTCAACAAATGGTGCTGGAACAAGTGGACATCCATGTGCCAAATAATAATAATAATTTAGACATATATCTATAACACTCACAAAATTAACTCAAAATGAATCATAGACTTCAATGCAAATTATAAAACTATAAAATATCTAGAAGGTAACATTTGAAATAAACCAGGTGACCTTAGGCTTGGTGATAACTTTTCAGATACACACCAGCAGTGTAATCCATGAAAGAAAAAGACTCCCACACACTGAGAGAAAACATCTTCAAAATACATATGTGATAAAGGACTTTTACCCATTGTACAATGTAGAAAATCTCAAAGAATTGCCCCAAATCTCCTAAAGCTCATAAGCAAAAAGATGAAAATAATAAAGTATAGAATGGAAATAATTGAAATGGAGAAGAAAAAGAACAGCAAAATCAACAAACTAAAAGTTTGTTCTTCACAAAGATCAACAAAATTAACAAAATTTTAGGTAAACTGATGAAGAAAAAAAGAGTAAAGCCTTGCACTAAATTCCAGAATGAAAGTGGCTATACCACACTGAAATCACAGAACAAATAGAGAGTTATAAGGGAATATAATGAGCAAAAATTAGATAAGTTAGATGAAATGAAGAAAGTCCCAGGATGATACAAATTGCTGAAACTGATTCAAGAAGAAATAGATAATCTATATAAAACTATAACAAATGAAGGCATTGAATTAGACATTTAAAGCGTCCAACAAAGAATAACCCAGGCTAAGATGGCTTCAAGATATCTCTGCCAAACATTTAAAGAATAATTATTACAAACCTTCATAAACTATTCCAAAAAATAGAAGAAGGGGAACACTTCTCAGTTCATTCTCTGTATCTAGTATTATCATGATACCAAAATTAGGCAAAAACCTCAGTATAAAAGAAATTGCCAATCATTATTCCTTATGAAAATGATGCAATAATCTCAATAAATCACTAGCAAACTGAATACACAAACACATAGAAAGGATTAAACATCATGACGAAGTACGATTTATCCCAGAATGCCATGTTGGGTAAATGACTACAAATCAACATAATACACCACTGTAATTGAAAAAGCTCAAAAACCACATTATTGGATCCCTGTCCTGATCAAATGGTGGAGGAGTGAGGTCAGATGGTTCAGGGCTTTGTCCAGAAGCTTTGACCATTCAGCAAAAACAAGCAGAAGCATCTTTCCCAAGGAACTAGAATACAGTTTAAGGCTGCAGTAACTGGGTGATTGCAGAGTCAATTGAAAGTCTACCTAAAAGTGTTAGGATCTCGGGTGCATGGGTGGTTCAGTGGTAGAATGCTCACCTTCCATGCAGGAGACCCGGGTAAGATTTGACCATGCATCCCCCCCCCCAAAAAGTGTTAGGATCTCATGGCAACTGGCTTGTTGCTCCACCCCCTACCCCTCACCAGCTCAGCACAGAGCCAGCCCATACTACTAGTGCAGATCCCAATCTCAATTGCAGAGGGAGGAGAGTAACCCTCGTGAACATAGTGAGAGCATTCTGTCTTACACAATCTGTCTTGTAGTGGCCTGAAGGACTCGCTGTAACAGAAATTGTCTTGCAGTTAACAGAGTTCTCCTACACAAAGCTGTCAGAATGTAGTTAAGTGGTTATCTGTGGCAAGGGATTTCTGGCTGTGAGACATATAGGATAGTGCCATGAAAGAGAAAACTGTTGCCGTGAAAGGATGCAACTGTTTCTGTTGCATCTCAGATTTGGGGCAATTCTTTGAGATTTTCTACATTGTACATTGGATAAAAGTCCTTTATCACATATGTGTTTTGAAAATGTTTTCTTTCAGTCTGTGGGAGTCTTTTTCTTTCATGGATTGCACTGCTGGTGTTGTATCTGAAAAGTTATCACAGGGACATTTGTATCTGTGTAAAGAGGAATTCCTAAGCCCACATGTGCATGCTAAGGCCAAATCACAGGTGCACAAAAGATTGTATTAGTAGGAGTTATACTTTAAATCCACATGGATAAGCCCTGAAGGAGAATTACTTTTACAGGTCTATCTGCAAAGACTGGGGAAAAGCCTTTTCTTTTATTCCTCCTCCTCCTCTTCCTTTTCCCTCCCTTCTTCTCCTCTTCCTTCTCCTCCTCCTCCTTTTTCTTTTTGTTAGTTCCTGGCATTAAAGGAAAGCTCTATCATAATGCTAGCTGG
The DNA here is from genome assembly GCF_023851605.1 of Tamandua tetradactyla. NCBI lineage: Eukaryota > Metazoa > Chordata > Mammalia > Pilosa > Myrmecophagidae > Tamandua > Tamandua tetradactyla. The sequence goes on along the minus strand of NC_135330.1, from coordinate 17,311,170 downwards.
ATACAAGCTTAAGGAACATACGTGCAGAGTCTAAATTCCAGCAAAAACTTATTAAAATATCAAAATGTCCAGGTTTGAACAAAATGTTATAAAACATACAAAGAAACGAGAAGTGATGTCCCAGGCAAAGGAGAAAGTTAAAAGTTTAGAAACCATCATTGAAGACTAGACCTGGGACATACCAGGAAGGAAAAACAGCTTTAAGAAATTGTCCAAAATATGCTCAGACAGCTAAAAACAAACAAGCAAACAAACAAAAAAACCCCAAAACATGGACAAAGACAAAAGGAAAATGATGTAGGAATACAAAGAGAATATCAATAGAAAGATAGAATTTAAGACATGGAACTAAACAGAGCCAAAGACCAAAGTAACAAATTAATAATTCCCTAGAGGGCTTTAACCACAAATTGGACCTGGCAAAAGGAAGAATCAGTGAACTTGAAGGGGAAGATTATTGAAATCATTCAGTCTAAGGATCAAAAGGAAGAAAGGTTGAAGAAAAGTGGAAAGAGCTGGGGAATATGGTAAACACCATCAAGCTATCAGTGCATGCATTATGGAAGTACAAGAAGGACAAGAAAGAGAAAAAGAGATAGGGAAAATATTCAAAGAAATAATGACTGAAAACTTTCCAAATTTAACGAAAGACATGACTATACACACCTAAGATGCTTAATGAACTCCAAACAGAAGAAACCCAAATAGAGCAACACTATGGCATATTATAATCAAACTTTCAAATGCCAAAGATACAGAATTCTAAAAGTTGCAAGAGGGAAGCAACATGTTATATATAAAGGAGCCTCAATAAGATTAAGTGACAATTTCTCATGCTATCCATGGAGGAAAGAAGGAAGTAGGAAGTCATATTTAAAGCACTGAAGGCAAAAAATTGCCAACCATGAATTCTGTGTCTAGCAAAACTGTCTATCAAAAGTGAGGGGTCGTTTAAGACATTCCCATGAAACAAAAGAAAACATCAGGAATTATGTTAGCTCAAAGAGTCAGGAATTATTAGAGTACAGGTTGCCAGGGTTGGAGGTGAGCAAGGGAAATGGGGAGTTGATGCATATGGGGGTAGGGTTTCTGATTGGGAAGATGGGAAAGCCTTAGCAATTGAAGGCACTGAGTGTCACAAAATATTGTGAATGTGATTAATCCCATTGAATAGCACACCTAGGAGTGGCTGAGAGAAGAAACTTTGTGTAACATATATTTTCCTACAACTAAAAAAAACAGCAAGCAACTAAAGAAACAATAATGATTAAACGCAATTTAGTGCAATTCATGATCCTTGATGAGATCTAGCAATAGCAGGAGAGGAGAAAAATGTCAAAGGACTTTTATTAGGGCATATGAAAAAATGGAAATATTGCTTATAATCTTTATGTCAATGCTATATTTCTTAAACTTGATAACTGCACTTAAATTGGTTACATAACTGATATCCATGTTCTTAGAAAATGGACGTAGTAGCATTAAGCATTCAAGAAGCATAATGTATGCAGCCTACACCCAGGTGTTCAGAAAATGGACTGACAAATAGAAATAGATGGATAGATACAATGATTTGGCAAGTGTGGCAAAGTGTTAAAATTGATGGACCTGGATATCTGGGTTGGTAGAGGTGCTGTTTTGAAGCTGCTATGTACCCTAGAAAAGCCATGTTATTTTAATCCAATTTTCTGGGGGCAGACCCATTCTTGAGTGGGATCTTTTGATTAGGTTATTTCCATGGATATGTGACCCTACCCATTCAAGGTGGGTCTTAATCCACTTACTGGAGTCCTTTTGGAGGGGGGGAGAGAGAGAGAGAGAGAGAGAGAGAGAGAGAGAGCCGCTGGAATCAGAAACTGAAAGAAATGAGCCAGGAACAAGGACCAGCAGCCACCTGCCGTGTGCCTTCCTGCATAACAGAGGTGTTCCAGATGCTGGTGGCCTTTCTTTAGAGACCAGGTATCATCTTGTTGATGGTTTAATGTGGACATTTTCATGGCCTGAAAATTGTAAACACGTAACCTAATAAATCTACTTTATAAAACCAATCCATTTCTGGTATATTGCATTCTGGCAGCTTTAGCAAACCAAAACAGGGGATAAGGGGTGCATTAGAATTCTTTGTATGGGGTTTGTATTACTTTTTTGTAACTGTCCTATATATTTGAAAGTATTTCAAAATTTAAAATATTAAAAAAAAAAAGAAAAAAAATGCATGATCATCTCAATAGACGCAGAAAAATCATCTGAGAAAATCCAATGCTCATTTATGGTAAAAAAAAATACTCAATAAACTAAGAATAGATAGGAACCTCTTTAATCTAATAAAGTACTTTTAAGAAAGACAAAAAATTACATTGTAATTTCTAGCCATGGAAAATAAACAAGAAAAAGCAAAAACATTTTGAATTGGAAAGGAAGAAGTAATAACTCTATTTGCAGATGACATGATTTGCACATCGAAAATCCTGAGGAATCTACTAAAAAACTGTTATAACTAGTAATAAAGTTTAGCAGTGTAGTAGGATAGAAACTCAATATGAGATAATCAATTATGTCTGTAAGCATTAGTGATGAACAATCCAAAAATGAAATAAAGAAAACCATTACATTCACAATAGCATTGAAAAGAATAAAACACTTAAGAAATATGTTTAACAAAAGAAGTACAAGACTTGTACAGAGAAAACTATAAAGCATTGTTGAAAGAAATTAAATAATAACTAAATAAATAGAGAGATATCCCAAGTTTATGGGATATTAAAAATGGCAATACTGGGGTACAGGGAAGACGGCAAAATAAGAGGTTGAGTTCACCCTGTCTCCAAGGAACAGCTAAAGAAGTAACAAAAAATGGCTGGGACAGCCTTTCCAGGGTGCAAGTGACCTGAGAGGGTCTTCTACACCACATACGGAGGTCCTGGTTGCAAAAAGCTGAAGAATTGAGACAATCCTACCAATGCAAACAACCTAATGTGCCCGCTTCCAAACAGAGGCCCTGAGCGCTCAGAAATGCATGGACTAGGAAGTAAGCCAAGTCTCATTCATGGAATGTGCTATACCCACATACTCCACCCCCCACCCAGTGACCCACGCACCTGAATCCCATCATCCACCTGCCATGACAATCCAAGCACCCCCACCTAAACCCATCTGTGCATCTCTGCCCCATACCCCCAACCCATGCATACATGCATGTCTGCCCTAGCCTGACCCACCTCTCTCACACGAGCTCATAGTCTCGCCCACCCATCCCAAGGCCCACAAATCCACATCCAGCCCCTCGACCCCCACCTCCCTTCCCTGCCCACCACAGGTGGTCACCTGCAGGCACTCACTTTCATACCCAGGCCACAACCGGCCTAGTCCATATAGTCGTGCAACTCCATCCCCAGGTCTGCACACTCATACAGCAGATTAGGACCCCAGACCTGTGCACATGCATGTGTGCAATTCCACCATGCCTCCCCCAGCATTGGGCAAATGCTGACTTGTTCATGGAGGTCACACCTGTCACCAGCCTTGGGAGGTGCAGCCCCCCCTACTGCCCTTGAGCTCAGTGCACACACATCAGGGATGCAAACCCGTAGACCTGTGTACACGTTGGCCCTACCTCCGAGACCTGCGCACGTGTACAGCCACATCCTCCCCACTGGGTATCTATGCATCTGTGCACTGAATTCTTGACTCCTGCGCCTCACGCTGTCCTACATGCATGCACACCCTTACTCCACTCCCCCAGCACCAGTGTCCTGCTCCCAAAACTAGCAGATGCTTATGTGTGCATCTGTACCACATAGTCCCTGCCCTGCACATGCATACACCTCTGCCCCAATCCCCTGCACCTGCGCACTTGTGCCATGACCCCGCCCACCCAACATCACCTGCCCCTGACCCATGTTCCACAATTGTCAGGACCTATGCCCTGCCCCTGCACACTCGTGCATCTGCAACCTGGCCCCTGTGGACCCCTCCCCCTGCACAAGGAAACACCCATACCCTGCCCTCCCTATGCCCCAAACTGTGTGCCCTGTATTGCATACCCTGAGACCCACAACCCCCAAGCTCCACATGCTCAGCCACATTCTACCTACACACGAGCCCCCATGCATCTAAACAGCCCCTCATGCACTTGTGTCCCCCCTGCACACCACTCTACACACCACCCCTATGGCCCTGCACCACACCTTCACAATCCCACATTCTGCACACCATGCTCAAAGGCACCAGTGTAGCATCCCTGACCTGTCCTTATACCTGCACCATAACCCAACAACACACTGTTATGGCCCATACTATGCCCCACATACTGCTCCACACCCATCCTGTAAATGCAAAGCTTTAGACTGAAGAAAATTAACTTCCAAAGTAACTCTACCAAGATATTTACATGTCTCAAAGGCAATAGAAAATCACTAAGCATATGAAGATGCAGACAGGTAGAGCCCTGCTTAATGACCAAATTAAAACATTGGAGGAGATACTGACTTTGGAACAACTAATCAAAGATGTTCACATAACTCTACTAAATAAAATCAATGGGTTATCTAATGGCATATAGGAGATCAAGAAGACACTAGAGGAGCATAAAGAGAAATTTGAAAGAATACTAGAATAATAACAGATATCACAGAAATTAAAGATGCTGTATACCAAATAAAAAATATATTAGAGAACAGCAGCAGATTTGAAGAGGCAGAAGAAAGAATAAGTGAATTAGAGGACAGGACAGCTGATTTTGAACACGCAAAAGAATAAATAAAAAAGATGGAAAAATTTTAATTGGATCACAAGGAAATGATGAACAAAACAAAGCACACAAATATAAGGATCATTGGTTTCCCAGAAGGAGAAGAGAAGAGTAAAGGCCTAGGAAGATTAGTTGAGGATATAATGGGGAAAACATCCCAACACTGTTAAAATACATAAATATGCAAATCGAAGAAACCCAAGGAACTCCAAATAGAATAAATCAAAACAGGCCTTGTTCTGCTTTGCTAGCTGCCAAAACACAACATACCAGCGATGGACTGGCTTTCAATAAAAGGGTATTTATTTAGTTAACACATAGTTCTTCAGAGGAAAGGCAGCTAACTTTCAACTGGTGTTCTTTCTTACATTGAAAGGCAAAGGGTGATCTCTGTTGGCCTTCCCTCCAGGCCTCTAGGTTCCAACAACTTTTCGCTGGGTGATTCCTTTCTGCATCTTCAAAGGCCTGGGCTGAGCTGCAAGTGCTGAGATGAGGTGTGCTGAGCTACTTGGGCTGTGCTACATTGAGCTCTCTCATTTAAGCACCAGCCAATTAAATCAAAACATCATTCATTGCAGCAGCCATGCCTCCTAGCCAACTACAGATGTAATCAGTAACAAATGAGATTCACATGATATTGGCTCATGCCCAGAGCAAGAGAACCAGGCACCTTCACCTGGCCAAGTTGACACCTGAATCTAACTACCACAGGCCTGCTCTAAACACATCCTAGTCAGTCTGCCAAAAGTTGAAAAGAGGCAGAAAATCCTGAAAGCAGCAAGAGAAAAAAATCTACTACATACAACGGAAACCACGTAAGTCTGAATTCAGACTACTCAAATGGCACTATGGAGGCAAGAAGTCAGTGGTATGATATATTTAAGATTCTGATGGAGCAAAGACATTCAGTCAAGAATGCTGTACCCAGCCAAACTGTCCTTTAAAAGTGAGGGAGAGATTAAAATTTTCACAGAAAAACAAATGCTGAGATAATTTGTCAATAAGAGATCATCCCTACAAGAAATGCTGGCTGAAAAAAAAAAAAAAGACTGGAGAGGGAGTTATGGAGGAGGGCACAGAATTAAAGAGTACCAGTAAGTACCAGTAACTTAAAGGATAAAAAGAGAAAGACTGAAAATAATATATAGATCTGACTTTAATACAAAGGATGAGATAGTGGGTTCAAGAAATGCCTTTAAAATAATAATTTTGAATGTTAATGGAATAAACTTAGCAATGGCAGAACATATTAAGAAATATAATGCAGCCATATGCTATATACAACAGACTCATCTTAGATGCAAGAATACAAATAGATTGAAAGTGAAAGGATGGAGAAAGATGTTCCACACAAGCTGTTATCAAAAGAAAGTAGGAGTAGCTATACTAGTATCAGAAAAAATAGACCTTAAATGTAAAGACATCATAAAAAGCCAAATAAGGACACTATATAGTACATGAGAAAAACATTGGCAAAACTGAAGGGAGTGATAGATGTTTCAACAATAATAGTAGGAAACTTCAATACACCACTGTCCTCTATAGATAGAACAATCAGACAGAGGATTAACAAGGAAACAGAGAACTTACACAATTTGATAAGTGAATTAGAGCTAACATATATTTGTCATTATACCCCAAAACACTAGGATATACATTCTCCTCTAGTGCTCATGGAACATTCTCCAGGATAGATCATACGCTGGGGCATAAAACAGGTCTTTTTGAAGTTAAAAATATTGAAATTATTTAAAACACTTTCTCTTATCACAATGGAATGAAGCTGGAAATTAATAACCACCAAAGAATGAAAATTTTCACAAATATATGGATATTAAATAACACTCTTAAACAACAGGTGGAACAAAGAAGAAATTGCTAGAGAAATCAGTGGGTATCTGGAGAGGAATGAAAATGAGAAACAACATATCAAAATATATGGGATGTGGCAAAGGCTGTGCTGAGAGGGAAATTTATTGCAATAATATCTATATTAAAAAAGAAGAAAGAGCAAAAATCAAGGACTTAACTGCTCACCTGGAGGAGCTTGAGAAAGACCAGCAAACTAAACCCAAGGCAAATAGAAGAAGAGAACTAATAAAGATTAAAGCAGAGTGAAATGAATGGGAGGACAAAAGAACAATAGAAAGAATCAGCAAAACCAAAAGTTGGTTCTTTGAGAAAATCAATAAAATCAATGAAACACTAGCAAAGTTGTTAAAGAAAAAAGAGCGAGGATGAAAATAAACAAAATCAGAAATGGGGTGGGGTTGTTACCACAGACATTGAAGAATAAAAATAAATTCACAAGAAGATACTATGAATAAATTTAAGTCAACAAACAAGAGAACTTAGTTGAAATGGACAAATTCCTGGAAACACATGAACAAGCTACACTAACTCAAGAAAAAACAGAAGCTCTTAACAAACCAATCACAAATAAAGAAATTCAATTGGTCATCAAAAATCTTCCTACATAGAAAGATCAAAGGTGATGGTGCAGTTATACAGAAAAGGTAGGTTTAACAAATGAATATGATTGCTGAATCACTAAATTGGTATTTCTTTTAGTCTCCAGTATCTTAGAGCAGCTAGAAGTAGAAACCTAAAATTGTGGAATTGTAACTATACTAAACTCTGAAATCTGTTCCACAACTAATTATTGTGCTGTGCTTTGAAATGTATAGCTTTTTTGTATATATATTTTTTTCACCAAAAAGAAAAAAGTTGATTGTGGTGATAAAAAAATACTCCTTCTAGCTTCCTTTATTTTGGAGTAACTAGAAGAAAAAACCTGAGATGATGGTATGGCAGCCCACATCAAACTCTGGGATCTATCCTGTAACTACTTTGTAAACTATTGCTGTTTTCTGTCTTTGCTTTGTATATATGTTATATTATAAAATAAAATAAAAGTTTAAACATATCTTGGTACAGTGAAAAGCCAAGGACCAAATGGCTTCACAGGGAAATTTTGTCAAATACTCCAAAAAGAACTAACACCAATCCTGTTCAAACTTTTCCCAAAAAATTGAGGAAAAAGGAACATTTCTTACACATTTTATTAAGCTAACATCACTTTAATACCCAAACTAGATAAAGATGTTATAAGAAAGGAAAACTGCAGACCAATCTCCCTAATGAACATAGATTCAAAAATTCTCAACAAAATATTAGCAAATTGAGTCCAACAACACATCAAAATAATTATACACCATGACCAAAAGGAGTTTATACCAGGAATGCTAGGATGATTCAACAGAAGAAAATCAATTAATGTAATATAGCATATTAAGAAATCACATGATCATCTTGATTGATGCTGAAAAACTATTCAACAAAATTGAGCATCCTTTTCTGATAAAATACTTCAGAAGGTAGGAATCAAAGGTAACTTCCTCAAAATGATAAGGAAAACTCATAGCCAGCATCATACTCAATGGTGAGAGACTGACAGCTTTCTCCTAAGATTGGGAAGGAGACAAAGATTTCCTTCTGTCACCACTATTATTCAACACTGTACTAGAAGTTCTAGCTAAGGCAATAAGACACAGAAAAGAAATAAAAGGCATCCAAACTGGAAAGGAAGACATAAAACTTTCATTATTTGCAGATGATAACTGAGAAATCTACAACAAAGTTACTTGAGCTAATAAACAAATTCAGCAAGGTGGTGGGATATAAAATTAATGTGCAACAATCAGTAGAATTTCTATACACAAGCAATGACCTAACTGAGAAGTCAGGTAAGGAAAAAAAAAATCCATTCAAAATAGCAACTAAAAGAGTCAAGTATTAGGGTGCATGGGTGGTTCAGTGGTAGAATGCTCACCTTCATGCGGGAGACCCAGGTTCAATTCTCGGACGATGCACCACCCTCTAAAAAAGTTAAAAAAAAAAAAAAAAAACCGAAAAAGAATTAAGTATCTAGGAATGAACTTAGCTAGGGATGTAAAAGACCTGTGCACAGAAAACCATAAAACATTGCCAAATGAAATCAAAGAAGATTTAAACAGGTGGAAGACATTCCCTGCTCATGGATAGGAAGGTTAAATGTAGTTAAGACGTTAATTCTACCCAAACTGAGATACAGATTCAACAAAGTACCAATCAAAATTCCAACAACCTACTTTGAAAGCTTGGAAAAGCTAATGACCAAATTCATCTCAAAGGAAAAGAGACCCCAAAGATCTAAAAGCATCCTAAACACCTAAATATGAGAGCAAGTTCCAGTACCATAAAGATCCTAGAAAAAAATGTTGGGAAACATCTTCAAGACCTAGTAATAGGAGGTAGGTCCCTAAACTTTACACCCAAAGCACAAGCAAGGAAAGAAAAAATAGATAGATGATGTTCTAGTTTGCTAGCTGCCAGAATGCAATATACCAGAAACAGAATGGCTTTTAAAAAGGGGAAATTTTTAATTTAATAAATTGCAAGTTAACAGTTTTTAGGCCATGGAAATGTCCCAATAAAGCAAGTCTATAGAAATGTCCAATCTAAGGCATCCAGGAAAAAATACGTTGATTCAAAAAAGCTGATGAAGTTCAGGGTTTCTCTCTCATCTGGGAAGGTACATGGTGAACACGGTGTCATCTGCTAGCTTCCTCTCCAGCTCCCTGGAAGGCATTTTTCTTCTTCATCTCCAAAAATCACTGGCTGGTGGACTCTCTGCTTCATGGTTCTGGAGCATTCTGAAGCTTTCTCCAAAATACTTCTTTTATAGGATTCCAGTAAATTAATCAAGACCCACATAGAATGTGTGGAGACACATCTCCATCTAATCAAATTTAATACCCACACTTGATTGAGTCACATCTCTGTTGAGATAACCTAATCAAGTTTCCAACCTGTATTACTGAATAGGGATTTGAAGAAACCATTGCACTCACAAGATTGTTAGGGAATGAAACATTGCTTTTTTAAGGTACATAAATCCTTTCAAACAGGCACGGATGGGAACTTCTCAAAATCAAATTCTTTTATGCCTCAAAAGACTTTGTCAAAAAGGTGACGAGGCAGCTAAATCAATGGGAGAAAATATTTGGAAATTACATATCTGATAAAAGCTTCATATCCTGTATACATAAAGAAATCATACACCTCAACAACAAAGAACAAACAACCAAATTATAAAATGGGCTAAAGATATGAATAGGTATTTTTCTGAAGAGCAAATATAGATGGCTCAAAAGTACATGAAGAGATGCTCATTTTCACTAGCTATAAGGGAGATATAGATCAATATAACAATAAGATACCACCTCACACCTATAAGAATGGCTCCTATTAAACAAACAGGAAGGTATAAATGTTGGAAAGAATGTGGAGAAATAGGGACACCTATGCATTACTGGTGGGAATGTATAATGGTGCAGCCACTATGCAAGATAGTCCCGTCACTTCCTCAGAACACTAAATTTTAAGCTGTCCTATGCCCTTGCAATACCAATACTAGGTTTATATCCAGAAGAGTTGAGGGCAGTGACACAAACAGACATTTTCACACTGACATTCACAGTAGCATTATTCACAATTGCCAAAAGATGGAAACAATCCAAGTGCCCATCAACAGATAAGTGGATTAATAAAATGTGCTATACATATATAAAACAGAATATTATACAGCAGTAAGACAAAATGACATCCTGAAGTACATGACAAGATGGATGAGCCTTGAGGACATAATGCTGAATGAACCTAACCTAACTCATCCTGTCTGGATAGATCTTTTAAACAATCCACACACAAGGAGCCCAGAATAAGAATGAGGGCCTTTAATCCTGTGTAGCTTAATATAATGCCGGAATATATCCTACAGTATAGTAAGCAGATAATCAAAAAGTATTGGCAAAGTCCCTTGAAGGATGGGAGAAAAAATATGGAACTATCAAATTTTACTGCCAGGGAAACCCTTGATGCTGTGTCAAACATTAGGGTCACCCAAATCCATAGGCCAAGCCCTTGATCTTGAAGCTTGTCCTTGCGAAACTTATGTATATACTGGAGAAGCTTAGGCTACTCATAGGTATGCCTAAAAATTACTTCTGGAGGATCTCTTTTGTTGCTCTGATGTGGCCTCATTCTCTCCAAGCCCAACTCTGCAAGTAAAATCATTGCCCTCCTCCCTGTGTGGGATGTGATAACCAAGAGTGAAAGTTCCTTGTTGGAGTGGGAGAGGACTCCCAGGGATTAGCCTGGCCCTGGCACTGTGGGATTAACAATGCCAACCTGACCAAGTGGGAAAAAGCAGTGTAACAAATAAGGTATCAGTGTCTGAGAGAGTTCAAATAAAGTCAAGCAGCTGCCCTGGAGGTCACTCTTTCACAAGCTTCAGTTAGATATTGCTACCTATCATAACTTGCAAATCCCCCCCCCCCAAAAAAAAACCATTCCTGCTGATCCTAAAAAACATCTAGGGCAATATATAAGATTCTACAAATCTTTCATACACTAGGGTGGCTTTTCAAAAACCTACAATCTCCAGATGGGTCCCTTGGCTAGATAAGTCCTGAAATGCACAGGGCCCAGCCTCTCCAGAACATCAACTAATTTCATTCCCCTATCCCATATGTCCAACATGAAACAGTTAGAATGGCCATAGCCCAAATACCCCTAAAGAGTGGGAGAAAGATCAAAGATGATGGTGGAGTTATGCAGAGAAGGTAGGATTTATTAAATGAGCATGATTGCTGAATCATTATATTGCTATTTCTTTTAGTCTCCAGTATCTTAGAGCAGCTAGAAGTAAAAACCTAAAATTGTGGAATTGTAACCCATACAAACTCTGAAATCTGCTCTACAAGTAATTGTTATGCTGTACTTTGAAATTTAGTGCTTTTTTGTATACAAGTTATTTTTAACAAAAAAAAGAAAAAGACAAGTTGATTGTGATGATAAATGCACAGTTATTTGATGATGTGAACAATTGATTGTACACTTTGTATGATTACATGGCATGTGAATATATAATATATATTAATAAGAAATAAAGAATTTTTAAAATGCCAACACCATTAAAATTTCTGTACAGTTTCAATGCAATTCTTCTCAAAATCCCAGTTGTCTATTTTGCAGAAATTGACAACATGATGTTAAAATTCAAATGGTAACCCAAGTACCCAGAATAGGCAAAACAATCTTACAAAAGGACTACCAAGCTGCAGGATGCACATTTCTCAATTTCAAAACTTACTTCCAAGCTACAGAAACCTGGACATTATAGTACTGGCAAAATGAAGCTGAATAACTTTGTAGGCATATAAAATTCATTGAACTGTACACTTTAACTGGGTGAATTATATGGTATGTGAAATATATATCAATAAACTGTTAAACAAAAAAAAAGAAGGATCATCAGCCCAATGGAAAAAATGTTTAAAAACATAAGGGCACAGATAAAGAAACAGGAAAGCTGAATACTGTATATAAAGTGATGAACTATATTCAAGGTTCAAAAAAATTAAATTAAAATGAAAGGACAGTTTTCATTTATTTTGACAAAGCGGCAAGAATTTAGAAGTTTGGTAATGACCTATGCTGCACAGTAGTGGGAATGCAAATTGGAGCAAATACATTGAGGCAAATAGGATATATAGATATACATAGAGATAGATATGGATATTAATATAGATATATCATAACATTTTTAAATGTAAATGCCTGTGGATCTAGCAATTCTGCTTCTTGAACTTTGCCCTAAAGATCTACAAATCAATAAATATAAAAGAGTATTTAATGTACCACTGTTTGGTATAATGAAAAAATGGAAATAATATAAATAGTGTATAGCTACATACATAATTTTTGTTCTTATAATTAAACATAATATTTTGTCATTATATATGAAAAAGCTATAATATTGGTATATGAATGGTGAAAAAGGAAAGTTGCAGTAGGATATCATTTGAAATATAAATGTATATGTAAGAGCATGCAAATACTTTGAAAGCATTAAAAATGCCTGAAAAAATATACATGCAACTGTTAAAAATAGGTTCCTCTGGAGTTAGGTTGGACACCTTTATTGTTACTGCATACATTTTTTTTTTTTGTATGGGCAGGCTCTGGGAATCGAACCCAAGACTCCAGCATGGCAGGCAAGAACTCCGCCTGTTGAGCCACCTTGGCCCGCCTGCATACATTTTTAATCTTGTAAATTTTATAGCAAATCTTTTATATATATAATATGTATATACATAAAAGTTGGTGCCAGATAATCAAAATATGACTGATATTCCATAGTTATTAATATCTATAAAGTAGAAATGTTTTTTCTTACTTTCTTAACATTCCCAGGGCTTTGGGTCATAAATTAGGTTTGATAAAATAACAGAAACCTATATTAGTAGCTTAAGCAAAGAAGTGTCTTTTCTCTGAGAAAATATCTGAAGATGAACAATTCCTTGGACTCCTTCTGTCTTTCTGCTTTACCATTCTTGCAGACAGATTCCAGCTTCAAGGTCACCTCATAATCCAGTATGGAGGTTGGAGCTCCAGACATCACACACTTGTTCTTAACTCCTTAGCCCTCTGTATAAAACACATCCACATAGAGTTGATTGCTAGAAAACATTATTACATGAAAATTACAACTGGTCAAATTCTATTGTATTTAAAAACAGCAGTTGAAAATTAAGTTATCTTCTAATATAAGCTAAAACAAAAGAAGGAGATGGGATAATATTTTAATATTTCCATACATTTTTTTGTTATTCAGCAATACACCTTGTCTATTGGTTCTCTCAAAGTTCCTATCCACTAAACATATTGTTTTCCCTTATTCCCCACACTTTCACTCCTGAACCTGGGTTCTATAGCAGACCGTTAAGTTTTGAGGTCAATATATCATCTCTGATATTTTCACCTGGCAGCGTTAAAAGTGATGGGTCTTTTAAAATTTCTTTGAATTTGCTCTGTTAATATTAATCATAAGTGATGGACTTTCTGTATTTTGTGGGCATAGTGGGAAATTTCATATTATTGAGACTCTAATCTTACTTTAAACTAATGGGCACTAATTGTAACAATCAGTGATTATATTCGTTAAAGGGAGTGCTAATGATAATTGACAACAACAGTAAAAACCTGACACCAATTTGGAACAGAACTTGAAGCAGCCATTTGCCAAGCAGGGAGATCAAATTTGAGTCAATAATTCTCCTACACTTGCTTATAAGATCCTTTGACTACCATGTAGCAAGTTGTTCACAAATGTTGGTGGCTTCCTCAGCTCATTTTTCTGCCTATTTTAGTAGACAAGTCACTCTCAAAATCCAGAGCCACTTAAGGGAATTTAAGAGAAAGATATTTTCTAAAAAGACAATTCTGAATAGAGCTGTCTCTTAAATTAGAAAGAAGCTATGGCTAAGGGAAGTGACAGATGCCTACATAACTGCCAAAGGAACATCTGGATTGAGTGACGTGCTAGACTTACTGTCTGCTTCCTGCCAATATCCCATGAGTGTTCACAAGTCTTACGCTACCTCTGCATGAAGGCAATCCTTTTCTGGAGTAATTAAACTTATTTCCTATATATAGATAGAGTGTAGTTGCAAAGTCATTTTCAGAAACTGCCATTACCTACCGATTAGGTAGAGAACAATCATAGAACCCAAAATAAGGTGAGAGAGCAAATCAATAATAAAAGTTAATAATAAAAGGAGACCTAACTTTTATTGAATGCCTACTAATGACAGACACCATGTGTATTAGTTAGGGTTCTCTAGAGAAACAGAATCAACAGGGAACACTTGCAAATATAAAATTTATAAAAGTGTCTTACGTGACCGCAGGAAAGCAGAGTCCAAAATCCACAGGGCAGGATGTGAAGCCGATGACTCCGATGGAGGGTCTGGATGAACTCCACAGGAGAGGCTCGCCAGCCGAAGCAGGAATGGAACCTGTCTCCTCTGAGTCTTCCTTAAAAGGCTTCCCGTGATTAGATTTAGCATCACTAATTGTAGAAGACACTCCCCTTTGGCTGATTACAAATGGAGTCAGCTGTGGATGCAGCTGATGTGATCATGACCTAATCCTATGAAATGTCCTCGTTGCAACAGAAGGGCCAGCACCTGCCCAATCAGATAAGCAGGTACCACAACTTGGCCAAGTTGACACATGTGCCTAACCATGACACCATGCTAGATACTTATGCATATTATTTGTGCTTAACTTCAACAACAAACTTATCTGAGGCTAAGAGAGCTTAAATAAAGTATTAAGTGTATGTATTTTAGGTCATATAGTCAATAAATAAGGGCATACCTCCTACACATGTTTTAAGACTCTATTAAATTTTATGTTATATCTTCCAAGGATGGTTTTTTAACTACTTCCTGGCTGAATATAGATATTAATCTGTGCATTTCCATAGTCTTCTGTGTCTCCTTCTGTTATAGTGATACTCACAGAGCACCAGAACTTTCGTTTTACCTATTGATCTTCCTTACTGAATCTTAACTCTAAAAGATAGTGACCTTATCCTATTAATCTTTATAGACCCAGACTCTTTAGCATAAGATTGGGTTTATAGTAGGCACCCCCTCAGCATTGAATAAGTGAATGAATAGAGCAAAAATGAACAAAGCACAGTTAGTATCTTAAAGAACCGATTCTACTGGAGGTGGTTAGGGAAGGGTCTGTATAAGATGTGCAAAGCCATGCAACCACTCAGCATTCACTGCTGCCTTGTGTGGTGTGTTTTCTAGGTGGATGCACTGAATTTCTACATTTCTGTATTCACCTGATTTTACATTACACTAAAGATTCACTATACAATAGGCTCTTTGAAAGGTTAATGAGACATTGCAATTATAAAAGGCTTCGAAATCTTTGCAAGAAATATCATTTAAAGGTAAATGATTATTGCTCACTTTATTATTTCCTGCAACCAATGTTCAGCCTGAAGTTGATAACAAACCCAATAAAGCTTGAGGTTCCCTGATTTATTCTTAGGTTCTTAAGGTGAAGAAAGTATTGAAAACTAGCAATTAGGTATCTCCTTGCAAAATAATTCATGTTTTGCAAATCAGTTCCATTCTATTTATTGAACTGACGGTAGAAAATGGCAATATAAATATGTTTGAATATATATGTACACATGATGTTTTCTACATATAAATGTTTATGTGTATCAATAGTGATTAGGTTTAGATTGAGTGATTGCTGGCCATTTTAATGTTCTTTATGTTTTCTGTTCTCTCCACATTTTTGACAATAAACATGCATTACTTATAGTAATTATAAAAATATCAAAAATTCATTGAGGACTTAAGTGCAACAGACGCAGTTTTGAAAACATTACATGAATTATCTCACTTAATATACACCACAATCCCATAGGTGGGTGCTATCCGTACTTTATAAATTAGGAAACTAAGGCTTGAAGAAACATATTAACATCCTAAGCTTAGCAAATGATGAAGCCATGATTTGAACCAACTATGCCAAATTCACTATAAAGGACAATGAGAGAGAGAGAAATTGAAAAAGAAAAGGAGAGAAGGAAAGAAAGTAAAACAGAGAGAAAGAGAAACCATCCTGTAATTTTTTTTTTTTTTACACAAATGTGTTAGAGTGAAAAAAATTCCTAGCTGTGAGATGTGGAGCTCTAGATTCTGGAACAATCTTTTCTCTTAAAGGAACTAATATGGGCTTGGACCAGATAAGCTCCTGTATGTCTTCTAACTTTCAATTTTGGCATTTCAAAGCTCACACAACTTGGGTGCTTGGGGATGTGCCAAGTCTGATCATAAGCTCTTCAATTTAATAATAATATACATAAAAAGACGTTATTCTCATTTAGTAATAATTATATTTAGAACATTATTTTATATGTTCCTGATTGGGGCTTTTTGTAGTGCTTCTCACATGCATACCCTCCAAGAATTTTATATGTTTTTTATTTTATTTTTTTGTTTTCACTTCATTTCACTGAAATGAACCATTTTCAGTGTACCCTAGACAAAGTAAAGGAGATGGATACTTAGAACACTAAGAAAACATTAAAACAACCACTTTGAGGTATTAAAGTTATGTCTTAGTTGTCTTCCTAATCTTATCATTCTTCAGATTCTACTGTAATGTTTGGAAAACGCAAGTGGAAATGGGTTTTCTTCTGATCCCACTTCACTGCCCTGAGTACTTCAGCAGTTATTCCTATTTAGGCACCAAAACCTTGGCTGTTATTGAGAGCTCTGTCTTCTTATTTCAGAGTTAGTTTTTTTTTTTTTGCATGGGCAGGCACCGGGAATCGAACTCAGGTTTCCACAGAGTTCTTTTTTAAGATATGAGATTATAACAATTCTTCTCTTGAGTCTCTGTATATAAAGGTAAAAAATTCAATCAAAGAGAATTGAAGTTCTACCTTATAATGAACAATGCATAGTTTATTATACAGATAATATGATAATATAAATGAACATTTAATCAACCATTAATATACTTATATAATATAATGTAGCTATAATGTTATTTTATAAATCTTATTGCTTTTCTTTTGTTTACCTTCTCTTTTCTTTTCTGGTTCTCTCTTGATTTCCAGTCTTCTTGGGTATTCCGGTCTACATCTTAAGCTGGTTCCTCTTGTACCAGTCATTTCCTTATAATAAAAGATACTATGAGAATCCAGATTCTTGTTTACTTTCTCTGCCATTAACCAAAAGTCAGATTCTATAATCCAAAGTTAGCATAAGTTGAATTTCTATAATATTTACCTATCTTAGTTCTGATTTACAACCTTACTTATGAATACAATATTAGAATTCTTTCTATTCTCCTCTAGGGTAGGAAAAATTTGGATGCCTGGGAACAGATTATTTTATTTGTCCTTTCTATTATTGAGAGTGGCTTTTGTATGTTATGTTAATATTTGGCAGGAAGAAGTAAAACTTTTAGTAGAAGAGCTACCTTAGGAAGTTTTCTCTCACAGCTTAAGAGATTGTTCACCTACAGTTACTTCTTATTCATACATTATAGATCACACACACTTTTGAAGTCACCTGTATTTTGGTCCAGGAATGAGTTGTTTCCAACTGCATTCTTTTTATATTGCTTGGCCTTACCAAGAGCGGGTATGAAATAATTGAATAACATTTGGGTTTATGGCATAAGCAAAGAGTTTTCTACAAATGGAAAACTCTGCAGATCAAGTTTTCTGACTTTTATTTTACTAGAGAGGAAAAAAGGCATCTTAAATGCTTCCCTTTCCCCATTGGAGGTCTGTCTTAGAATGGGAATTGCTAGGACCCAGCTCCTTGAATGGGTGACAATGAAAGATGTGTGCGTGTGGAGTAGTGGGGGAACTACAACTATCTCACAGTCCAGTGCTTCATACAGAAGATGTGATCTGAGCAGCATGAAGCCAAATTCACCAAAAGAAACACTGATAAAAGCAACTTGATAAATATTTAAACATTATATGAGCCCCTTGAATTCATACAAATACAGCTGGAAACCCCAGTAGCACCCAAAGCTACACCAACCAATTTCACTCACTGCTTTTGCTGAAATTGAGGGGCCACAAATCAGTAAGATCCCTAAAGGTCTCTTAGCATCCACTCACATAACATATGGAGCTGAGTTTTGTGATTCTCTACACTTGCTGGAAGAGATGCTGCATTTTCACAATACGTTAGGAAATTATGACAGGAAGGGTACGTGCATATAAGCACAAAAGGAAGGATTTTGTGTTAATGAAGATTGATTAAACATCAGAATGAGGAAATATTCCTATTATCTCTTAAAATGTGGATAGATATTCAGCTGCCTTAGAAGTTTCGTGCCTAGGTAGATAACCTCCAGCTAAGCTGGTTTTTGTGCTTTCTACATTTAAATGTGCTACTTCTTACTAGATATACACACATAGAATTGTGTTTAGATCTATATTTATTTTTCCATATTGATCAGTATTTGGCTTCTAAGATTTTTTTGCTATAAATCAAACAATTTGACAGTTTATATAATTGATTATAAAGATAAAGAAAATTAAATACTTAAAGGTATTTCCAGCTGTTTTCTTCAAGCATGTGATAGGCACCAAAACATAGAGTGTCAGACTAGATTCTGAATTAGGGTTAGGAATATAAAAAATGAAGAAAATAACATTGAATTTTAAGATTCATTCAATCTGTTTGGACAAATTAATGGCAAAACACATATGAACATCTCTATCAAAAGTAGTTCTTAAATTTAATCCTGTGGGTGTGAACCCATAGTTGAGGTGACTTCAGCTAAGGTGTGGCCCACGTCGATCAGGATGTATCTTAATCCTTTTACTGGAGTCCTTTATAGAGCAGTGAAATATAGACAGAGAGAGAGGAAAAAAATACCATGGGAAGCAAAAAGATGAAACAGAATCAGGAAGAAAAGGGACAGGTCAGGAGAGGCTGCCGTGTACACTGCCGTGTGACAAAGGGGCCAGGACAAAGGATCCCCAGCAGGCGGATTCAGAAGGCCAGTCTTTGGGAAGAAAGCATTGCCTTGATGAGGACTTGATTTGGACTTTCTCTTATCAAAACCATGAGTTAATAAATTCCCATTGCTTAATCAATCCATTGCATGGTATTTTCTTGAGTAGCCAAGGAAAGTAAAATACTAATTATGATCAAAAGTATCTACAAACCTTCTGCGTATCCAAATTCTGCCCCCTTTTCAAGTCTAGCTTAAAGACTACTCTTTAACCCTTAACAACTACTAGATATAAGCACTGCCCTTGGCAATGTAATAGAAACTGATTGCTTAAATAGTTGTAGTCTGATATTCGACTGAAAATATGAAGATTATCTAGAAATGTTCTAAAATACTGAAGAACCCTTTAAAATTATTGTTTTAAAAGCTCTGCAGCTAATCAGTCTGTTCACCAAATTGCACTTTATCATTTTTACTTTTTTTCCTTCAATAACCACAGTTCTTAGATCCATGATGATGGTGATTCCATCAAATTTTCTTCCTCTAAATACTTGTTCTAGTTGTTTGGGTATAATTAAGTTTCCAGGTTGCTTAGGAAACTAAACATAGGCAGCAGCTGCCAAGGTTTAACAATGAGGTCCCACTCCAATTCAGCAACTTTGTCAGAGGTTAAATGGACAACATATATCATTTCAGAAAAAAAAAAAAAACTTTAAAATTGCATTTAATTAAAATGTAAAAATATATTTTGCAATGTAATAGCCCAAGAAATCTTCTTATCTGAGAGTTGTTGAAGGAAAGAGGATTGCATTAATGTTAGAACCACACATTCCAGTATGTAAAACACCCTTTTATCAAATACATGCAGCACCGGGGACCTGGCTGGGAGTGAGACAGGAGCTGTGTTTGCAGAAGTGCCAGCATCTCTGGACAGGCAATTAAAAACCACCTGGCAGAGCAATGATACCCATGAGCCTTCCTCAGGCCAGACCAGGCAGAATCAATTGTTCTTTGAAAATGAAGGAAAAAAGGAGTTCAACATTATAGAAATTAAAATGGTTCAAAAGATCAACAACATAAGGATAATGGCTTCAGCTGTGGCTTTAGAAGAGTAATCAAATTTTCATGGACACCTTTTCTTCATATTTTATCATCATATTTCTGAGTCATTTATTAAACAGTCAGTTAATTTTATCAATTTGCTAGGCATACTATAAGAAATATAATATAGTTCCTCCCAAATATCTTAACTTTTCTTACTATTATTTGTGCCATTATTTTGTATGTATTAATTTACATCTTAAGCATGTGTTTACCAAATGCCAGGTATGTACTGAGACCTGTTCCAGGTACAGAGTGATAGCAAAGAGGAGAAAAGCACAGGTTTTCATTGAAGGAAGCTCAAAGTCTGCTCCTACAGACAAAGCAATCAAGCTATACTGGGACACTGTAATAAGTAGATAGGGTTAAGAATAAGATGCTATGGGAGCATGTAGGATAGGCGATAAACCTAGTTTGGGGTGATGGTCAGGGAAGGCTTTCCAGAAGAATTTAAGATGATGCCTAGAGATGACATTCTTTTAACTAATGGTAGAAAGTGTGTATGGAGCTGAGACTTCTATGTGGAGGAGAGTAGCATGAGATAGTGTCAGGAAGCAGAGCAAAAGGCAAATCATGCAAGATTTTGTAGGCCATGTTAAATAAAAATTTCTCTATCAGAAAGTTAAGAAACTTAGGTAAGTCTTTTAGATAATACAGTGAAAGTTTTTGTTTTATAAAGAAAGATTTATTAAAGAAAGATTTAAAACAAATAAAAACGTATTTTTTTTAATGGAGTTTGGATGAAGTGGGAAGGCTAAAAGTAGAGCCCTGTGAGATATTATAATCATAATCCAGTGATGAGATGTTGGTGGACTAAACTAAAATAGTAGTGATGGAGATGGTGAATTAAGGGAAAATTTGAGAGAGCTTTTGGAGGCAAAATTGAGACTTGACTTTTGGGTATGGGCAATGAGTGAGAGAAGCCAAGGTTCAATTTGAGGTTTCTGATATAGGCAGGTAGTATAGTATGAGGGCCATCCTTTGAGATAGAAAAACATCAGAGATAAATTAGACAATGGAAGATTTATTCAGCACCACTCCTGGGTAATGCACAGTATTGGACATGTAGTAGAAAACAGGAAAGACAGATATCTTGGTCTCAAATAGCTTATATTCAAGTTGAGAAAAACATAAACAAATTATCAAATACTTAAATGTTGATTATATGGTGGTGAGTGATTGACATGATTAGTGGAAAGTGTTAAGAAGAAATCTGATTAAAAAAAATAGGAGTATGAGAGAGGGTTATAGAAAGCTGGAGAATATGAAAATTAGATAACCAAAGAAGTCTTCTTTAAGATGCCAGTTGAGCTAAATGATAAGATGGAGGTAGGCTTGTGAAGAACTAGGAAAATGGCACCGCAACAGAAAAAACAGTATTTTTTTTCTATGAACAGTGAGAAGGCAATGAAAGATTTAAAGTAGGTAAGTGACGTGGTCTGACTTTCATCTGCTGTTTAGAGAAGTCATTGATTAGAAGGTGATAAGGTACCAAGATATTAGATAAGAATGATATCATTTCAAGTAAATTAGTGTTTCACTTTGCTTAAGCTGCCTGAATACAATATACCAGAAATTGATTGATTTTTTTTTGTATGCTGTATGGCGAGGTCACATTTCATTTTTTTTCCACGTGACAATTCCGTTACTGCAGTACCATTTATTACATCTTTGTTTGTTTGTTTGCTTGCTTCTTTGTTTTGGGAAGTGCATGGGCTGGGAATTTAACCCGGGTCTCCCACATGGCAGGCAAGAGTTCTACCACTGAACTACCCTTGCAATCCCTAGATTGACTTTTACAAAAATTGACTTACAATTTATAGTGCTTAGCCATGAAAATGTCTAAATTAAGGACTCAACAGTAGGATTTCTTCTCTGAAGAAAGGCTGCTGGCATTTGGGACAACTCTGTCACATGGGAAGGCGCACGACCATTGTCTGCTGGTCCTTAGCTCCCAGGTTTCCTTGCTATCAGTTCCTGGCTTCAGTGGTTTCCTCTCTCAGCAACTCCAGGGGCTTTTTCCAGGCTTTTTTGTGTTCTTTCTCCTGTCATAAAGACTCCAGTAAAAGAATTAAAACCACCTAGAATCAGATGGGTCACATCTCAATTGAAATAACCTAACCGAAAAATGCCATGCACAACAGCTCTGCACCACAGGAATGGACTAAAAGAACATGGCATTTTCTGGAGTAAATAATAACTTCAATCCAGCACAAGTGGTAAATATGGTTGTGATTAGATGAACTTATTTTCTTCTTACTGTTGTTATTTTTTCAAAGAATTATGATGTGAAGTGTCAGTTGAATATAAGGGTGTGGAAAGGAGGAAGATAAGGGAGTAAGGGAGTTGACTGTGATTCCAAGTGCATAATTATAATATTTTATCTTAGGAATGAGCATGGAGTATAGATGGATAGTGAAACACACTGAAAGGATTTGAGGTCTTTAAGTGAGGGATGCATTGTTGGACTGGAGCCATTACAGTGAGCTGTAAACATAGAAGACATTAGAGAGAAAGATTCTTGAAATTAAGATTGCAGACAGATCATGTAGTGGTGACGTGGGGTTGGGGAAGTGAGATGGGTAGAGAACTTGGCCAATGAAACTGAGTATAAAGAAATGGGAGTCTGGAATATTCAAATGGTCATTGAAGTCAATCATTCAAGGGGTTGCTGAAGTCACAAGATGTCATGACGGGAACAGAGGTAAAGAAAAGAAAGTACGCCTGAGAGAAAGAAAGTACATTTGAGAAATGCAAAACTCACCAGTAAATGAAAGATATAGTAATCAGGATGGCAGTTAAGAGAGACAATATAATTTAATGACATAGGCCTCAAAGTATCTTGGGTGTTTGCAGAGGACTGGAGAATAGTCATTTTGCTAATAGGTGGCTTTGCACTCCCTGGACATAAGTTTAGCCTAAATGGTTGGAGAGTCAACAGGACACCAAAGGAGATATTTTAAATACGTACCTTGAAGTCAAGGATGTGAGATGACTAAGAAGTACCAGATTTGGTAAAAATAGTTATATAAGACAGTTGAATATGTGGGAGTTGTGAGTTCATCTGGTGAGCATTTTGAGAGACACCACCCTTTAGGGGAGGAAGAAGGGACTATAAAAGAGAACGAGAAGCATCCAGAAGTGTAGAAAGGATGCCATGAGAAATGCTAGAGAATCCAAAGACATAAAAAAACTTCAGGTTAGAGTTGAATATAGATCGATAGTAAGTTTTGATGAGAAGGTACTTTGCTGGTGACAATGTAAAATGTTGTAACCATTTTGGAAAACTTGTTGGCGTTTCCTCAAAATCTTAAACATAAATATACCATATGACTTAGTAATTACATTCCTAGATATGTACTCAAAAGACAGGAAAACATATGTCCAAACATGTACACCAATGTGTATAGAAACATAGATCATTTTATTAAAAACACGGAAACAACCTAAATGTTCACCAACTGATGGGTGCGTAAACAAAATATTGTACATCCAAGTGATGGAAATAATTCGGCAATAAAAATGAATAAAATATTGACATGTGCTACAACATAAATGTACCTTAAAAACATTATGCTGGGCGGGCCGCGGTGGCTCAGCGGGCAAGAGTGCTTGCCTGCTATGCCGGAGGACCCCGGTTCGATTCCCGGCCCCAGCCCATGTAAGAAACAAACAAACAAACAAAATATAATAAAACAAGAAAATGTTTAAAGATGTTTCCCTTTCTTCCTCCCTTCCTTCCTTTCATCCTTCCTTCCTTCTCTCTGTCTTTCCTTCCCTTCCTCCCTCTCTCTAAAAAAAAAAAAAAAAACAAAAAAACATTATGCTAAGTGAAAGAAGTCAGTCATAAAAGGCCACAAATTGTATTATTTCATTTATATACAAAGCCTAGAATAGGCAAACCGATGGAGAAAGAAAGTAGTTTAGTGTTTGCCTAGGGCAGACGTGGGGTGGAGTGGGAAGGAAGTAGTGACTGATCTTAAATATGGGGTTTCTTTTTGGGGTCATGAAAATGTTTAAACACATTGTGGTGATGGTTGCACAACTTTGTAAATGCAATAAAACTCTCCAATTCTACTTTTAAAATGGGTGAATTTTATGGAGGTTGAAATGTACCTCAAAGATGCTTATAGAAATAAAATAATCAGGTGATGCAATGTCACAAGAAAAGGCAGAGATATGGGATTGTGGAAGACAGTTTCAAGGAATGGCAAATTGTCTAATTTTTCTTAAGCATAAGATAAGAATGGGGAAGAGTAGTGAAAAACTATTGGAAATGCAGGATGGAACCAAATATCTTTCTATGGAACTTACTCTAAGGAAGCCACTCTTCTGCCAAAATAATGGGAACCAATGAAGGCTTTCAAGAAGAGTAATGTGATCCAAACAGAGCTTTAAAAAGATGGATTTTTATATGCTGAGATTTTTAGGTTAGATGGATATCATTCTTACATTTTAAAATGCCGTCATTAGGTGCCAACATTATTTTTCAGTTTTTGTCAATATAGTCCCTCTACAGGAAATACAGCTAACTGCTTTGCTATTTCTCATATTTAAACTGTATATGTCTTTCCTTACCCCATTCAGCCCAACAGAGTAGCTCTTCCCTGCCATCCACTGTTTTTTAGGACCTTGTTTGAAACATATTTTCTCCTGAAATGTTCCCTGATTACATCCCATTCTACTCTGATCATTCTTCTACTTTGTATGTTTCTTTCAACTTATACACATTCAGTGTGTACTGTGCTGGATGGCATGCTTTTCTCTATACAATTAATTATGCTTCTTCTTGTAATAATGTTTTCCTAATACAAATTGAAGGTAAGAGGTACTACTTTGATTGCTTTTGAATGTGTCCTGACTAGCCATATATAGGATTGAGTGGCTAACAGTGGCTCAAAAAATGTTGCAGCTAGCAAACTCCTCAGGGAGGTCCACATTCATTTAGTTTACACTTCCTTCAGATCATTTGGCCGAATCTAATTTTCTCCATGTGACATTTAATGGCTATACTCTCAATTTTCAGAATGTGCTATCTATAATATACACTTCCCAGATGGCCCTATTGTTACAACACTGTAGTACAGTGCTTACATCTTTCTGACTAACTTTCTTTCCTACTGACATCTTATGACTAGTGCTACATCCAAATCACAGTGGTCTGATAATGACCTAAGTTGCTTGGAAAACCATGGGAAATTTCACTGAGACCTCACTGCAAATGCTAAGAATAACTGTCAGGCAAAAAGGGAGCTCTCACTCAACATTTGTCATAACTTGTTGGTTACCACTTTCTTCTTAAATAGACAGCTTTAGTTTGCAATTTTCCTAAGGAAAAGTACTTTTTATGAGTCAGGGTTAAGATTACCACAATTTTTAATGATGCTTGAGACCTACAAAAGATGAGTCTTCTGCTTAGGGGAGGAAGGGGTATCTGACTTAATTAACACCCAATGCACAGACTGAAGAACTAGCTGTGCACTGTTCAAATGAGGGCTACATACAGAAAATTATGAAAGGACACTAAATATCCTTTTATTCCTATCATCATCACGATTTAGCAACTGGGAAGGAATTCAGTTTCACTGAATAAGAACCTATCTTAAATTCAGTAGACCTTGCCTCTAGTTTCAAATTCAGGCTTTTACTATATGTTTATTTTGGGTTAAGTTGTAGAAATTTGCTGAGGCTTGTTTCAGTGGCCCTATCAAATTTTTTAAAGAGTAGTTATGAAGATTAAATGAACTAAAGCTACAAAAGTGACGACAAAATATTCTACAGTTAAAAAGTAATACTATTTTACACAGCATAAAAAAAAAAAAAAAATCCAGAGATCAATGCCAAAAGATCTTCTTAAAAGAGGCCTGGAGCAATGCAATCATTATTTTCTTCATGAGCTAAATCAACATATAAGCACCCAAACTTAAATATCAGATACAGTATATTAAAGCTATGCAAAGATGGGTTCTTTTTAAGTGCCATGAAATTAGATAAAATGGCCAGACTTTGGAATTAGAAGTCGAGTGCAGCAGATGCTGGGGGAATAAATCCAACTAGAAGGAAGTCCTGTCAAAGGTAATGGTGACAAATAACAGGTGGTAATCCTGTGGAATTATTACTATGAAGAAGATTTAGTCAGTTTAACAGGGTGTATCTACAGGCATTCAGTCCACAGCCATGGGGGTTCCAGAGGGAGAGAGGATTTGTGGAGGCAAATTATCCAAGTTTATGATACTTGGCAGGCCCTCAGGCACTTGGCTAGGGACTCAGCATAAGACAGCAAATGGTTTAAGGGAAGGGAAAGGGTGAAATCAAGATGAATCCTTGGACTTACTTGGAATTGAGAAGTTATCAAGGCAGATTCTCAGGCACAGGGCAATAGGACTAAGATCCAGTTACCAAGGCTGGACCCAAGATGAGCAGTGGGTCTGTGGACCAAGGCAGGAGCCCAGTTATGTAAACTGGGGAAAATTAGTGCTAATATTAATAATGACACCAGTGAATGTTTATTGACTGCTGAATATATGCTGAGTGTTGTTTTTTATGGAACGTGTATTATATTATTGACTTCCTAACAATTTCATAACATAAATTTTATAACCATCCCCATATTATAGAAGAGGACACTGAAGCACAGAAAGCTAAGCAACATTCCAAAGTCAAATTAGAATTCCCTTCTAGGCATCTGTCTGTAAAGTCCTGGCTTTTAATTACTACATTGTACTGCCTATTAGCCCCATGAGCAATCCCAGCATGAGCCTATCAGCAAGGGTGACATCGTGCTTCTGGTGTCCACTACCATAGAAATGAACTCACAGCATCAAAGACAATGAATTGGAGATTTCGAATTGCTTTTTCCAGAAGCTTAGGTCTGAGCTGTGAAAATAATTTTCAGTTGGAGTTCTGAAGACTCAGAATGAAGACTCAGAGAACAAAGGAAAAGCTGGTGCCAGGTAGAGTGTTTGCAGGAAAAGATAAACTCTACTTGCATATTCATCATTTCTTAGAACATTTGCATCGATTTAGAAAAAGAAATACAAAGACAACAGGAAAAAAAAAACGATAACAGAGAAAAAAAAGGTTATACATACCATGCCCCTTACCCCTCGCTTTCATTTACCACTAGCATTTCAAACTAAATTTATTTTAACATTTGTGATGATATTAAGAATTACTGATTGTATATGTAGAATGGAATGATATCTTAATGTTTTGTTTGTTGTTAATTTTTTTTCATTAATATAAAAAAAGATAAACTCTAAGAATGTATTGAGGCAGGGAGTCCAGAGATATGCATGGGCCAAAACCCATGTAGCAGGATATGCATAGAAATTTAAAAGACATGGACTAGTTTGGAGGAGTGCTAGATATGGTTAGTACTCTTTAAGTAACTCCTGCCTGTTGACAGGATTGGGTGGATTGGGATGGCTACACTAGCAGAGAGAAAAAAGCAATCAGAAACATTATTCTCCTCCAAGGAAGGCAAAGTCTTGTTGGCTTCATTTAATTGTTTTCTTCAGAAATGTTGTTTTAACTTAGGTGCAGCATTGATTCTCTTTTGGAGTCATAATTCAAAGTGAGTATCTGTCCATGTTTTCAGACATGTGTAAGAAGCAGAAGGAACTTAAAGTCCAGTCATTAAACTTCACCATCACACACACTCTCGGGAAAACTCATTGGTAATTTTGCACTCCTGATGAACTGAGGAATTTTCCAAAATTCAACAATATACAATAAATCATACTTCGAAAGCTTCCCTTCCTGATGGCAACAATCAGGACATTTCCACATTTCCTCAAAGGGGGGTGATGTCCCCTCCAAAATTCTTCTTCCTTCAAATAAAAACTAGGAACTGAACTGGAAGTACACAAGTTAATAATAATCAGAAGGATTTACCATGAACAATCACGGATTATCTGTATTGCCTAAGGGGCTTATTTTAATAATCTTGGTGAAATTGCTCAGAGTCTGGTGTTGGAGTTTCTGGAATGGGCTGAACCTACTGAGACACTTAATTCTGGGTATACCTTTAGGGTTCAAATTCAATTCAACAAATATTTATCGAGTCTTTTCTATTACTAGGAATTGGAGAAGCAAAATAAATAAGGAATGATCCCTGCTGAATTTGTCATCATTTGTTAGTTTATTGTAACAATTTTATTTTTTTTCATGTAAAAGGAAGAGTAAGTAGTCCATGGCTGTTATGGTAGATTGAGATTTAGAGACCTAAGCTTCTTTTACCTTTTTGTATTGAAGATTTTTTCTTTATTGACGTGTACTTTACATATAGGAAAACACACAGATTTTAAGTGTATAGCTCAATGAGTTTTGAAAAATTTACAGATACTTGAATTCAGTAACCAAATCAAGAAATTATTTCTATCACCCTGGAAAGTTTCCCTATATGTTTTTTCCAGTTAATCCTTTACTCTTGTGATTTCTATCCTTAAAAATTAGTGTTGCCTGTTCTGTAGCTCCATATAAATGGAGTAATACAATAAATGTTACTTTGTACTAGTTTCTTTAGCTGAACATAATATTTTGGAAATGTAGTCATGTTGCTGCAAGTTTATTAGTTAATTCCTTTCTTTAACATATTTTTTATTTAAGAAAACAAACAATACACTTAGAACAACCAACGATGGGTATCTTAGTTAGCGTAATCTTAGGCATATTTAAATAAAGTTAATTCCTTTATATTGCTGAATTGTATTCCATTGTATGAACATACCTGAGATGTAGGTTCCTGTGTCAATTTGGCCATTCTGGGGTGCCCAGTTATTTGATCAAGCAAGCACTAGCCTAATTATTACTATGATGTATTTTGTGGACTCAAATCACCAGTCAAGTTGATTGCATCTATAGCTGATTACATCTATAATCAACTGAAGAAATTGCTTTCAACAAAGAGAAACTTCATTTGATCAGTCTATGGCTTTAAAAGATGAGATTTCAGCACTCAGGAGAGAGAACTTCCATCTCTGCTTCAGTCAGCCTGCTCCTCCTGGGAGTTCATTGAAAACCTTCTTGGGATGCCCACCTCGTGGCCTGCCCTACGGAATTTGGGCTTGCCCATCCCCACAGTCATGTGAGGCAATTCTTATAAATGTGTCATAATATTTACAGACATTTCCCATTGGTTCTGTTTCTCTACAGAACTCTGACTAATGCAGTACCATAATTTGTTTATACGTTTTCTTGTGGAATGACATTTGTGATGTCTTCAGTTTTCAGCTATTATGAGCAGAGATGCTAAAAATATTTTTTGTACAGATCTTTTTTTGGACATATACATGTATTTATATTGCCTAAATATTTAGAAATAGAATTTCTAGTTATAAGATAGGTGATGTTTATAACAAACTACCCAATGTTTTAAAGATATTTTTTACCATTTACAGTTTCACCAGGGGAAGATTTAGCAACTATACATTCTCACCAATATTTGATATTGTCAGTCTTAAGGTTTACCCTTCCTAGTGAGAATGAAGTGGTGTATCATTGGGGTTTTAATTTACATTTCCTAAATGACCAATGATGTTCAGTTTCTTTTCATGTGTTTGTTGGACATTCATATTTTCTCCTTTGATGTGTCTTTCAAGTCATTTGCATGTGTCTAACCATATAATGTGTCTTATAACTGAAAATTAATAGAAATTCTTTATAAATTCTGGATACAAGTCTTCAAACAGATATGCATATTGGGAATATTTTCTTCCTCTCTGTGGCTTAAAACTTCAATTTCTTAATAGTGTCTTTGAATGAGTAGAGTTTTTAACCTTGAATCAAGTCCCAAGCCATCAATTGTTTTCTTTAATGGGAAGTATCTTTTGTATCCTGTGTAAAAAGTGTATATATATTTTCCCACTCCAAAATTATGATGGTCTTATCCTATGTTTTCTTCTAAAAGATTTGTAGTTTCATATTTTATGTTTAGGTCTATGATCCATTTAAAGTAATGTTTTTGTGTGCAATGAGGTTGAAAACAAATAAAAGCCAACTTATATTTTTTCCATATGAATATCCTGTTGTTTCAGCACCATTTGTTACAATTACTTTCCTTTTTCCATGGAATTGAATTGAAAAATTTATCAAAAATCAATTGAATGCATATGGATAGATCCATTTGTGGATTTTCTATCCAGTTCCATTGATCTATTTGTCTATTCTTTTGTCAATAACATACCATACTGTCTTGATTACTGTTGCTTTTATAGTACTTCCTAAAATTGGGTAGTATAAGGTTTAGGTTTGTTTTTATTTACTTAGATTGTGTCACTGTTCACATATCTGTATGTCCATACAAATTTTAAAATCAGTGGATCAATTCTACAAACAGGAAGCTGCTTATTTTTTAAAAAATATAATACATTTTATTTTAAAAGTATTTTTATATTTTCAAAGATTTTATTTTAAGATAGATTTAAACTTATAGAAAGGTCGTAGACATAGTGAGGAGTTACTGTATACCCCAAACCCAACTTCCCCTATCATTAACACCTTATGTATTAGTATGGTACATTTGACACAGTGAAAGAACCAAGGCTGATTCATCATTATTAATTAAAGTCAGTACTTCATTCAGGTTTCCTTAAGAATTTTTAAATATTAAATAATTAAACAATAATTAATTTGTTTTTACCAAATTCCCTTTCTCTGTTGTAGGAACCAATTCAAGATACCACATTATATTGTGTCATCAAGTCTATGTTACACCAAGGATTTCTGAACTCTTTCAATACCCTGGGGCTCAATGTTGTTCGTCCACAGAATGAGGCAAATCAAGTGTGCATAAACGCACCAGGGTAAAAAGGCAAAATGTGCATGGATTCAGGGTGCTCTGGTTTCTCTCTAAAGGAGGGTTTTCCCAAAGGAAGCCAGTCTGCCCACCCTGTTGAGCCAGCTCAACCTTGCTCTCATGAAGGAAGCCCTGGGGTTTCCGTAGCAACTGTGCAGGACTTTCAGGGATACTTCAGGGTCTGCTTGGTTGCTAGGGAAACAACAGCAGGGGGCACTGGGGAAGCTGGGCAAGATGGGTAGCTGCTGCTGTCCTGTGGGAAGAGCATTTCCAACTCCTGAGCTTTCTGGTGGGCAGGTTTCACCGTCATTGGAATCACCAGTTTCTAACAACCAGAATATGGAACAACAACAAAATTTTACCTTGAAACCTGAGAAGCATCTTCTCCTCATCCTTTCCCAGCTAAAGTTGTTTCTGTGTAAATAACTGGCAAGGAATACTCATCAAATATGGTGATTTTCAGCTTAAAAGATAAAAGTTGTCTCTTGCAATGTGGGACACAAGAGGCATCTCGTTAGAGACACCAACAGGGAAGAGCTTTGCAAAGTTTGAGAAATGTCTCCCATTATTTGCAGAGCAATCCAGGAAAATTTCTCAGACTGAAACAAGAAAGGCAATTAGTTTCCTGTTCAGAAACAAAGAGACATCTGTGCGAAGTATGCTAGCATATTCACCAGGGGCAGGCACTGTACATGAGGAATATATTACAGCTGTACACCTCTTCCCTTCTTCACCCCCAGTTCAAAAGCTCCAGTTAGTCTCAAGTAGAATTATTCACCATGATCTAAGGAAAGTACAGATGCATTAATAACCAATTTTCAACCTTCTCAAGGGTACAGGAGAAACGTGTTGTAGGCCCTAATTATAATATCTGTAGGCAATTTTGAAAGATTTTTGGGACTCTGAACTTCACAAATTCACAATATCCTTATTTTAATGAAGAGGAAACTGAGGTCCACAGACGAAAAGAGTAACTTACCCAAGGCACAAAGTAAGTAACTAAAATAGAAATCAGACCCCGATTATCTTGGACAATATGAATCATAGCATTTATTAAGCAGTCAATACGTGTCACAATCTTTACATATACACTCTCATTTAATTTGTATAATCACCTGACAAAGTATGTATTAGTATTTCTGTTTTATAGAAAAAAAGCAACAAGGCTTTCTATTTTATAAAGAATTAGCAAGCAAATTAACTAAGGCACATAGCTAATAAGCATTAGAAACTGAATTCAAACCCAGGACCATCAGACTTAAAAATCTAACCATTTTTCTCTGCATCATTCAGTACCTTCTGACTCCAGAGCCTAGGTTACTTTCACAAACTTGTATGATGTCTCATGAGTAGTTAGACATTCATCATTGTGGAAGAGGACAAAGCTGAAGTACTAAAGAAGAATATAAATGTTGTCCTAAAGTCACAGCTCTTTCTGTTTTCTGCCCTAGTTGCAGCCTGCCCCTCCCTTGATGGATTGTTTCCATCTTTTGGCAATTGTGAATAAGGCCACCATGAATGTTGGTGTGCAAATATCTGTTTGAATCTCTCCTTTCAATTCTTTTGCATTTAAACCTAGAAGTGGGATTGCTAGGGGTATGATAATTTTATATGTAACTTTTGAGGAACTCTCAAACTGTTTTCTGCCGTGGCTACACCATTTCACATTCCCACCATCAGTGAAAAAGTATTCCTATTTTTCTACATCTTCTCCAAAACTTGCAGTTTTCCATATTTTTTTTTAACAGTAGACATTCTAGTGGGTATGAACGGGTGTCACATTTTGGCTTTGATTTGTGATTCCCTAATGGCTAATGATGATAAGCATCCTTTTTAGGTGCTTATTGGCCATTTTTGTATCTTCTTTGGAGAAATGTCTCTTCAGGTCTTTAGTCCATTTTTTAATTGAGCTGTTTGTATTTTGTTGATGAGTTGTAGGATTTCTTCAAAAATTCTGGATATTAAATTCTTACTGGATATATGGTTTCCAAGTATTTTCTCCCTAAGCAGGTTGCATTTTTTTTTTCTTTCTTTCATGATGGCACCCTTTGGTGCACAAAAGTTTTAAATTTTGATAAAGTTTCAACTATCTACTGATTTTTTAGTTGCTTATGCTTTTGGTATAAAGTCTAACAAAACATTGCCTAACAAAAGGTCCTGATGATGATTCCCTATGCTTTCTTTTAGTAGCTTTATAGTTTTGATTATTATATTTGGGTTTTTGATTCATTTTGGGTTAATTATTATCTATGGTTTGAGGTAGGGATTGACCTTCAGTCTTTTGCATATGGAGATCAAATTTTCCCACTAACATTTAATAATGAGGCTATTTCCCCCATTAAATGGACTTGGTAATCTTGTCAAAAATCAATTGGCCTTGGATGTGAGCCTTTATTTCTGAATTTTCAATTCATTCCATTGATTGATATGCTTGTCCTTGCCCATACCATCCTGATTTGATGACTTTAGCTTTGTAAAAGTTTTTTAAATGGGTAGTGTGAGTCCTCGAACTTTATTCTTCTTTTTCAAGAAGTTTTGGCTATTTGAGGTCCCTTACTCTTTGATATATATATATAACATTTTTTTTTTTTTTTTTTTTTTTGCATGGACAGGCACCAGAAACTGAACCCAGGTCTCCGGCATGGCAGCCTAGAACTCTGCGTGCTGAGCCACTCTGGTCTACCCCTTTGAAATAAATTTGATGATGGACTTTTCCAGTTTTGCAAACAAGGTTCTTGGAAGTTTTTGGAATTGCATTGAATCTTAAATTATTTTGGGTTGAATTGACATCTAGACAATTTTTAATCTTCCAATACACAAGCATGGAATGCCCTTCATTTATATAGGACTTCTTAATTTTCTTTCAGCAATATTTTGTAGATTTTTCCATGTATGAGTGCTTTGTACCCTTGGGTAAATTTATTCCTAGACATATGATTCTTTTAAATGCTACTGCAAATGTAATTTTTTAACTTGATTTCCTCTCAAGATTTTTCATTACTTATGTGTAGAAACACCACTAATTTTTGCATGTTGATATTCTAATCCACTGTGACATTTTACCTCGCCTGGTGTCAACTTGGCCAGGATTTGATGCCCAGTTTTCTGGTCAGGCAAGCAGTGGCCTAACCATTGCTGCAAAGATGTTTGTGGCTGGTTGATTAAATAATCAGTCAGTTGATTGCCTCTGGCTGATTACATCTACAATCAACTAAGGGTGTATTTTCTGCAATCGAGATAATCCAGTCGGCTGGGTTTAATGCAATCGGTTGTAGACTTTTAAGGAAGAAAAGAGAATTTTCACTGTTTTTTTTCAGCCAGTGAGACGCTCCTATGGAGTTCATTGATACCCTTAATCAAAGTTGCCAGCTTCATAGCCTACCCTATAGATTTTGGACTCTTGCATTCTCACAGTTGCATGAGACACCTTTATAAATCTCATATTTACAGATATTTCCTCTTGGTTCTGTTTCTCTAGTGAACCCTGACTAATACGCCCACAGTTTTGTCAAATTGGTTATTAGATCTAGTGGCTTTGTTGTGGATTTTTCCAGGATATTCCATGTACAGAAGCACATCTGCAAATAAAGGAAATTGTACTTCTTTTCCAATTTGGTTGTCTTTTATTTCTTTTTCCTGTATAGTCACTCTGGCTAAAACATCCAGGACAATTTTGAAAACACTGTTGGCAGTGACCATCCTTACCTTGTTTCTGATGTTAGAGGGAAAGCATTCAATCTTTCACAAAAGTATGGTGTTAGCTGTGGATTTTTCATATGTGCCCTTTATTCTATTCTTAGTTTTCTAATAGTTATTATCCAGAAGGGGTGCTGGATTTTGTCAAATGCTTTTTTTTTTTTTTTTTGCATCAGTCAAGTTGATCATGTGTATTTTTCACTTCATTCTGTTAATAGGGTAGATTTCATTAATTGAAATTTATATGTTGAACCTTGTGTAAATCCTGTATGATCATAGTGGATAATTCTTTTAATGTGCTTTTGGATTCAGTTTGCTAGTATTTTTGTTGAGGGTTTTTGCATTTGTATTCATAAGGTATTTTAGTCTATAATTTTCTTTTCTTGTGGCATCTTTATTTGTCTTTGGTATTTGAGTGTTGTTGGCCTCATAGAATGAGTTAGGGAGTAGTCTCTCCTCTTCAGTTTTATGGAACAGTTTGAACAGGATTGTTGTTAATTTGTCTTTGAATATGTGTTAAAATTCACCAGTAAAGTTTTCTTGTCCTGGGCTTTTCTTTTTTGGGAGGTTTTTAATTATTCATCAATATTTTTATTTGTTATTGGGCTGTTGAGAACATCTATTTCTTTTTGAGTCTTGTGTTTCTAGGTACGTTGTGTATTTTTAGCCATTTGACCATTTTATCTAAGTTATCTAATTCGTTGATGTATAGTTTTTTCCAAGAATCCTCTTATACTGCTTTTTATTTTTGAGGGGTTGGTAGTAATATCTGACCTTTCATTCTGATTTTAGTTTATATGCATCCTATTTACTTTTTTCTTTGTCAGTCTAGCTAAAAGTTTTTGATTTTATTGATCTTTTCAGTAAAATTTTTGCTATGTTGTCCCTTCTGTTGTTTACTTATTCTGTGTTTCATTTATTATGGGCTGAGGTTCTCTTCTCATGGTATTGACCTTGAAAGAATTCAAGATTTCCCAGATGGACGCCTGTCCTGGTGAATTCATATGCTTGGATTCTTTTCTGGGAAGAAAGCTTTTGTGTGTACCAAGCATTGAAAGCCTCTGGTATAATAAAAGGCCTAGAAAGCAGAGAGACCTAAATTACTTTCCTACCTCTACTGTTGGTTGCTTTTGTGATCTTGGCAGACCGTGTAAGATTTTTGGGTCTCAGTTTTCTCATCTATAAAATTGAGATAATAGTCGCTATTTCAGCATTTATTTCTGAAAATTAAATACTATAACTTCTCTGAAGTTCTTAGTAGAGTCTTGGGACATTGAAAACATTTGCTAAATGGCAACCATAATTATTGTTACTATCATAATATTATTATTATTGCTGTTATTATTTAGACATTATTATCATGTGTTGGTGAGTAATGTAATTCCTATACTTGTGGTATAATACAAAATTAGGTGCTCAGAAAACAATGAAGGGAAATCTGCTTATGTAGATGATGATTCTTATGTTGGATCTGGATCTATGCTGCTTAGACAGGACACAGAGGAAATCGGTTGTGCATTTAAGTACAGATACTGCTAAAGGGTGTAAGTGTAAGAAAATCAGGCAAGAACCTCACATCTATGGAAATATTCTGTTCTTTCTCTCTTTTTTTTTCTTTTTCCTGTTGGTTTAAGAAAAATATGGACAATTTATCATAACACTATGATAAAATAAAGGATATAGAAAAATTATAAATATGTAAATGAGGAGGTTTCAATTTTACTTGTTGGAGGATTGATGTGGGTCTTCGGAAACTCTTTTAAGGGAAAGGTTGCCTGATATTTAAAAAAATTCGTTGGGGCCCCAGTATTCTAAAAACCCTATAACCCAAGCCTGCCCATGCCAAAACAACAACAACAAAAAAAAAACCCTATGACCCAAGGTTCATGATGACTTTTGTGCTTAAAAATATTAGAAAAAAGAGGGCGGGCCGCGGTGGCTCAGCGGGCAAAGTGCTTGCCTGCCATGCCGAAGGACCTCGGTTCGATTCCCGGCCCCAGCCCATGTAAAAAACAAACAAACAAACAAAATACAATAAAAACAAGAAAATGTTTAAAGATGTTTCCTTTCCTTCCTTCCTTCTCTCTGTCTTTCCTTCCCTTCCTCCCTCTCTCTTTAAAAAAAAAAAAAAAAAAAAAAATATTAGAAAAAAGAAACAAATCCCGCTAAAAAAACTACCTGGGAATATACAAAGTTCTTTGCAGAAAATAACATGGGATTTCCTGGCTAATCTTAAGGGATCAAACTATTCTGACTCATATGATTCAGTGAATCTCATCTACCTACAGAATAGCCCTATGATTCATCTCCCTCCAGTAAGAGATCTGGAGATTGGCTCTGTGTCTGTTAATCTACCATCTAATAATCAATATGAAAGTGGTCATTAGGAATCCTTTCAAATGGCTAACAATTTCAGAGGGAAATTATCATATTTTTTTTTGTTCCACAACAATTATTAACTTAAAAAAAGAAATAGAAAAAAAGGAAGCTAGAATAAAGACTTTTTTTTCCTTTTGGAGTTATCTAAAGCATTTACATTAGCCTGAGTATGATATGTGGATGTGTAACTTTGCTGAGAGGTAAGAATCTATAACCTTTCAATGGCTGGATCAACCATTAGCACAAATAATGAAAAATAAAATTTCAATACTGAAGAAGGGATTATACCGTTTTGGATTTCAAATTCCTCATCACATATTTTCCTCTCCTGCTCTTCTCCCCTCCCCTTTTACTCTCTATCTAGCTTTACAAAAGTATAATCCAGATGAACGGAAATTCATGCTTGGTGATTTATAGGATTCGCTCATGGAAGCTGGCAAACATTACTTAAATCTCTTATCATGGCCAGACTTGGTATTTCATAATCTGGGTGAATATGGAGATGCTTTGGAAAGTCAGATGGGAAGATGTGTTTTGAGGACCATCGAACCACCTGGAAGTTTCCACTAAGTATACTTTCTAGTTCGTAATTCTACAAATAGAGAAATGGCATAGATGGTTATTATCCTTGAATTCTGAACACTTAAAAACAATTAGTAGGAAATAAATCCAGAATTCTTATTTTCAATGAAGATAAGATGTCTAGAAGACTGAAGCACCTTGGCAAATTTATAATCCTAGCTAACGTCCAAGCAAGTCTACTGATGCCTGGCATTCTGCTCTTCCCAGGGTACACTGACATAAAAAGTTCAGTGGAGGGTGGGCCATGGTGGCTCAGTGGCAGAGTTCTCGCCTGCCATGCCTGAGACCTGGGTTCAATTCCTGGTGCCTGCCCATGTTAAAAAAAAAAATTCAGTGAAGTTCCCTTGTTCAAATGAATTCGGATGACCCCCCCCCTTTTTAAAAAAAATTTTCATGATAACTGAAAATTATTTAGATGATGGTATAGATGTGCATAGTCCTTTTTTAGTTGGCATTGAAATAGCAAAAAGAGTATTTTTTTTCACTCAGAGAACTATCATAGTGTAAAAGAAGCACATACAAAAGCAATGAGTGCATATAGATCATGTGTGCATGGAGATGGTCACGCAGTTACAGGGACATTAATTTTTCAGTGAATTAAAACTGATATTTTCATGTGACTAAGTTAATATGAAGACAAAGCACAGATTGTAGATTTGATATAAAATCAGAAAATAGTTTTAGTTTCATACATTAAGATCTAACTCCAGTATGTATAGCAAATATACGGAAAAGATACTTTCTATTTTTTCCTTTTCAATATTTTATCAGTTCTATTAATGTCCATTGTATCACTATTGCTATCTTGGTGTGGAAAGATGGAGGAAATGAAGAAAGTTGTAAAGGGGAAAATTACGAGTGGTTTGCAGCATAGAAACTGATGTAGAAAAAAGCAAAATGAAACAGGTAAAAAAGAGAGGAGTCAAGTCCAAGTTTATTTTTGGAGACATTTTATGCCCTGTTTTTAAAACCATCCTGTTATTCTCCTGATAAAAAAAAGAAGAAACAGAAAATGTTTATGTGCCTCTATCTCCTACCCAATATAGTAGTTATTTACGACTTGTTAACAATCTACCTTTCCAAGTTTCTATTCACTCTGCTCTGTATACAGTATTCTGGCTAAAATCTTTTATATGTCATTTGCTAAACATGGCATCTGTTTTCATATCTTTCTATGAACTCTTGTGTATGCACATTGAACTAGAAAGTTTACTTCATCTTCAAAGCATAATTAGGACATGACCTACTTTCCCTCAGCAGAATTAGTTCCACCTTAATCAATATGTCCTGACAAAATTTTATCCATACATGTTTTATAAGCCTTGTCATATTTTCTCAGTTAATACATAGATGTGTTTACTTCCTATGACAAAATGTGAGTTCCTTAAAGTTAAAGATAGGTATTTTACCCTTGTAGCTCCAGTATGTTCCTGACACCTGGTTAATATATGTTTATTGAAATTAATTTATATATTCTCATATTCCTTGTAAGAAAGTAAGGAATAGATTTTAGAGCTCCTGGTTGAAACTGGAGCCCAGTTCTCTTTATTGAACTGTGTGGATTCCTTGACTCTCCAGCTCTTTTTCAGAATGCTTCCTCATCTACCCCAGCTGGAGCAGTCATGCTCTAGTGACTCCAGATGGTTGGCCTGGGCCCTGGGCAGCTGGGTGGGGAATGTACCTTCCATCTGATTGCACCCACCACGGGCGGGCAGGTGCCCTCTGTCAGGATGGCTGCAACCAGGAGCCAAATGGGTGGCTCACTGAGGTGGAGGCAGCAAACGTGAATTGCCACGATTCAAAGCTCAACAAAGACCCCAAATTTAGAAGATATTATATAGTTGACCTTGAAATACTGCTTCCTCCTTATGCACATAATTTCCATTTTTATTGCCTAAGGGCTTGGCCTCTTCCTCAGATACTTTTACCCGATATTCCATATCTAGCTTGAGAAATAAGTCATCAACAGCCACAATGTGTTATTGAGTCAGATGTCTGGAGAGCTACCAAATTCTCTTTAGGTGGTGGGGGTTTATAATGTCACAGATTATGTCCAGATGGTCAATTACAGGTAAACAAAGGAGGTATGTAGGCCAGCATCATCCAATTCAGGAGAGCTCTCAGGGGCGCTGATCAAGCTCATTTCAATTGGGAGTTTCCCTGAACCTTCTCACCACTTCCAAGTCATCAGCATTTCTCCCAGGATATTACAATAGTCTCCTAACTGGTTTGCTGGCTTCTGTTTTTGTATCTCCTTCAGCCAATTTTCCTTGTGTCAAAGTGCTTTTTTTTAAAAAAAATAAAAGTCAGCTTGGGTCACTCCACGATATAAAACCCTTGAATGGTTTCCCATTTCCTTCTGTGTAGATGCCAAAGTCCTTACAGTAACCTACAAGGCCCCTCGGAGATTTGTTCCCCATTAACTCTCTGACCTCATTTTATCTCATTCTATCCCTCCTTTACTCTGCTCCATTCACACTGGCCATCCCATCGTTCCTCAAACATAGTAGGCATGCCCCCACCTCAGGACTTTTGCACCGGCTTTCAGTTTTTCCTGAATTGTTCTTTCTCCAGCCCTGCCTTAGACATCTTCACAATTAACACCTCACCTCCTTTGACCACACTTAATAAAGTTGAAGCACTCTTCCCCAGGACACTCCTAACCACTCTCTCTGTGTTGTTTTTGTCTGATGTACTTATTACTAGCTGACATACATATTTTACTGATTTATTGTTTTATTGCCCATGCCTTCTCTGTAGAATGTAAGCTCCACAAGAGGAAGGATTGTGTGTTTTGTTTGCTATTATACTCCTGTGCTCAGAGCAGTGCCTGACACATAGCAAGCAATATTTTTTGAGTGAACACAAGATATTGGCCATATTAATCACAGTATCGGCTACACATACACCCTTTTAATAGAAAATGCATTATCCATATTCCTTGCTGAGATAAGCCTTTTTTTTTCTTTTACATTGGCCACATTCTGCACCACATAAACTTGTACTTTCACCCTCCTATATTTCTCCCAGGGGTGGATATCTGTTTCAAGCAATGAGCTATAGACTGCTCTGAGGCCACTGGGTCTATGACAGTGATTAGTTGGTTGATTAGAGTTTCTCTTCTGGGAATCTGAAAAAGGAAATAAGAGGAGAATTTCTCAAATGAAAGTGAGAGGGAATTCAAAGTGAAAAAAAAAGTGAAATGAGAGAAAGAAAAGCAGAGACTGACTGGGAAAGAAGTTGGCTCCCATGGACATCAAGGCTTCAGGGTTGAGGGGAGAAGACTTGATGTTGAAGGAGGAACTCAGCTGTGAGAAGTGTCTAAGCTTCTCTGCAATTCCTTTCTTTCTACTGCTATGTGTGACCTCAGAATGAATCCTCATCAATTGAAGAAGTTGAAAAGTCTATGTTGCTTGGTTATAAAAAGCAACCTAAGATTACCTGGATGCATGGGAAGCAGATCAGTTTTCTCTGGTTGTCAAAATACTGCTGTAGTTCAGGCAGAAGGAGCCTCCAGATTTAAATTTCTTAATAATAAAATGTAAAAATTATTGAGCACTTACTATTTGTCAGGCATTGTGTTAATTACTTGACATGCACTAGCTAATTTAATCTTCATAACACATAGCACAGTCTGTATGAAGGGAGGTACAGTCAATTCTCATTATTCGTGGAAGTTATGTTCTATAAATGTTCTGAATTAGCAAATAGTGAACACTGCTCTTAGGGTTCACACAGGGTTAGGTTCCTGTGAGCCTTTAGTCACAACATTTTTGTCAATTGATCAGTGCATAACCTTGTATTATGTGTGTTTCAATTTAAGAAGACCTTATGTAATACATGTTTCTGATTCATTAACATTGAACTCTCAACCAATACCACTATAATTAGTTCCTAATTGATGCTAATCTTTTTTTTGCTTCTTATTATCCTTTGAATGATGCTTATCTAATACACATTTTTTCCTCCATAAGGTACATCACAAACTTCTTGCACTTGGAAGCACAAGACAGCACTTTACAGCTATGCTTGGAGGCCATTTTAAAAAGTGAAGTCACCAACAAATAGTACAAAAGTGTGTAAAATGTGGCACTAACTATACTGTGAAAAGCATGCTTGTTTGAGAATGAGAGTGGAAACAAGAAAGCAGAGCATCGCTTTGTTCCACCACAATTGGTAAAGTGTGCATCGGATGACTCAAATTTTTTGTTGCTCTGTATATATCCACAAATGGCCCCAAAACACCATGAGCATTGACATCAGGCTTACAAATAAATGTTAGAGAGTAGGAGAATTTGCAAATTACAGCATTCTAATTGGTCTCTCTGCTGCCATTAATGCCTCACTATACTCTGTAGAGGTGACACATCATCAAGAATAATTTTTAAATAAAATAATTAAATTATACCAGTCCTCTGCTCAAAACCACCCAGTAGGCTCCTGTTCTAGTTTGCTAGCTACCAAAATGCGATATACCAGAAATGGAATGGCTTTTAAAAATGAAAATTTAATAAGTTGCTTGTTTATAGTTCTAAGGCCAAGAAAATGTTCTAATTAAAGCAAGTCTATAAAAATGTCCAAATTAAGGTACAACAAGAAGTTACCTTCACCCAAGAAAGGCCAATGAAGTTCAGGGTTTCTCTCTCAGCTGGAAAGGCACGTGGAGAACATGGCAATATCTGCTAGCTTCCTCTCCAGGCCTCTTGTTTAATGAAGCTCTCCAGGGCATTCTCCTTCTTCATTTCCAGAGGTCACTGGCTGGTGGGCTCCATGGCTCTCATCATTCTGTTGTGGCTCTGCGGCTCTCTCCTCATTCTCAAAAGGAACTCTTCCTGAAGCATCTCTTTTATAGGATTCCAGTAAGCTAATCAAAACTTACGTGGAATGGGTGGAGACACATCTCCATCTAATTAAGTTTAATATCCCCAATTGATTGAGTCACATCTCCGTGGAGATAACCTAATCAAATTTCCAACCTATAGTGCTGAATAGGGATTAGAAGAAACCATTGCTCTCACAAGATTGATTAGGATGAAAACATGGCTTTTCTAGGGTACATAAATCCTTTCAAACTGGCACAGCTCCCATTCCATTTAAATGTGGCTCTCTAGATAGCACAAAAGGCCACCCAGTCTAGTTTCTACCTACCTTTTTGTGTTATCACTTCACTCTCTCCTTGTTCTATATTTTAGCTACCCCACATCCTTGAATTCCTTAATTCTGCCTCTGACCCTTGTACCAGCTGATCTTTCTGTCTTGCCTTCTCATTATTTAGGTGTGAGATCAGATGCCACTTTCTTAGAGAAACTTCTCTACATGTACTCACCAGCCATTCTCTAGATTCAGTCTAGTAGTCACCAGCCATGTGTTGTCATCCAGCATTTGAAATGTGGCTGTATGTACAAGAATGAAATACACACTGGATTTCAAAATCTTTGTAATGAAATAACTTCTAGAGAGTACATGTGAAGTTATATTTGGGGTATATTGAGTTACTTAAAATATAACCAACATTTATTTTTTTTACTTCATCATTATAAAATTTTGGATTACATTCATGGTTCACATTATATTTCTATTGTGCCACACTGATCTATACTATCATTCTGTTTATTTTCTTCATAGCATTTATGATTCTCTGAAATCTCT
This sequence comes from Tamandua tetradactyla, assembly GCF_023851605.1. Taxonomy (NCBI): domain Eukaryota; kingdom Metazoa; phylum Chordata; class Mammalia; order Pilosa; family Myrmecophagidae; genus Tamandua; species Tamandua tetradactyla. The sequence continues at coordinate 17,267,806 of NC_135330.1, read as the reverse complement.
TACTTGTGTGTTTATTTTCTGACTCCACCACAAATGTGAAAGTTCCAGGAAGGCTGGGACTCTCTTGTATCGACTATTATATTCTATTCACTAGAATAGAGACTGGCACAGAATGGGTGACCAGTAAAGACTCACAGATGATTAATGAATGAAGTAATGGGGACTTTTTTCATCAAATTTGCTTCCTTTTTAATGAATTCTATTCAACTAGACCCAAGTGCTGAGTGCATTCTTCAGAATAATAATGCTAGTAGTCCTTTATATTACAATGTTATTATTATATAAACCAGTGATCAACAGGCTTGTTCTGTAAAGTGTTGGATAGACAGTATTTTAGGTTTGCATGACAAACATTTGTGTTTGCAATAAAACTTTAAAGAAACAGGTGGTGGGCCAAATTTGGTGCATAGGTAGCTGCTGGCTAACCTCTGATAGCTATCCAAAGATAATATCTTGGCCAGAAGGACATTTGAATCAATTAATATATATAAATCTATAGATAGATAGATAGATAGATAAATGGAGAGAGAGAGAGAGCCTGTATTAAATAGTGCCTTAGGAAACACAAAAATGAATAAAAGATGTCTCCAGTCCTTGTTGCTTACATGTTAGCTACAGAAACCATACATGTAAATGTCATCTTGATAACTATATAGATGGTAAGACCATATCCAGAAAGCCATACATTAAGATTTGCAACTCTTTCCATACTCTGATGTATTGGAAATAAATTGGGTTGGATGTAGAAAAGATATGGGATGTGAATATTCAAGTGGCAAAAGAAAGACATGACTTTAACTTAGTATACAGAGATACAGACATTTTATTCTCTTGGGCAACAGTTGAAGAAGACTTTATTCTACTAGCATCTTTTGAACAGAGTGAATCTTTGTGCAGACTGAGTACACAAGACAGAAATCCTCTAAGATGTTAAGCATAAAACTTCAAGTCTGCAGGAGAAATTTCTTTCCAAAACATCTAAGTCTGATGTTGTATAATTTCCATAAGGCCAATTTAATATTTCCTTGCAAAGCATAGAGTAGGAAAGGGAAGACTAATGCCGTTTGAACTTGATTGACTTAATGGGCTGGTTTAAGCAACTTAGATCTCAGGGACTCATGATGTCTCATCAAGTCCTCTGATGTGTAAAATTGCCCCATATTTTCTAATAGGTCCTAATGAATGTGAGTTCTTTCCAAATAGAATCATAAATTCTCTTAAGATCAGGTAAGATCTCACTCTTTTAGAATCAATAGTTTACTTTATAACCTTACTGAAGGTTTATAATCACCTACTTCCCAAGTAAGACCTTGCTTGACCTTAATGAGTTTCCTGGGCACACTCCTTTCCTCAGAAGGATGGGAGGGAGAAGAGATGACCCGTAGCTTAATAGAGAGTGGATTTAACTATTAATGTGCAAGGCCTATCTCTGTCCTTGCTACCTAAGTTGCTTTCTTTTCTTATCCGTCATGATGCTGATGCAGCACCACTCCTGTGGTTTTTCTGGGAAAGAAAGGTGATTACCAGCTGAATGACAATTGGGTTAAACAAGTCTGCATTGGAGAGCCAGCTGCTGAAATCTGACATTATAACTACCACTTACACTGGCATTTCTGGAGAGGAATTTACACATCTAATCATTAAAGTCACATCCTTTAGTACATGTCTATGCAAAGAAGAACAAGGGGATGAAAAGTATGGGACGGGGGTAGAGACAAATGAATAATATTTCAAAGTACTTAAATATATTACTGTATATGACTTGGATACAATACTGTGAGGGGATATCCCCATTCACATGTAAGTCATTTCCATATATAATCATCCAGTTACATTGAATATTCTGTTAGGATCTCCAAAATGAGTAATTAAGGTGGAGACTCAATGGACAAAAGACAGAGAATAGCAATTACAATTTAAGGAAAGCGACATGCACCAAAGTCACATAATTAATCTGTGGGGAAGGTGGGACGAGAACCACAGACTACATTTCTGAGATTTTTCCCCATAAACTTTTCTCCCTAGAATTTAGGACAAATGCTGATGATAGATAAATATGTGAGTTAGGTATTTAAGCAAGTAACAGAAAAAAGTCAGCACTGAGAGAAATATCCTTTATTCAATTATCCTTTCCTAACAGATGCAATTCTTTGCATGGCATTCTTTATTTTTTTTTAACTTAATTTAATTTGAATGTGAAAACCACAAGAATTTACATTATCCAGACTTTCTCAGTCTGATACCTAATCACCATTTCAGAAAGAAGGAAAGAAAAGTTGAAAAATCAGAAAAAATAACAGAAGGAAGAAGAAGAGAAAGAGGAGAGGTGAAATAAAAATGAAGATTTTCTAGCTAATACCCATTCAGAACATAAAACATGATATTAGAGTTCAAAAGATAAACAGGGTTTCTCTTCTTCATCCCTCTTTCTCTTCTATCTCAAATGCTTACCTTTTTTTTATTTCTCTTTTCCTCCTTCTGCTTTCTTCATCTGTTGTTTTTTTACCCTGATTTGATTTGCTAAAGCTGCCAGAATGCAATATACCAGAAATGTATTGGCTTTTCCAAAGGGGATTTATTAAGTTACAAATTTAAAGATCTAAGGCCATGAAAATGTACAAATGAAGACATCACCAAGAAGAGACCTTCATTCAAGGAAGGCATATCATGTCTGTGGTCTCTTTGTCACATGGGAAGACACATGGCAATATCTGCTGTCCTCTCCCGGGTTTTGGTTTCAGATGACTCTTTCAGCTTCTTCCAATGGCTTTCTCTCTAAACACCTATGGGTCCTCTCTTAGCTTCTTCGGGACAGACTTTCACTTTTGTCTCTTAGCTTAGCATCTCCAAATGTCTGGTTCCATTTCTCTGCTCTCCATGTCAATTCTGAACTCTCTCTCTCATGAGCTCTTTTAAGGACTCCAATAAGCTAATCAAAACCCACCTTGAATGGGTGGGGTCATATCTTCATGGAGATAAGCTAATCAAAAGGTCCTACCCAAAATTGGGTGGGTCTCATTTCCATGGAAACAACCTAATCTAAAGTTTCCACTTAAAAACAATAGCTCTGTCCCACAAGACTGGATTCGCATTGAAAGAACATGGCTTTTCTGGGGTACATAACAGTTTTAAACCAGCACACCCTTTGGTCAGCTATACCTTTAGCTTGTGTCCGTAGCCCTGCCAATGAACGCACAGGTATTTTAACTCTCTTCCCACGCTATCCAACCCCAGCTCGTCCAGCCTACCCCACTCCCCATCCTGGAAAAAAAAAATCAGACCCAAATCTTTATTGAATTCCACATGAGTACCTACTTTCTAAATCACAAGCTTTGACTGGGTGAGGCTTCTGAGCATGTTTGAAGAGAGAGCACAGAGAGAGAGTTAAAAGGGCCCTGTGAGGGCCCCCAAGGATCAACAACCCCTCACTTCAAGGCAATCTCTCGCCCTCTCCCTACGATCTACACAGAGATGGAGAGAGGAGCAAAGTCCTTGGCCAAGTAAGTCATCAGGCTCTTAGGAGATATAATTTCAAAGTTTCTGTGGGTCTGAGGTGAACAGCCATTAAGAGCTGCACAGCTAGGCTATTCAGAGTCCTGTTCCTCATTCTGGCAGACCCAAAGGGTTACAGCGCATACAGGGGGGACTGTGGAGGAACAAAGCTAACATTACTTGGGAATGGAAAATAATAGCCTGGCAGTGAGAGGGGAAGCCTTGCATGTTTAGGTAAATTTGGAAAATATTTCTCTCCCTACGTTAGCATCAGGTGAGGACTACGGAAGTGAAGGGTTTCTGAGGACTACCAAAGGAATGTTTGGTACGCATATGGAACAACACTTTTAGAAAATGTGTTTTAAAATGATTCCAGGCCATTAGAAAAATAATGAAGAGGAAACAATATTTAAAAATGAAATTTTATTTCCTATCTGTGATAAGTATTTATTTAGCAACAAAATAAACCTGCTATGGGCCAGGCTAGGTCCTAAATTTGGGGGATACAGTTGGGTACAAACAGCCCTTGCTTTGTGGACCTTACACTCCAATAGAGGATTTATTGAGTGATGAAGTAAGGAGTGTGAGAGAAAGAGTGTTGTACTCTCATCTAAATCACTGCAGTGTTGTGCAATACCTAGGTTATTCTGAGCAGATAATTGTAGCCACCAAAGATGTCTGAATTGGAGAGGGAGCGCTGTTTCCTCACAACCTTCTATCTGTTATAATAAATAGAGATCTCAGACCAAATTCTGGGATGCATAAAGTCATTTACTGGCAGGACATTCTTTAGTGAGAGAAACAAAATGCTTCACAGACACACTCAGGGAAGTTAAGCTCTCACACCCTATAGGACTAATTAATTCCAGTCTGATGTGACAACTCTTCTGAGGCAGGTAGCAGAATTTCATGGCCTATAGATAGAATCTAGAAATCAGAAATCCTGAGTCCTTGGCTGGGCAAGGACTGATTAGAGATTCAGCTTCAGGGTCTCATCCCTCAAGTTTGCAGAGCGTGGATCTCAGAGGAATGTTTACATGCTAACGTGGGGGAAGATCATTAAGCAGTTTCAGCTCATCTCTGTATCTTAAAGACTTTAATTTCATAAAAGACAGCCCATTTCTAACTCCCTCACACTAATGCGTAAGCTGCTACTTTTAAAACTCTAAGCAAATGCTGGTTTTCCAATGAAACTGGAATAACAGAGGGGCTCACTGGGACCACCTCTGGATGCAGTATGACTGATAACATACAGGTTGACCACACCAGGACTGGAAATTTTTGTAGTTTGTTAACTGGCCACACCCAGGATTCAAATTTAACCTAACTGGAAATGTATAGTGTCCTACTGATTATATCCTTTAACATTCTAAAATAAAGATCTCAAAATAGGTAGGTTGAAAAGCCACTAAGAAGACTTTAAGGTTTTGGCCTGAGTGGTGGAATGGAGTTGTCATTCACTGAGAAGGTACAAATCAAGGGTAGTATAGACTTTGGAGAAAATCAGGAGTTCATTTTGAATAAATTAGGCTTGAAATGGCTGTTAAACACCAAGTAGAAATATTGACTAGGAAGATTAATACATGATCTGAAGCTCAGAAGAAAAGGCAGACCTAGGGACATGAATTTGGGTATCATCAGGTTCTTCATGATAATGAAGACACTAAAGGAGTGAAGTAGATAGAAAACTAGAAGAGTTCTGGGGACTGAGCCTAGAAGCATCTTTTCAACATTAAGTGATCAGAAGGATGTTGGCGATGACAGTGATAAATGCGAATACCTACCTTGTGTTTAACTGTACCAGACACCATTTTAAATACTTTACATATATTAGCTCATTTAATCCTCAATACAGTTCTATGATCAGATGTTATTATTAACCCCATTTACAGTTGAGAAAATTCAGAAAGGTTAAATAACTTGCACAAGGTCACAGTTAATAAGATGAGGACAAACCAATAAAGGAAACAGTGAAGATGCAGCCAGCGAGAAAGGAAGAGAACTAACACAGAGAGATACCATGGGGCCAAGTGAAGAGAATGTCTCATGAAGGAAACAAAATCTAGTGTCAAGTGCTCTTAGGTCAAGTTAAAATAATCTGAAGGCAAGGTCATTGTGACTGACCTTCATAAGAGCAGTTTCATTGGGATAGTAGTGATAAAAGTCTACCTGAAGTTGATTCAAGGAAAAATGGGAGGGACAAAAGTGGAGATAGAAAATATTCAGAACAATTTCTAAAGAGTTTCTCTGTAAAGGGGGGTAAAAAAAATAAGGCAATACATAAAGGTGGGTGTGGCATGTTTGTATGCTGATGAGAATGACTCAGTGGAGGTTGGAGTCATTGGCATTTTGATGGTGCCAGAAGGAGGGTCAGTCCATAATGTAGAACAATGTCATTTAGGAAGCTGGCAGGTTGAGCTCCAGAAAATAAAAGAAAAGATTGGCTCTAGACAGGTATAGGGAAAGTTTATGCACTGTAATTGTAGGTGAGGCAAAGTATTGGGTACATAGAAAGATTAGTTCGCACATTTGTTGGTGGGAATGTGGAGCTTTCATCAGTTTGCTTCTTCTTTTTTTTCCAATGGAGTAAGAAGCAATGTCATCAGTTGAGAATAGGTAGAGAGAAACTTTGGTGGTTAGAGAAGTGAGAAGGGGATGAGATGCAATTTAAGAGATCTGAAAAGCACATTGACCAGAGAAATTTAAGAGGAGAGCCAGGTTGCTACTTCAGGTTAGTAATTATGAATTAAATGGGAAGTATTATTTAAAATTGTAATAAGTATTAAAAGTAAAGCTTTGAGAGTGATGCAAATGCTCTAAAAATGATCGTGGTGATGAAGACACAGCTATGTGATGATATTGCGAGCCATTGACTGTATACTATGGTTGAACTGGATACTATGAGTGTGCAGATTTCTCAATACAAATATATATATAAACAGAAGTAAAGCTTTGCCAAGGAATCAAGATACATAGATGCAGAAAACCCAGAGGGGTCAGAATAAAATGCGAACTTTTGAAATAGTGGCTGAAATACATGAGTGGTTTTGGTGGAATGGACGCAGCCCAGGGTAGAAAAAGAGCCAGTGTGGAGACACTGTATGTCCTGCTCAAGTGCACCATCAGAAAGGGCAATGAGGTTTCAGTGAAGTGATTCTGGGTATGCTGTGGATCACTTGTGAACCAGGGCATAAAGGGGAAATGGCTACCCTAAGGGAAAGTCCTGTCTCTATCATCAGAGTTCCTGAGGAAAGGCCTCCCCAGAAAGAGCCTCATCCCTGGAGGATGACTGCATTTCCCATGGCGGACTGGACTCAATTCCTTCAGTCTTCTCTTCCTTGGTGGTGGTAAAATAGCAATTATCAAGCCAGAATAGAAGAAGAAATGTTAGGCAAAGAAAGAAAAAAGAAGCACCGTCCGCTAGCTCTGAAAGAAATGAGCATACATGACTGTGGGGAGTTTTGTAATGAAATAAATACAGGAGTTTTAATTATTGTTGTGGATGTATTCATAAACTGAAGCCGTATTTATGAACTATAGTAACCCAAGGAAACTCTATTAGTAAACAACAGGCACAACACTCATAGAACTACCCCCTTTTAAAAAGAAAATGCAGGTGCAGGGAAAACCTTTCCTTACTAAATAAATGTTTAAATAATAGTGAAAGATAAAACAAATTTGTGGCTTGTTTAATGTAATAGTTATACAGTCTTTTACACCTTTTAATTTCTTTTCTTACTCTTTACTTCTATCAATGCAAAAAAATCCTAAATCATCCTTATAGATTTTTATGAAGTGTAACAAGTATTTGGTAGCTCTATCAGAAGCTTCTGGGTATTCAGATCAAACCAGAACCTAGAAATTAAGATATTTTTCTCAGAGCACTGCACAAATGCTAAAGTTAACAACCCATCACACTAAAAAAGTTGAATGGTTTCATTTTTCCAGTGAATTCTGGTCCATTCTTTAGGTTCACTGGATTTTGGAAAGTATTTCTTCACAATATCATAGCAATATTTGGATGTGGTTCTAAAATAGTAGAAATAATGCCCTATTGATCTTTATGTGATAAAAATCAAGTGATGACGAAACCTAAAATTCTGGTGAATGATACGATCACAACATAGTCATGGTTTCTAAAAATATAGTACCTTAACTTCGATATTTAAAAAATTCTAATATTTTGGCCTAAAAGGATAGGCACACAACCTCTCACTGAGTTAGGTCCCTAGAGTAAACCATGGGCAGTCTTAGAAATAGTCTGTAAGAGCATGCTGAAAAAATGCATGTGATGTTATCATATTTACAATTTTGCTATTTCTTTCAAAACTGAATTAGGGTAATGAGGCATATATTGAACAACAAGTAGTTACTGGGAAAACAAAGTTGGGTTTATCTTCTTTTAGTTGCATACCAATTGTCTGGCTAGTACTGATACCACTGGACCATTTTCTGTTTGTATCATATTTTACAAAGCAATCAAAACATTGCTTTTCCTGTATTATGACTCTTTAGTGATTAAAGGACGTGTCTACCCCCATATTGGTACAAGATACATATCAGGAAGTTTCTACACTCTGTCATTTCATTCTCATATAAAGCAAAATATCTGCTCCAGACATAAGTGATAGCATTTGCTCTGTCCCTTTGTGCCACTGATGTTTAGTAATGTCCAATGATGTCATTCAATTTCAAAATTGTTAATAGTTTATTCTGAATTATCTCTAACAAATCCCTTTGTCATTAATGTTGAAAGAGTTTTTTAGGAAAAGCATGACTTGAGCACTGCACAAAGGTTGATCCAAAGGTTGTAACTTAAAGCATATCTCCCTGGTTTTCTTTTCTCCAATTGATAATAAAAATAGCCTTCCTTTTTTATGGAAAACCTTATTCTACTTCTGTTCATAGTGGGGAAAGTCTCAATTGCTTTCCTGGAAAGGTCACTGTACCTTGTTCTCTAATGATGCGAAAACTTCAGTGACTTCTTGGTACTATTTGAAAATAACATGCAAGGCACTGAAGACCAAATATTAACATACCAATGATTGAATAAAATAAGTTTTCAGGAATTCCTCTTCATATTTTCAATTTGCTGTTTTAGTCTGAAGTCACTTGGTGCAATTACCACAATCACAGATATACTTGCTGCAGCATGTACTAGAGTCCTGTTCACAATTTGCCTAATTACAGTTTCAGATATTTGCTATTATTTTATCATTTTAAAAATAATTCCAGGGCGGTGCACTGGTGGCTCAGTGGCAGAATCCTTGCCTGCTGTGCTGGAGCCTCGGATTCGATTCCTGAAGCCTACCCATGCCCAAAATAATAATAATTGTAATAAGAATTCCAAAACCTACTCTTGAGACACAATACGCCTCAAAATAAATGCAAAATTAACATAAATAAGCATCAATATGAAAATGACAAGAGAATACGTTGGCTGAAATGAACTTCACCCTATTAACTGAATGTCAATGGGATTGCACTTATCAATGTAGCTCTTGAATGCAAGCTCAACATTTAAAAAATGTGTCTGTTTTAATAATGCTACTGAATTCCTTTGAAAAAAAGCCTTCACTTTACATCCCAAATTTGTGAGGTGTAATTGAAAAAGAAGGTTTAATGCTTTTTCCTCTGAATCTGTCAAATCTCAGGCCATTTTCTGAAGGCTATCAATGTTCAGTGGACTTGATAAAGCAATATTTTATAGAAAATATCTCTCAGAATTGTTTTTCTTTGTGAGGTGTGTGTTTATGTGCATGTGTGTGTGTGTGCGCAGGAAGATGAATTGGTGAGAAGTGAAAAAAAAAAAAGGACCAAACTTTTGGATCCCAAGAGGTTCAATTTATGCATTGGACCATAAGAAGAATTAAGGGCTATGGTTGTAAGTTCCCAGGGTTGTAAGACCTCAGAAATACATCTGTCATGCCCTCTCCCACTTTGAAATATTTTTGGAACTTAAAGTCAAAACTGGACTATCCTACCTGAGCCATTGAGGCATTATTTAAGTACAATAACTTAGGTCTAGAATGCTGTCAAAAATCCTGTCTTAAATATAAAGCTTTATACAAATATATATGTAGAAGAAAGTTACTTCTTTTGATTTCCAGCATTATCATCTTTGTCCAGCCACTGTTGTCTCCTACTTGGATTATTGCAATAGCCTCCAAATTAAACTCTTTGCTTTTGTCTCCCTACAGTATATTTTCAACTCCCTGTAGAGTTTCCTATTAAAACATAGATCTGATTACATCACTCCTCTTCTTGAAACCACAGTCCTTGCAGTGGTACATATAAACCCGCAGGAGCTGCTCCCCTGCTCCATTCCACCTATTTCCTACCTCTCTTCTCTTTGCTGGACCTGCTCTAGCCACACTGGCCTCCTAGGACATTCCAGGCATCTTCCTGCCTCAGGTCCTTGCAATTTCAGTCACTCATTCTAGAATACTCATCTTCCCCTTTATCTCTGTGCTTTACTTCTTCACCTCCTTCAGACCTTAACTCAAATGTTGCCTTCTCAGTATGGTCTCTTTTAAACACCCTATTAAAAATTGCATCCTCCCCTCCACTTCTGCACCCACCAGCCCTCTTCCTTGCTTTGATTTTCTCCAAAGAACCTATTACCATATGGTATACTATATTTTTGATACATTTCGTTATTGTCCACCCAACCCCCCACCCCCATCCCCACTACAATGTAAGCTCCATCAAGCATAGATTTTTCATCTCTATTTTTCACTGCTATATGGTCAAGTCACAGATCATCATTTGGACCATAATAAATATTTGTTGAATGAATAATGGAGTGTATTGATGGAAGTAGGAGGGTGTATCTTGGAATGAGCCCAACCTCTGTGAGTGAGATGGAGCTCTCCAAAGTGGTAGGAGATGTGTATGGTAGAAGTTGGTTGAAGACATTAGGGAAGTGCTTTTCTCAGAGAGAATTATGGATCTGAAGGCAAGTTTCATAACTGAACTATAGACACGAAATGTTTAACCTTGGACACTTTTCCCTTGCACTGTGAGCATTATATATGGTTTGCCATTTTTACTGTCTGGTTTCATGTGATGTAATTCCCTTTAGTTTTACACAAACCTAGTAAAGGCCAATAAACCAAAACTTGGTACAGTAGCTGTTTGAAGGAGAGATGGAGGAAGTAAGGCCTGCTTCACACTCAACTGCTCACTTCCACAGAGCTCCATGTAGGAGGGGCAAGGTTGTAGCAAGGGCGAGTGTGAGGTGTGATCCTTAACCTCTGAGTGGCGGCTAAGTGAATGGGGGTAGACAACTGGAGCAGTGATCAAGATTATTGATTGAGTATGGATATAAGAGATAATCCTCCTCCCTCATTCCTAAATATACTTCCCCTTTGGGGAAGGGAAGAACTGAAGATACATACAGGTGAGGAAGCAAACCCTTAAAAAGAGATTGACTTACAAAATTTCTTTGTCTTTGAATTCTTAATGCAGTGCTTTTGCTACTATTTCAGGCTATTCTTCTATATTTAGCTTATCTTTAACCCACAGATTTATGGGCTCAGTTTCCTAATCTACAATATGAGCACAATTCTCACACTCTAACTTATCTCAATTTATATGTGTCTTCCAAGCAATCGTGACTCTTATGATTTTATATGAATCTTAGAGCTTACTAAACTACAAATTTTGGAAATTTTCATCTATCCAGAGTTTATCAATAACCCCAAGTAAAAAAAAAAATAAAACAATCAGGAGAGGAGAAGGAGCTATATTATAAAAAATGCTGGGATCTATGCAGAGTGCTCTTTTTTTCTATCCACAATTCCACAGCCAATAAGAAAATGTTCCCCTAAAGAAAATCAGACTGATATGGGTATTTTCTCCTCCCCCTTGTCTATATTTTCTAAGCTATTTCATCTTCTAAGAAATGAGAAAAGGAAAAAAAAAGTTTATGTTGGTTTGAAATAACATATGTGATTTTGTCAGTTAGAAACGAAAACAACCCTTGCCCTTCCAAGGACCCTCAACCCAACCTTTATTCAGTCCAAACTAGTAGAGCCCAAAGCTCTGGAAAGGGCTAGTGCTGGAAATATTGTCTGTCTCGGTGAAGTCACACGATATTGCAAATGTTCCATTGGCGTGTTGTTTCTTTCCCCTACAATAATTGCCTTTCTTTTAGATTTCAGTGTTTCCCTTTTGTGTTTACGATAACAGAGGGATGCTTTATTGCATTTCACCAGGCCGGTTGCCATGGTGATCAGCAGTTGCTGTATGCTGTAAAAATAACCCTCCTTCCTTGATAGATTTCACTTGAGTGAAAATAACCCTTAAAAATAGGTTGAAATTTACATACTAACTCTTCCAGCAGGTTCAAGGGGAAAAAAAAAAAGAATGAATCAAATCATGATTTGACAAGCTATTAGGCAAGGGGCTGTTGGATGAGGTTTGAGCGGAGAAGTCTGATACAGGCCAGTGTGAGACCCACCAAATTTCTGTATAAAAACACCAAATTTATTTCCCTTTTATTGAGTCATTTCTCATTAGTATTATATAATGGCTGCAAAGGAATACAGGGAAAATTAAAATTTTGGCAGACATTAGCGATAGCAAGAACTGGTGGATCATCATATGACAGGTTGGTCTAGACTAGATCACCACTTCTCAAACAGTGTTCCAGAGAACACTGTTCCAGAAAATATCAGTGGAAAGTTACTCCAGAAGATGTTAATCAGGCAAATATATTTGAGAAACATCACGTGCTATACTCATAATACATATCATGCTGAGCATATTGAATCTTGTGAGATAGTCTACAAAAAATGCTTATCTTAATTTGATAGACATATCACCTTTGTTTAAGCACGGATGAATTAACAAATAACAATTACGAGAATTACATTTTGGGAAACTTTTAGGATCCTTCAAATTTCTTTATTTCTTTTTTCTAAGGTTTTTTCTAGGGTTCTCAATGATTTCATGAAGACAGTGTTGCAAACTATCTTCTCTTACCACTTTCTGCTGAATATATTTTTACCCAAGAAAAAAAACAATAGCAGGACATGTGAGAGTAGTAAAGTTGATATAGATAAACTGGGTATTGAAATAGAAGAAAAATACGCTTCCTTGGCTGTCTCAGGAGAATTAACAAGTCTAGAGTAAAAATTCTGTAAGAACAAGGTTAGAATTGTCCTAAATACTTAACTTAATCTCTGGTGAATTAAGACGTTAAGCATCAACAAAATACGCTTATCTGAAATAAGTTAACAAAATAGATTTATATGCAAGGTTTTTAGGCATACACATACATTATAAATGTACCCCCTCCAAGAAACTGAACCCACAGATAGTATCCTTTTGGCTTTCCCTAGTTATATTCTCATATCTGTGATCTTCTCTGGTTCAGATATCTCATATCAATATTCTGCACAATGTGTTCCCACTTCTGTAAATCAAAATGTAATGATTCTTTTTCTATTTAACACCCAAGGATCTCTGGAGACTAATTGGGTACTTCAAGAGATGGTATTCAAACCTTTAGTTCTAAATGGGTTGAACTCTTATCATATGACCAAGTTATTCCTCTTACCTCTCAGTTTATTTGACCTTATGATACCAACTTTTTTTTTTTTTTTGGCATGGGCAGTCTCTGGGAATTGAACCCAGGTCTCCAGATCGGTAGGCGAAAATTCTTGCCACTGAACAACATTGCACCGCCCATGATATTAATTTTCAACAATATCTGAAAACTTTCCAAAACACTTCATAAATCTGATTCTTATCCTCAGTCCCTTGAAAGAAGGAATCACAGCCTCATCAAATCTTTATCTTGAAATAAATTAAATTGTGTTTGAGAGGGCAATATATCATGATATTTTACATATATATGCATAACACTTGTGTGAGTGCACACACACACACCTCAAAACTTCAAGGAACTCATAGTTAAAAGAATAGACCTCAGTAATGGAAAGGAAAAACTTCCCTTCTAACTTTGACTTCCTACTTCATATCATACACAAAAAATAATCTGAGATGAATCATATTCCAAAACTGCAAAGCTCTAAGAATGCATAAGCAAATATCCTTGCAAGCTTGAAGATAGCATATAAGATAACCACAAAAGGAAAAAAAAACTATAAATTGGACCTCATAAAAAATGAAAAATTCTGCCCTTCATAGGATAGCATTAAAAAAATGAACAAGCAAGCTACAGACTGGGAAAGTATGTGACAATATATACACAATATATTGCAATATATAACAAAGGGCACATATCTAGCACTTATAAAGAACTGCAACTCAACAATAAAAAGGTTAAAAAAAAACTTAAAAATTGGCAAAGTACTTGAATATGTACTTCATAAAAGAGGATAGAGGAATGGACAATAAGTGCCTGTGATTATGTTCAACATCATCAGTCATCAGGCAAATTCAAATGAAAACTTCATTGAGATACCATTTCACAGCCATTAGAATGACTTAAAAAAACAAACAAAAAACAGCAGACTAACAAATCCAAATGCTGGCAAGATGTAGAAGACTGGATCTCTTATATATAGATTATGGTGCTAAATAGCCACCCATTTAGAAAAAAAAAATCCACTGTTTGTTGTATAGTGGAGGATTTATCTAGTCTATGGCTCAGCAATTGTACTCCTTGGTATTTGCCAAATAATAATAATAATATATATGTATAAAAATATATGCATCTAAAAAAGGGCTTGAATAAGACTGTTCATATTAGGTTTCTTAATAGTAAAAAAAGAAAAAAGTGAAGCAAAGCAAATGTCCTTCAATAGCTGAATGGTAATCAAATTCACTAGTGTTTTCATAGAGTGGAATATTGCCCAGCAGTTGAAAGAATAAAACTACTTGTACATGCAATAGCATGGATGAATTTCAAACATATTAAATTGAGTGAGTAAAGCAAGGCAGAAAAGAACACACACTGTATGATTGCTTTTCTATGAAGTCCTAGAAGGGATAAAACTAAGGCGGTGGGGGAAGAAATCAGGCCAGTGATTGCTCTGAAAGAATGGGCTCTGACAGGAAAGGGGCACAGGGAAATTTTGGGGGTGATGAAAATGTTTTGTATTTTGATTGGGATGGTGATTATATGAGTATATACATCTGTCCAAACTCATCTGACAGTACAACTTAAAATCTGTGCATTTAATCTCATGTAAATTGTACTCTTACTTAAAAATATTCCAATAATAAATGAAAGAAACAAAAAATTCTTGCTTTTAAAATTTTATCTTTTTTATAAGCATCGATTCAGTGGTCTGGGTTCCTTTCTCAGTATTGTCCCCAGTTAGAACTCAACTACAGAAAATGAAATAATCTAACAAGCATTGTAATAGTCATTATTGTCTCCTTTGCTCAATTAATAGAAGGAGAAAATCAATAACTTGAGTTTTACTATTGACCCACATTTTGAAGTCCTGATGTTCATTTTGAATGTTTGCCTTCGGACCCCAGGGAAGTAGAAACAGGGAAAGCAGGAGGGTTTTTAATTCGCATGCCTGACTTACCTCATCCGGGATGTTTTCATTTACAATATACTGAAGTATAATCTGTCTTTTCTCACCCTATTTTATTTCCTTCTTGAGGCAGATGAGAAAGGGGGACCCGAAACAGGAATAGATAAGTCCTAAATTTTTTCGTAAGATTCCAAATGAATATTCTTTTCAAAATATGAAAAGTGAAAACCCAGACTTTACCTTTAGTTTTCTAATTTCCAAATAGAATTTCAATAACAGAAAAGATGAAAATGGTTGCTGGCAAAATATAGTTAACTGCTGTGTAATCCTTATACCTTTGATTTCTATCTTTTTTTTTTATCTTGTCTTATTTCTATCTTTTTAAATAGAGAAGTTCATTTCTAAAAGAGTAAAATAATTCTCTTGGATATAAAGGCCTACCTCATGTAGTCTCTGAAATTACTGCAAAAAGAACCGTGCTTAATTTACAGAAGGTTCTCAATATACGGGTGTTGAATGAATGAATGGAGGGATGAAATGCATCTTTTATATAAAAAATTTTTTTAGATTTGGTTTACCTATTACTAAAACATAATAATATCATAGTTCCGGTATCATCAGGGTTAGGATTTTAGTTTCTAATTTTTAAGGGGTAATTCTCTGTGATTCCTTCTAGAGAATTACAATCTGAGTTGTTCTTGGTGCTTCCACCAGCATTAGGTGTGGTGTCACAGGAAAATTATGCTAAGCCTTAGCTCTGTGTAAATAAAATATATTTATTTTCCCTTCGAAGTGCAGTGGATTTAATAAATAAATGTTTATGAAGAGGTTAGAGTCCCACCATCAAAGGTGTTACAGAACTGGTCATAGTCGTTGTTGACATTTGAGAGAAAAGATCATGGAAAAAGCAATGTTTATAGCCGGATGACGGTTGAAGAAAATCTACTTAAACATACATTGCAATTTGCACTCAGGGCTCTCACTCCATCCCTGAACTATTTCCCTGTTTTGATCCCCCTTTCCCGCCCCCCCACCACACACAAAAGATAATGAACTCAGACAGTATGACTTGTTTTTTTTTTTTAACGTGAGTACTTTGTTTTCTTTTGAGTGAATATTCTATTGTGTACTCTGAGGTTGTGCCTGGAGAGAAACAAAGCCTTTGTAATCAAAGGCAAAGACAGCACATTTAAGCATTTAATGCTTGCATCTTGATGATTTCATTATTGACTTCTATTAAGCTCTCTCTGGGCTAAGAACCAAACTCCCCTACAGCTCTACAAAGCTGCATGGCTGGCTCTATTTGCTATTAAGTTTAAATCCTCATTTCTCCCCATGACATGCTTATTGGCTTGGGATGACTTCCTCCTGGTCCCATAGAGACATCTGCAGACACCGTGTCAAGTTCCTATCCTTCCATCCTCTCTAGTCTCTCCAACAATAATTTGCTGAATCTCTTCTCTCACAAATTCCTGTGTATGCCTGTCTCCTTTCTTTCTCTCTCCCTGCCTCCCCTTTCAACTACTTCAGCCACTTTCCCCTCGGCCCTGAAGACCATTCTCAGTTCCGAAACAGAACCAAATTCTTCTTGCAAGGTGAGTCCAGCCATCAGAGGTAAAGTAATGAGATTATGATTAAAAGTACACCTCGATAGTGGAGTATCCATCAACCTGTCATAGAAATCTTATCTCTGGTGCTAGTCTCATCAATCTGACCTTTCAATTACTATCCCCAGTTCATGACTCTAAGTATATATATCTTAGAGATGGCATATGAAACATACAACTCTTTGTTTGGTGCTTTTGGCAGTCAGCACAACTGGGTATCTCTTTTGTGGAATCTGTGGCCTCCTTGGAAGGTAACTTTTGCTAGGATCGGACCTGGTCATTTTTACTTTAACCTGTGTATTTAAATGACTCTAGCTGTTCTAGTGTACAGACCTTTAGATATCAGGGCCTTAATACAATGGAAGTTCATTTCTACTCACACAAGAGTCAGTGAGGGTATCCCTGGTTTGTAAGTGGTTTCACCCACATGGAGATTCAGGGACCCAGTTGTGTTCCATTTTGCAGGTTTGCTACCCCACTGGGCCTGGGGAGGGCTTTGTATTCAGAAAATGTGGAGAAAGCTGGCCTGTTTCTCATAGATCCCCAGCCCTGGTGCAACACCATTCATTGCTGTTTCTTATGTTCATAAGAACTAGACATATGGCTTCCCAACTGAGGGGAGTTGGAAAATATTTTCCCTGGTGGGGCAAACGTATCCACCTCATAATTTATTACTACAGAAAGTGGAAAGAGGTGCAGGAGTCCTTTAGCCTGATCTGCCACGAGCCTCTTCTGTAATTCTATAAAGATTTAAAATATGTGTTAAATGTGTTTCAATCCTGAGACTATACTATTATATTAAATATCAATTTCTACCTGAATTTTCTGTCTTCAGGTACACGCTTGACAAGAAAATCCTCCTTGAACATGTGATGATACCTTATGTGCAAGGACATTCTACATCCTGGTAATGCAGAACTTGGTTACAGATTATAGATATTCCAGTTTAAAAGCTGATGACTCACTTTGATTGTTGAGAAGTATCCATGCCTGACAAACTAAATCTGAAGGCATTAATTAAGTACCTTTTTGTGCACAAATAAAGCAGAATCAGCTGTTGTGCAGAAGAGTCATTACAGCTCAGTAAGGATCTTGTGAAAGAATATAAATCCCCCCTTTAGCCAAAATAGATTACATACCACCTTCACATCCCAGGGTCCTTCTTGCTTAGTCTAGGTAAAGATCTCTGGAGGTGACAAAGAACTATAGAATTTATTGGCTTGGGTGTCAGCACCCTAGGACTGGATTCCCTCACCCATACTCACTCAAATGGCCCGGACATTTCTGTGCCTCAGTTTCCTCCTTACTCATATGATAAGGTTGGACAAGATAAGGTATGAGGTTTCTTCCACCACTGGTCTCCCATGATTCTATACTCTCTGATACCAACAGGCTTTTTTCTAAAATATGGGAAAAAGGGGGAAAATGAGCAAAATGTTGATAGTGAAAGTATCATCGGACTAATTTTGAAATCTTAAAAATTAGCAGACAAGACCCCTTTCCCTTAAAGCTGGTAATAAAAACACCACATATAGAAAACTGAGAGATCTAGTCTTTCAACAGTTTGAGTAAGAATATTTGCAATTTATCACTTCACAAACCATCAAATACTTACATTCAGAATTGCATTCTGACAGTGTCAGAGCCAATAGGGCTTCAAAGAGATCCAGCATATTTGTCATCTTATGCTCAGAAAGCAGTCTTCATGCTCATCTGTGTACAGCGGTAGTCCATGTCCCCTGCCTTCAGACTTCATTCTGCTTAAGGATGGACTGTGCCACTTAATGGCTCAACAGTGTTGTTGCGTCTTCCCACCAACCTATCAATACAGCAATTGCTCCTAATCAAATGTTTCATTTTCCATAGGGCATTAAACATGGTAACAGCTCTCAGCTAGATGTGTATAGCTGTCCTGAAGCAATAATGCTCAGGTGAGGGGATGAGAACAGGTCAAATATTACTGATCAGAAACAAGCAAGTGTTCCATGCAGGATATCATTTTTGCTCTAGAAGATGCTCAAGAGATTCTAGAAGTCCCTCTGCAAGTGGAGGGACTTCTGTCTTGAGCAACAGGGAGGGAGCCAACTAACAATCAGCCAACTGATCGTTATGTTTCTCTGCTCCATGGTTCTTGCAGGCTCTACCTTTTATGTTAAACAGTACTTGGAAGTTCTTAGGAAGACTGCAGATTAATCTTAATTAAACACAGTGAAGTCAAAGCAGGCATGCAGTATTTAATGATAACACTAGCCATCATTAAATAAGCTCCTTTTACATAGAAGTTCTGTAACTGGTGTCTATATACGTGTCCACTGAATTATCACAATATTCCTGAAAAATATTTTTCAGACGAAGGGATTGAAATTCTTAAGTTTATGAAGAAATTTTGTAGGTCAAAAATTTGAAAGATCAAATGTTGCACCCATGTTTAAAGCAGATGCTTTTATCTTAATGCTCAATGTCTTTCCTAGCATTCCTTTCCTCTTTATTTTGTTTTACTCAAAGCAAACTGCTTTTCTTTTGTTTAAAGAGGAATCAGAGAAAAGGATATAGGGAACACTTAAAGAGTTAATTAAGAATTCAAAGAATGAAGAGTTAATGTATTTTAACCAATGTGCTTAGAAACTGGCAGTAAAGATCTTTTTAGACTAAAACAATTGAAGCAGCGCTGTAAAAATAAGCATCTTAGAGTTAAATCCAAACTGACACTTAGGCTATTCAAAACAAAATTGAAATTTAAGAGAAATGATTAACTATCTTTTTGAAGAAACATTAGGACAAAGAAAGGTTACATGAAGCAGTGCTGAGAACAGTTGGAGACTTTGAGAAAATACCTAACTCTAGATAATGTATTTTTTTTTATTTCCTTATATCTTACTCTAAATTGCATATGCCTTTCCACTAATATTAGGTAAATGCTTATGTTATTTTTAAAATGGTTTATTTTGGAATCCAAATCACAGATTTCTAGAGAGTGCTATATACTTTTTTCTCAGTTATTTGATCCTGAAAAAAGTGAAACACCTTGTAACAGATCCACAGTTTACAAACATTGGAATTATAAAAAAGTACCTCCAATTTTAGATTTGTACACCTAACTAAACCTCTAAAGTTTCAGAACATGGCATCATTATGTTCATTCTCTGGGTATCATCCTTTCAGGGAATTCCTGTATTTCATTGAATCCTATAATTTTAAAGTTCTAGGCACCTTATAGCTCACCTGCTTTTGTGCTTCACTACCATTTTGTTTTTCATTATCAGATTTGCATGAGAAAAACTGTTATATTTAAACTCTCGCTAACAAGAGACATTAAATACTAAAGAATATGATTTTGTTGAGTTAGGTTGTGCTTTGGAAGGTCACAAACCATTGTAATATGCAAGAGTCTGTCCATCCCTCAAGAATCAATTTCTACCTTCTTGGGGGCAAAATTACCCCTGTTGAGAATATGCGATCTAATCCAATTTACAAATGAGGAAACAGCCTAGAGAAGAAAGAGACAATGGCCACATAGCAATTTAGTGACAAGGCTATGTAGAGGACTTGGTTTTTTGCTTCTTTTGTCATTGTTATTCCCCAGCTCTTACCTTGCTTTCCTATCCCAAGTCTAAGAGGGTTGATCTAGAACGGGCAGAATGTGCTAAAATTGGCTCTGATGCCTACTCTAGTTTGTATCCACTATGAGAACATGAATGTAATGGAAGAGACACACAGTGGGACCTTCAATTCCAGTCTGATAGGGCTTGCAAAAAAGACTTGGTGGGAAGCACAACCTCGGCAAACATCTCTTGTCACTCAGACCACTACACTTTGAAATTCACACCAAGTGACCATTTTACTCTGGGTTTCTCAGACAAAGAATCTAAGAAATCAATATCTACTGCTGACAGCAAAAGTAGTCTTTAAAACCAATTGCCCACTCTCAGAATAAGCACTCACAAGAGCCAAATTTCTAATAGAAAAAAAATGAAATCAGTTTTTCTTGCTATAGGATTGTTCATGGAAAGCATCTTCTCCTTTAGAGAACTTGACTCTGAATTCATAACATTCTCAGTGGCATCCCTCTGAATAAAAGCTGAGTTGAGGCAAACTGGTGCAGAAGCATTTCATGCTCCTCTATTTATGTGTGCAAGTAGTCCAATCTGTTCTTGAGATAAAGCACTTAGAATTGGATTAAAGGCAAAACAGGTAGCATTCTCAAGGAGTGATAAACAAGGCAGGAACAGAAAGCATTATGGTTATAGCTGAGAATTATCATGAAGAGTGGTGGGGTATTGAAAAATAAACTATTTGGATGTCAGGCTTAGTAATTTATTTAAATGTTATTGCTGCTCTGCTACTCCCAGTGGAGTTTCCCTCTCACATTTTTAATATCAAATAACTTTGAACAGCCCATATACAAATTTCATAAAATGAAATAACTCATTTTTGTAAAGCAATCTTGGCATTTTCATTTGCTAACTGATAGCTGTAGCTCCAGGGCAATGAATTGTTGGTGAGAGACTGTCCTCACCCAGCAGATTGTTCACTTGCTGGTGGTGGTGGAAGGAGGTCTTGTACCACGTCTAAGTGTAACGATATTCAAGCACTTGCTTCTGATTCATATTGGAACAAAGGCGCAAAGGCACAAAGCAAAGGGAAAAGAAGAGAGGTGCCAGCCCTCTTTTGATCCTTGAGGCTATTTTAGTGGTGTCATCTCTGTCCAGTGGTACTTGGGAATGCAGGTAGGTAAGAGTTTTCCATATTGTCCGAAGCAAGATGGGAGGTTATAATTGTTCTTATATGAGAAAGAATGGTTGAATGTGCCTCCAATTCAAAAGCCAGTATTTTCCTTTTTAGGGGGATGTTTCTCTAATACTATCAGGGAACTCTTTTTCGCCCTGTGATTTCAGATATAGAAGACTCTTTAGTGATGTCCCACTTAATGCATATTATGAACAATTTGCTTGCTTGTTAAATTCTCATGACAATTGTCTAAATTGCATGCTGCTGTATAAAAAGTTTCCAGTAGAGGAAACTGCACTCCTGAAATATCCACATGACATTAATTCATTGACTTAGATCACAACTTCCCATTGTTTTAGGCACTGGTGTACCTTTGATGGGCTTAGGGTGTGTCAATCCATTCATCCCCTCTGTCAGCCTTCTAGTGGTCAGCCTGAGGGGAGCGATGGGCAGAGAACTAGGGCTAGTTTCTTACAGCCTCTCCTGTGCCTTACAAATACGATAGTTTTCTATGTATTTTACCGTGCATAAAAGGCCGAGAAGTCCTGACCTACACCATCTTAGCTAAACATTTTCTTGGTGCCATCAAGGTTTAAAGGTAGCAGTTCAGTTTATTTCAAGAACAAAACGACTGGACAGAAGTAAGACTGAAGAAGATAACTAGATTTGTTAAGTATCTTCTGTATACCGGGTGCTGTGTTGGGAAACTTACGTATAATGTCTCAGGGAAACCTATCAACTATGAAACACATATATGATTATATATTATATTAAATATGATTCATTTTAACATGGAAAAGAGGTTCTAGGAGTCACTTGTTGCTCCAATTCACTCAATTAGTAGAGTGAAGAAAATTAGTTCAAATCTGATTTTACCAGACTCTAATGGCCATGTTTAAACCATAAACAAGTATGTGAGATAAAGTATGTGTCTGGCAATGTTCTCACCTACTCCTACATGTAATTGCAAGCTTCTTGAAGGATGGAGTAGGCCTCAGTCATCTGTGAATTTCAAAGAACATCTTGCTCATCTAATAATAAGTGCTGAGAGTGGAGAGAGAAATGAAATTCAATACTCCATGTTTTAAAACAAAATCAGTGACTGTGGTCTAGAATTTGTAAGTCAGAAAAAAAAAACAGAGAAGATTTTTCACAGCACAAAAATAGTCTAAAATTATCAACATATTTTAAAAAAGCAATCAATTAATTTAAAACATGATTGATTTGCTAATCCAGGGGATTATATTTCAAAAAACAAAGTAAATCAATGTTTCACTTTTTGTCTTTGGAAGAATGTGTGTGGTCTAAGCTCATGATATCTATATAAAAAGCAAATAAAGATGCACGTGGGATTCACGATGGAACTATCATGAGGATCTATGCAGTGTGAGGAAAGAATGATCTTCTCTCTCTGGGAAAGAGAAACTACACAGTCTTATTTCCCATCAGCTCCAAAAGACCAGGATTTCTTTGAGAAATTGAAGCCCAATTGTAAATAGAACTAAAATTTAATGACAAGAACATACAAGTAAAGTATAGATGTATTCAGCAAAAAAACCTGAACTTTGAACAGAACTCAAACTCTGGATGAGCTGATTTTGGAAAAATAAAGAGCAAGCAGAACTTCAAATAGCATGTGACAAAGGTATAGAACTTCTTTTTCTTGAGATAAACATAAGGCTTATTCATAATGATGATTTAGGTGCTAGAATTCAAGCTAGGGTCTGTTGAAAAGAGTGAAAGTAAAGTTAGAGAGATCTCTGGCTTAGTCTTCAACTTTGGGAGTGATATCTGAGAGGAAATGCTCTGTTCCTCTTTGGTTCACTGTCAGAGCAAAAAATTATTCTGGGTGGAGCACTAGCAACATGGAGGTCTTTTATTTGGTTGAAATAAACTTTGATTATTTTTTCTCCATGTGCTACTATGTACAAATATCCTATGCTAGTACACGCATGCACGCATGCACACACACTCACACATACACACACACTCACTCACATACACACAGATACACTCACACATACACACACACACTGATATCTAAACAAAGAACAGCAATATTTTCCACTACCTGTCCAGTTTAGGATAGCTATTCAGAAAGCTCCGATTTCATTGCAAAGCAGGCAAGACTCAAAATAATCACTCAACATTCTCTGGAAGGCCAGTGCAGTGGGGGATTGTATGCTAATGCCACCCATAATCCCATGCTAATTTATTTTATCAAATTAAAGCAAATGCTGCTCTTTGACCTCAGGGGAACTTCCATTCTTTTTCTGATCCCACAGTGAGCTAGAATCCGTTTAGTGGAAGAGTTTGCCAAGAGTATAAATTAATAAAATAGGATTAAAGGGAGACATGGTTATAACCGATTCCTTAATCCCAGTGAATAATTAATGATAGTGATTCATGATTTGGCTGAATTTTTCTTATATTTGAATAATAAATAGCTTCAAAACAAACTTGCAATGAAAACCAACTGAAGCAAACTTCTGGCTAGTGGAGCTTCTCTTGAAAGAATCATGTCACTGCAGCAGAATCCAGAGAAAACTTTTCATCCTGCATGTTTTTTTAATTCATATTTCAGGATGGAAAATTAATTCCATTATCCGCAAAGTCTTCTATATTTAATTAAACATAATTTTAAATGTTGCCTTCATCAAATGTGGTCAACCCAATATTATATTTGGATTATAGCCTTGCAAAAATGGTTAGTAATAATAATAATAATAACAATAAAATAACATCCAGAAAACTAAACTGCCAAGATTGCTGCTCACTCAAATATCCATTCAGAATAAAAAATGTGTAGTAGCTACTGTGTTCAAGCACTGTTCTCAGAACTAGGTAGGGAAGCAACGTGTATAGAAGAGACAAACTGTCCTTTCATGGAGTTTACTTTGAAGAATTGCTAAAATGGATGTGTTTATTTGTTTTGAGATCCTTCTCCCACAAAATGTGATCTGTTCTACTTGTTCTTAAAATGGTGCAAATAATATCAAATAAAGTAGTTTTTCCCACAATGGCTATGTCATTTCTGTCCATTATTGTCTAGACTCACTGATAAAGAACAGCTGGTTGCATCTTGGCTGCTAAATAGCTTCTGAGTCATGTAATTTCTTTCTCTGGCTACCCCATGACTCTCAGAATATCATCTTTCTGTAGAATGTGCTTTTTCCTTTGCTCTCTCCCTAGGTGTCCATTAAGTTGTAAATAACATAAGAAGGATGGAAGAACCTCAAATGTGATTTATTCACGGCATTCCCTCATTTCTTCAATGTACACCAAACTATTCCCTCTACCCTCAAACATTCTCATTTGCACTGTAAACCTACAAAGCAAGGACTTGCATTTAAATGCTCTACATCAGTGGTTCTCATCCCTGACAGGCACAGAATCTTTACACAAAGTTCATAGATAATATAATCTATGCACAAAGATGAACTTTAAAAATCAATATAATTTCTTAATTGTAATATAAAGGAGAAATTAAAGGATATTAATTTATAATAAGACATGATGTATTTTAACATAGCAATGCTGGGAAATGCTACCTTACAATCATAACTAAGTCATTAGTATCATCTGTTTGTAGATTTACTGTGACTATGGCGGCTACAGAATCAAACTACTACATATGTGTTGTTTTGGGTACTTAATATTTTAACCAGTTTTTCCTTCAATGATGCGATTTTTCAAAATGATGATCAGATTATGTAAAGTTCAAACAAAATGAAGCAAACTTTCCCCCCAATTGACATGCAGGTAATATTCCTGGAAAACTCAGTGTATATTAAAATCACATAAAAACATGTAATTCCTTATATGTATAGTGGATTTATACATATTCAGGGTTTTTTGCCTACATGAATGTTGTGAAGGGCATAGGACAATCTTCTTTATTGTGCTGGTGTGCACCAGAGATTGCAGACCCTTACCCATTAAATGTCAGTCATTCTCTGTAATCATTGTTCCAACCAAAATCTCTTACCAATTTCCAAAATATGTACTAGGAAGCAGTTTCACCCCCTGTTAATGGCCACTGGTAGAGATTTTTGCAACTAATCTACTTGGAAATGTATAAAGAAGGGAACTTTTCTTTGAAGGATTTGATCAGAGGCTTAAAGTTTGCAATTGCAGGATCAAATATGCCAGAATATCCTGACTCTTGTCAGGCATTATGTACTGAATATCTAATGTGGTGAACAGGGAAAACTGAGTGTTTGGTCACTTCAGCATAGCTGCCATTTCATTCTTGTTTTCATAATATAATTTATCTGATTGCTGAATGGAGATGTTGCTCTTATTTTCAGAGAAAGAACAATTCATTCATTCATTTGACAAATACTTACGAACACTTCGCTAAGAGTGTGATGCAATAGAAGATTAAAAAAGTAAAACACTGGCTTCCACATATCATGGAGTTTCATACTAAGTTGGGGAGATAAAGCGTATATAAAATGTTCAAAATTCTCCCCCCTACAAAAAACTGTCTAGAAATCATCTCCTTGTGTTCGTTATTGTCAAATGGGCCTTTCCTAGTCAGGAAATCATATCTCCTTTCTTTTTCTCAAGATAGGAGACATGACTTTTGGATTTGGTGTCATTGAAGCAATGGAGATCTTTGTGCCTGTGCATTTCCCAGTTTCGTTTATTTAATAACTAGCTGCCTCATTACTCACATTGTTACATCAGCTGTGGCCCCACCTGTGAATACTGTCTTCCAATGACTCTCTTATTGCTGATGACTGCAAATCTCATTCAAAATATACAGAAAATGTGAACAATAATTTTGTTAAATTTACCATTCAGAATTTTATAGCATAAGCAACAAATGCCTTCTTTTGAACACCTTAAGTTGAAATCACTATATTCTTCAAAGGTGACCTCTTTCATTGTTGAATGCTTCTCCTTTTACTTCCAGAACATGAAGGATTCAAAGGTGATTAAAGGATCCACATATACACTTAAAACCCAAAGGCCAGCAGTGGACAATTGGTATCACGGATCTCTGAACTCACCCTGGATCTAATGTGTGTCATCCATGTGTCAACACCATTCTGGCAGCTGAAACTTGTGCAATACTGTGAGAGAAATACCTTGCCAGTCAGAAAGAATGATCCACTTGCTAGGCATCCTTTTATAACAGGTCCCTGGATGTGGAAATCTTATACAACCTTGTAGACATGAGCCTGGAATTCCTTGGGGCATCTTGTCAAACTTACAGGTGAAGTAAAGAGTTGGCGAATATCCCAAAGGGGAGAAAAGGGGACTAGGACCCACTTAGGTTGCTGACTTTGTCTGGGGCTCCCTCTAGAGATGGTACTGATGGCCCTAGAAGGTCCCAGGCACTGGAGCGGGGCTTAGAAATTTTTGAGGAAGTCATTCCAAAGCACTGAAGATGGGGGCTCCTCAGGCACAGTGCTTAGGGAAGTGGCCCTTTGTTTCTGGGTCTAAGGGCATACTGGAAGAACTCACCAGCATCTTAAGAAGCAAATTACATTGCTATGGAGAAGGATATATTTTTAATTTTTGGTGAGATTTCAAGTCTTTCACTTTAAATAATGTTGAAAATGATTGTGACTGTGCATGATTCCTCCAACACAGTTGAATGCAGTTTGGATATTCAGTCAGTGGATGAGTGTGAATTGTTTCATGTTTAATATAATTTGAATATATATAATTTAGAGCTTCTAAGAGGTATTCATGCTTTGTAACAACAAACTAACTTTCAATCCTAATCAAATATTTGCTGAAGGTTTATTGCATTTTCAGCATTGTGCTAAACTCTTTGAGTAGAATAAGGCAAATATTAAACCCAAACCTTACTTTCAAGGAACTTATAATCTATGAAAAAAAATGAAGAAGGAAGAGATTAATGAAATAATAAAAAGTTAATGTCCAGCCTTGACTACAAGTAGAGATTCTTTCATGAGTTAATATTTCAAAATACAATTAATTATTGCTTTTGGATGAAACAGTATAATTTATTAAGTGAATTGGTAAAGAGATAAAATTGCAAAGGAATCTTTTCGATATTCCCCATCTATTAGTTCACATTGGCTTTAAATTAGCTGAAACCTTGGCTAGCTTTGAAAGTAAAATACAATGTATATTTAATCAATAATTCTGTAAATTAAAAAAATATGTCACTTAAACCCATTTAACAATCATGCCAGGAGAAGCTGATGAGCTATTTTAGTATGTGAAAAGTTGCTGTTGCCAGTTTTCCCTCTGCTCTGGAAAAGTTTATCTTAAAACTGCCAGATACAGGAAGTAACCACTCAGTAGAATTTTTATTTTATACACTCAAAAAGAAATGGGCTCAGAGTATCCTCCTTTATCTGAGATAAGACCCTGATTATTTTGCTGACTCTCTCACTTGGAAGGGAGCCAGGATAATAATGGCTATCTGAGGATCTTCAAAGATTTAATCTTGGAGATGAATTCTTTACAGGGCTCAATTCCTTTTGCTTTGCCAACCTGTCCACTTTGTCAAATGGCCTTTAGTGTGAAGGTACCTGACAGGGGTGTACACCTTCTCAAAGTCAGCTTACTGAACTTCATTTCTGTAAATCTCAGCTACACGTGCTAGAGGAGGTTACAGTGGTGCTTAGGGTCCACTAAGAACTGTGCTGCCTGGGATCCCTGATACCAAGTCCAGACTTTGCAATGACTCAACCCAGGCATCTGCACAGTCAATCTACACACTGAAGAGGACGTGTGGGAAGACAGGAAGCCCAGAAGGGACAAGACAAAGCAATGGGCAGATCTGGGAACAGGGCTCAAATTGAAGGTAAAATTCATTGAACATTCGTACATGTGTTCATCCTTCTTTCTTCAAGATTGTTTAGTGCCTACGATGTACTTAAGCACTGTTCTACATCTAGTACACAGTCATGAACAAGATGAAGTCTCTTCCCTCGTGGAGCAACATTCTATGAAGAAAACATACAACAAATGAACAAAAACACATATAAGAAAATGTAAATTGATGGTTGTTTCAGTTTGCTAAAGCTGCCAGAATGCAATAGAGCAGCAATGGGTTGACTTTTACAAACGGGATTTATTAGCTTCCAAATTTAAAATTCGTTGGCAGTGAAAATGAGGCATCAACATTTTCAAATTAAGGCATCAACAGAATAATACCTTCTTTAAAGAAAGGCTGCTGGCTTCTGGGACACCTCTGTCACATGGCAAGGTACATGACCAGCATCATTAGTCCTTCTCTCCTGGGTTTTGTTTCTTTTAGCTTCTGGCTTCAATAATTTCCTCTCTCAGCTCATCTTGGGACTTTTTCTCTCCAACTTCACTAAGTGATTCTCTCTGAGCTTTCTAGGATTTTCCTGTGTCCTTCATCCTCTCATAAAAGAATGAATTAAAAGGATGAAGACCACCTTGAATGGGCTGGGTCACTTCTCAATTGAAATAACCTGACCAAAAGATTCCATCGCAACAGGTCTGTACCCACAGGAACAGATTAAAAGAGCATGGTCTTTTCTGGGCTACATAAGAGTTTCAAACTACCACAGTGATTAAGTGCTATGAGGAAAAATGCAGCATAATATTTTAGTTAGAATAAGATGAAGTTCCTAAAACAAATTCCATAAAATCCAGGGCCTTAAAGAAGATGGAAGTCTGTTTCTTTCTCACTTACATAGTGTGAGAGGTGAGTGTTCCAGGTTGGTGGACAACTGCAGTCCACGAGGCCATTCAGAGACTTGTATTATTTCCTTTGTGTTGCTTCATAATCCTCTAAGGCTTATTGTTATCTGCATGGCTGACACTGCCTGGGTACCAGGCCCTATACAGCAGGAAGAGGAAAGAGAGCAAGAAGAAGGCATAGCCATGTCCTTACGGAGCTGGCCTGGAAGTAGCATGCATCACTTCCATTTACATTCCATTGGGGAGAACTTAGTGAAAGGTCCTTAACTGCAAGATGGAAGGGGGATATTATAATGTAGCTGGGCATCTTTAATTCCATCCCTGCAGGGAAAGGAAAAGATAGATTTTTGCACATAGCAGTCTCTATTACACAGAGTTAGGAGAAGAGTGATGGGATTAGGGGCTTGAGATACATTTGAGAGGCCAACTTTTGAAGTAGGACCCAAATGAACTGAAGGAATGAGCCACATGAATATCTGAAGGAAGAGAGTTCTGGGCAGAAGGAATACAGAGTGCAAGTGCTCTCAGTCAGAAAGTGCTTGTTTTTTTGTAGAGGAAAGTTCATGTAGTTTTAGCAGTTAATAAGGGGAACATTAAGTAGTTTGGTGTCAGGACATGAAAAGACTTACAGGATTTAATGAGGCTTTGGAAATGTATTATTTGAAAAGATGGTATCATAGAAGGGAGGAAGTTGAGATAATGTTGGCTAACAATGGGACATAGGCAGATGGGTAGAAAGCAGCTGTGAAAATGTTAGAAAGTCTTCCTCCATGAAAAATATGTTTACCCTGTGGGCATCAAATGGGGAGGATAGATTCATTTTAAGATCCTACCTTCCATCTGTGGCTTCCATGTGCTTTCAAAGAAAAGAGATTTTGCATCTTTGACTTTATGTTGTTCATTATCAGGACCAAGTATTGAATGTCCTTTTAACTGCCACTATCATTCAAGGAAAAGATTACTGTAGGTACTGAGGCCAACAGTATTTACATCAATAACTCAGACTACTTAACATTTTATTTATACTAATGAAAAAGCACTTAAATTCATTTGTATAGGCTCCTCTTTCCGAGAGATTGAGAAAAAGGAATATGTGCTGTAAATATATGAAAATGACTGATTTCATTATTCTTTTAATAGTTGTTCCTAATAATAGGAATTTAAAATGCAGGCTGAAGTTTAGCTTAATGTACAACAAAAGTCACAATTTTTATAGATTTTCCCTGCTAATGACTGTCTTTCCCATTATTATATAAGTAGTTTGCACGTGGTGAACAATTAAAATTTTAATGTTTCTGTTAATACTGGAAATAAGATTAAAATAAAAGGCTCTCCCCCCTTTTTATTTTAACACATGTACAAAAGCCAGACCTTTAAGAAATAAATTCCCTGCTTCTCTTGTCCTTCTATTGCATGCATTTTGCCAAAATCACAATCCTAGGTGAACTTAATTATCCACCTTAGTTGAGTATGTATTCAGAACACTAATTGCTGCTGAAGAAAAAAAACTTAAATAACTCTTAGATTGGAGACACTTCTGGATCTTCAGCAATGCTCTGCCATTCCACTATAGACTGTTAATCAACACCATTTATTGGAATAAATCCACGGTGGCTGTTTCCAACATTCACATATTCTTTAAACATATAAGCCTTATATATGCTCCCTCACTCTCAACATGGAACTCCCATCCTTGCCAGCCTACAGAAATTCTTCATTTCCTGACACAAAATGTGCTTATCTACACATATTCTCCCTTTCTTTCCCCCTTTCCCATGTGTGAAGGTGGAAGCGGTGTCTCTTTTGTCAAAGACAAATCTGTAACCTGTGTGTGCCCTGAGTCCCATCTTCTCTAGCCTACTTAGGAAATTTGTTTTTAGACTAGCACCTCTTTTACAGAAAACTTTAACCTTTCCCTCTCTGCTGGCTCTTACTGATCGACATTTAAGAGTTCCCAAGTTATTATATCACATTTCTCTTGCATTTTCAGAGGATTCACTGGCTGTCTCCATTTCCTTATATTCTTTTCTTTTCTCAGACTGCTTTGATCTGGCTTCCACCTATACTCTTTCTCTGAAGCTGCATTACTCAAGGTCTCCAATGATAGCTTGTTGCTAAATTTAATAGTCAATTGTTGCAGATAACTTTCATGTTGTCCAGAGCCTTGCTATGATTTCCAGAATAGCATCATCATCACCTGGGAATTCGATGGAAATGAGAATCTCAAGTACCACCCCAAATCTACTAAATCAGAATCTCAGGAAGTAGGTCCCAGGAAATTGTTTTAATAAGCTTTCCAGGTGATTCTCAGGAATGGGTTTGGAACCCATTGGTTTAGATGAATAATGCAACTTTCTTCAAAGATGTACACGCATGGCCCAAGCACACTGTTCACTCAAACTGGACACCAGTTCTGGAGCTGTGTATTCCTATAGCTGTGTATTTTTCCCTTGGGATGGATGTAGCTGATGATTAAGAAGTGTTAGTGTCTCTTCCTGGACCACCTTTGACTGTAAAGTATTTCTTTCCTTTGAAATACTCCTTTCTATAGTCAATCAAAAGAGTTAGCTTGGGTCTCAAGGTTTCTGCCAAATGAGGAGGATGTATCCATGACAGCAATTATGCAGCAAATTAGGACTAATTCTTTTATGGTGTTCCTTCCATTAGTGTCTTTGATTTTGAAACAAAAATGGGTTTTCTCTTTGCTGAGGTGCTCTAAGTCTGATATCAGCCATGGACATTTATCTTTATAGGCTGATAGCTCCTGTATGAGTCATGATTCTAAGCTGTGAGCTGTGAAGCAAATTGTTGTTGATTAAGCAGAAAAATAATGTATTAAATGGGTATTGAGGGAGTTTGTGAAATAGGTATAAGGGCTCACCAACCAGACTTGAGCCCACATTTCGGGAAGAATATCCACAATCAAGTTACACAGCTGGTCTGGTGAGGATAACACTGGTTCAACAGCTCTTGCATGCTAGATGTTACAGTGGGCAAGCCCATGGATACTGCATCCCAAATTTAACTTTGTAATCGATGATGACCAAAAGCTTGATGCCTCCACCACTTCTTTTACCAGAGAATGGATTCTGTATGATCTGATTCCATCCTTCCATTGGTGGCTCTCTTCTCAATAGGAATCAATAGCAGGTGCTTTTGATTTATTGGAATAAATCCACAGTGCCTGTTTCCAACATTTGCATATTCTTTAAACATATAAGCCTTATATATGCTCCCTCACTCTCAACATGGAACTTGGTAATGGCTCCTGTGGGGCAAGTTGCTGTAAGGTATGTTTAGGCATAAAAGAGACTACTCACAAATGACCACTTCATTGATTGCACAGCACTAAGGGTCCAAAAAGAGCAAGTGGTTCCCTGGAGAGCCCACCTGCTCTAGTGAGTGTGAGACCAATTGTGACATGTCCCCCAGGGAGGCCAAACTACTCAGAAGCTCCACACTTCTCTGTACTGCAGAGGAGAGGCACCTGCACTGACTCTGTACTGTGCTGTTGTACACTGAAGGGATCGGGTTTAGACAATAAGCTACCTTTGTTCCCAGGCAAGCAGCTGTGACTGGTTAAGATTTAAAGTCTCTCTGGCTACCTGTGGTCTCTTGTAAAATAGAAACACACAGAACTGCTAACTACAAACAAGCACAAATGGAAACATAACCAACACGTGCACAACTGCATACAAAGACGCAAAAAGGGAAAAGGCAGGGAGTAGGCAAGGGCTGTGAGATGGCTGTGAGTAGGTCCTTGACTTCTCTAATAGCACCTCAGTTATATAGTTGCCCTCTAGTTGCAAAGGAGGCTAGGAAAATGTGCTTATGGCTTCCTCAGACATAAGAAGTTTCAAAAGTTCTGGCCAGTGACAAACACATGACAAATATTTACTATGATTCTGAAGTATACTCAGAGAAGAAGATAGGGTCATAAATGTGTTGATGTGATGGTGGGGTGGTATGGGGGATGGTATCTCAGTTTGCCAGGGCTGCCTGTATTAAACAACAGGAATGTATTGTTTCACCCTTTTGGAGGCAAAAGTCCAAAATCAAGGTATGGGCAGCCCATGTTTTCTCCAAAGTTTGTAGTATTCTGGTAGTGACTTGCTGGAAGTCCATAACTCACTGTCCTCTATCTCCTTCTGTGTCTTTCTCACTCCTATCACCATGGCCAAATTCCCTCTACTTTTAAAGACTCAAGTCATGATGAATTAAGGATCACTCTCATTCAGTTTGGCCTCCTCTTAATAGGATCTTTGAAGATCCTATTTACAAATGAGCTCACACTCACAGGACTGGGGGTTAGAACTCACACATGTCGTTATGGGAGACATGATTCAATCTGTAACGGGTGGTTCATAATACATAGAAATTTTTATAGTCACTCATGTGGCTCAGTATAAGCATCTTTAATTCATTATTCATACTGGGCCACAACATATTATGTATCTAAATCTAAACATATAAAAAAACATGGCTTTTACTTCTTTTTCCAAGCAAGATAATCTTTAGGAAGTTTAGGAAACTCTTTAGGAAATTTTCCATGCACCGTTTTCAGGCTTCATTTTTATTGAGCTTACGGCAGGATTAGAATTTGTTCTCTATTACTCAATGTTTTTCTTCCCTGTAAGACTGTAAACTCCATGAAAGCACAAAAAAATTTCTGAAAGATGGTTTTATAAATAGTAGTCTAACTCTAGTGTCTAGCACTTAGTAAAGCAGCAGTAAATATCTGTTTAATGACTGTATCCATTAATGAGAGGCAGAATAATGGGTGTGTCTTAATTCCCAACTTGTATTTTCCCACTCAAAAAATTTATGCGTCATTGTTTTACTTAGGTATGCAGTTTGTAAATTTATTACCAGTTCAACCTCAGTAAAATTGTGTGGAGAGGCCACAAACAGTCAAGAAAGTTCTTATATGAAGAAAGGAAACTCCCTTTCTTCATATAAGATGAAAGATACATTTTTAAAAGTAGATAAGTGTTGGTGAGGATGTTTTATTTTGACTTTCATCCCTGCTCATTACAATGGAGCTGGGGTTGGAGGATAGAGTCCTCCTTTAGGACTAACAAATACATTCTGCTCATGATTTAGACAAAAAGAATGAAACCCAAGGAGTTAGATGACTTGCCCTAAGCCATTAAGGAGAACTGGAATAGAAACCAAGTTTCTTAGGTCTCAGTTTATAATTATTTTTCTTCTACATAATACTGCTCTTCTAATCCATACAGTATGAGAAGTGGAGATATTCCAAAATTTAATCTAAATTGTGGAATCCATTTGTTACTTAACCAAAGGATAAGATCATTATGATAAGAAAAGAGCACTAGATTAGTGCAGAAAGTCTTACAGCAGCTTATCACGTTGAACAATCTCTCCCAAGCAAGAATTTCACCTGCAGCACATATTATGCATGTGCATTCACATAATCTACTCTTGTGTGATGTGTTGTTTCCTAATTGTGTTCCCTTTGGCATTCATTCCCCATAAACTTAGGTCATCTCACTTGTTAAGCAAGGGTAGTGATATTTTCCCTGTGTATTTGATAAAGTAACTTCAAGAATATAACAAGCCTATACATGTGAGTGTTCTTTGAAAATGTTAAATAATAAAAATACAATATATGATATCTCAGGAGGGGTTCTTTGAAGACCTCATCTAGCACAAAGGTAACTTCAAGAAATATCTCTCTTTGGATAAGTCTAAACACCATCCACCACTAAAATGGATACCAGGAAAATACTGCTCTAAATCTGTATGCACCTCTATTCCCAGCCTCAGGATTACTGAAATTTTGTTCATTCTCTGACTTAGATTTTCTGATTTGTCTCTGACCTTAATGCAAAGGATTCAACAGTACTGATGTTTCTCCTGCATTCTGGGTGCAGATAGGCAAGTTGCAAAGAGATGGAGAAGCTTATCCTAGACCTAAAGCAGTTTGTAAGTGGTCCAGGGACTCTGTTCCTGTTTGATTCCAGCATTGCCAGAAAAGTGAAACTAAGAGGCTCTCTGGTGAGCTCCCCGCTGGTAAGTGGGCTGGGGTGGGACAGGGCAGGGGTGGGGCAGGGGTCAGAACCTGGTTCTGACGACTTACTCCAACTATTGCTCTTTCCACTGAACAGGCAATTCAAAAAAAAAAAAAAAGAAAAGGAGTAAAAGCTGAGCAAGACCAAACCTAAGAGGCAACTGGGAGAAAAAAAAAGAGTTCTAAGATTTTAGAAGAGTACTTAAATTCTGTAGTTAAAAAGGAAAAGGAGATGGAGAAGTAATTTCAGGGAGTTTAGGAAAAGAGAAAACAGTTTATAGATCTCTTAGCTGGAGGATTTGGAGAGTTGTTAGTAAATTTTATTGTTTTAATTTGAGAATGAATCAGCATTGCCTTGGGCAGCACAGCTGTCACTATCAGCAAGAGAGTAACACGAGATCAGATTCAGCAGAGAACTGTGGAAAAAGACAATTTAATTCCTTCTCTCTTCCTTATTTTAGCCCCCACCCCCCACCCCCACCTCCTTCTTTATCCCCAGCCCTTCAATCCCATGGAAGGGGTGACGTTTTTTTAAAGATTGGGAAATTAGGGGTAGAATGAGTTAGTAAAGTAATTATCTGGAGTTGCAAGAGTAAAGTTGCTTCATCATTCACAGCATCCACTATCAATACTACCCCCTTTATACCAGTTGTAATGAATGTTATTTAGGGTCACCATAATGTCATCTAGATAAATGGAGAAAAGTAAATAGTAACATGGATTGTTCTCCTCTATTTACTTCATCATCATCTAATTAATGCCCTCTATTGGTAAACAATGTTTTACCATGTTATAAAATGCTTTCATATTAGTTACTAAGTTTCGCAGATGAAAAAACAGGATGCCCAGTTAAATTTAAATTCCAGATAAACAACACTTATTTGGGGCATACTTATAAAATACTCATATTTATCTGAGATTCAATTATAGCTGGGTGTCCTATATGCCATCTGACAACCCTATTTTATGTCCATTTTCTAATTAAGGGCCACAATCATTTTTGATACAATTAGGTATTAGCATAATTTTCAAATGAATAAATCAAGGCTCAAGCCTTTTAAGGGACTTTTCCAAAGTTATCCTATGGCTCTGGCTGCACAGTGGTGCATAGGTGCATATTTTCATAGCTTGTGCTAGTCTGGAACTTTTTAAAAGACCCCTTGGGGTGGTGGGGTGGAGAATGCAACGCGGAGAAATGGAAGAGATTGCTGTCTTGGGAGCAACAATGGAATTGACTGAAAATTCCAAAGAAACATGCTAAGATTGGATATGATTTAGATGAGATCAATTATCAAGGCATCTTACTTATTTGTGAGCAATGCTTGAGAGCAGGAGTCCCTGCAGTGGAAGTGATGCTGTTGGATAAGTAGTAGTATATAGGTTTAAGTAGTAGTACAAGTAGACAAAGGGAAACCCAATTATTTAATGAAGAAGATCAGGATACTTGCGATAAGTGAGAGTAGAGTGATGGGATCCAGTCCTTAGAGAGAAAAAACAGTAATAGATATATGTACCACATCCAGGGAGAGTGCAGAGGACGGAGCATTTGAACTGCATTTTGGAGGTGGAACAGGGGAATGTTAGTTATTCAGGGCTAATAAAGGTTTGATTTTCTCTTTTTACCAAAACCACCAGATATATTAAAAAATTAAAAGTTAGAAAAAAGAAGATATATATATATATATAGGTTAAACTAATTTGAAATTGCCACTGAATTTTTAAGACTAAATTCAACAAAAGAAAATAATATAAACATACAAACTTTCCTGTCTCTCAAAATACCATAAAAGTCTTGAAACTGAGTTGTCAAATGGGAACAAATTGCACTATGTATGAAAAAGCGTAGTGTATTCATTTTACAAAGCACCATTTAAAATATTGGGCAAAACACAACACCTTAAAAGAAGAAAGGGAGCTGGGAGGAGGACACAAACAATTTACAGGAAAAGAAATACCAATGACATTTAACATGACAGTCAATTATAATAAAAAATGGTGAAATATGAATTAAAATAATCCACTATTTTCATTGGTCAAATTGACAAAGTTTAAGAAATAATTATTAGTGCTAGTGAGAATATCATATAAATTCTGTGCCACTTGTGGGAATAATTTTGTAGTCTGTTGAATTAATGATTTGCCAATTTATAAAGGCTCAAAAAATGCTCAAAAATAACCAGAACCTATGATCAAATGATGCCATTTCCAGAAATTTTTCTAAGGGAATAATTAGAAACGAAAATATGAATTTTGTGAAAGGGTATTGAGTGAAGTATTCAAAATAACTAAAATAAAAACAATGAAAATTTCTTATAATATTGGATCAGTTAAGTAAGCCATCTGTATGTAGACAAGAGAATATTAGGTAATCCTTAAAAGTTCCATTTTGAGGGGGTGTGAGGGTAGTTCAATGGTAGAATTCTTGCCTGCCATGCGGGAGACCTGGGTTTGATTCCCAGCCCATGCACTTCCCAAACAAAAAAACAAAGAAATCAACAAAAACAAACAAGCAGTTTAACAAATGGTGCTGCAAGAACGGGATATTCACATGGAAAAAGAATGAAATGTGACCTGCCATGCAGCATACAAAAGAAAAGGATTCCATTTTGGTGACTATTTATTGCGTGGGAATATTGATCTTGAGACAAATTAAGTGTGAAACAGCGAAAAGTACTATATTTTAAAAAAACAAACAAATAAGCAAACAGACAAACCTGGAAGGAACTCATAAGCAATAATGAGTTTATGAGTGACTTTAACATTTCCTGGTATACTTTATACATCCTTTATACTGTAACTTTTACAATGGCAAATTTAGTATTTTGAAATTAAACCCTTTAACATGTAAACTGAAATGTGAACAAATCACAAATGAACAGCTGGATGCGTTTTTACAAACTCAAACACATCTTGTCATCAACACCCAGATCATAAATAGCACACCATCTCACTCTCCCAGATGTTGTCCTGACTTCTATCACCAGTGCTTACTTTTACTGGATTTTGAATCTAATATGCATGAAATGTACAATATCTTGCTCATTGTGTTTGGCTTTTTTTGTTTGTTTGCTTTTGCTCAGTTTTGTGTTTGTGAGGTTCATTTTTCTTGTATGTAGCAGTAATTTATTTGTAATGTTCCATTGCATATTTACACCACGATTTATTTATCTCTTCTACTATTGATCGAGATTTAGGCTATTACAAAGAGAGATGCTAACTTACATTTTTTCTGTGTGTTTCTTTGATGAACACAAATAATTCATTTCTGTTTGGCATATACATTGTAGAGAAATTACTATAATCAGATAACATATTCTGAATTTATTCAGTCTTCTGAAATCTGGTGAACATTTTTTTATGCCCCAGCATCTATAGGGTCTATTGTGGTAAATGCTTCATGTGAACTTGAAAAGAATGTGTATTCTGCAATTGTTGGACGTGGTGTTCTATATATGTCATTAGATCCGTATTTTTAAACATGTTGTCCAAATATTCTATGTGTGGTCTAATCTGATAGTAATTTTCCCATTTCATTAACATTGCTAGCACCTTGAACACCTTGATTCCATTTACCCTCTCCCACTTTTTGTACTATTAAATATTTTAATTTTAAGTATATTTTAAACCAAATAAAGTATTACTATTATTGTTTTAGTTAATTTTCACTTTGTTTATTCTGTCAATTGCTCTATATATTTTTCCTACCTTTCCTTGTCTCTACTTAGGATCATTTCTCCTCTGTTCAAATAACTTTTTTTTACTATACCTTTTGGGATGGGTCTTCTAAT
Organism: Tamandua tetradactyla; assembly: GCF_023851605.1. NCBI lineage: Eukaryota > Metazoa > Chordata > Mammalia > Pilosa > Myrmecophagidae > Tamandua > Tamandua tetradactyla. The sequence continues at coordinate 17,229,033 of NC_135330.1, read as the reverse complement.
GACAAGTTCTCCCAGTTTTTTTTACTGGGAATTTCTTTATTTTGATGTCACTTTTGAAGGAGGTTTTTGGTAGGTATACAGTTTTATTTTTTTTATTTTTTATTTTTTTAGGTATACAATTTTAGACTAGCAGTTATTTTATTTCATTATTTTACAGATGCCATTCTGTTGTCTTGGTTTTAATAAATTTCCTGTGCCGTATCTTATTTTTGCTTTTTGAATCTAATATAATTTTTTCCTCCTCTAATTGTTCTTTTATATGTTGCATGGTGGGGTCACATTTCATTATTTTTCCATGTGAGTATCCCGTTATAGCACCATTTGTTGAATTTTTGTTTGTTTGTTTTGCTTGTTTGTTTATTTTTTGGGAAGTGCATGGACCGGGAATAGAATTTAGGTCCCCTTCTCATTTTAAGTTTTGTCTTTGGTGTTCTACTTTTTCACTTTAATATGCTTATGTGTTAATTTCTTCGCATTTTTCCTCCTTGGTGATTGTGATACATATCGAATCTGTGACAATGTCTTTCATTGATTTGGGGGAAATTCTCAGTCATTTTTAATTTCCCTACCCAATTCTTTTTCTCCACCCCTTCTGGAAGTCCAATTATATTTATGCTATATCTCTTCTCCACGCCAATACATATTTAAAATTTTTTTATTGTTATATATTATGTATTCACATACTATGTAATATTGATAATATACAGTCAATAGTTCACAATATCGTCATATAGCTGTGCATTTATTATCACCATCTACTTTTTTTTTCTTTTTCGTGAAAAAACATATATGCAAAAAAGCAATAAATTTCAAAGCACATTGCAACAATTAGTTGTAGAACAGATTTCAGAGTTTGGTATGAGTTACAGTTCCATAATTTTAGGTATTTACTTCTAGCTACTCTAAGATACTGGAGACTAAAAGAAATATCAATATAATGATTCAGCAATCATATCTATTTGTTAAACCCTAACTTTTCTGTATAAGTCCACCATCAACTGTCATATTTCTCCCATTCTTTAGGGATATTTGAGCTACACTTATTCTAACTTTATCATATTGGAAGGGGTTGTCCATAATATGGCATGGGGTGGGGGTGGAACTTGTTGATGTTCTAGAGAGGCTGGCCGCTCTGTATTTCAGGACTTATCTGATCCAGGGACCCATCTGGAGGTTATAGGTTTCTGAAAAGTTACCCTAGTGCATGGAACCTTTGCAGAATCTAATTTAACACTCTAAGTGTTCTTTAGAATTAAGCCAATACATTTTTAAAGAGAAGTTGTGGGTTACAGATCATGCATAAAATACGTAATTTGCATATACCGTCCTATTACTAACACCTTGCATTGATGTGGAACATTAGTTACAATCGATGAAAGCACATTTTTGTAACTGTACTATTTGAATATTGTCCATGGTTTAACTTAGGGCTCACTGTGTTGTGCAGTTTATGGATTCATTTTTTAAAATTTTATTCTAGTACCATATATACAGCTAAAGAATTTTCCCTTTTGGCCCCATTCAGATATATAATCCAGTGCTGTTAATTCTGTCCACTCTGTTCCACTACCATTATCACTATCCATTACCAAAATTTTTCCATTATCCCAAATAAAAACTCAGTGCATTTTAAACTTAAATCCCTATTCCCTATCCCCACCCAGCCTCTGGTAATCTATATTCTAGATAATATTTTATGATTTATTTTTCTCTCCTTTTCATCTCTTTGTTTTAGTCTGGGTTGTTTTTTACTATTCTGAGCACTAATTCATTATCCTTCTCTTTAACTATGTGTAATTTCTGCTATTGCACTCATATTCAGTTCTTAATTTCGATTATTGCCTGTTTTATATTCTTTTTCTTTTTTACAGATTGCATTATTTCTCACAAAAATCTTAATCTTGTCATTTATCTTCTTAAACTTAATTGCAGTTTTCTTAAAGGCCATGTCTGATAACTCTAATAGCTGTACATTTTTATTAATGCCAGATTTTTTTTATGAAAAATTATAGGGTTACTGTGTCATATCATGTTTTTTGAGAGAGGATTCACCTATCTTCTGACAGTCAGCAAGGGTAAGGGAAGGTAAGCTATTACTATCAGGGAGTTAGGGTGATTTGAGGTTACATTTAATTTCATAAGCATCAGTCTACGTCTGTATCCTCAATTATGGGGATGTAGTTTTCTATTGGTTTCAACTGAAAGTTTTTACAGTTCCTACTTGGCAAATTCCAACCTTAAAATTTGTCTCCTTTATACTGCAGGATTGTTGAAATCTCAAGATTTAGCACTTGCCAGGCACTTTCCATCTAGTGATTGCATTGTTTAGTCCATGGAGCAATCTCTGATATAAATTCTATTGAAAAGGTTGATTGTACAGAATCACCCAGCCACTAGTCTGAAGAACTAATATTTGAACGCAGAATGATTTGACTCTTAAGTCCATAGCTTTACCAATATACTATAATGTTTGTGAGGTCTTAAACTGAGCTCTTACTCTAGATTTCATTTGTCTTTTTATGTCACCATTTCTCTTAGCTCATTACAAAAACCTCTTGGTCATTCTCAAATTTTCATTTTCCCTGAATCTCATGTAATAGTGGCTAAGACTGATTTCACATCTGCAATTTTCTCACATCTGTCTTTTCCATGTTACCCTAGCCCAGATTTTCTTCAACTCCTAACTTTTCATCCACTAATGTAGTTCATTAGTTGTTGCTGAATAAATTTTCCAGTGCTCCATTCTGATCATGCCACTCTACAGTCAAAAATCTTTTACTGGTTCCCTGTATTCTAACAGATTCACTTCCAATGACTTTAGCCAGTTACACTAATATTTTTTGTAATATGAAAACTGCTTTAAAAATCTTTTTACTGTAAAGCAAAACATGGATACTGAAAGCCACACACATCAAATGCTTAGTTAGTGGATTATTATAAGATCAACACCACTCAGGTTAAGACCTATAAATTTGCCAACTTCTTCAGAAGCTCTTTCCAGGTAGCCCCTCCCAAACACTTCATCCTTCCTGTTACAGGTGGTCATTATCTTCATTTTTTTTTTTTTCACATGGGCAGGCACTGGGAATTGAACCTGGGTCTCCGGCATGGCAGGTGAGAACTCTGCCTGCTGAGCCATCTTGGTCTGCCTTATCTTCACTTTTATTGTAATCATTTTTGTGCATTTTTCTTTTCATACTTTGTTACCAGAATATGCATTGCTAGACACTAGAGTTTTGTTTTACCTTTGTTTTCTAATCTATTTCATATCTATTGATTTCCCCTCTAACTCTTTCATTTCTTACAATTTTTGTGCTAGGGAAATGGGCCATTTGACCTGTAGAGTATCCCATCATCTTTTTTTTTTTGAGGGGGATCTCATGTTCTTAATGCAGCTCAGCAAGTTCTTCTGTCTTTGATGTTTCCTGCAAATTGGTAGGAAACCAATTTGGATGGCCACCTGTAAGGATAAAGTGTTTGGGAGGGGCTACCTGAAAGGAGCTTCTGGAGAAGCTGGCAAATTTATATGTCTTAACCTGAGTGGTGTTGATCTTATAATAATCTACTAATCTAAGCATCTGATGTGTGTGTTTTTCAGTACCCTTGTTTTACTTTACAGTAAAAACTGGATGAACCTGGGTCTATATGTTTGGGAAGACCATTGGAAGTATATAATGTCTGGTGATCTTGGCAGCCGTTGCTGCTCTATGAGTAAGTATAGCTCATCACTTAATGGGGTTGGAGAATGGTGACATTCTAACTATTATTTCCTTTTCATTTCTTAGCTATAATACATTTATGAGGAGACATTTCTCCTCATTTACTATTTGCTTACCCTATGACATAGTTCAAACAGGAAGGGCAGGATCAATTATTTAGGCAGGATGATTATTGTCCTTTATTTTCTGGTTTTCAAGGTAATCAATTGATTCCCTTTTATCTGATGCAAAGGTGATAAATTTTTATTGAGCTAATATATGTAAATATATTGTACCAGTTTTAATCACCTGGATTTATTATGTTATTAAATTGTCGCATTTTAGGCCAATGAGAGCATCTCCAAGATAGCCCTGAATCTTCTTGACATGACTCTATTAGTCTTTGGTGGTTTCCTTGCTAGCTGAGGTTCAAATGTTCCAAGCTCATTTTCCTTACTTCCTGCCTCGGACGTGAAATTAGCTATATCTCTAAGAAGGACCCTGTTTCTTTTAGTGACAATGGTATTTTAAGTCTACCATCTGGACACTAAGGGATGCTCATTACTACTGGGTGGACTACTGGGAGTTGATCTACTTTTATCCATTCATTGATTATCCATTCTTCCTGCCATTTTTGGAGCATTATTAAAGCAAGATATTTGGTTGAGTGATATAGAAGTTTAAAGGTGACACCACATAAACCCTAACCTCAATGAACTTACAATATAATAAGCAAGCAACTAAAATGCTAGGCATATAATAATAGCAGTAATAACTGAAACTTTGACCATTTATATGTACCAGACACTATTCTAGAATGAACACATTGAATCATCACAATAATCCTGTGGCATTGGCATTATTATTATTATCATTATATTGATATTAGAATATCAAGCTCAAATAATTTGTTCAAGGTAAGAACAAAAAATAGGAATTCAAAACTAGGCAGTCTGGATCTAGGGCCTGCCCTCATAACTATCACACTACCACCCACTCTGATGGCATTTAGAAGAGATTTTTCTGTTTCCATAGGGAGAGCTATATTGAGATCATATGGATGGTAAAGCCAAATAATTATCTCTTACTAGCAGTTGTAATATGTTATATATATATGATATAGACATAGATAGATATACAGAGATGATGGAAGCAGAGATATATTTAACAACCAGTATGTATACAGACACACATGCATACACATATTGTATACATATTGGTTGTCAAATAAGTTTGAATATGATCCACATAAATCATAAATTACAGTCATACATCAGATAAACACACATCCATACACTCACATCCATATACCTACACACCCTAACACACCATTCTTATTTCTCTATCATGTTTCTTTTCTGTTTCTTAGTAGCATCTTGGAAATGGTAGTGAGAATTCCTCAGAAGTGATGATACACTGAAGTGATGGGATGCATGAACTGGGAAAGGGTGAATAAATGATCATTCAGAGTATAATGGATTTGGAAATCCCTGACCTCCTGGAAGATATAATACACAGATTGGTATTTTTTTTCTCCTGGGCTTCATCCACTCTTACTTACTATTCTTGATAAAGGAGATAACCCCACTCCCTTAATAAATACCATGCTATCTTTGTTGGAGAGGCTTGTTAAAGGATAGATTGACTGTGAAATCTTCTCTCATGTAATGATTAATGAATCTAATATATATTGTTAATTCACAGTCCACTCCTCACCCCCCAGCTTTCCATTTTCTGGCTCAACTCGTGAAAGCCAAATCAAAGGTGGCCATCACCACAAATGCAGCTTTAATTATTTATTAATTTTAATCATAAGCAACCTTTCTATTGAAATCGTAATGCATTATGAATGTGTTCACAGAGAGGGGATAATATGGTAGTGATGACATTTCTTGGACCCTTTTTCTTTTTTTAATATGGTTTAGCATCAACTTGTTCAAACAGAGAAGAGTGGGGACTGATTAAATATCAGGGCTGGACTGTAATGAAAGAAAAGTCCATAGCAAATATATGGTGATTGTTTTAAATCAAATGTGTGGGAGATTGGATTTCAGGTGATAGCTCAGCAGTTTCACTCTTAATCCCAACCGAGGCTGCCATGTCGTTTTTCATTTGGCTTACAAAATGGAGCTGGATTTCAACAAGTCCCTGTTGGCTGGTCCAGGAGCCAAGCACCACATGCCTCCATCTTTGGCATTTGACAATATTGTTATTTTAATATTACAAACTAAGAGAAGGAAGCTGCTGCTGATAACCTCTGTTTTGGAAGGTTGTATTAACTCATTAAATTCCTGAAACCTGCTGGGCTTCTTTAAGTAAAGCAGGAAGTTTAAAATGGGATGAAGAAAAAATACTCTGGGTGTCAATAAGTGCCATGATTTCAATTTACAACATTAATGAGGTCATGAGTGCTGCGTTTTATTTTGGAGGTTTCCACCTCAGGTTCACTTATTAAAGTAAGTCAGGAGTCTTGAAAGCCATGACATTAGAGACTGTTTACTTCTCTTGTGTCATTTAATATTGGCCTAGACAGAAGGAGCATGCATCTTTACCTGACCCTGTGCTTTAAACCCAGACTGGTCTATCTAGCAGGTGTGCAATAAAAGAGATGTACACTAAACGAGTGTACATCTATAGCCAAAGTCCAGCACCTTTCACTTGGGCTATCACTTGCTTTTCAGCTGTCATTCTTTGTGTTCCTCCAACCTCTCTTATTTTCTCTCTTCTGTGCTTTGGATGTGAGGAAGCATAGGCCAAAAGAGCGTATCAAAACTACTTAAAATATTATTTGCACAAGCAAAAATTATCTCTGAAAGTCTCATGGAACCTTTCCCAAAATGTGAACACTGCTGATGGAAAGCTCTTATGAACAGTGAGTTTGTGCTAATTTTCTGGAAAAGATAATGGAAAATATTACATATTTTGTTTCTCCTATGTTCTTTGAATTATGCTAGATGCTTTACAGCCATTATCTTATTCAAACATTAAGACTGTCCTTTATGATTTCTATTCGGTGTGAAAGGTAGGCACATCACCACAGTGGAAAGACTCCTAAGTCAAGAATAAGGTTTCAAGATTTTGCTCTGCTTCTTATAGTGCATTTCTGTTAAGCCATTTCAATTTTCTTGGCTTTAGTTTTCAGATTTAATAAATAAGAGTATTGATATAGTGCTTTCCAAGATCTTTCACAAATTTCAGTTTCTTTGATTTCATGAGCCTCTCATAAGAAATATTTCTTAATTTTATTGAACCAGGTTTTGAATTTTTTTTTTTTACTATAAACTTCATTCAGAGTCTTATAACAATTACTGTACTAGTTATCTTTTGATTGACCTGCAAGTATCCTTTCACTTGGAGGTCTTCTCTCCAAGTCCATATAGTCCTAGGGGAACACAGAAGCAGATGACTCAGTCTAGGCTAATCATAATATCACTTTCTTCTGGAACCAGTGATGGGTTTAGGGACTGGACATGTAACACATACCCAGAACAATCATACTCTTTCCAAAGCATTTTCTGAATTGCAGATAGATAGTTGCTCTCTCATCCTTTTGGACCACAAACTATACGTAGGTTTTCAGCTCAGTGCTGCAATCTTCCCAGTGTGTGGAGAAGGCATGCCTCTAGCATGATACAATGAGATCATCACATAAAGAGAAACTGAAAGAGATAAAAAGAAAGTCAATATACACCAGGAAGAGAGAGAGAGAGAAGAAAGAAACAGGGGGGGAGAAAGAATGAATGGATGCTATTAAGCCTATAAATCCAACCAGCTTCAACCCTGAACTCCCCAGTTATGTTGGCCAATTAATTGTCTTCATATGCCTTTTTTTTTTTAATCTTTTGCTTAAACTACTTTGAGTTGATTATTCTCACTTTCTTCTAGACCCAAAGCTATGGACAAATAAAAAAAGAAAAAAGTTTCCATGCCCTTATTTTAATGCTGGGAGTTACAGGCATTATCACCAGCTTAAGAACATTTGCCAAAGATAAAATAATAATAAAACAATACATTTGTGTAGTTCCTTATAAGTTACAAAGCAATTTTCTATAAAATATTTTCAGTTTTTATGAGAACATTGCAAGCTTTGTATTATTATCCCCGATTTGCAGATAAAGAAATGAAGGCTCAAATAAGTTAGGAGACTTCCCCACAGTTCCATAATTAGGGTGAGTGACAGAGCCAAATTTGAGATGCCTTTCTCTAGTTTTGCTTTTTAGAGAAAACATAAGAAGTATGATGGCAAGGAAAACTATCTTTCTAAACTCTTCCACTTGCAGAGTAGCAGGAATAAAATTCAAGGTCATAATAAAAAGTTACAACAATTTCTCCTATTATCCTAGTCAGCTTCCCATTTCTAATTGATTTTTTTCATGTTGCTTCTCCTGTTTGTCAGCACTGCTGAAACAAAATGTTTAAAAAACTTTTTCCTTGAAGAGTTAATGACTCCAAATCTGTATTTGATTACTTGGTTCCATTGGGGCTTGTGTTTGTGCAACGGCCAAGATAGAAGAGCAAAAAGAAATTGTGTTGGTCATGCATTATGTATCTGCTGCCGTTGGATTTGGGCTGGGACCGAGGCTGTGACGTCTTTACCGGGCTTGGAATTTACTTTGAACTGTTTGCTGTGTTTGAACATATTCTCTTCAGACTGTGTGGGGTTTAACTCATGAGTCAACCATGGACAACTACTCACACTATAAATTCCAAGAAAAGTCAAGGAGATTTAGTTTCCAGGTTTGATCTTTAAAAGACCAATAGATTTCCTCTTCTTGTTAAAATCCTTCCCTTCCCCTCTTCTCTTCTCCCCAACATATATCAGCTCTTTGAATGAAGACTGTCAAGATCAATGCCATGATATTAATAAATGTTTTCTTAATCAAAATAGAGAAAAAAGTGTGTAAACTAACTGGGATAGGAGTGGGTAGATATGGATCTACCATTAACTTTTTTTGTGTGATCCTAGATCAGCTGTTTCATTAACCCATTCCCAGTTTCCCATTGATAACAGGAGACATCAGTACCATCTATTCTTTTAAACTGTATAAAATTACAACCACAGAGCCATTTCACTTTGTTTCTGATCTAATCTGTATTTTACAGTACAGATGTACTTATTGGTTCTTATTTATCAACTCTTATTTAGAGATTCTAAACATAGACCTAACCAAAAATGATTTTTTTCAGACTGGGTTGAAAGTAAGTTAAGGATGATACAATCCTAAATTCTGGTTTGAATTTATTGCTTTTAAGCATTTGTTTCAAATTATAGATGAGAGTATATGCCTATTGACTTGCTAGAGAAATCGAGAACTCTCTCTGAGTAATATTTGGAGAAGTCATTTTAGGTTTCAGTTCATTGCTTTATTTAATATTACTGATTCTAAATCTTTATTGGGATGTTGGTGGATAATGTATTTAAGATAAGGTTTAACTTGAAAAGGTAGGTCTTCTACCAAGATCCTTCATAATCTGATCACATCAAGCCTTTAAACCTTCCCTTTCCTGAATTCCAATAATTTACAGGCAAACACTACTACAAGATATTTATTCAACACATCTTATACTTTCCCACTGCTGTACCTGTTGATCATTCTCTGTTTTACAAAAACCTACCAATTCTTAAAGTATGAGCCAAATGCAACTTCCTCCATGAATCTAACTCAGATCTTTCTAGCTAGAATTCCTTTCTACTTCCCTTCCTCTATCCACTTCTCTGTATTCTCACACTATTCTGTTGGTACTTCTCTTGTGGCATTTAACACACTCTGTCTTATAGAATAGCTAATGCCATATGGCTGGTAAATTGGATTTTTGCCTGCTTAAAGAAAAGCTAATATATGAAAAATCAGAGCTTATAAAACAGATTCACTAGGAAATGATTATTTTCATAACAAGAAGACTCTTAAGTTGACAAGATAATTTGCTGTGAAATTACAAGTACATTTAATGCATTGAATATTATTTGATTTATCACAGATTTATATCAACTCGGTAGGGCACATACTTATTGTATAAATTGAGATAGTAAAAAATAAATTAAATTTATTTGAGCTCATCAATGTCCTAAACTTGGAACCAATATTATAGCGTAACCATTGGACTATACATTTTCAATGTGTGCAAGAGTTTTGTAGACACTGTTACTCTAGGGTTCTCAGATCCTCTCCATTAGAAGGGAATGCTCTCTTCCAGAATCTTCGCACGAGATTACATGTTATTTTAGTCAATTTATAAAACTACCAGCAGCCTTGCTCAGGGAATATGAATAAGAATTTAGCTGGATAGAAGAATTGTGGTTGACTTGTACTGAAGGTGAATGAGTAGATAAGAAATAACTTTATTCATGGGAAGAATATCATGGGCTATTTGGATATTGAACTTTTTTTCACTTAGACACATTCTTCCTCCTTTCCTTGATTCATTCTGAGGCTCGATTCCTAGCCTTTTGGTTTCAAGGTAGGTTTGCCCAGTGGAGAGGTTTTATGTTATGGATTAAACCATATGACCCACAAAGACATGCTCTTGTCCTTACACCCAGTCCTGTCATTTGAACACATTTGTAAAGAGGCTCTTTGAAGATGTTATTAGTGAAGGTGAGGCCAAACTGAATCAGGGTGAGTCTTAATCCACTTTGACTGGAGTTCTTATAAGCAGAGGAAATTTGGATTCAATCAGTAAGAGGCAATCAGGGAGAGAGATGGCTTTGTGACAGACGCTGAGATTGAGATTTGGGTTGCCAGCAAGCTAGAATGCTAAAAATTCAGTCTTTAGCATGGTCCTACAATCTTTGACTTCTGGCCTCCTGTACTAAGAGACAATAAATTATTACTGATTTAGTCTGTGGTACCTTGTAATAACAACCCTGGAGAACCAAGCCAGGAGGGCAGGTAGGAGATTGGAGTGTGAGAGGGACAGAAAATCCAAGATGTCTGTCTCTTCTCTCTCTACTACATTTGGTATCCCGGGCTGTGGCTGTGTCTTCTCCATGCCTCCACAAGTGAGCCACTTCCTCTATGATCTTAGATTCTGCAAGGCAGATGTACCACAGTTCCAGTATCATCTCTTGACCCTGGCACTGAGATCTGGTAACACTATCTGCCATATAGTATTGGATCTCATTTCTACAAAAAGATGAGAAAAACATTACCTCAAAAGATGATGAGGTCTGTTCTGTTCTAGATGCATATACATATATTATATTATGAACTTTCCAATAATCCTACAAAGCAGATTTCATTATTCTCATCTTGCAGATGAGGAAGCTAGAAATAAAAAGTTTACATAACCAGCTTGAGGATTAAAAGCTTGATAGTGTCAGAGACAAGATTCATACTTAGTTTTCTGTTTCCAAATCTATTGCACACGTGGGCATTTGGCTCTTCTATTCAGTGAGATAAGAAACTCAGAGTAGACTATATGACTTTGTTTCCAATTGGGATGGTTTATAATTCTGAATCAGGAGATGTTTGTACAATCTTCCCACCAGGTTAATTCTTTATCTCAGAATTAAGTCATGGGAATTTATGCATCATTAGTCACAGAAAATGTTATTACAAAAAATGGTTGAAGATAATTTAATAGAAAAAAATAAGTGACTTTCAAATCAATGTCAAAGTTTTCTTTCCTCTTCCTGAAAACTCTCTGCAGCTACACATTTAAGATGGCAAAGGCAAGGGTCATATGAAGTGCCATCATTAGTGATCTCAGGCCTTAGGCTAAGCTACTCTACTTTTGAAACACAAGTACACTTGAGAAAATTAAAAAATCACCCACCTTTGAAATCAGATTTTCTCCAATGTAAAATATAGGAACAATTATTTGCCCTAAGAATTAGAAGTGTGTTTATTCATTCATGTGTTCATTCCTTCATTCTACAAGTGTTTTTTGAAGACTTTTAGATAATGAGTTGTTGAGTCAGATTCTGTAAAGTTTCACTTGTAAAGGTAAAACAAATGTTAAAAATGCACATATATAGAAGTCCTTCTCTAATTCTTTTGAGCTAATCTAACCAAACATCAGGCACCTGGCCTCCAACTCTTCACTGTTATTAGAGCTAGACTACTGAGATTAATTCAACATTCTTGCATTACCTTCTGTAGTTACTTCAGCCCTTTAGCCTTGGTCATTTAGATGTTGGCTTTCTCCTTTTCCTTTTTCAGATCTGAGACAGTTCTCCAAGTTCTGAAAACCTAATATCCTTCTTGAAATATACACACACGTACACCCACACACAAATATATACTCCAAGTCCGATTATTTCTCACTTCCCACTCAAGAATCTAGTCAATTCTGAGTCCATGAAGATTTGGGGAATCTGGACAAATGGTAAGAAACAGGAAAATCAAAATGTAAGTTTGAAAGAAACAGGAGGAGACAATCTAATCTAGGTTTATAGCTAGGACTGAGTGAGAAGTCCAAAGTAGCATGGAGATACTGAGCATCGGGGAAGATGAGTGAACTCTCTGGAAGAAAACATGAATATGCCCTCTATGTCCACAAGAGGTGGACAAAAAGTGGAAGCTTAATAAAATAAACACCTTTACAAAATGTATCACTTTACAAAACTAGAATGGGTACTCTCTGAATCTAGGAACTTCTCTGTGCTGGAGGTGCATATAGACATAATTGTGGTATCTATATCATAAGACTATTCCAGAATGGATTTCAGCACCAGATGGCAAGTTGAATTGTATGACCGTTAAGATCTCTTCTATCACTGAGATTCTCATCTGAGACCAACTATATCCCTAAATATTAGATCAGAGCTCTCATTTTCCTCACTAACTCTTTATCCTCCACCATTTCCACTTTGCCTTTGTAATTCTAGACCATATTCTTAGTCTCAAAATCTGCCCTTTGGTTGTGTCTTAAGTATTCATATGAGACAAAGTATGTGATGTGAAAGAAAGAAATGAAAAAGTTCTGATAAACTCAGCTTTACCTTCTTTCACAATCCAACAAGGGATCCTGGAAGCAAACTGCCTACATATCTTCTCAAGTACATTTAGTTGCCAAGAGTACTGATGAAAATCTTTTCTGAGAGAAGTTAAAACTTGGTTCCTGTAGAGAATTATCAGAGCTTTGCCTGAACTGCTGCCAGTGGAGCCTCATCACCCAGGGCTGGCAGATAAAATGGTCACCTACTGTCATGGTTACAGACTGTCAAATGCTCATTTGAGGACACAAGATTGCAGCTCTGTGAGCCCAAGGCACATTAAATTTTTTACCTTAAAGGTGTCAGGAGTTCTTGGGCTACTGCCACCTTCTCCTCCCCTGCTCTCCAGCCTCCATTTTCTTGCTCTAGTTTTCACATCATATCTACCAGAGGAATTGGGGAATGGTTTCTGTCCTTGCCTTTTCTAGAGATACCCTTTCCTCTTCTCTATTACTGTTTTAGTTTGTGAAGGCTGCCAGAATGCAATGTACCTGAAATGGACTGGTTTTTATAAAGGGTATTTATTTAGTTACAAATGTACATTTAGGGGGAAGCCACATGGCGACATCTGCTGGGGCTTCTCTCCCTGATTCTCAGTTCAAGCAGATTTTCCCCAGGCCAGTTCCTTTCTGCATCTCCATACATCTGGGTTTGAGCCAGCTCTGAGCTCTGAGCTGTATTATGCTGGGCTGTGCTGAGCTCCCTGGAGCTGTGTTGAGCTGAATCTTTCTCTTCTGACTTCTCCTTTTAAGCCTCACTCATTGCAGAAGTACTCCCCTTATGCGACTGCACACATATTCAGCCTTTCACATGCTGATGATTTAAGTCCACAGCAACACAACAACTGGGCACCATTACCTGGTCAAGTTGATACCTGAACCTAAGTACTACAATTATCTACAGAACAAAGTCCTCATTTGTAAGACTAACTTACAAGTGGCCATATCCCACCTTATTTGCCTTGACCATGCCACTTTCTTTCACGTATATTGTACCTCACTGGGACCTCTGAAATCTCTCAACTCTTCAGCCTTTCCTTTTGTTCCTTTCCCCCATGCCTAGAATGCTACCCTCCCAACCAGCCATCCCTATATGCATCAATCTTTTCTACTCTTCATAACTCAGCTTATCTATAGCCTGGAAGACACTGTTTATCCAAACAATAAGGAGAATGCTGATAGAGATGCACCAGCATTAAGAAGCTGTCCTCTGCAGGTCAAGGTTAGTGATAGGAGGTGCCGATTAATATAGAAGTAGACTCTTTAATAGCAGTAAGATGGCAAAATATAAAAAAAAAAAAAATAGAAAATATGTGATTGTTTTCAACTGTCAAAAGCAAAGTGGGTACAATTATCATAAAGAATGGAAAGGCCAGAATTAGAGTTGGGAACCTGAACAAACTTTTTCCTAGGGGCAAGATAAGGTAGATAATCAACAAGATTATTGTTCAATCTATAAAACAAAATGAATGCAAAAGATGGATAATTAGAAGTCAGAGGTCAGCTGTCACTAAATTATTTCATTATCCTTGGCCTCATTTTCAGATCTGAGAAAGTATTTAAATAGGGATCCACTGATTGAAAGATAGACCAGGTTCCTAGGAGAAAGGACCTGCAACATCATGACAATGTATGGTGATGATTTTCTCAGTTCATCCTAGAAGAGCCCTGTGGCCATTTACTTGGAAGATTATATACCGGGAAATATTCAAACATTTTGAAGAATGTTGAATGTAGGGTCCAGAATCACATTAACACCTAGAGAACTGAAACATTGCCATGCCCCCTCACTTCAGACCAAAGAATATGGGGCTAAATAATAAATTTAGTTCTGGCCCATGACTGAATTACAGTGGTTCCACAAACCCATCATTAATCAGTTCTTCTTTTTTAAAATACATAATTGCAGTGAATGAACTTGGTATTTACCAGAGGCCTTTTATGAGTTCCCTGGCTACGGAATTTAAACTATTATCATAAGAGAGGCCAAGGGGAAGCCTCTGACACTCCCTCCACCGCAAACCAACAGTTAGTCAAAAGCATCATCTCAGAAAAGGGATTGCAGCAGGTCCAGCCTGTGGTTCAAGCAGTCTAGTTACTTAGGCCATATGACCTAGCAGAGTCTATGGGGTAGAGTAATCTGTGGGAAAAAGAAAGGAATTTGTGGGAAAGATGCCACATGGGGCTTATGGTAAGCCTATGGAAGCGGGCAGGAAATATGAGGATCTTTGAATCACCCATTAACATACACTAGAGACCATTCATCCCAAATGAGCCATTAAACAAAAAGACAGAATGACTCAGGAAGTTGACATCAGCCAACCCCTATCATCCATCTCCCCAGTGCTAACACAATAAGTGCCTTGAACAGAGTGGCCCCCGTGGTAGAGGTGGAGGTGCAGCATGGTCAAGAGCTCAGGTTCCCATTTACCAAGGTTGATCGAGTGACCACTACTGGTGATTGCCCAAGTTAACAGCAACAGAAATTATGTTTAGCCCATGAAACAGCATCATCTCTCAAAAGGACAAACAACCACTTGGTAGCAAGTTGACCATGTTTTACCTTTTTTCACAATGGAAGAGGCAGTAATTAACCAGGATTAAAGTTGACTGAGAACAATACTTATTCTGGGTATGGTTGTCTTAGTTTCCCAGGCTTGCTGTAACAAAGTTCCACAGGCTACTTGACTTAAACAACAAGAATTTATTGTCTTATAGTTTGGGAGTTAAGAAGTCCAAAATCAAGGGTTTGGCAGGATCATGCTTTCCCTGAAGTTTCTAGCATTTTGGTTATGTATTGCCAGCAGTCTACCACTCAACCTCTACCTCCATCATATGGCCATTTGTCTCTGTAATTACTGTCCAAATTTTCTCTACTTATGAGGACTCCAGTCATATTGGATTAAGGCCCATGTTGGATTAAGGCACTGATTCAGTTTGGCCTCATGTTAATATGTTAATAACATCCTCAAAGATCCTATTTACAAATAGGTTTCCATCCATGGGACTGGAAGTTAGGACTCAAGCATATCTTTGTGGGGGACATGATTCAATCCATAGTAATGGGTTTGCTTTTCCTGCCTGAAAGTAGTGTCCAAGCCAGCTACTATCAGAGAGTTATAGCATGTTTCATCCACCATGGGATCCTGCAGAGCATCACATTGGACCAAGCAGCTACTTTAAAGCAAAGGAGATATGGCAGTGCACACAAGAACATGAAATCTGTTGTTCCTATCACACAACATACCACCTCATAACAATCCTCTGTTAGAAAACAAAACATATCTTTCATTCATAGTTATCTCTTGAATTTTGCTTACACCTGAAACCCTACTTCTGAAATTTATTTCTGATATACACTGAAGAAAATGGGATATTATACAATGAGTTTTATTTAGTATGCAGGATAGAGACTGGGCTGGAATTACATTTGATTTCTTGAATGTAGAATTTTTCTTCTTCATTGAATTCCTCTTTCTGGATTCTCTCTGCACCAATCAGAATCTAGTGGGAACCACACCTATGCTATTTTTCATAGGTTATCCATGTCTGTCTCTACATGTTAGCTTTTATCATGGCTTATTTCTGCACAATTACGTGAACAAGTCATGCTGTGAAGTGAAGCTGATTCTTTAAGTACACTACAGCTTGTAGGCCACACCTGGTCCCATGGCTTGTTTTTGTAAAGTTTGATTGGAATACAGCCATACTCATTCAACTACATATTTTCTATGGCTGTTTTCATGCTATAATGACAGAGCTGAATAGTTGTAATAGAGACTGCATGGCCCTGTGAACCCTAAAATAATTACTATCTGGTCTTTTACAGAAAAAGTTTACCAACCCCTGCCTTGAGCCAACAGCTGAAAATATCAGAACTGCTTTTGGAATCAATGTCTTTCACCAACATTTCCAAAAACAAAATTTTGTAGTAGATAAAAGATACAGATCCACTTTTCCCACACTGAACAATTCAATCCGAGTTCCAGCATCTTCAAAAGTGAATGCATTATTCCGAGGTAAAAGATCTGTGACTCTGGTTCCTATCTGTTTCAAGACCATGCTCTATCATTGGCACAGGAGGGAGAGAAGGGCCAGGCAGCAAGCCGAAGTCACAACATGAAGGGACTTTTTATTTGAGTGGTAGCTTTCTTGGGAAACACAGTGTCTGGTGTTTCCCATGATGGCTCTTTTTCCATCTTCCTTTACCCTTCCTTCATTAAGTGTCTATCTTCTAAAATCTCAAACCACTACACCCCTCTTTGGGATGCTTAGAAGGATTCACTGGCAAATGTTTTTCAATGCATTCCAAAAATTGAAGCTTGTTAGGTCTGTGTTAAGTATTATTGATTAAAATGGCTCTCTTTTCACAGTCTTTCCACTAATTATGTCCATGTTTCACTTTTCTAAGTGAATATCAATGTCACAAAGAGCATTTCCTACAGCAAACCTGAAAGCCCAATACTATCTTCTTTAAAACAAATAGATTTCTCATTGAAATCAACATATCTTTCTGAATCAAATCGGTTTTCATGGGGCCAATAAATTTCTTCAAAACAATGCATTTTTATTACAACATATTTTTGTTCAAACCAATACTTTTTGACAACCAGATATTAATGACCTGGCCAGAACTATAAATTTACACCATACTATGTGTTTTCTCAGCAGAAAATAATTTTTCTTATACAAACACATTTTTATTTGAATCAATCCTTTTCTGAAATCAGATATATTTCTGCAGGGGACATTGGGAACCTCTTTTCTAAAAAATGTCATTTGGTTAAAGGAACATGGTCTGTGTTTCAATTTTCCCTAGTGACTTACCTTAAACATCTTTATTCAAGGACAGGTGAAGTAAAGACTATCAAAGAAAACCTACTTTTTTTTTCAGCCAGAAATGCACTGAGATATGAATAGACATTTCTTATGGAGCTCAAAGAAATAGATATCAAGTCCTATCTGTTGTCAGGGCTAACAGTACTCTACTTCCTTGAGTGCAGCATGACATCCATCTTTATGGAAGCTTGGTAGATAACTAACTAACTATAGGGCACCAAAGCCACAATATTAAGGCTCCTCTTTGGCATCAGATAGCAATGCCAGTACTATTATTTTAAGTTATCTCAACATTTTGGATTTTCCCTGTATGTAACTGTGGCTCTAGGAGAGACCCACTCTAAGGAAAGAACTTTATTACTACCGGTTGTCTTTATACATCAGCCTGTTCTGGAAGCAGGTCCCCATCCTTTTAGAGAAGGGGTTTCTAACTCTGCTCAAATATGAGAAATTCAAACAGCTGACTGAAGAATTATAGGGAGTTTCTGGTCCTGAAAGGTAAAAAGCATAAAAATAATACCTAAGTAAGCTTCAACAGTTACGTAAACACATAAAAGATATATTCTCATAGTTTCCCATTTGTTCTTTTATTCCTTTTTAAGTATGTAGCCATAGCCATTTGATCAGTTTAAGGCCTCATCAAAGATTTGTCACCTCTAGTATATCTGGGGACTACCAGCTCATCCACTGATGGCACCATTTTGGTGTCACATGGGCACAAAGCTATGCTAACATGTACCTTCACCATGGAAAACTCACAAAATCCAGAGAGAAGATCTAGTTTTGTAAAGCTACACATTTTAGATATTTCCTTAAATTGAAGTTCTACTTACTACCCTCCATTCAGAGCCAAAGAGAAGATAGTCATGGCCGCTGCTGTCTCAACTATAGTAAATATATGGGAACTGTGGTTTTATTTTTCTTATTTTTTTCTTTATTCTTCATTTTGGAACTGTGTTTCTTACTATTAGTGTAAGCACATTCATTTATCTATTTCCTAGTCATCTTTCTTAAAATAATAAAAGAAAGGGACAAAGGGAATGTTCACATAATTATTTCAGACAAAGGTAGCTGTGTGGCTAAAGCTGAACTCTTGGTGAGCAGGTTTTATAGACATCCTAAATAGGCAATTGTGGGCTTATGTAAAAAAAAATTTTTTCTCAAAGTTTCAGGGTACATGAAACAATTTATCCCAAGAATGTATGAGGTAAGAACGCCTGTATTGTAACTCTTAAAGAACCTATAGAGCAAAAAAAGTTGGAAACGGGATGCTTAAATTCTTATTAATGAAAGCAATTACTATTGTTAGGCATCTACTATGCACTAAGTATTTCACATCTGTTTTCTTATTTCCTTCTTATGACGAATCTATGAAATTGGTAATTTCCCCATCATTAAGGAATGAAAACAGAAACAAAAGCAAAATTCAGGGAAGCTTCTGGCCTAAGCTTACAAAACTAATGAGTAATTAGTAAGGGACTTTGAACACAAATCTGCTCAACTTCAAAGCTGTTGACATTCACATCAGCCTATCCTTTTTACTTAGGGCCACCATTCACCTGTTAAGTGATTTTGAGTGCTCTTTACCAATAAACCTTGGTTTTCTCCTTCATACAGTATGGTTAACATATGCCTCTCCCACCTCCCTCCCTAGATTTTGGAAGCATTCAGAAAATAAGTGATTGTAATAGAAATTTATAAAGTACCAGTTGGTAAGTGCAAGTTCATTTTTCAAACATGGATTGAATGAATACATTTTGAATACATTAATAGATTTTTTCACACTACTTAATCGATTACTTCACTTATCTGCAAACATGTTTATGCATATCTGAAAGTTCCTTATTAGAAGAACAAGAATCTTGTGCAACAGTAAGGGAATTTAGCTAAGATGCAGAAAATGGATCTGAGACTGCATGAGATAGAAAGTTTACAAAGTAAATAAATAAGCAATAATGGTAACATTATCATACATTTATAGAACTTTTTTTTAAGTTGGAAAGAATTTCTACTTAAAATATCTTCTTTGACCTTCATAGTAGCTCTGAAGAAGGCAAAGCAGGAGGGCAATTAAAAATGCCCACTTAAAAATGAAGTCACCAATCCCCCAAAAGATCAGATACTTGCCCAAGAAATGCAGTTTAAATAATTAACATGGCCAGAGGCCTTTCACTTCACTATATTGAAAATTATTTAGTTGTCTAATAAAAAAGAGCAGAAAAAAGTATTTGCAAGAGCAAGGAAAAGAAGTAATAATACAACACCCATTATGTAAAGCATTTTCAATTTCTTTACCTTATTTTTTCCTTTGAATCACCCTTAAGTTTAAGTCATTTGCCCAAATTTACCCAGACCGTTGCTCAGCAAATCAGGACTGACATTCAGGTTTTCTGACTTTGATTCTAGTTCTTTTATAGGAGCCTATGCTGTGAAAGCAGAGCCTGTTATGAGAGGGCAGAGTGGGATGTGGGGAATTAGGAAAATAGCAAGGCAAGGTGGGGAGATGTGGCTGTCAACACCTGGGTGTCTCTGAGGCGATATGGAAGCTGCAGAGCTGTAGCAGGAGAAGCTGAAGGTATCATTGAGTCATGCTTGGATGAGATATGCAATCAGATGCTGCCATATGGGTAGGACACTGGACCCAGCATCTGAACATATGAAGGAATAATCTGGGAGGGGAGGGGGATGAAAAAGTCAGGCCAATTCTGAATAACCAACAGATCTTCTTGAAAATAAACTTCATCTTTGCAAATTCAAATTCAAGAACTATTATTATATTCATTTATAGCAGCTATCATATGTATTATAGCAGCTAATTACTGTGAGAACCACAAAGATGTCTAAAACTCAACTTCTTTGGAACTCAGTTTTCTCATCTATAAATAAGTGGATTGAAATAGAAAATATTCAGAGGCTGGTGACTGTCCCTTCCTGATTGAATTTACAATCTAGTGGTCACAAAATGTAGCATGTTGGCACTGGATGGATGTTAGAGCTCACTTGATTCAAATATGAAGCAATAGAATTGCTGGTTCAAGCTAGGACTAGAGGCTTGATCTTCTGAAACCAAGTCCCAGATTCCCTCCACAACTAAGCAGCTCCCACTGACTACACTATATGAACCCTCCATGGTGGAGGAGACCTTACAAGCTGTAAGTTCAACTGCTCATCCACTGCTGGAAACTGTTTTGGGACAGCATGTATCTCCAGCACAGAAAACTCATTAAATCGAGAGTGAAGTTCTAGTTTTGTAAAGCTACACTTTTTAGGTATTTTCTTTAAATTGAGTTTCCACTTATCGCCCTATATTTAGAGCAAGAGAAGATAGTCATGGCCTCTTTCAGTTATCTAGTTCATGCTTTTTTGACTCATTCATGATTCTTGGCACTGGTCTACACAACAGGCTGTTACAGATGGTTTTTAGGATGAGCAATGACTCACAATTAGAAAAAGCTATGACGTCCTTCCTGAGAACACTTCAGTTTGTGCCAATTAAGAAGAGGACATTGAGTTTCATGTGGGGCATAAGGTGGTGGCCAGTATGACCCAGGCCACTTTCTTCAACACAGGACTAAATTTTTTTCTCCTTTATCTTTCTCTTCCTTTTTTTTCCCGGGGGAGCAGGTTTTCCTCATTCAACCTTTCTAGTACCTTCATTCCTAACTGTGTTAGTCAGGGTTTTCTAGGGAAGCAGAATCAACAGGAGGGATCTGTAAATATGATATTTTTATAAGAATTATTTCATGTGACTGTGGGGATGGGCAAGTCCAAGTTCCAAAGGGCAGACCACAAGTTAGGAACTCAAATGAAGGTTTTCCATGACTTTCCCAGGAGAAGTTGGCTAGCTGAAGCAGATATGAAAATTCCCTCTTGTAACTGCTGAAATCATCAGTTCTCCTTTTAAAACTTTCAACTGTTTGGATAAGACTTCTCTCATTGTTGAAGGCAATCTCTTCAGGTCATTGTAGATGTAATCAGCCATGGATACAATAACTTATGATGATTTAAGTCCACAAAATGAACTCACAGTACCAGTCAGGCCAGTGCTTGCCTGCCCAAACAACTAGGCACCATAACCTGGCCAAGCTGATATGAGAATTTAAGCATCACTGCTATAAAACTAAGAAAATACAGAGTCAGGCTTTTGCAACAATGAAAGATAAGACAGATGTTCCTTGTGCATAATAATGTACCACATTTTTACCAGAGAAAAGGTTGTTTATCATGTGGTTGCCTCCTTGTCAGGCTGGTCTGGGAAGTCTTTTACCCTTTCCACACCCCACTGCACAGGATCTGAGGCCTTCTCCTGCCCTGTATTCTAAATTAAGGGAAAACTTGGCCCAGAAACTGAAAAGAGGAAAAAGAAACCTAAGAGGGTGAGTGTGGAAGGGATAAAGTATAAACAAGAAAGAAAAGAAAAGGAGAAGAAGAAAAGAAGTGTTTCGAGGGAAAAAAAGAGCAGGAGGTCAGAGAGGATGGACTCTAATCCACATCTTGGTAAATTCAAATTTAAGAAGAAAATAGCGGGCTGCTTCAACTTCTGGACTTCACGTGTGTACTTGATTGTCATAGTCACTCATTTTGGTAATGCTTTTGGGCAATACAGCAACTCTCCAAGCTCTGAGATTAATGGCATAGGGAATACTTACATGGCTACGAAGATGGAGATACATCTTTCCATCAGTATTGAAAGTGAGGCATATATTCATTGTGATATGTTAAGACCAGATCATTATTCATTAATTCATTCATTCCTTTAAGTTATAAATTTGAATACTTATTATGTTCAAAAAGCTTCATAGGAACTGTGTTTTATCCTTGTACTAGCAGCTTACATGATGTTCAGAAAAATGAGATAATAAATTGCAGCAGAAATCAAGAGAAAGTTCATAGATGAATTTAACCTGAAGTACAAAATGTGTAATATAAACAATAATTGCTTGGAGTTCATAGGAAGATTATACTTTGGAATGAATAGGGAAGGCTTTGTTGAGAAGGTGAGTATTCATCTGGCCTATAAAATGGGTTGGAATTTGATAAAGAAGAGAGGGGAGAAAATCTTAGCCATGGGAACAGAACAATCAAAAGTGAAGAGGAAGAATGAGTGTACCATTTATGAGTAATGAGTAGAACCAATTTAATTGATGAATACTGTTTTTAAGAGTCATTAATGAAAGAATAACCTAGAAAGGTAAATTATGGAAGATCTGAACAAAAGGCTAATCAAAAGTTTTGGTCAGGAAAGTGATATTAAAATGGTGATTTAGAAAGAACATGACATAGGAATGAACTTAACTAAGGGTACAAAAGACCTATAAAAATAAAATTACAAGAAATTACTAAAAGAAATCACAGAAGACCTAAATAAATGGAAAAACATACCATGTTCATGGACTGGAAGACTAAATAAAGTTGAGATGTCAATTCTACCTAAATTGATTTATAGATTCAATGCAATACCAACTAAATCCCAAAAACTTACTTTGCAGAAATAGAAAAATTTGGAAGGGCAAGTTGCCCCAAATAGGTAAAAATATCTTGAAAAAGAAAAATGAAGTCAGAAGTCTCATACTACCTGATTTTAAGGCGTATTATGAAGCTACAGTAGTCAAAACAGCATGGTACTGGCATAAAGATAGATATGCTAATATACCAATGGAATTGAATAGAGTGTTCAGATATAGACCCTCTCATTTATGGACAATTGATCTTTGATTGGGCAGTCAAGCCAACTCACCTGGGACAGAACAGTCTCTTCAATAGATGGTGCTTGAATAACTGGATATCCATATCTAAAAGAATGAAAGAAGATCTATCTTTCACACCTTATACAAAAATTAACCCAAAAGACCTAAACATTAGATCTAAGACCATAAAATTTTTAGAAAAAAAATGTAGGGAAATATCTTATAAGACTTGTAATAGGAGGCAGTTTCCTAGATCTTATACCCAAAGCACGAGTACTGAAGAAAGAAATAGATAAATGGGAACTCCTCAAAATTAAACACTTTTGTGCATCAAAGAACTTTGTCAAGAAAGTAAAAAGGCATCCGACACAATGGGAGACAATATTTGGAAACGACATATCAGATAAGGGTCTAGTATCCAGAATATATAAAGAGATTTTTCAACTCAACAATAAAAAGACAAACAACCGAATTACAAAATGGGCAAAAGACACTTCTCAGAAGTAGAAATACAAATGACTAAAAAGCACATGAAAATATGCTCAACTTCCTTGGCTATTAGGCAAATGCAAATCAAAACCACAATGAGATTTCATTTCTTACCTAGCAGAATGGCCATTATTAAAAAAACAGAAAACAGCAAGTGCTAGAGAGGATGTGGAGAAAGACGCACACTTATCCACTGTTGGTGGGAATGCAAAATGGTACAACCGCTGTGGATGGCAATTTGACGGTTCCTCAGGAAGCTAAATATACAATTGCCATATGATCCAGCAATACCATTGCTAGGGATTTATACAGAGGACATGAGGGCAAGGACACAAACAGACATTTGCACACCAATTTTTATAGCAGCATAATTAACAATTACCAAGAGATGTAAATAGCCCATATGTCATCAACTGATGAGTGGCTAAACAAGCTGTGGTATATACATACTATAGAATATTATGCAGCTATAAGACAGAATAAAGTCATGAAGCATGTAACAACATGGATGGACCTAGAGGAGGTTATGCTGAGTGAGATTAGCCAGAAACAAAAGGATAAATACTGTACAGTCTCACTGATATGAACTAACATTAATGAGTGAACTTGGAGAATTTCAGTCAAGAATAACAAGGTCATCAAGAGATAGAAATGGAATAGAGGTTGGTTAATTGGAGCTGAAGGAATACAGATTGTGCAATAGGACTGATTGAAAAAATTCAGAAATGGATAGCACAATACTACCTGATTGTAGCACAATAATGTAAGCACACTGAAGGAAGCTGAATGTGAGAATGATAAGGGAGGGGGTCTGGGGGGCACATATGAAACAAGAAGGAAAGATGGATGATAAAGACTGAGATGGTATAATCTAGGAATGCCTAGAGTGTACAATGATAGTGACTAAATGTACAAATTAAGACATGTTTTTGCATGAGGAAGAAAAAAAGACTACATTATCTCAATAAATAAGTAAATAAATAATAAATTTAAAAAACCCAGTAAAATGGTCAGCTTGTGGAATACATAAGGTCTTTAACTCCAGTGGGTAGTGGTGGATTGAAAAAAAAAAAACAAAAGAAAGAACATGGCATGGAAATGGACGCCATTTTGGTAAGTAGACCTTAGGAAGGCAGATACCCATTAGCAGCATTTTGGTAATAATACAGGTGGGAGAACTAAGATGATAGAATTGATAAAATAAAAAAGCATTGTTTATGAGTGAGTTATAAGTGAAAACTAGTGAGATTTTATGACTGGATATGGAGCAAGAAGGAAGTTAAAAGGATTCAGAGATTTTGAATTTGTGAGTTTATTACTGTCAGGAAATTTTGAAGACCAAAAATACAGAACGGTCTGTTGCTGTATGAAAGTAGAAAAGAGTGGTTAGAGAGGAGAAGGATGGAGTCCAAACTTCTTAATACGAATCAGAAGATACTCTTGATTTGTCCTTTGATAATTTCTTCAGTTTCACATATTGCCATTCTCACCTCACATTCTATAATTTGGCCATTCTAGATGTTCTCCCTTGATTCTGGGTGTTAGTACATAGTGGTCCCCATCCCTGCAATGTTCTTTCCTTCTCCTTTTCCCTCTGCATTCCCTATTTTACTTTATCATCCTTCTTTTCCACTTTTTAGCTTAGATGACATTTCCATATGAAAACCTTCAATAAATTCTAGTTGTGGATTAGATTTTTTTCTCCCCTGGCTTTCACCTCTGTCATGGCATGTATTACATTATTTACTTATATCTAATCACCACTAAACCATTAGTTTTTAAGTATAAAGACTATGCAAATCCTGGTCACCCATTTTATACCTAGCTCCCAGTAAAGTGCCTGGGATATAACAGATGCTCACTTAATAATTTTAGCATCACAATGAAATGAGTCCTCTCTTATTATATTACAAATAACTTAGGTGCAGACACACACAGTGTTTAATACATATTTGTGTCCTATGCTATGAACGTAGAGCAAACAAATAGCTGTAGGTAATATTTATTTATTTTTAATTCAGGTCTCTATGAAGAAACCAATGGAAAAGCAGAACACTTTAGTTTTAATCATCTCTCTGTAGAGGCAGAAAAATATGAGGGTTACTCCAAATTAATCTAAATATTTATCTCTTTGGATGAATATTATTACTATAACAAATGTCAAGTTATCATCATTGGTATGAAGCACAATAGAGAAAAGATTAAAACTAATAAGAAGTTCTGGTGAGGCATCAGACATGAAAATTTAGCTTGGCTGAATTAAGTGCCAAAATCGAACGGTAAGGTATTCTATGATTTACTAATCCATTACATTTACTAAGCTCCTTAATTCGGCATTTAAATGCTTCCTGGAATTTCAATGCCCACATCTAGGCCATTACATTTTCTCATATAAGAGAAGATTGGGATGAAATTTCACTGCATCAGTGTTTTGAGATTAAATTCCTTCAGGAATATGGGAGGGGAATTAAAATGGTTTTGATTTTCTCATCTTTTGGTTTCCAGCTCCTTTGCCATCCAGAAAAGGCCTGACAATCAGGGTCAAGCAGCCCAGCACCAGCAGGACAGAACATGTTTCCTTTGTTCATTTCTCTGTGGGAGGACATTTTAGGCATGTAGCCACGCCCTCTGAGACACAAGAGTGAATTAAAAGTGGATTTAGAGAGCACCCAGTGATGATGAAGTGAGTTCTGAGAGGAATAAATTCACTGCCTAGATTCCCTTTGTGCAGCTGAGGGAGGGACCGAGAAAAGAAGCAAAATTCACCTTACTTTGCCAACAAACAAGAAGTATGGAGTTTTCTTGTAACTCTGCAGATAATTCATTAGGGTAAGGACAAAAGAATTTAGGCCTTTATTTTTATTTCTCTTAAATTCTAATGGTGAATAAGTGTATAAAACAGAAAATCACTCCACAAAGGGAGTTCCCAGGGTATTTAATTCTAACCCTTTGAATGACAAACTGTCTTACAAGTATAGGTGGTAGGGACCATAGGAGTTATTTAATCCAACCAGTATCTGACACTCACATTTCTTCTGTAACACCTGGGCCATTGCCCAGGAATTTGTCTCACATGTGCTTTCTGTAATAGGAAAGTCCCAATGACCAAGAATAAGTGAAGCCACTGGGAGTGGCCTTTTGGGGCTGTGTTTCTTCCTAATCAGTCTTGTTGGAAACTCTGCATCAGCAAGATCTCTACTACTTATTCACAGGACTCAGCACAGCATGCACATATGAGAAACGCCACTCTGCGATCCATATCCTATCTCTCCCAGAATCCGGTGTCCAACTATGAAGCCAAAAGCTATTTTTCAGGTAAGCTGTCTTTTAGAAAAACTTTTTTTTGGGAAATGTAATAATTATCCCCCATGGCATTGTCTTAGCGACTGGAGAATTACTAAGAAGCATCACGTGCTTTCCCATGCTCACTACCATACTTAATCTCAGTTCTTTACACGACTTAACTCAACTCACATTTCTTGAGTTCTAACTTTGGATGAGTGTCTTGCTAAGTGCTCTCTCCTCTTGGGACAAGTTTATTCTGTGAAGGAGCATTTCTTAGTTTTTCACATTTAGTCTCTATATTTCATGGAGTAGCACTTATAGTTCTTACATTTTAGAGAAAGAAACACATTAAAGGTAAGATTATGAATACCTTTCACCTATAAATAGACTATAATCTATCACTACTGGCTGGTTGATTATAGATTTATTGTTAGTTTTTATTTTTGTTTTCACTATGTCTTTCTTATTCTGATCTGGTATTTCTCAAAGTTTCCCATTGCAGTATTCCAACTCATAGGCCCTAAAATCTGGGTCTTCTACAGAAGGGTGTATATGTTTTAACTTTATAATTGATCAGAATTTTGCATTCTATATCATTATTTATTCAATTTAATAAAACATAATATTTTATATGAATATTAATTAAAGTCAGTGTTTATCATGTGACCTAAATCACAGTAGGTCTTCAATAAACAAAGTCTTAGAACTCATCTAGAGTCAAGCTTCAGACTCCTCTTGCTGTGGGTATCCAGTGATGTGTCATCAACAGCCAACTTGCTATGTAAGTCACCAGCAGAGGCATGCCAACAGTGAGGAGAACATATTGAAAAGAAATTGTATATTTTTAAAAAACATGGTAATCATGGAAAAACTAGATTTTTATTGTACTCCCTTATCCATATTCTACATGGAATTAGAGATGTACGAAGTTGGGACCACCATCATATTTTAGTTCTTAAAGCTACTAAAGTGTCTTGGACTTATTAGGGCAGACATGCTAGAAACTCTGCTTTGTAGTATATACTGAAAAGGTATACTATTCTACCTGCTGAGTTATTCTACCTCAAAAAGAGTGAGTTGGAAAGTCAAAAGATTCAGTTTTCTGCTTCACTACACAAAAGAGTCATCATTTATTGAGTACCTACTATGCATCACACGATTTATGTACATCTGTTCCTTTAGGCTTTACCATTATTTCAGTCTTAACATGTGAGGAAATTGATGATTATGGATGCAAAGCTGTGTGCCATGGGTTACACAGCTTCCCCAGAGAAGAACTGAGATTGAAAGCTTGGCCTTTCTGATTCTGGAGCCTGAAAACTTAACCCCTATGTTATACAATCTCTTTATTTTCCTAGTTCAAATGGTTATTTCCAAGTCGGCCTGTGTTAATGCATGTTAGGCAAATCATTTTTAAAACTGTTTCTTCCACTGCAAGCCTCATGTGGATGAGAAAAAAAGTGATAAACAAAATTAAGCCAGAAGACAGAAAGGGGTAGGAAAAATGATTGCACAACCTAAGAAAGAATTTGCAAAATGAGACAACAGAGCTAACCCCCGCCACAAAGGGATGTCAGGAGAACTGATGAAGTAACTGATATAAGCTGTACTATGTTCCTTGGAGGAACTGAGCTTTATAAATAACTGAGGCTATTCTCTTTAAAAGCAAAATAAATGACTGTTGATTGTTTGCTTAACTAGCACAACTTGACCTTTATTGCTAGTGATTTTTTTCTTTCCATAAAAAGCAGAGCCCTTGAGATCATACAGCATCTCCAACATGTGGTGCAGCCCAAAATTTGCATTGAGGGTCCCCAGAAAACCATCTTCATCCCAGACAGCCTCACCCAGGCTAGCACAAGGAGTGCATAGGATAAGCAAAGGGCTGGGTGCCATGGCATTTGTTTTCCATTGAATAGGATTAGGGATTCTGACATGAATGATTAATCACCACATTGCAGACGACTGACGAACACAGGAAAGAGTCCACACGGAATGGATGGTGCACGCAATCTATTCCAAACAGCTGCTGGGTGTTCCTGTCCCTTTGCTTTCTCCAGTTTCCTTAAGTTACTCATTCCTCACTAATCTTTCTCATTCCCTTCCTCCCTTTTCTCTTAACTCTTCTTCTCTCTTTTCACTCTTTCATATCACTTTCTTGTCCCCAGTCCATCTTTGTTAATTCCTTCCCTCTCTTTTCCTCTCTCACTCTCTGTCCCTCCCTCTCTCCCCTCCTCCTCTTCTTCCAACATCACTCCCTTTCTTGTCTTAGTTACACACCGAGCTGTTACCAAGTCTGGAGTCCTGAGGAAAAACAAACTGAAGGCTTTTAAAACAAATGCTCAGGAAGCTGGATTTGAAAACACTGGGCTAAATGACAGCTTTTGCCATCACACCCCTATCATAAGGCAAAGAAGGGGAAAGTGTCCTTCAGCTGCCTGAGGGTGAAGAATATGAACCGAATTGTACAGAGCCAGCCATACATAATTTCATGCAAAGAACACAGTAGTAGGAGCAGAATTTGCATTTCTAGGTGTCTCAAGATCTAGAGGTTTAGAGTAGCCCCTTTTTATGGAAGTAGATTTAAAGGGAGACTATTTCCCAGAAATGTGCCCCAGAAAAAAACATATTATTAGTTTAATCCATTACAATGTGAAATCATTGTAAGTAGAATCTTTTGATGAGGTTGCTTCAGTTAACGTATGGCCCACCTCACTCAGGATGGGTCTTAATCCTATTACTGGAGTCTGTTATAAGCAGAATGAAACTCAGACAGAGAAGAGAAAGCCACAGAAGGAGCTCCAAAAAGAACCCAGAAGAGAAGGAAGAAGCTAGAAGAAGCCACCATATGACATTGCCATGTAACGTGATATGATAGAAGAACCCAACATCAAGGATCACTATTAAGACAGCCTCTGGATGCCACTTTTGGGAAAAAAGACTCTCCTTACTCACACCTCCATTTTTTAATTCTCCTAGCCTCAAACCATGAGCCAGTAAAATTCCATTGCTTAAGCCCACCCATTGCATGATATTTGCTGGAGCAGCCAAGGAAATTAAAAACAGATCTTGGTACCAAGTGCTGCTATGCCAAATACCAAAACTGTAGAAATGGCTTTGGAATTGTGTAATTGGTAGAAGCTGGAAGAATTGTGTGGTATTTGATAGAAAAGGCTTTGATTTCTTTGAAGAGACTCTTAAAAGAAATATGGATGTTAAAGGTACTTCCATTGAAACCTTACAAGGAAATGATGAGTGTGATACTGGAAACCAGAGGAAAGGCAAGCCTTGCTTTAAAGTGGCAGAGAATTTGGCAAAATTCTCTGTTCTAATGTTCTAATGTTGGAAGGAAGGCAGAACTTGAGAGCAATGAACTTGGATATTTAGCTTAGATTTCCAAGATGTGTGTGGAAGATGCAGTCTGGTTTCTTTTTTGCAGCTTATAGTGAAATGCAAGAGGAAAGGGATAAGCTAAGAATTGAGCTTCTAAACACAAAGAAAGCAGAAAATTGATGATTTAGAAAATTCTGAGCCCATCTAGATAGTTTACTATGAGACTAGGATCAGAAATAGCTCTATCATGGCCCTTCCTGAGCTTCTGGAAAGTGAGTCTCCAGAGAACAGTGCTTCATGTGAGGGGATAACTGAACATGAAATAAGTCAGCCATTTCAGTGGAAGTCAACATTAGAAATGCCATATACGTATACAGGGAGGATCCCGGGAAGTTCTACTGTCTGATGGTTTAGATCCCTGTGAACTACATGCAAAAACAATAAGATTTTTGCAAAATTTGTATGAGCAGAACCACTGCCAGCCTGGACAGAAAGGACAAAGAAGGGACAAATTCAAAGAAAATTGGCCTGAAGGGTATAAACAAGGAAGCAGAGGTCCAGACTAAAGAGATCTCTTCAGGCCAAAAGAGCCAGCACACCCAGGTGTGTGGAAAGGGCAGGTCTACCTCTGCACTTGTCCCATTGTTCAGGGAGAGTGTTGTCAGCCCAAAGCTTGGAAATGATGGGTCCTCTGTCCTCTGGTTTTCAGAGAGTCTGACCACCATGTCAAGACTTCGAGAGGGTGTAGTTCACACCAGTGTTCAATGAAAGCATAACCTTTGTGCAAGAACTTGGAAGATGTGGGCCTGCTTCTCCATCAGGCCCAAAGGACAAAACATTGATCCATAGGTGACTCTCAGATATTAAAATCCAATGGAGTTTCTCCTGCTGGGTTTCAGAATTGTTTGGGACCTGTGACACCTGTTTTTGTTCCAATTTATCCTTCTGGAATGGGAATGTCTATCCTATGAGTGTCTTTCCATTGCATATTAGAAGCAGGTTAATTTTTCTCTAGATTTTGTGGGTCCATGGACAAAGGGAAATTGTGCCCCAGAGCAGAAGCATAACATATTTTGATGATACTTTGTACTTGGCATTGTTTCTGAAATGATTTAAGGCTTTGGGGATGTAATGACAGAATGAATATATTTTGTAAATAGAAAGAACAAGTTTTTCTGGGTCCAGAGGAGTGTGGTGGTTTGGAGCTATGTTCTCCAGATAAACATGTTCTTAAAATTAACCCATTCAGGTGGGCATGAGCCCAGTGTAAGTAAGACCTTTTGGTGAGGTTACTTCAGTCAGTGGGTCATAATCCAATTATTTGTAGGCTTTCTAAATCTCTTGGAAAGAGATTTAAATCTCTTGATTTAAGCCAACCCATTGCATGGCATTCTAGGGTTCTCTAGAGAAACAGAATAAGCAGGAAATATCCATAGATCTAAAATTTATAAAAGTGTCTCATATAAATTTTGAGGAACATAGAGACCAAAATCCATAGGACAGGCTGTGAAGCTGATGACTCAGATGAAGGGTCTGGATGAACTCCATGGGAGAGGCTTGCTGCCAAAGAAGGAAGAGAGTCTGTCTCTTCTGAATCTTCCCTAAAAGCCTTTCAGTTATTAGATTAAAACATCATTCATTGCAGAAGACACTCCCCTTGGCTGACTACAAATGTAATCAGCTGTGGATGCAGTCACCTTAATCACGATTCAATTTTATGAAATGTCCTCGTAGTAACAGGCCAGTACTTACCCAACCAGACAAATAGGCATTACCACCTGGCCAAGTTGATGCATGACCCTGACCATGACAGTCCACCCCTTGTCAACTTGGCAGCTATAAACATCACCTTTAACCATACTTAATTTCTAAATAGAGAACTAAAGGACATATTTTTTCCCCTCACCTAATAATGCTCAACTGTCCACTTACAACCAAAAATGCATTACATCTTCCCAGAATAAGGTGCAAGTTCTTGGGTGCATAGTCACTCTTAAACTTGATATCTTACAACTTAAATACTATAATATGAACAAAACAGCATTACAGTCCTTGTTTCTGTAACTGATCATGTGGTCATCATTCATATTGATTACTATCTTCTTCCTCTACCCATTCCATGTTCCATTTACCCTCAGCAAGCATTTCAGATGGCCATAGTTCTTTGCCTGGTAGAGTGACCTAAACCTTCATTCCTGAATTTTCAGAGCCATTAGTAGTCCTCTATGGATTGGGTTGTCACAGTTTTCCATTGATTTTAATCACAGGGCATGGTGGTACTAAAACACACCCTAGGGAATCTCCTATATTCCAGGGAAACTCTTCTTTACCTCCATTGTGTAGTTGCAGTCCTATTTCCCCATGATAGGATCAATAACTCCAGCCAATAAAGTAATCCCTTTCTTTGTTTGTTGATCCAGGGGCAAGAGTAGCCCAAAGTGACCAGGTGGAAGCCTTAGATTCCAGTTCAATGGAATCTTTGTTGTTTCTCCTGGTGGAAGCACTCCCCCTTCTAGAACTAAAACCTGTAGGCCAGCAGAGCTCCAGGTTGCAGGGACAGCAAAAAATTTCCTAGTGGATCACTAGGGATTATAGTGAGTGGTGCCCCTCCCTTTTCCACTCCTTGGTTCCTGGAAGTATGGATCCTGGCTACGGGAGAAACGGCACCATACAGCGGATGTTGATTCAGAGCATACACAGCTTCCTGGAGAACATTACCCCAGCCCTGAAAGGTACTGCTACCTAGTTGGCACTGTAATTGAGTTTTCAAAAGGCCATTCCACCGTTCTATCAATCTAACTGCTTCTGGATGATGGGGAACATGGTGAGACCAGAGATTTCCATAAGCATGTGCCCATTCCAACACTTCACTTGCTGTAAAGTGTGTTCCTTGATCAGAAGCAATGCTGTGTGGAATACCATGGCAATGGATAAGGCATTCTGTAAGTCCACAGATGGTAGTTTTTGCAGAAGCATTGCATGCAAGGAAAGCAAACCCATATCTAGAGTATGTGTTTATTCCAGTTAGAACAAATCACTGCCCCTTCCATGAAGGGAGTGGTTCAATGTAATCAACCTGCCACCATGTAGCTGGCTGGTCACCTTGGGGAATGGTGCCATATAGGGGGCTGAGTGTGGGTCTCTGCTGCTGACAGATTGAGCACTCAGCAGTGACTATAGCTAGGTCAGCCTTGGTAAGTGGAAGTCCATGTTGCTGAGCCCATGTATAACCTCCATCCCTACCACCATGACCACTTTGTTGATGAGCCCATTGGGCAATAAAAGGAGTTGCTGGGGAAAGAGACTGACTGGTATCCACAGAACAGGTCATTTTATCCACTTGATTTTTAAAACCTTCCTCTGCTGAAGTCACCTTCTGGTGCACATTAACATGGGACACCAATATCTTCATGTTTTTAGCCCATTCAGAAAGATCTGTCCACGTACCTCTTTGCCAGACCTCCTTGTTGCCAATTTTCCAATTATGGTCTTTCCAAGTCCCTGACCATCCAGCTAAACCATTAGCAATAGCCCATGAGTCAGTATACAAATGCACCTCTGGCCAGCAAAATGAACAACCAGGTGCACTGTTCAAAGATCTGCCCACTGGGAGGATTTCCCCTCACCACTGTCTTTCAGGGACATCTCAGAAAGGGATTGCAGTGCTGCAGCTGTCCACTTTTGGGTGGTACCTGCATATCATGCAGAACCATCTGTAAACTCAGTCAATTCACTGTAAGGAACTCCCCAAGAGGCCACAGCTCTGCTCTTGGAAAGAGAAGGTAATGTGGCAGGAGTGGGGACTGTGGGCATTTGGGCCACTCTCTCATGTAACTTACTTGTGCCTTCAGGACCTGCTCTGGCCCTATCTCATATATGCCTGTGGTAGTTAGGTTCAGGTGTCAACTTGGTCAGGTAAATGTGCCTAGTTCTGTTGCTGTGGACATGAGCCAATGGTACATGAACCTCATCTGTTGCTCATTATATCTGCAGTCAGCTAAAAGGCGTGTCTGCTGTAATGAATGACATTTGAATTAATTGGCTGGTGATTAAATGAGAGACCTCAATGTAGCACAGCCCAAGCAGCTCAGCATACCTCATCTCGGCACTCACAGCTCAGTCCAGGCCTTTGGAGATGCAGAAAGGAATCACCCCGGGGAAAGATGTTGGAACCCAGAGGCCTGGAGAGAAGGCCAGCAGAGATAGCTTTGCACTTTACTATGTAAGAAAGAACCTCAGTTGAAAATTAGCTGCCTTTCTTCTGAAGAACTAATGAAATAAATGTCTTTTTATTAAAAGCCAATCCATCTCTGGTGTGTTGCATTCCAGCAGCTAGCAAACTAGAATAATACTGTTTCCATTTTATGATGAAGTGCTGCTGTACAAGCCCAATTTTATGCCTTGGTGGGTCAGACAACACCCAGCTCCTTATAGGCAACTCAGATCTCATGGTAACTTGGTGGCCCATGGTTTAGCATTCAGTCTCTACTAACGCCCAGTAGCAGACCAAAAGCTGTTTCTCAAAAGGAGAATAGTTATTTTTAGCAGATGGTAAAGCTTTGCTCCAAAAGGTCTGTATTGCAGTTCTCCTATAGGGGCCTGCTGATGGCTCCAAACAGCATCTGTATTTGCCACTGACACTTCCAGCACCATTAGATCTGCTGGACCATATGGTCTAAGCAGCAGAGTAGCTTGTGCAGCAACCTGGACCTGTCACAGAGCCTCCTCCTGTTCATGTCCCCACTCAAAATTAGCAGCTTTTCTGGTCACTCAATAAATTGGCTGGAGTAGCACACCCAAATGAGGAATATGTTGCCACCAATATCCAAAGACATGAAATAGGTGTTGTTCCTCTTTTTTGGTCATAGAAGGGTCCAGATGCCAAAACTTATCCTTCACCTTAGAAGGGATATCTCTACATGCCCCACACCACTGGACACCTAGAAATTTGACTGAGGTGGAAGGTCCTTATATTTTTGTTGGATTTATCTCCCATCCTCTGACATGCAAATGCCTTACCAATAAGTCTAGAGTAGTTTCTACTTCTTGCTCACTAGGTCCAATCAGTATGATATCATCAATGTAATGGACTAGTGTGATATCTTATGGAAGGAAGGAATGATCAAGGTCCCTGCAGACAATATAATGACATAGGGCTGGAGAGTTAATATACCCCTGAGGTCGGACAGTGAAAGTGTATTGCTCGCCTTGCCAGCTGAAAGCAAACTATTTCTGGTGGTCCTTACTAACAGCTACTGAGAAAAAATCATTTGTCAGATCAATAGCTGCATACCAGGTACCAGGGGATGTATCGATTTTCTCAAGCAATGATACCACATCTGGAACAGCAGCTGCAGTTGGAGTTATCACCTGGTTGAGCTTATGGTAATCCACCATCATGGTCCAAGACCCATTTGTTTTCTGGACAGGCCAAATAGGAGAGTTGAATGAGCATGTGATGGGAATCACCACCCCTGCATCCTTCAAGTCCTTAAGAGTGGCAGTGATCTCTGCAATCCCTCCAGGAATCCAGTATTGCTTCTGATATACTCTTTTGTTAAGTAGGGGCAGTTCTAGTGGTTTCCACTTGGACTTTACCACCGTAGTAGCCCTCACTCCATGAGTTAGAGAGCCAATGTACAGATTCTGCCAGTTGCTCTGTGTATCTATTCCAATTATGCATTCTGGAACTGGGGAAATAACTACAGGATGGGTCCAGGGGCCCACTGGAGCCACTTTGAGATGAGGTTGAGTTAAAATTCCATTGATCTTCTGACTTCCATAAGCCCCCACTCTGACTGGTGGAACAGAGTAATGTTTTGGGTTCCCCGAAATTAATGTCACTTTTGAACCAGTGTCTAATAATCCCTGACATATCTGATCATTTCCTTTTCCCCAATGCACAATTACCCTGGGAAAAGGCCATCAGTCTCTTTGGGGAAGACTTGAAGGAAGATTAACAGTATAAATTTGTGGCAGTGCAACAGGGTTCTCCCCCAAAGGGACCTGGCTTCCCCCTCATTCAAGGGGCTCTGGGTTTGTAAACTGCCTCAAGTCTGGAAGTTGATTAAGGGGCCATGACTTTCTGTTTTTGTAATTCAATTTAGGCTGCTGTTCATTTGACCTAGAACTCTTTTGTTTATACAGCTCAAACAAGAATTTAGTAGACTGCCCATCTTTTGTACTTCTAGGAACCCCATGATCTGCTAGCCAGTGCTACAAGTCTCTGTGAGTCAGATTATTTTGACTCCTGCTTAAAGTCTGCTGTCTATTATGACAGCCACGCCCACCTTGTCTTTGGTGATTAAGTGTTGCCACCTGGCTTCTGCTAGCTCCAGATCCAGTCATTCCCATCGTATTTAAGGATTCCAGCTCAGTGGCAGCTGTTCCCACATAAAATCTGACCTACAGAGAAGTGCAAGTACAGAACTGTTCGGGGATGATGGTGCTAGTCTCACAAATTTATTTCTCACGGTTCTGGTAAAAGATGCATCCTCTGGATATTCCTGGGGTATAAGAGTAGGCTTTCCATGATAAATTCACTCCAAGATTCCAATCTCTCTAAGTCTCTGGATCCCTTCATCCATATTATACCAGGGCAGTTCTGGCATTTCAACCTCAGATAATGTCAGCCACCTTTTGATCCATGTTTCAGCCAACCATCCAAACAAACTCTTAATGCCTTTTCTAACCCCTTGAGTTATAACATTGAATGCAGAATCTCTGCTGAGTGGGCTCATGTCAATCAATTCAGTCTGACCCAGCTTTATATTTCTCCCACCATTATCCCACACCCTTAAAATCCATTGCCACACATATTTACCTGATTTCTATCTATATAAGTTGAAAAACTCACACAGTTCTTTTGGGTATAACATACCTCCTCATGGGTGATACTTTGTACCTCATCTTATGGGGCCTGTCTGGACTTTAGTCTAGTTGTAGATCTGGAAGAAATGAGAGATGGTAGGGGTGGGTCATGAAAGGAATTAGAAGTATCTTCCAAGCCATTTGCTCTAGGGCATTCATTTTCAGTTTCATCTGGTGAAACAAGATTAATCACTCTAGGGATAATCCCTTCAGGTGGAGGCTGGGTGGCCAAATCCTCAGGGCAGGTTGGAAGTGGGGTGGACTGAAGGTGGGGTGGCTGTGTTCTCAGGGCAGACTATTACAGAGTTATCTAGAGAAGACTCAACATGACCTAGGGTTTCAACTTCTCCACTGACGTCATTATCAATCCATATGTCACTATCCCATTTTTCAGGGTCCCATTCCTTTCCTATCAATGCCCTCACTTTAACAGCAGACACCATGCAAGACTGAGATTTCAGTTTATGTTGTAAAGTTGCTACTCTAACAATAAGATTCTGAGTCTGATTTTTGGAGATCTCAAGTCTACAGCCACAGGAAAAAAGATTTTCCTTCAGGACACTCATAGAAACATTTACATCTGTCAGATGGTATGCAAGCTTCCATTTGAAGCCTTTAGCCCATCCCTTTCACTTATTATGCATACAGTGTATCTAACAACCAGCCAACATCTGTATACCTCTTATTTCCACAAAACTCCATAAAAGTGTCAAAAACATTATCCCCCAGAGCCTGACTTTGTACAAGTGAAGCATTAGAAGAATCAAATGGTGATGTTTTGACTATCTCTTTTGCCAACCACACCATGGATTGGCAGAATCATTCTGATTATGGGAATCAAAGTCCTTAGTGCCTTTGAGTCCAGTCAGAGTAGAAAACCAATCATAAAAAAAACATTTTTAAAGGCAGGCCACAGTAGCTCAGCAGGCAGAGTTCTTGCCTGTCATGCTGGAGACTTGGGTTCAATTCCTGATGCCTGCCCATGCAATAAATAAATAAGACCCATTTTTAAGATTCTGTTTTTTAAGAACCACCCCACTCCTGGTACCAAGCTATATTAGCTAGGGCTCTCTAGAGAAAAAGAATCGGCAGGAAATATCCACAAATATAAAATTTATAAAAGTGTCTCACATAACTTTTGAGGAATGTAAAGTCTAAAATCCGTAGAGTGGGCTGTGATGCTGATGACTCCAGTGAAGGGTCTGCATGAACTCCATAGGAGAGACTTGCTGCTGAAGAAGGAAGGGAGACTATCTCTTATGGTTTCTTCTTAAAAGCCTTCCAGTGAGTAGATTAAACATCACTCATTGCAGAAGACACCCCCCTTGGCTGATAACAAATGCAATCAGCTGTGGATGCAGCTGATGTGATCATGATTTAATTCTATGAAATGTCCTCATAGTAACAGACAAGCCAGCACATGTCAAACCAGACAAATCGGCACCACCATTTGGCCAAGTTGACACATGAACCTGACCATGACACATGGTGTTTGCTTAAGTAGCCAAGGAAACTAAAGCAATCCTCATAGTTCTTTTTATTTCTGTGGGTTCAAGAACAAAGTTCCCCTTTACATTTTTGATTGTAGTTATTCATGTCCACTCTCAGTCTAGATAAAGTTTTGTTGATTTTATTGATCTTTTCAAAGAGCCAATTTTTGGTTTTGTTGATTCTCTCTACTGTTTTTTATTCTCCATTTCATTTTTCTCTACTCTACCCATTGTTATTTCCTTCCTTCTCCTTGCTTTGGGGTTAGTTTGCCCTTCTTTTACTAGATCCCATGGTTTTGAAGTTAGATCTTTGACATGGTTTTTCTTCTTATTTAATACAGGAATTTACAGCTATAAATTTCTGTCTCATAAATTGCCATATCCCATAAATTTTGGTATGCTGTGGTATCATTTTCAATCACCTCAAGATTATTTCATAATTTCCCTGGTGTTTTCTTCTTTGACCCATTGGTCAAAATACATTGTTTAATTTCCATATATTTTTGAAATTTTTATTTCTCTCTCTGTTATTCATGTTTAGCTTAATTCCAGTGTTGTTGGAGAAGATACATTGTATATTTTCCATATTTTTTAACTTACTGAGTCTTTGTTTTGTGACCTAATGCATGGTCTATACTGGAGATTGATCCATGTGCACTAGAGAAGAGTGTGCATTTTGTTGATGTGGGGTGAAGTGTTCTCTATATGTCTGTTCAGTCTATTTGGTTTAGAGTATCACTCAAATCTTTTATTTTTTTTTTTTAGTGGCCTTCTGTCTAGCTATTATATTCATTATGGAAAGTGGTGTATTGAAGTCTCCTACTATTAATGTTGAAACATCTATTTCACCTATCTAATCTGCCAATATTTGCTGCATATATTTCAGGGCTTTGCTTTTAGTACATATATTTGTAATTGCCATGTCTCCTTGTATAATTGATGCTTTTATCAGTATATAATGACCTTCTTTGACCCTCATAACAATTTTATCTGATATTGGTATAGCTACTGCAGCTCTCTTCTGGTTTCTACCTGCATGGTAAATTTTTTCCATCCTTTCACTTTCAATATACTGTGTCTTTGAATTTAAGGTGAGTCTCTTAAGAACAGCATTAGTTGAGTCATGTTTTTTATCCTTTCTGACAATCTCTCTTTCTAACCAACAAGTTTAATCCATTTACATTTAAGGCAACTACTGATAAAGCATGCAATTCTTTGTCCTTTTGTTTATTTTGTGTATATAAGTCTTATACATTTTTTGGCCCTCAATTTTTCCATTAATGCCTACTTTCATGCTTATATATATTTTTCTTTTTTTTTTTTTTGGATTGTAACATTTTGAATCCCATCTCATAATTTCAGTATATATATTTTTAGATATTTCCTTTTGGTTACCATAGAGCTAATTTTCTTTATGTTAGATTTATTTATTTATTAAACATAACAACATACAAACACAAACATTCTTACCATATGATCATTCCATTCTTGATATATAATCAATAACTCACAATATCATCACATAGTTGTATATTCATCATCATGATTATTTCTTAGAACATTTGCATCAATTCAGAAAAAGAAATAAGAAAACAGAAAAAATTTGTACATACCATACCCCTTTCATTGATCACTAGCATTTCAATCTACTAAATTTATTTTAGCATTTGTTCCCCCATTGTTTATTTATTTTTAATCCATATGTTTTACTCATCTGTTGATAAGGTAGATAAAAGGAGCATCAGACACAAGATTTTCATAATCACAAAGTCACATTGTGAAAGTTCTGTCATTATACAATCACCTTCAAGAAACATGGCTACTGAAACACAGCTCTACATTTTTCAGGCAGTTTCCTCCAGCCTCTCCATTACACCTTAACTAAAAAGGTGATATCTATATAATGTGCAAGAATAACTTCCAGGATAACCTCTTGACTTTGTTTGGAATCGCTCAGCCATTGACACTTTATTTTGAATCATTCGCTCTTCCCCCTTTTGGTCAAGAAGTTTTTCTTAATCTCTTGATGCTGAGTCCCAGTTCATTCTAGGATTTCTGTCCCATATTTCCAGGAAGGTCCACACCCCTGGGAGTCATATACCATGTAGAAAGGGGGAGGGCAGTGAGTTTGTTTGTCTTGTTGTAGAGAGAGAGGCCACATCTGAGCAACAAAAGAGGTTCTCGGGGGGTGACTCTTAGGCCTAATTTTAAGTAGGTTTAGACTAACCTTTGTGGGGTTAAGTTTCATATGAACAAACCCCAAGATTGGGGGCTCAGCCTATTACTTTGGTTGTCTCCACTGCTTATGAGAATATCAAGAATTCTCTACTTGGGGAAGTTGAATTTCCCCCCTTTCTTGCCATTCCCCCAAGGGGACTTTGCAAATACTTTTTTATTCACTGTTCAAATCACCATAGAGCTAAAATTTAACATCCTCAATAACTAATATTTACATTTGAGTTGATACAAATTGACTTAAATAATGTACATATGCATTGTTCTTATACCTCTCCATTTCCCCACTTTTTTTGTAAATATTACAAATTATGTCTTTATACATTTTTACATACAAAACTATTTATTTTAAGTACTTTTTTAATTTCAGGTGCAGCTTCATTCAGTGTTTTAACATAGTTACATTACAATTAGGTATTATTGTGCTGTCCATTTTTGAGTTTTTGTGTCTAGTCCTGTTGCACAGTCTGTATCCCTTCAGCTCCAATTACCCATTATCTTACCCTGTTTCTAACTCCTGCTGGTCTCTGTTACCAATGATATATTCCAAGTTGATTCTTGAATGTCGGTTCACATCAGTGGGACCACACAGTATTTGTCCTTTAGTTTTTGGCTAGACTCACTCAGCATAATGTTCTCTAGGTCTATCCATGTTATTACATGCTTCATAAGTTTATTCTGTCTTAAAGCTACATAATATTCCATTGTAGGTATACACCTCAGTTTGTTTAGCCACTCGTCTGTTGATGGACATTTTGGCTGTTTCCATCTCTTTGCAATTATAAATAATGCTGCTATAAACACTGGTGTGCAAATGTCTGTTTGTGTCTTTGCCCTTAAGTCCTTTGAGTAGATACCTAGCAGTGGTATTGCTGGGTCATAATCCATTCTGCCAGTCTATGTCTTTTGATTGGGGAATTCAGTTCATTAACTTTTACTGTTATTACTGTTTGGACAATATTTTCCTCTACCATTTTGGCTTTTGTATTATATATATCATATCTGATTTTCCTTCTTTCTACACTTTACTCCATACCTCTCTCTTCTGTCTTTTCGTATCTGACTCTAGTGCTCCCTTTAGTATTTCTTGCAGAGCTGGTCTCTTGGTCACAAATTCTCTCAGTGACCTTTTGTCTATAAATGCTTTAATTTCTCCTTCATTTTTGAAGGACAATTTTGTTGGATATAGAAGTCTTGGTTGGCAGTTTTTCTCTTTTAGTAATTTAAATATATCATCCCACTGTCTTCTAGCTTCCATGGTTTCTGCTGAGAAATCTACACATAGTCTTATTGGGTTTCCCTTGTATGTGACAGATTGTTTTTCTCTTGCTGCTTTCAAGATCCTCTCTTTCTCTTTGACCTCTGACATTCTAACTAGTAAGTGTCTTGGAGAACGCCTATTTGGGTCTATTCTCTTTGGGGTGCGCTGCACTTCTTGGATCTGTAAATTTAGGTCTTTCATAAGAGTTGGGAAATTTTCAGTGATAATTTCTTCCATTAGTTTTTCTCCTCCTTTTCCCTTCTCTTCTCCCTCTGGGACACCCACAACACATATATTTTTGCGTTTCATATTGTCATTCAGTTCCCTGATCCCCTGCTCAAGTTTTTCCATTCTTTTCCCTATAGTTTCTGTTTCTTTTTGGAATTCAGATGTTCCATCCTCCAGTTCACTAATTGTAGCTTCTGTCTCTTTAAATCTACCATTGTAGGTATCCATTGTTTTTTCCATCTTTTCTACTTTGTCCTTCACTCCCATAAGTTCTGTGATTTGTTTTTTTCAGATTTTCTATTTCTTCTTTTTGTTCAGCCCATGTCTTCTTCATGTCCTCCCTCAATTTATTGATTTGATTTTTGAAGAGTTTTTCCATTTCTGTTCGTATATTCAGCATTAATTGTCTCAGCTCCTGTATCTCATTTGAACTTTGGTTTGTTCCTTTGACTGGGCCATATCTTCAATTTTCCGAGCGTGATCCATTATTTTCTGCTGGTGTCTGGGCATTTGATCAGATTTCCCTGGGTGTGGGACCCGGCTGGTTGAAAGGTTTTTCTGTGAAATCTCTGGGTTCTGTTTTTCTTTTCCTGCCCAGTAGGTGGCACTCATCTGTCTGCGGGTCCCACCAGTAAAAGATGCTGTGACTCCTTTAACTTGCCAATCCAAATCTCGCAGTCAGCCCGGGAAACCGCGCGTGGAGGGGGGTCGCTGGCCACCGCGGCTTGGGGGAGTGCCGGTCCTAATTGCCCAGCTGGCCCAAGATGCCAAGCGTGGCAGGAGGGCCCCGCTATCCAACGTTCCCAGTGAGACCGGGAAGCCACGTGTGTGGAAGGGACCCCAGTCGCCAGCAGCCCCGGCCCGGGAAAGCATGGGCCCCTCGGGTATCTCACCGCAGCGGATTCTCCCTGCCCGTTCAGCCATTCCAGAATGGGGTACGCTGTCTTTTTGTCTCTGTCGTGGCTCCGGGAGGTGTTTCATATTGTTTCTGTTTCTTTAGTTGCTGTTCTCTTAAGTACTTTTTATGTTTGCATTTTAACACTTGTAAGAAAAAAGCAGTTGAACTACATGCAGAAATTTACTATGCAATAGAGTGGCACTTATATTTACCCATATGGTTACTTTTACAAGAGTTCTTTATTTCTTTTTGCTGCTTTAATCCCTTGTCCTGTGTTATTTCCTTTCAGTCTGAAGAACTCCCTTTAGCATTGCTGATGGGGCAGGTCCAGTGATAATGAACTCCCTCAGCTTTTGTTTATCTAGGAATATTTTAATCTCTCCTTCATTTTTGAAAGAAAGTCTTACTAAATGTAAAATTCTGGCTCTCAATTGTTTTCTTTCAGCACTATGAATATTACATAAAACTACCCTCTTGCTTCTGATTCTTTCTTCTGCCACTTCCAATCTTCTGTTGAAACCATGTAGGACATGTTCATTTCAGTTCATGCGTTCCTCAATTCTAGTATTTCTCTGTAAAGGTTCCCATATTGTTCATTCTTTGTTTTCCTTATCTCCTTTCATTCTTCCTCCTTGTTCTCCTTTATTCACTTGAACATATTAAAGAGAATTAAAAAAAACAAAGTCTGATCCTCTTTGTTGATGGTTTCTGGATTTTTTTTTTCATGTTCTTTTGGGTGGACAACATTTCCTGTTTCTTTGTTTGTCTTGTAATGTTTTGTTGCACACTTTCTGTTTTAATATTTTAAAGTGGTAATGCTGGGATTCTGTCCTTGAACTGTCTGTTCCTTAAGTTAACATCCAGATAGTGATATATCAGAGATTTCCTTGAATCCCAGGAGCTAATCAAAATAAACAAAACAAAGCAAAAACACCTTTCACAGTCTTTGTGAATTGGTTGGTAATCTCCTTCAAAGATTAGCTGTTCTATCAAGAGCTGATCAAGACAAATGCAAAGTGTAAAGTCCTCTGTCTTACTGAACCTATGTTGAACCACAAAGCCTGCTTCTATTTCTGGGTTTGTGCTTGCTCCTGGCTTTGGAAATTCCCCCATTTACAGTTTACAGAAGTTCCAGTGCATGCCCTCTCTACTTCCTTTGAGATAGACTTTCACCCTTTCCTGACTGCTCTCTTGTGAGATACAATGCAAGTAGTGCTTTGCCTCAGGCCACTTTGACTTAATTCTTTCTTACACTGTCCCAGGTGTCTGCAAGCCACTTCCCTGCCTTCAGGGTAAATTCTGGGAGGAGAAACTAAGGCATGTTCCCCAATTTGGTCCCTTAGATTTCTACCCAAATAATTGACACTTACATACATAATCCCCCAGACCATTCTGCTCTTTCTGTATCAAGACCCACAATAGGAACAAAAGCTGACTC
Source organism: Tamandua tetradactyla (assembly GCF_023851605.1). Classification (NCBI taxonomy): domain Eukaryota; kingdom Metazoa; phylum Chordata; class Mammalia; order Pilosa; family Myrmecophagidae; genus Tamandua; species Tamandua tetradactyla. The sequence continues at coordinate 17,184,345 of NC_135330.1, read as the reverse complement.
CATCCTGTATTGTGGAGGGGGATGGGAGGCAGCCAGTTTGCAAAAACTGTGAAAGGCGTTTTTGGTTTGGTTTGTTTTGATTAACTCCTGGCATTCAAGAAAATCTCTAGGGTATCGACTAGCTGGATCCAAACCTAACAGACAGCTCAAGGACTGAAGCAAGGGTGCCAGCAGCTTCTATGGCTTTTGAAGTTGAATTTTCTAGATTCAACACCTTGTAGTTCTTTTCCATAGTTTCGAGGAAGGTTACTGTCTTTAAGATCCATCTGCTGTCTTTCCCCAAGGGCAATTGGAGCAATGGCTACCCTCATAGCCATCTCCCTAGCAATCTGAAGTAGCTAATCAAAACAAAAAATAATCATACATACCTAGAATTTGGAGGACTATGTCTTTATGTCCCTCCCTGGCATTGGCAAACTGCACAGGGAACCTATGCTGCAGTCTCCACGGCTGCCCACCATAAGACTGGATTATAGGTGATCGAAGCTACTGCGGAGAGGGCAGAACTCACTTGTATTTACCACAGTTTAGCAATCTGTTCCTCCTACTCTTCCCTGGATGATGCACCATATTCCACGATGTTACAGATTCAAAATAATAGATTTAGATAGTTCCTGCCTGTTTAGTTGTTTTAGTGGAGGGACTGTTTCCTAGAGCTTCTTTGCCATCTTTGTACAATCCTCTCCTCCCCCCTCTACTTTTATTTCCTTTTTTCCCTCATATCCAGATATGAATTTTCTTGCATGTGGCAACAACTATAAAAGCTATGAATGTCCTAAATTGCAATAAAGTGAAACAACCTCAAGTGTTACGCTCTCTAGTGTGCTGGTTTTGTAAATGGAGTTAGCACTTTGAAACCAGTGTCTTGAAATCCAAGACTGGCTTTTTCAGACACTGGCCCAATAGATGAAAGGTACTGAAGTTACTGATTCTTACTCATTCATAGCAAGAGATCCTGACTATGCTGCTGACCCCACCCACTGTTTATATAGCCCTGTGGGAAAAATTGCCTCAATGTATTTGAGAATCTACTTCAAGCATAATCCTGCAAGGGGGAATGAAGGACATTTGTCTTTTATGAGTAAATACAATCTTAAAGCCCATGGATAGTTGATTGCTGTAATATGCATGGTCCCCAAAAGCTGAGCTGTCACATTTAGCTAAAGGATGGGAACAAGTAAAACTTTGTAAATATCAAAGTTTAACATTTTTCCAGTAACATTAATTCACCTACCCTGTATATAATTTCTTAGATTACTCATTAGACTGGTAAAATATAGAATATAGCTTTATATAGAATAGGAAAAATATGGCTGATTGTATATGACTTAGTTTCTCAGGTTTTGTATCTCCTAACTTTTTTTTAAATAAATTCTTAGTATAAATTTGTTTCTGACTGCTTAATTAGCATGATTTTTGCATATAATTTCCCTAGTGGTTTTTTTTTAAAGAAAGTATGACTAGAGCAAAGGAACTACCAGTATTTAATAATGTTTGAATTTAATTATTCTGCATAGATTTCGAGGTTAAAGTGGTGACCAGAGTGACTGTGTGAGGAGTAGATATCATTCATTTTGTTTCTGCTGCTGTATATATAGAGGCTTCTATCCAGGCTTACCTGAACAGACAAGAGAGAAAAACTGAGAGCAGAATAAGGTTTCTCTGTTCTCCTCTCTCAACCTCCCCTTGAGAGCTTTCTTTTTATAAAGTTTTAATACTTTACCCAGAGACTTCGCTGGGTGAAGACCTCAGATTCAACATGAGAGTTCCTACCTCCTCCATCAGAACCTAGACCTATTATAGACCTTAACCTAAATAAATGCCTTGCTCTCTGCCACACAATCATTGGGTTAATCTGAGAGAAGCTGGAAATTGATACATAGTAGAATATCACTGGAATTTGAATATTTCACTGAAACCCTCTTACCATAAATTTCTTCATCTATAGTGGGAACAAACCACTTAATTCATAGGATTGTATTGAATAAATGAAATTGAGTTATAATTTAAATGAAAGTGGCTAGAACATTGTTTTGCTTTGTTTTCTACATCTTCACAACAGCCCTCCCCCCCACACACACAAGACATATTACAGGAGGATCACAATGCTGAGACGGGTGTAAGAGATGACTTTCATGAGTAAATACAATCTTAAAGCCCAGGGTAGTTGATTGCTGTAATATGCATGTTCATGGGACATTGGGCATAGTTGAATGTTTATTATACATCATAGACTGGAACATCCCAACACTTTTCCAACCATAGCTGAAAGCAGTGGATATTAACAATATTCATTAAAAGGCACACCTTAATGTAACAACAGAAATTCATTTGCACAAAGCCTGATGTAGAGTGCATTGTAATTGAGCAGAAACTCACTTTGGGAAGCAGGGCTTGAAAATCTGTCAACTGCTGTCATGAAAGCAAGGAAATCCAACATCTTTCACACACACAGTAAAAGCCTTGAACACAGATTGAGGTTCCTTGGGAGCCTAGAAAGGGCACCCATGTTTTACTGAGGGCCCATTCAGGCTAAAGTTGCTGACAACTGAGTTCTCCCAGGGAAATGCTGTCAGAAATCTTGCTTTTCTTCTGTCAGGACAAATTTAAACATCAGGTTTAGGAAAGAAGGACCAATTGCCTAAGTAAAATTTCGGAGGATAGCCGATCTGAATTTATGGTGACAGTATCTAAGGTCCAACTGCTCTTATTAGCCATTTAGGATCCTTACTTTGTTCGCTCCAATACAAACAAATTGTGAGGAGAAAAAAAAAAATCAGTTAAATTAAATCATGAAGAAATAATTAGATCTGATTTTCAAAGTAAACATTTATTTAAGCTTTTCCAACCCTCTTCTCTGACCACAAACAAAGAGACACAAAGATTTGTTTCAACATTCATTTGAAGTGTCTGCTCTGGAAATGTGGGCTGAAGTCCATAACTCTTCAGGCAGGTTTGGCAACTAATTTTAGGAAATGAGCATTAAAGGCCCTCTTTTATCTTCATTTTTCTTGATATCTAGGAAATGTGGGACCTATATTTTGCTCCTAGAATCTCTAATGTGTAGCACAGTGCCAACATAGAACATTTGTTTGGTAAACTTTTTGTGAACTGATGGGTGAAATATGTACATATGAGTCATTTACCAACTTCAATCCCCTAAATTTATGTTTCTGTCTGTCTATCTATCTATCTATCTATCTATCTAATCTCTATATATGTATGCCCACACAGACATATACACAGGGATTTGTGTGTAGAAGCATGTATGTGTGTAATTTAATATATTTATACTTTTTCATGTTTGCCTCTTCAAATAAATTGACATTATTACATTACTTACTCTCCCTTAAGGAAAAGTAACCATACGTGATCATGTGAACATTATTCACCATGGCTCTTTCACTAAAAATTACAAAGAAAGCTATTCAACACATTTAAAAAGTAAGCTTTTCTTATTTCCTACTCTTTTTCTTTTTTTCCACAGTAAAATTTATTGTCCTACACCTGACATTATGAGATAGCTTGTAGTACATGTGCTATAATATATTCTTATTATGTATATACATGATTCAAACAGACAAATATTTCTGTAAGACCTGATGAAAGATAGCAGTATCCTGCCCCAATCATTCCCGCCCCACTCCATGGCTCATGTCCAAGAAGTAGTCACTTTCAATGTTTTTTTTTTAGCAATTTCTTTTGGAACAGATTTCTGTGTTGTGTAAAAACCTGCCTGTACTAATATTTCTTAATTTTGCATTTTTAGACATTATCTTTTGACTTCATAGAATATAAAATGAGGACCGTGTTCATTTTCTTACACACATGCATTCACGGATGTATCTAGCATTTTCCATCTTTCCCAATGTAATCATTTCCCACATTTTTTTAGTGTTTTTGCATTTAAGCTATGATGATTATATGATTGCTGCTTAGCCAAAGTCTGCATGGTGAGTATACTTCCCCTCTGGTACAATATCTTGTTTCTCCTGAATTGATAATCATAGTCTTTCTTCTGAGACCATACAATGAATTTGTAGTGAGATTTTGGTACAGATTTCTAAAATTAACCCCCCAAATGTTTTGTCTTGCTGGTTGTTTGGTTTGCTTTGGGGACACTCCTCTTGGACCCATGTCGCCTTGGCTACCACAGGAGAAGGGTGAGCCCAGGCCTAGCCTATCTGCATCACCCTAAGAAAACTGCTTGCTCCTGTGTTGGAACCTCAGTTCCCTGAATACTGTGCCTTCTTTCTTGACATCCTTTTTGCATGAGAATAGGGTATTCTCTTGAGAAGGTGTGCCTGGGAAATTAATTGTGATGGTTAAAGTTTTTTGAGTATGTCTTTGTCTATCTAGCCATCTGATTAGTTCACTTGAGAAAGATTTCTAGGTGGTATTTTTCTCTTTTTCTTCTAAATTTTCCATAGGCTTCTAACTCTTGGAGTTTCTATAAAGTAAAATGGCACTGCAATTTTCAATCCTTTCTACAGGTTTTTCTCCAAAAATTATCTGGGTTGCCCCAGTGGTGTTCTCAGCTTCACCATTGTGGACCTTAATGGAGGTCTATTTTCTTCCAATGTGATGTGCTCTTAATAAGCCTTTTCAATGTTGCAATTTATGTTCTTGACTGTAGGAAAATAAATTTATGTTACTTCTTTGGCAATACCCTCCCCTCTATTTTCTTGTTCTTTTTCTAGAACTTCTATTATCCAGAATTTGACCCTATGTATTGAACCTCAAATTTTGTAATTTCTCCCTGATCTTCACTTCCTTGTCATTTTCTTTCTCTCTCTCTCTCTCTCTTTTTAAATAGTTTACCAGATGTCCTATGCTTTAAAAGTTCCTGTATTTAGAATCCTGTCCCTGTTTCACGCAGGCAAAGAAATCCACTTGGATGTTAATTATAGGATTTTTTCCTTCTATTCCTTGTGGTTTTCTGTTTTCCTTTGTGTGCTTCTCTTTCTTTTTTGTCCTATTTACACATATCTATATGTTCTAGCTTTCACATTAAATGCTTTCCTCAAATATCTGGTGATTCTTGGTTATGCATACATTTTTAGGAGTTAGACTCTAAAAATCCAGTTGTGTGTGTTTAGAGATGACAGATTAGAGGCCTTTAAGGACAGATATTGGACAGAGTTCTTCTCGGGTACCTTCAAAATGGGGAGTTGCAGGTTTTATTTACCGTGTTGGTCCTTAGAGAAGAATTTTAGTTTCTCTTTTCCAGGTTTCTTGACAATGAACAGTATGGGCATCTATAAATGCTTATTATTGTTGTTATTGTTGTTTATTTTACTATCAAATTTTAAATGAACAGATCTGCCCAAATTTGGTTTTGAAATCATAATGAAAAACATCTTGAATGGAAAACTGAGAGAGGACGTTTATAATTTGTCAAAACCTTCATGACAGAAACTTTTCTTAATGAAAAAAATACCATTCATATGACAATATGGAATACTACATGAAAAAACTGGTTGATTTTGTTCTTCATGGTTTTCTCATTTGATTTATGGAGGTTAATGTGAAGCAGTACCAATAAGATCCTTAAAATAACCAAAATGTAGAGGTCTCCAAGTGGCAGGGCCAGATTTTAACTCATGTAACTTTATTTCTCAAGTGCACACACCAGCTCTTTCCTAGTGTCGTGGTGTTGGATGTTGCTGGCAGGAAAAAAAGCAAGTGAGTGAACAAAAATCCAGCATCTTCTTCAGTACATGGAACTCTTTAGAGCCTCGAAGCCAAGACTTCTCAGAGTTACAATTCTAGTAATTTATTCAATGGAGCTGCCCTTGTGACCTCAAACAAGGAATGTCCTGGTAGAAAAAAAAAAAAGAGCAGTGTATTCACTTCTCACCCATAAGAGTTGGCCTGAGATTGATATCTGCCATTTCTGCCTTTACAAGGGTATCAGATAAGGAGAGCTGGTAAAAGATTTGGTGATGTTGGAATAAAAGCCTTCTATAATACTAAGAGCTGTCAAAGTGTTTAAAAAATTGACCATGCCACAGTGTTGCCAGCAAGAACTTTTTTGCGGATGTGATAAGCAAGTGAATATCAACTCATATCAATGCTGTGAAGCATTACATCAATCCAGAGATGGATGAAGTTATTTGCACCATATCCAATGCCCAGGAAACAGAGATGGGACCTCTAGCCATTACTTCAAAGCTATAAACCTTGTGTCTTTGTCCCCAGTGGAATACACTCCAAATTGGTCAAGGTCAAAAAGTATTTGAAAAAAACTGAAAGAAAAAATAAGAAAGCTTCCCAAGTCTTGATGCACACACACCGACACACATACACACAAACACAAACATGTAATGTGTGTTAACAGAGAAGGAACTCAAGGAAAAAACAGCACCAAAATTTAAAGCTAATGACTCGATAAGATAGTCATTAGTTATAAAAACTGGACAAATTAAAGATGATTAAAAAGTTATTCTCCACTTTATAGAAAGATCCACCTCAGAGCTCCTTCCTTGAGCCTTTATTTGACAGTTTTTAGAATAGTAAATGATACAGCTGACAAAAAGGCAGGGAAAGAAAGGAGAATGGGGAGCTGCTGCCACATGAAGATCACTTAGAAAACGAAAATAAATTCTTGGAACTGATGATTTCGGGAACTAGAAAAATGGGAACCCATTCACAGCCAGTTGGGTTTTGTATGGTTTTTCTCAAGAACATGACTTCCAGTAACTGGCAAACCACAACCACAGAAACTCATAAAACGAACGTTTATTTCTTTAAGGATCTATACTGCGAGTGTCAGTGCCACTTTCTTGGAGACGGGTGGACCCTTACCTGCTTTCTGGGTCTTCCTCAGCAGTTCTAAGACATTTAAATTCTATAAACAATAAGATTAAAACCACTGCAGGGGCAAAAGACTGGTGTGTAGGGAACAGGGAACGAGGGGCAAGCAGACACAGGGCTGCAAACTTTATTTCCACAATAGAAACATTAAACAAAACCAAACAAATATATTAGCTTACTGTGTCTTTATTTTTCATTTCATAGAAGAAAGGATGCAACACAATCCAAACAACAAGAGCACAATCTCAAAATAAAAGACAGTCCTTTACCTTAAATTTTTTTAAGAATAGCAAGATAAGTTCACAAAAATCTTACTCCATGGTCTTTAAATCTTGAATCATGAAACACGCCGGTGTTCACCTTTCTGTGTTCAGCAGTGGTTACTGGAAGGGGTATGTGATCCAGACATTGCCAGGTACTGGGAGGTCGCATAGATGATCCTGTTAGAATAAGCACTGGAGCCAGAAAGTGACTTAGAGGTTATTTTAATAAATTGTTTGTTTTACAGTTAAGGAATGAAGACTTCGACTTGTCTAATGCAGCCCAGCTAATCAGGGGCTGTACAGGGTCCCGGTCCCCAGCTCTCCTGCCTGATGGGCTTGCGGCCATTCCTGCCGTGTGTCTGCCTGCCTGTGGTGCTAACACTTGGGCACAGCTTTGCAGGGTGTGGAGGCGCTTAAGGGATACTTCCTTTACATTGAAAGGGTTTCATTATCAAGAAGTATTTACAGGGTACCACCCTGAGCAGGTCCCAGGGGGTGTGGAAGTCGTTTTTTCTCAGGTTGCTAATAAGGTGGTTTGGAAGACAGTTAAAGTGCATAAAAGTAAACCTGAGAGCACGAGATAACATAAGCTCGAACATTCCATGAGGGGGCAGATAGCAAGTGTCGACAGGGCCTGGGGGGAGGGTTTCGTCGCGTGTTTCTGAGAGGCATTTATAAGAAGTGGTATGGCCACATTGTAATTTGGCTTTGGGTCCAGAATTTGCCTCTTACTGTCTAAGAATTAAGACAACTGAGCCTTGCCAGTCCCCTCAAAAGTGTTTGGAATAGCTTAACCTTCAATGATTTCAATTCTCTGGAGACAAAGAACTCAGGAACAGAGGAGTTGCAAAGAAGGCATGAGTATTGGCAATGAAACATTTAATACTCCCTTTTCCACATCTCAGTGGATGCCTCAGCCTTCACTATTAACTATGCTCTTGACCTTGTGGGACAAGCTCTAGGAGCAAATTTCTCATTTGCTGGCCTCTCCCTGGGCCTTCTGCGACATACTGCCTCTCAGACAAGTACAGTTCTTAATGGGTTATGGGAAAGGGTTGGCCTGCCTTTCCATCTGCACCTTCTGCTGGCTCCCTCTGAAAAGCTCTGGCTTGCCATACGACATTCCCTTGAATTATTTAGACTGGTAAATCTTTCTGCATCTCACATCTTTAGTCCATCTGTTAGCCGGAGCTTTGCCTTTATAGGAAGTGTCCTTTATGCATGCTGGCTTCTGTCAGCAGTACACTTCCCTCTTTTATTCATGATCTTCTATGGGAGAGGGTACAAGCTGCAGCAATGCTGCATGCCTGGTATGCATTTCATTTTAATGGAAGATTACATGACTGGGGTGCTGGTTTATCACCTTGCTCCACATGCCTCCATTCATCACCTGGCAACCTGCTTCACCAGCCTGCCCTCCTGCATCCCCAACTTTACTCAGGAAATGGGCTTGATGGGGAAGAGAAAACCGGTTCTTTAAAAAAAAGAAAAAAAGAGATGAAAGATGGTGAGGAAAGAAAAAAATATAATGGGTAGTCAAGGCCAGGGAAAGGGAAAAGATCTTGACCTTAGCCTAATATCCAGATGCAGACATGGAATCATTTAAATAAAGCACAAGACGCATTAAGGAAAATGGTATGGTGAACACCATGTTCTAGCTGAGGATTTTCTCCCTGGACTTCAAGCTCCTAAACTTCATGCTCATGTTTCCTGGGTTGCCTGGAACATTCATGGTTTATGTCTATTGTAGATTAGTTCACGCCTGTCAGTGATTTTTTGCAACCCCTTTCACTCACAAAAGTATGCTGGTTTGAATGACAAAATAGGGTAACCTTAATTTTAACTAGTGCAGATGGCCACTCAATCTCTGACTACTGCTAGTATGATTTCAGTGCCCATGTTAGTGATTCTGTTTGCTTTCCCATGAAAATGCATAGTGCCAAGGCTTGCTACTTTACTACAGAAATAAGGATTGCATGCCCAGTGAGGAAGAGGCCAATATCTATATTCAGATGATATTTTCTCCTTCTAACTTGGATATTTTTTAACATAGCATTCATTCATTCATTCAACAAATATTTATCGAGAGCCTTCTATGTTCCACATGCTTTTTTAGATACTGAGGACACAATGTGTGTACAAGATAAAAGTCTTTACTCTTATGGGATTTAAATTTGTTGAAAATTACTAAAATTATGCTTTTTTTAGATACTGAGAATACAATGTGAACAAGATAAAAGTCTTTACTCTTTTGGGATTTAAATTTGTTGGAAATGACTAAAATTATGCTTTTTTAGATACTGAGATACAATGTGAACGAGATAAAAGTCTTTACTTTTATGGGACTTCAATTTGTTGAAAATGACTAAAATTATAATCTGCTTGAAAGGCACTTCCAATTTATTTGATGTATTTGTATACCTAAAGGAAGAAGTGTTCTCTGGCCTTGGGTGAGCACAGATTTTGGTAAGTAGTGCAGACAGGCAGGGTGAGGCAAAAGACCTACGGGAAAGGAATGAGAACGAAGGTCAGTTCAGAGTTACTGCAGGCTGGAGCTCAGTCCTTTTCCTCTCCACCACATCTGATACATTTTATAGGGAAATGAGAAGAATGAAGTTTGAGCTCCTGCCACTTGTTATGGGAACCTGTAGAAAAACTGGAAAGTGACCAAAAGAAATATGGGTTAAACCCCTAAGCAGAAGTGAAAATTCTCAGAAATTTTATTGGAAAAGAACACTGGAAGGGTTAAAAAAAAAAAAGTCTTTCATATGGTAATCAAGTGAGAACCTGGCCTACAGAAATTTAAAACTATAGTTTACTTGAAATTTCCTTAATTTTATCTTCCAACTCTTCCATTGAATTTTCTATTTCAACTAAATATATTTTTAAGTTTTAAGAGCTCTTGTTCTCTCACTTTTCCTTTTTTATATCATCCTGCTCAAAGTCTATGAATGCAATATAATCTCTTATCTCTCTGAGGACATTAATTACAATTAGGTTATTAAAGCGTCCCTCTGCTCCTTGCAACTTTGTCTTTGTTCTCTAAGAATTCCATTTCTTTTATACTTGCTGATTTGGGTCCTGCCTTTAATATTAGGTTTTTATTTGTTTTTAAATAAAGTATCCGGCACTTCTGACCATTTATGAGAGAGGATTACAAAGCTATTTGGAAGTTTTGTGCCCAGGGGAAGGGCTTGCTGCCTGCAAGGTTCCCTGTATGGTGATTTGAGCAGGGACCACACATTTTCACTGGAAGATTCCCAACTGTCAGGTTCTGTGAGTCTTTTCTCTTCGACTAGCAAATATCCCTGCGGTGGTGGCCTTCTACCTCCAAACTGTCCACTTTCTAGATGGCTAAAGGGAAGACTGGAGAGTCTCATAATTCATAAATAATTTCTCTTACTCTCCCTTTTCCCCTCCTGGCATCGGATCCCCTTTCTCTAATAGGCCTAGCATCCCCTTGCCTGAAATCTCTCTGGTTCAATTTCTTCAGAGAGTTAGTCTTTCAACTCCTATCAGAATGGGAAGAAAGTCATCACTCATCTCAGAGGGTTAGGAGAGGGGATCTTGGGGACTAAATGAACTTTAACCAATCCTCCATTTCAGTCTCTTTGTACCCCACCTTTGGAGGTAATGGGTATCTCCCATTCCCAAGTCTTTCTTGGCTTGAATTGGATTGCTTCTTCTTGGTCCTACTCTGAAAGTTTGGGTTTCGCTACTTTTGCTCCGCTAAGAGAGATGCAAATAATCCATCTGCTTTCTCATGTCCAGAATGTTATCTATAACCTCTATATGCTACCATGTTCTTTTCTCTTCTCTTTGAGTTTATGGGTTTATTTCTTTCTTTTAAAAATTCTACCTAATTGTAGTAGAGTTTCAAGTGGGAGCAGAGATGAAAATTTGTGATCCATTTTCCAGCTTTAACTGGGGGCCCCTTTCTCCCTTTTCCAGGATAAAGATTTCTGATGACCCCCTCAGCTCTTCATATGAAAAGGTATAGAGTGCTCTTGCTGTTCTGAATGTCCTCTTGTAGCATGAGCCATTGCTGTCTGGCTTATTTCAACTCCTAATTATTATACATAAGAAAAACAAAATATAAGCTCCATGGAAAGTAGGGATCTTTTTTTTTTTTATGTTGCCATATGTTAAAGTGACAATGAATATATTATACATAATATGGCCCTGCTCTTTAAGATGGTGATAAGCCATTTAGGTTTTGGGTCTCAGGTCAAAAGATTAGCCAGAAATCATCAAGAACAAAGGCTGCTGCTCCTTATTTTCTCTACTGAGAGAAACCTTAGCTCACCAAATTTGTCCAGCCTCCTAGGCAGGTAGAACATAGATAAGAGTCTCAAATTTCTTTCTTTCTACTGACACTCACTTTATTTGAGCGGGGATGACTATGTGGTGGTGAAGCCTCCGAACACTGGGGAATTCAGATGGAGGATATCCTGGTTTGGGGACCAGCTCCAGGGTGTCTATCCTGGGTAGCTGCACATGGATCTCTGCTCAGAAGGACCCATTGTATATATATGTTTAATGCTCTACTGTCCCCATCTTGAAATTATTGATCATTTTTGAACAAGGAGTCCGCCTTTTTATTTTGTATTGTTCCCTAGGCACCGAGCCATAATTTGCACTTACAAATTATGTAACCTGCTTGGCATACTTCCCAAATACTTTGCAGCTGAGAGAGTAGAAGGTGACTTTAACAAGTCTGACCTCCCTGTTGTGAGAAAATGGCTGGAATGGTCATAGAAGCTATCAAAGTGAAGGAAAGAAAAATAGCAGTATAGATGGAATCTGCCATAGCGAAAGTGTATATTCGGGGTCAAGGCAGGCAAGCTACATGTAGGAAGAGGCTTGTGTAATAGCATTAGGTTAGTTGTTGGCAAGCAGAAACAGTGTGTCCTTCCTAAAGATACTCAAATTCAGTTTTAAAAACCGTGAGTTGTAGTAGTAGACCACCAATTTACAACCATGTTTTATAGCCACTTAGGAGGCCCTTGTTATTTCCCAAGACATCTGCTTATCTTCCACAGTTTGTTCAAACTAAGATTTTTCTCATCCAAATAGGATGTCAGGTCAGTTCACATATCAGTTTTCATTTTCTTGTCTGTTACTTCCCAAAGATATAAATGTATGTTTTACACTTAAGACCCATATCTGGCACTAGACCTTATACTGAATCTTCCTGTTTCCCTTCACTTTGAGCAGCCTTACTCTTGCCAGTCATTCTGTATTTGATATTTGCTGCCATCTGATTAGATAACTGGTGAAGGTGTCATTCCCTGGACAAATCAGCAAAACATTTACGGAGAGCCCTGTGAGCATACTGAATGAGGGACAAAGAACCTGTCTCACCATGGCAGAAACTGAAGAGGTGCATGTTTGTGTGCATCTGTGTACATAAGCATGTATGCATTGTCACTACAAACAAGATTCACCAAAACAGGTGGCAAAAATGTCCCAATCCTGAGTGTTGCTGCAGGGACATCCAAGGGACTAAAGAACTTACAACGTTAGCAGCTAAAGATTGATACTGTACTGGTTTGAAAATATTATGTACCCCAGAAAAGCCATGTTTTAATACTGATCCACTCTTGTGAGAGCAGCCATTTCTTTTACTCTTGATTCAATACCATAGATGGGAATCTTTTAATTAAATTATCTCCATGAAGATGTGATGCACCCAACTATGGTTGTAAACTTTGATTAGATGGAGACGTGACTCCAACCATTCCAGGTGGGTCTTGATTAGTTAACTGGAATCTTTTAAAAGAGGACATATTTTGGAGAGAGTCAGAAATGACAGAAACCTCAGAAATGACAGAACCAACAGAAACTTTAAAGCAGAGCTGACACAGATTCCAACACTTGGAGAACAGTGATATGGGTGTTTGGAGATGCTTGGAGTCCAGCAGACATGAGATGTTAAGCAATCTAGAACCTGGAGAAAGACAAGGGAAGCCAAGAGATAAAAGCCATCCCTGGAGAAGCAAAGTGAGAAATCCTCACAGAAACAGCTGAAAGCGACAGAGCCCAGGAGTAAGGGACCAGCAGATGCTAACCATGTGACTACCCAGCTGACAGAGGTGTTCCTGACCCATTCACCTTCCTTGAACTAAAGTATCTCTCTCTGAATGTCTTGGTTTGGACATTTTTATAGGCTTAGAACTGTAAAGCTGTAACTTGTTAGATTTCTCTTTTTAAAGGCCATTCCACTTCTGGTATATCACACTCCAGTAGCTTGCAAACTACAACAGATACTGGTGCCAGAAAAGTGGGGTAGTATTGTGGATTGCAAATACCAAAATGTTGAAATGGCTTTTTAAATGGAAAAGGGGAAGATTTTGTAAGAATTCTGAGTATCTTAGTAGATAAATTCCTTGAAGAGATTGTGTAGATAGAAATGCAGACTCTAGAGATACCTTTGACAAGGCTTTAAAATGAGGAATGTGTCATTGCAGGTTGGAAGGAAGGTGACCCTTGTTTTAAAATGGCACATAATTTGACCAAATTGAGTATTGCTATTGGAAAGAAGTTAGAATTTAAAGGCAATGATCAGGATACTTGGCTGAGCATATTTCCAAGCTATGTATGGAAAAGGCAGACTTGCTTCTCCTTACAGCTTATAGTGAAATATGACAGGAGAGAGATGAACTGGGGCCTGAACTCTTGAGCACAAAGAAACCAGAAATTGTTGGTCTGGAAAGTTCTGGACTTCCAGAAGGGGAGACCCCAGAGAGTGGTGCCTTATGTGAGAATTTGACCAAACAGAACCAGTCAGCCATTTCAGAAAACGCCAATATTGGACATGGAGTCATCTAGGATGGATTTGTGGAAAGTCCATTTTGTCTGGTGGGCATGATCCCAGCGTACTGCATAGAAAACAAACAAGAGTGTTGTGGGATCTGTATAAATGGAACCACTGTCAGTCTGGACTAAAAGGGACAGAAATGGGACAAAGTGAAGGAAAAATGTCTTCAGAGGCAGAAAAATGGAAGCTAAGGTCTGGACCCAGGAAACCTTGGGCCAGGAGAGCAGACTGACCTATACATGTAGAGAGGGTGAGTTTGCCCTGGAAACAGAGGATGGGCCTTCCACTTCATTGTGCCACTCAGGTCTCAGAGAGGATGGAGTGTATAAGCTGGGGATTGGGGGGAGCCTGGCTGCCCCCCTATTGTTCTGGACACGTTGAGCATGTGCCTTGGAGATGGCAGAGACCCTGGGTGTTGCCCCGATGTATACAGAGGGTGGATCCAAGAAAAAGCTTGTCCCCCCCAATAAGACCCGGTGTTGCAACACACCCTACCATTTGGAGAGAGAAAGTCTTGTAGAAAGGGTGGGACTGCTGCTTTCTAAAGCCCTGAGGATAAATGACCCTCAGACTTTGAAATCTAATGGAGTTTGCCCTGCAGGTTTTCAGAACTGTTTGGGTCTTGTGACCCCTGTGTTCCTTCCAATTTCTCCCTATGGAAATGGGAATATGTATCTTATGACTTTCCCTCCTTTGTATTTTGGCAGCAGATAACTTATTCTGAGTTTTACAGGTCCAGAGGCAGAAGAAAAATTTTTGTCTTAAGAACAGACCATGCCTAAAATTGGCTTTGATGAGATTTTGTATTGTTTTAACTTTGTATTGTATTTCTATTATTACTGGAAAGTTTTAGGGCTCTGTGATATTGTGATTGAGTGAATGTATTTTGTATAAGGTAAAAAAATGCCTTTGGCAGGGGGTCCAGAGGATGGGATGTACGGGTTTGAAAATATTATGTACCCCAGAAAAGCCATGTTTTAATCCTGATCCACTCTTGTGAGAGTAGCCATTTCTTTTGATCTTAATTCAATACTGTTGGTTGGAATCGTTTGATTAGATTGTCTCCATGGAGATATGATACACCCAATTGTGGGTGTGACCTTTGACTAGATATGATTCCAATCATTCCAGGTGAGTCTTGATTAGTTTACTGGTATCTTTTAAAAGAATTCTTTGGAAAGAATCAGAAATGACAGAAACCTCAGAAATTACAGAGCTGACAGAAACTTCACAGCAGAGCTGACACAAATGTCAACACTTGGAGAACAGCGATATGGATATTTGGAGATGCTTGGAGCCCAGTAGACATCTCCATGAGATGTTAAGCAAGCCAGAATCTGAAGAGAACTAAGCGAAGTCAAGAGATAAAAACCAGCCCCAGAGAAGCAAAGTAAGGAACGCCCACAGGAACAGAGACTGAAGGCAACGGATTCCAGGAGCAAGAGACCAGCAGATGTCAGCCGTGTGTCTACCCAGCTGTCAGATGTGTTCCTGATCCATTGGCCTTCCTTGAATCTCTTTGAATATCTTTCCCTGGATGCCTTGGTTTGGACATTTTTATAGGTTTAGAACTGTAAAGTTGTAGCTTATTAAATTCCCCTGTAAAGTTGTAACTTATTAAATTCCCCCTTTTAAAGACCATTCTAGTTCTAGTATATCACATTCCAGCAGCTTGCAAACCAAAACAGATAACTTTACCTCCTGAGTGTTACCCAGTGGCACAGTGACTAACAGAGACATGTTGGTCAATGCACACAGCTTCTTCCCCAATTTAAAATTGATTTCTTTTTCTCCAAGCATGTTTGAATACATACGTATATCAAATTATAATATCATATTCTTGTTCTTGAACTCTCAGAAAAAAAGCTGAAGTCTTTATTGCCTGGTAAGGTGAACATAAAATGCCTAAATGTATGTACCATGTAAGATTTGGCAAAAAGAGTGCAAGACCAAGATTCAAGTTCCTGTTCTACCTCATAAAGCGTAGCCTTATACAATTTATTTAACTTCACTGAGTCTGTTTCATTATCTCTAAAACGGAATTGTAATGATAACTACATCACTGGGTCATTGAAAGGATCAGATAATATAAAAAATCCTCCCTGTTACCCAGAGTTTTAGGGGCATTTAAAGCTAAACATCCTGTAGTTCATTCATGGAACCCAGGTTGGTAAGAGCTTTTTGATGCGAAGTCCAACGATTACCATACTCTAGTCCATAAGGAGAGGGTCTCTCATGATTCAGGTGGGAAAAATTAATTCTATCCAAATAAATTATTTGTGTAAAAGAATTTGTAATTTATCTAAAATGAGCAGCTTTGGAGGAAAGGGAATATCAACTAATTTGGATGGAGTTCAAAGGTAAAGAACAAAACAAGTTCATAATCCTTGGGTCTGTGGGTTCTCTAAAGGTCAAAGATTTAGGATTTTTATAGATAATAGTTATATCACTGGACTGAGAGTTACTGGAGTAACACCCATGAGGTCTATGACATTATTTTTTGTTGTTTCCAAGGGACACTGATGATGCCTTTTGGACCATATAACACCAGAACCAACTTGTGTCAAAAGATTCTTGTTCACTCCTGTTCACTTGTGCACTGGGTGATAGATTGGGCCTTATGAACCTCCACTTGCTCCAGTGGTAATTCTGGGATATAAATGAAGTCTGTCTTTAAGAAATGGAGTACTCTGAAATGATGAAGGCATCTAGCAGCCTCCATACAGATTATGTGATATTCAGTAGATTCTGTAAGTAAGGTGGAGGTGAAAACATTCCGCATACCACATCCAGATTAATCTTCCAAAAAAATCATAGGGTAGGCTGAATAATGGCTCCCAAATATTCAGAGTCTAGCCTGTGATTGTCACTCTAATTCAGATTTGATTTAAGGTAATTCAGATTTGATTTAAGTTAAGGATCTTGAGATGGGGAAATTATCCTGGATTACTAAGGTAGGCCTTAAATAATAAGGACAAATGTCCTTATGAGAGGGAGATTTGACTACAGAAAGTAAGAGACTTGATGATGACAATGGAAGCAAGATATTGGAGGGATGTGAGGAAGGATTCAGGAGCCAAAGAATATAGGCAGCCTCCAGAAGCTAGAAAAGACAAGGAAATGGATTCTCCCCTAAAACCTTTAGAAGGAACCAGCCCTATAAACAACTTTTCTTCAGTCCAGTGAAATTGATTTCAGACTTCTGGCTGCCAGAACTGTAAGAGAATAACTATATATTTTAATTCACCAAGTTTGTGGTAATTTTTTACAGCTGCAATAGGAAACTAACTCATAATATCTAAAGTTTATTGAGCACTTACTACTATGTGTTAGACCCTGAATAAAGTATAATACTTTACATACGTTATTTATTTAATCTTCCCAGAATTCTTTAGGCAGACATCAGTAATATCAGCATTTTACTGGAAAGGAAAATAGGGTTAATGAGGGCTAAGTAACAACCACAAGGTCACCAGCCAATAACCTGCCTGATTTTATTGTTTACACCTCTTTTAACCCTAATTCTTAGATTCTAGGTTTCTTACAGGCAAAGGTTATCTCTTAACTACCCGTGTCCTGACTCAGTTTTCACCATAGTTCGTGAATTTAAATGAAAACAAATTCAAATGAAAATAAAATTGAAGCCTACCTGCAACCATGATGTTAGCCAATGAGAAAATAATTTTATATGTGTGAATTTAAGCTACAGCATCTGTTCAGAACTCTAATTGCACAAGATAGGTCCATCTGATTCCCTTCAACAGTCACCTCTACTCAATTTTCTAATGTCTTACGACATGGAACACCTCTTCCTGGAAACTGGGTTTACACTCTTCTCCTTGGCTACATTTTGTTTGTAAAGCCATTCGGTCAGAGGAACCAGATTTCTTGCAAGAGAGCTGTCACACAGAAGCCAAGTGCTTCTGGTATTTCATCTGATATCATGGTGTTAGATTTAAAGTTGACTCTGAAGTCTAATTAAACATTATGCTAATGCACATATTCTGCAAATTTAGACAAAGCCCAGTCTGAGATAAGTTAAAAAGAAAGCTGGCAACATGCAAAGGACTCTGTTAAGTACATTAAGTGCAAACTTTGAATTCAAAATACAAGTGAATTGATACCTCTTTTCCTTTCAAGTTGGGAAATGAAAATTAAGTGAGATAGAGTTTTATTTCATTTTTACTAATTGAGGAGTTTTGACTCTAATAACAATACAGTATATCACAGCAGTGTTAGAAATGGCAAGAGAAACTGGTCTAGAGCTAACAACCCACTTTTGGCCCCTCACTAGCTGAATGAAAAGCACACCAACCCCATCAATGTTGACAAGTCAGCACATGTATTGAAAAACATTTTCAGATTAAAACAGGCAGGACCACTGGCACGCTTTGGATTTGTACAGCTGTGGAAAAGTTCTATACCTGACTCTATCAAATTGAGGTAAGTAGAGTCTTGGAAAAATCCAGAGAGGTTGTGAAATCCCTGGTGTTGGACTCCGAAGCTGCTGAGCTTGGAAGAGAGCTGACTCTATTAGAGGAGACAATCAGTTCAGTGAGTAGGAGGGTGGGACAAGAAACCATGATGAAGGGGGCGGGAACACTTGGGGAGGCAGAGGGTGTGCTTTCCTTCTCTGCATCCATGTCCAGTAGCCAATAAGAGCTTGAGGTGAGATTCATCTCACTACACCTGGGATTTAGCTGCTTTTATACATTTATATTTCTTAGTCTTCCCTTCTTGCTTTTTTTCTGAGATGTTATTTGTACTCACCAAAAAAATTCATCTTCACTATGGCCACATCATGAGTAAATGAACACAAAGAAAATGTGGTTGCTGTCCTGAAAAAGTTTGTAATTAAAAAAGGGAAAGAAGCACAGACACATACCTTACCAGCTGCCCTTCCAAGTGATAAATGCTTCAATGGAAACTAACACAAACTGATCTCCTTCAGGATGGAGCAGAGAAGTGGGTCCAAGTCAGGTTAGAGAGGAAGTATGTATGAAGACCTCACAAACACAATGTATTTGAGTTGAACTCGAAACAGAGGTAAAATATACATTGAAGTACTTTGAAAATAATGTTTCAAAATAAAAGAAAATCAGATTAATTGAAATAATGTAAAAAAAAAATCATATCTATTCTACTCAACCAAAAGAGTAATAACTTGATTGCTTAATTTTCTGAGATGTTTATTGGTTTATGACTGACTCCAAGACATTTTATATGGTCTATCAAAGAACTGAAATGACAGTTTTGATTACTTTAAATTTTTAGTTACTTTGGTCTTAATAAATTAAATAGAGTTGGGATGTAGAGCTCTGATTGAGCAACTAATCCAGAAAATTGGATGTAAGTTGGTTTTATAAACCCTGTCATTAGATCATTAAAATTGTTTAAATCATCTACCCCTTAAGAAAGAACTCCATAAGCCTTGGTCAAAGCTCCATGCTAATAGTCAAACAAATTTATTTTGTTTCCATTAAATTCAGTTCCTATCATATGTGCAATAGTCTGTCAAATAGATGGAAAACACAAACCCATATATCTGCATGCATACACACACACACAGAAATACTGGGTTTTGCTCTCAAAGAAGATAATATTTTAATGAAAGAAAGGATTTATGTACATGAAAAACTATAGAGCAATAATAAACTATGTAATAAAATACTACATAGAATAAAATTCAGGGCCAAAATCTATAGTACAAGAGAAATTCTGTGGGTGGCAAGGATAGAAAAAAAATCAAAGCTGGAAAAGCTTATTGAACTTGGCTCAAGTCAGTACTTTTATTAAATGTACAAATATATGATTTTATAGATGAGTTAATAATTTTATTATGCTATGTAGTTTGAGATCCCAAAATGGAAAGTACCATGGAGCCACCAGAAATTAAAATTTTGTAAAACTTTTCAAAGTTTGCCTTTTAAAAAAAATTCACAACTTTAAAAATTTTCTTTAACGTATTGAACTATTTAATTTTCTTAAAATCATACTGAGAAAACAGGTTTTAAAAATTTGTGGGCAGGCCATGTTGGCTCAGCAGGCAGACTTCTTGCCTGCCACACCAGAGACCTGGGTTCGATTTCCGGTGCCTGCCCACGGGGAAAAAAAAAAATTTGTCTTGATTTTTAAGAGTGAATTTAATGTACAAAAACTGATTGAATGACATTTAATGGATTTTGCAAACTGAAATAATCAAAGGATAATTGCTTAATAATGCCAATTTATTTTCTGCTGTATACAATTATTAATTACATACAAAGAAAATTGAATTGTTTACTGTTTTTGTCAACTGCAATGATTGAATAAATTATTTAATAGCATACAAGTAATTGTGTTCTATTCAATAAGATTATAACTGATTGAAAAGTAATGGATGGATTTGGTCTTCACATTCTGTAAACAACACTACGTGGAATAGAAATCCAGTTTAAATCAAGAAAAGGAATAAATTACTTATTTATTCTTATAAGTCAATAGATTCTGTTAAAATTAATTTTTCCCTTATTAAAGTGAGTTTGAATACAACTATGTACCTTAACATGTTTTTTCCTAGAAAAAAAAGCTGAAAGCTGCTACATAAGCCCAACCAGGCCTCTTTTGTGCAGTGAAGTGAGGGGGCCTCCTGCATCCTACAAGGGTGCATAGGTAGTGTTCCCTGAAATTCTGCATGAATCTGGAAGACTTCTGATGATGGAATGCATGTTCAATTGTTAGTAAGCCAGACAGGCAGAGTGAGATGCAATTTCCTTAAGCATACCCAATCACAAGCAATACTTTCATGAGCAAATTCTCTCTTTCCCCATGCTGGGAAAGCTGTCCATATTTCCTTCACTAACAATTCCACCTTTGATAGCAGCAGTCATTTCAGAATCATAAGTTAAAGTTGTAATAGATCTTAAAATCCACCCAGTTGCATGGTCCCCTCAATACGTGAATCCACTTCCTTTTGGTGTGGACAATGCACCGATGCTCATGAATCTGAGGGGAGGGACCTCAGCCAGCGGTGACTGTTCCAGGTGCTCCTCCAGCAGCCAGTAGTTTCTCCAGTGCTGTGGGTACTGCCCCCTTATAGTAATTGATGGAAACTTCCTAGAGGAGGGGGTAAGAAAAACATGGGACAAAGAAGCAGACAGAATTAGAAATGGAATAAAGGAAAACAAACAAATATTCTTCCCTGAACACACACACCTGGTCAAAAGTAACTCTCTCTCTATATTTGCGGGTGGGGGTGGGGGGTAGGGAGAGAGAACGAGAAAGAGGTAGAGAGAGGAAGAGAAAATAGGAGAATGGAAGGATGATGGATACATCTTCCTTTTGGTTCTTTGGTCATATGACAAAACACCCCTTTACTTATGCTCATTCTTACTGTGGTAGCTAAATGCAGCAAAGGAAATTTCAAATCTTACACACCTAAGACATATTCTTGTCAGACTCCTGAATTTTTAATTAATAATTTTACTCTTACCATAACATTAAATATTTTCATTGTAAGATATTCAAATAAAAATTATCTTCCCTAACCAGCTAATGCATCTCTACCCAGTTCTGTTCCCTAGAGGTATAAGTTGTTAAAACCTTCCATCTAGCTTTCTAGAATGGGGGGGGGGGGGGTCAGGGATGGGGGAAGGGCTTGAAAAGCAGTTGTAAAATTTTTACACAAAAGAAATCATCAATAAACAATATTTTGTAACTTGTTTTTTTCACCCTAAAAATACAGTTTGTGTGTAGTCTATATGAGGATATATGGATCTACTTACCTCACTCTTTTTAACAGCTGCATATACTGCATTGCGTATTAGTATAATTATTTTTTAACTAATTTGCGCAAGATGGACACTTAGGTTATTTTCAGTTTTTCAATAATACAGACCTGTTGAATTTTAAAAGCTGCATTAGGAGCCAGCAGTGTAGAAACTATTCATCAAATAATAGGCAAGACCTTTGCTATGAAAAACATATCTGAAAATAAGAGAGTCAATGTTCTTTGTCTGCTTGGAAGTCAGTTAAGACAGCAACGTAACTGATTAAATTGATCGCAACTTTAAGGTTGATAATGGGGAAAAATTTTTAAATAGTCAATACACTGCCTATCTGTAAGCATTGTCACAGTTACTTTGTGACCTTGGCAAGCCTCTATCTCTTTACCCCTTCTGTAAAGTGATAATAAATCGTGACACATCACAAATATTCCTAAGTGAAGTTTTCCCCAGTTTTTAGCCTTGTGCATCATTTGTATTGAAGAAAATAGTTAGAATGAATTTACATGATATTCAATGGACAATGCCATTGGCACCATTCTCTTCAGTTCATTATAATCCATTACTTAGGAAATTAATTTAAAAAAAACTCTTCTTTGACTCCCACTTTGAAATTAAAGCACCAAACATATGTTTTTCTTTTTCTCATTTACCTTGGACTTTGGCTGTCATTTATTCAATCATTCAATACATATTATTTTTTTAATAGTCACCATGGGCCAAGCACTGTGCCAAGAGTTAAACATAGAAACCTGAATATGCTCTAAGGTAGACTGTGTCTCCACATTACTTCAAAAATGTTCAAAAAGGACAGCTGTCATTCTCTTTGCTTTTTTCACACCGGTAAATTCTGAACTCTTTCAGATGATCCTACCTCATACTTTCTAATTTTTTTCTGATTTCCTGTGTCCCAGTTTTAAGGAGTGGCAGATAGTTCAGTGTGGCTACACTTTAGAGAATTAAAAATTGAAGTGAGACTAGAAAGGATTCAGCAAAAATATAAAAATAAAAATTGAGCTCTATCTTGCAATTGCAAAGGATTTGGACATGGCAATGATGTGATCAAACCAGTAACTTAGGGAGATAGTTCACAATTAGGTTTATGAAAGAAAGGAGTCTATCAAAAAGCAAGAGAGAGAGATGATGGAGGACTTGAAATAAGGAGGGACAGCAAAGGTGGAAAAGAAGAATAATTTCAGAATAAGTATCAGAAATACGTGGGGAACAACTAAATAGAGGAGTGAGGGAAAATGGCACTCTGATCAAAAAAGAACCCATTCTTTCTCGTCTGAAATGGGAGGAGGGTGTTCCTTTATCCGTATGTCACTGCCGTAAGAGACCTTGGCGTTATGTGTGTCCCCATGAAAACCCCCAGCTTCCATTAAACAAAGTGCTCTTCTTAAATGCCTTCCTTGTAAGACCTGGCTGCCCTACCCCAAACCATTAGTGGGAACAGAACGTTAATAAGGAGGGACTGTGGTATCTCTAAGAGAGGTTGACCTCCTTCAGCGGAAGCAGGACAGCCATTATAGTGTAATGATAAATCACAAGCTTTCCCTTTCCATTATTTCCACAGAAGACTCCTCTCTGAATGCATAAACATACTGGAGGGAGAAAGGAAAAAACAAGCAACAGATGAACGGAAAGGTGAAAAACAGAAAATCAGCAGACTTGCAGTGGGATTTAAAATAATGAATACACCATATACAGGCACACATTTGCATCTAGTAAAACTTTAACATAACCTCACAAGGAAAAAAAATCCACGAGAACATGTATAAATATACTAGAAGATTCAAGTACTTCACTCAGAATTATAAATACAAATAACCCTTCTAGGCATGCCTTATTGTATTTAATATTATAGTGCTTCAGTCTTTGCTACAAATCCAAAAGCAAGCTAAACCAAGAGGGAAAAGGGAGCATCAGTTATTAATAAATTTATAACTGAGCTTATTACCTACTTGCTTAGCCAGTCTTTCAATTTTATCAGTGATTGCCTCACTCTGTGCTTCAGAAAGATACACATTTAACAGGAATAAGCTTTCAGGGTAAAAATGTACTGGGTTCTCCTCTCCTGATAACACAGAAGAAGGAGATCAAGAGCCAATGCTGAAAAGGCTCCAGTAACTCTTGCTGGCCATACATGGATGACCATAAGACAATCCAATAATTATCATCAAAAACATTATTTTATCACACCAAGGCTATACCAGGCAAATGTTGAAATGAGCTTCAGAGCTCTGAGAAGATGGTCCTGGTCAATGAAAACAGGATCAGTGTGAGAACGACTGGGAATGAATAAGGCAGCTTCCAAGGTGGTTGATCTGAGCATTGAGTGTATGGTTTGCCTGTGTAAACTGGTGAGCTCACAGACAGTCCATGGGTTAGTTGGACTGCCTCTCCCACATCAGACTCCATCTACTTCTATTTTATCTCTGATCCCAAGAACTTCTGTTTAAGTGTCTCCATATGGGAAATTTTGCATTCCACTCCTTAGGTTTTTAATTTTATATATGGCCTCTTTCTGTTCTACCTGATATAAATCCCCTTATAAGACTCTGGTCCAGTGAAAATGGTCTCATTTGGCAACTAAACTGAGCCAATCCCAACCTGCTTATAAGATTGATAAGGGATTGATGTTGAACATTAAGGGTATTAAGGGCATTTGATAAAGAATTGAAGTTGGACATTAAGGACACTGTGATCAAGGGAAGTCCAGCTGTTCTCTTCTATTTGAATCTCTGGATGCACTTTCTGTATCCATATCAATATATCTGTATCTGTATCTATATCTATCTTTCTGTATAATCTATATTTCTGTCTTGCCCTGTGTCTGTATCTCTAGCTCTATCTGTCACTATCCCTATCCCTATCTAATCTCTCTATATTTTTAAGCTTCTAGTGGATATTTAACAGTTGCCTCCAAACTTTGCTTCTATTTGATTTTGAGATCCAGGTCCATATGGTCCTGGGGAAGCTGGCTTGATCTCTGGCTAAGAAACGAAGTGCATAACCTAGGCTAAGCCAATTGATGCATTCCACTCTCCTCTTCCCTTATATCCTGGCCAAAGTGATATGTGACCTGAGCTGGTCCAATCAGAATGAACTTCAGGACTTCTACTGGGGATGCTGGGGTGAAGGTATAGTCTCTCTTCTGCAGATGTGAATGGGAAAGCATGCAGCTGTTGGAGCTACAGCTATCTTGGAGCAGTAGTGAAGCTAGACTTAGAGTCCAGTCCACAGCAAGTTAGGTAGGACAAAGTAATGGGAATAAAATGGGCCTTGGGGTATACTGAAACTCCTTATGAGGCTTTCTTAAAGCTAACCCTATTTCTGGAAATTTCCTTGTATGAGACATTGCATTAAATTAAGTAATTTGCTTGTGAAGTGTGGTTTCATAAACCTGGTATATGATGTAAATAGTGTGTTTCCTATGTGCTATGCCATCAAGAAAAATCTAAAATACACAGTAAAATGCATAATTCAAAATTATTGGTCGATTTCTTTTTTCTCTATTGGTCATCTAGTCAACTTTGAAATTCTTCCTCCAGCGTATTTGATATACATTACTTCCATTTTATCAACTTTTTACAACTTCATTAAAAAAATAGTTTTCCATGTCCTCCCTCCTACTCTGTTTTCTTCACAATTGCTTTCTAGTTTATATTCCATAGCTGTTTTTATGACGTTTGCAGATATTTCTCCTTTGTTTTAGTAAAAATTGCAGTTAGCACCATGTGCACGGTAAAGGACCAAATCATCTTTGGTTTGAGTTGAGAAATATTTCCTCCCAGACTACTGATTTATGCCTCATATTTTTAAAATATTCTCCAATAGTGCTTTCCATCAATAGCTACTTTATATGTACAAAGTATTCATTGCTTTCTAATAACCAAAACCGCTTTTCTTTAGCTTTGTCGCTAACATCTATTTTTTTTTTTTTTACCAAATGTCAGTTCAGTAACTCAGTCATTTTAGAGCCATCATGACTTTCATCCCTTTCCTGATTTATTAGCAGACTACTCTTTCTCTAGTATGCCTTTCTTCCTTAATATATTTGTGAAAGACTCTTTGACCCCAGCTGTCTTGAATGTTTTACTGTGTTTCCTGGCCAAGGCTTTTGCAATGGGTGCAGTCTTATGAAACTCAAAATGGCTTTGCTTTTAAAAGCTGCCCTTTCAGTTCATTTAAATAAAATGTCTCCAGCTGTGTTTATACTACAAAACCATTTGCAACCATCTCCTACATTTTGGCCCCAAACATTTTTTATTCACAGACCTCTAGATTGCAGCCACAATGCTTCATGTTTTTGTACTTTGCTATGAACCTATAATAGTACTATTTTCAAGAATTATCAATCACTACTCCCACTCTGAGTCTGCCTTTCAAGCCCAGACCCCTGAAATTTGCACACTAGCTTCATAACCAACATTTTATTGTAATCCCTCTACCCAAACTCAGACAGTATCTTCCGCCACCAATTTTCAGAAGCTCATGGTGTTTAGTTAATCGGCCACTTAGTTTACCTGTGGGATCTGACAATACCAGAAACATTTAGGACTGACTGAAAGTGCCTCTGATTAATTTATGAACTAAGGAATTTGGCTCATGGAAGCTATAATGAAAAGATAACCGTGTTAATTTGTAAAAATATATTTTCAGTATGGCAATGGCCAAAAAAAAAAACCAAACAAAAAACCACCAGAATCCTTTCATGGATTAATTGTTGATTCCTTATTTTGTCTTCTCTCCAATATTTTGCTTGATCTTCCATTTTCTTTTTCTACTCTACCTTGACAACATTCGAGGACTCCTTCAATTCTCACAAATAGATATTAGATATCCATTTGAACATTCCCCACTAATCTGCCACAGTGGTGCCATACGAGTGAGCCACTGGCAAGCACTGATGTGGTTGGGTTGGAGTTTTCTTTTTTAGTAGGAAATGTTTTCAGCTATGATATTACTCTTGGATTGTGGCAGAGCATTCACTCATCATTCCGAATGACAGCCTGATGTAGGCTATCACATGTCAGACTGAAGCATCAGACAGGCTTGGTCATGGAAACAGGGAGAATTAGGTATGTGCGACTTGAGAATTTAGTAATGTAAGGTATCCTATACTGGGTAACTCAAACTGGCTAAAAACTAATCCACAACAAGTCCTTGAGAGAAATTTGAGAGTCAAGCTGGTAAAATGAAATACCACATTAAGTTCAGATAGACAGGAAAATGATTATACCTTAAAAGTGGAGCCAAGAATAAGAAGTCAAGAAAAAAAAGGATAAGAAGTCATTATGGAATCATAAAAAAGGAGATACTTTTAGGGTAATGAATGGGATCATATATGTGATATTAAATAACATTGGATAAGTACGATAAAATTAAGGGATAATGATTACTGATTAATAGGAAGAATGGTTTACAAATGCCTTGGATAAAGTAGATTAGGGATTGGGATGCTTTAACAGATGTTAGAGAAATCTGGATAGCCATTGCTCTGACATTGATTTATCCATAAGTTGATGCCATTTAAACTTCTCATTAAACCATTTCTTAAAATATGTACTGGACTTCTTGGTTCAGGGTTCTAACTTCCGATGAAGTAGCAGAGCATGTGCTGCCCATGTAGCAGATTTTATAGACAGATTTGCCTCTGTGGCAATTATTGATTATATTAGGCAATGTTTAAATCTTCCCTGACAAAGGATGGAAGAATAGCACAGTTGTGTTTACTTTTTATCTTTGATCCATAATTGCATGTGGATTTTGCAAGGTGAGCCTTAACCATAAGCATGATTTATGCTAACTTATTATCCTGTTGACTCTACTTAAAGTTAGAAAGGAAATTCCAATTGAAGTTCACTGTGAGCTTACATTCAAGAGCTCGTGGGGATGTCACTGATCTAAATGTAATATTTAATAATATGAACAGCAGTTTAAAAGGAAGGGGTCCTATTGTCCTCCCCCCTACTTGGGACATGGCATCCAGGGGTGAATATCTCCCTGGCAGCATGGGAGATGACTTCCAGGGATGAGTCTGGCCCTGGAACCATGGGATCAACAATACCATCCCCACAAAAAGGGGGGAAAGAAGTGTAACTAATAAAGTATCAGTGGCTGAGAGTTCAAATAAAGCTGAAAGGCTACTCTGGAGGTTGCTCTTAGGCAAACTTCAGTTAGACACTGCTATCTATCATAACTTGCCAAACTCCAACCAAAACCATTCCAGCCAATCCTAAAGAACACCTAGGGAAATATATAAGATTCTACAAAGATTCCACGCACTAGGGTAACTTTCCATAAACCTTCAACCTCCAGATGAGACCCTGGACCAGATAAGTCCTGAAGTCTAGAGGGCCCACCTCTCTAGAAAATCAGCTAATTCCATCTCCCTACCCCATATTATTGACAGCCTCTTCCAACATGAAAAAGTTTGAATGGGCATAGCCCAAATACCCCTTTGATCTTGAGAAAGATCAAAGGTGATGGTGAAGTTATACAGAGAAGGTAGAGTTTAACAAACAAGTATGATTGCTGAATCATTTTATTGATATTTCTTTTAGTCTCCAGTATCTTAGAGCAGCTAGGAGTAAAAACCTAAAATTGTGGAATTATATCTCATACCAAACTCTGAAATCTGTTCTACAACTAATTGTTATGCTGTGCTTTGAAATTTATTGCCTTTTTGTATATATGTTATTTCTTACACACACACACAAGTGAAAAAAAAAAAAAAGTGGTCCTAGATGCAATTTGGTATCCTGAATTGGATCCTGGAACGGAAAAATGACAGTAGTGAAAATTCTGCTAAAATCTCAATAAAGTCTGTAGTTTAACTAATAGAAATGCACCAGTGTTAATGTCTTAGTTTTGAGAAATGGACTGTAATTAAGTGAGATGATAACATTGGGGTAAACTGGTTGAATGTTATGTGGGAACTTTTTCTTACTATCTTTGCATCATTTCTGTAAATCTAAAATTATTCCAAAATAAAATTATTTAAAAGAGTCAAGTCTTCACTGCAAAACAGAAAACAGAATGTGATTTCTACTATTACTGCCTTATTTTTTCTTTGGCAAATTCATTCCCCTTACTAAAATGGTTTCATTTGATTCTCTCTTTTTCTAAAGACAGGAAGGAATTAATGAAAAAAATTAGGCAGTTAATTATGTGGATGTCAATAATATGTCTATAGAAGATATTTGCAATAAAATAAAAAGTGAAAAAAACAAACAATAGAAAAACAAGCAAAGAAACAAACAGAAAAAGCAACAACCTACAAAATTAAAGTTCGCTTTTTCTCTTTAAACTAAGTTCTCTAAAAGTAGAAGTATTTTTATTCTTGAATTGAGTCAAGATTCAAAACAAATATTTGTCAGGATTCCTTTGGTAATTAACCCAGAATCTTCCACGGGTTTTCTTTATTAAGCACCTACAGATGATATTTGGCCTTGCTCTATCTGCATGCCCAATTCTCCTAAAAGCTGCAATTCACTTGATAATAACAACCATTGGTGGAATTCTGATTTGTCCCCACCCTGAATACCTGACTGTTTTAGTTTTCTAGGCTATTTAAGCAAACACTGTGAAACGGGTCAGGTTAAACAATGTGAATTTATTCACTCATGGTTTTGAGGCTGGGGAAATGTTCAAATCAAGGTGTCTTCAAGGTGATGCTTTCTCCCCAAAACCTGTGGCATTCTGGAGCTGGCTGCTGGTGATCCATGGTTCCTTTGTCACACAGCAAGGCACATGGTGGAATCTCCTGATCTCTCTCTTAGTTTTCAGGTTCTGTTTCATTTTGTTGCTTCCTGTGGTTTTCTCTCTCTCTGTCTGAATTTCATTCTCCTATAAAGGACTCCAGTAATAGAATTAAGACCCCATTTGATTGAGTTGGCCACACCTTAACTGAAATAACCTCATCAAAAGGTCCTACTTACAATGGGTTCATACCCACAGGAATGGGTTAAATTAAAAAAAAATTAAATTAAAACATGTTTTTCTGGAGTACATAAAACTATAAACCACCATGCTAGCAAATGGTGGTTGCTTAGTAAATGTTGCTGAATGAATAAATCAAATTGAACAGGGAGCTTCAGATAGAAGCAGAGACCAAAGGACTCTGTCACTTTGGTCAGATGATCCATTCCTGGCCCAAGCCTAGTCCTTGAACATTGTCTAATACTTACAGAACTATAACTCACTCTTGGATATTGTCCTGTGCTAGGAACTGAATTTGCTTTGTTCACAAACTTTTCCAAAGGTGAATCTTGTCCAGAGGCATTAATCATACTCTGGGGTCAGAAATGGGAGAATTGCTCAATGAGTTTGATTCTTGTCTTGAATTGAAGAAGGTCAATTGGTTGTTGAAAGTTTGATGTGGCATAAGCAAAATAGATTTCTGTATGTACGCATATAATGGAGGGCTGTAATAATGTACCGTCATTTCCTTTGGAACTTACACCTCCAATAAGCTCTATGAGCTTGTCCCCTGACAGTTTTGCAGTTAAAGAAGCTATTGGGGAAAATAATTCTGCAGTAATCTATAATAATTCCTGCCACTGCCATATGTTTCTAAGCAGTTTGTGTTTTGAAGACATCCTTCTTCCTGTGTGGCCAAAGCAAGGAGTTTTGACGCTTTCAGCAAAGTAAAAAGAAAAAAAATTAACATTGAGAATATGGAATGGAATTTAGATTCTCACTTGGGCATTTGTGAGGTATCCCCATTTTTACCTTTGTACGCACTAGTTGCTGCTACATTATGTTTAATAGCAAAAAAAGGAGGTTGTTCTAGTTTGCTAGCTGCCAGAATGCAACACACCAGAGATGGATTGGCTTTTAATAAGAGGGTATTTATTTCATTAGTTCTTCAGAGGAAAGGCAGCTAACTTCCATCAGAGGTTCTTTCTTATGTGGGAAGGCTCAGGGTAATCTCTGCTGGCCTTCTCTCCAGGCCTCTGGGTTCCAACAACTTTCCCCTGGATGATTCCTTTCTGCATCTCCAAAGGCCTGGGCTGAGCTGCAAGCGCTGAGATGAGTTATGCTGAGCTGCTTGGGATGTGCTACATTGCGCTCTCTCATTTAAGCACCAGCCAATTAAGTCAAATGTCATTCATTGCAGCAGGCACGCCTTCTAGCCAATTGCAGATGTAATCAGCAACAGATGAGGTTCATATACCTGTTGGCTCACATCCACAGCAACAGAACTAGGTGCGTTCACCTGGCCAAGTTGACAACTGAATCTAACTACCACAGAGGTTTCAAAGTTTTGAGATTCATCATGAGTCTATCATCTACCCACATATGTAGAAGGGGATCTATTGCTTGGAAAGATTTCAAAGGTATCAAGTCACCTCCCCCAAATAAATTAAATTCCATAATTAAATACCCATTCCTTTTGCCCCCAAACTTCCTAGTCTGTTAAAATGCAATTGCCCTTGGTAGAACTAGCACATTAGCTTTAGAATCCGTTAGTGTGGATTTGTTTAACAGACCTTTTTCTAGATAGTTTTGGGAGAAGAGAAAAGGACCTTGAGAAAGAAATAAGGAAGCAGCTTTTCTTAAATGCATTTTACATGTTTCATATTTAATCATCATATGATCCTAGCTCAATTTTTCAGATGAGGGAATGGAAACTCTCAAAGACTAGGCAGATTGCCAAAGGTTATCCAACTGTTAACTGAAGGTTCTGAGACTTAAATCTCATGCATCTGACTCCCAAATTCAGCTCTACTCATTTGAAGAAGCGAAGAGTGCATTGAGTTGCAAGTCAGTGATGGCAAGAGCAGAGGAGGCAAGAGAGAGGGGTGGGATGGAAAAAAAAAATTAGCGATCATTTGTAAAACATGATTACTGGGTTCCAAAGCCCTTAAGGAGATTAGCTCAGGAAAATCTTTTTTCTAAGAGTGTCTCTCTGCCCCCCACACTATACAGAGGCAGATTAGCACAATGGTTTAGCTCAGGAGTGCTGAAGTTAGAGTACAACTTGGGGTTCAATACAGTCCCTGTTTACTAAGTGCTTGATCTTGGAAAACACACTTATTTCGCTCTTTTTCTTGTTCCCACATCTGTAAATTGCAGTCATTAATTGACAGTTCTTTATAGAATTATTGCGAGGATTAAATAAAGTTCTGTACATAAAGTGCTTAACACTAAGATAGGAGTAGAGTAAATGCACTGTCAGTGGTTGCTGTTATTATTCTGCAGGGAAAGGCAAGGGCATGGTATCCTGTCATGATAGATCCTTCCAACCTTTCTCAGGAAAGGAGCAGCCTCAGACTCTTGACTTCATGACAGTGAGGCTTGATTTTATGGTGCTATTTGAAACTTCCTTTGTTTTTTTTTCCTTCCCATATGGGGCTTCTCATCATCTCATTACAGTTCTGGCACCTTCCTGTCTCTGAATATGGAACAGAAAAACACTGTAAGTGCAATTTTCTCAGAGAAGAGAGAGACAGAGGGAGACAGGCAGAGAGGAAATGTCTGAAAGGGCTGAAGCAGGTTTATATCAACTTATGCCTTTTCTTTAAGGTAGGTCAAATATTTCATATTTCCATTTACTGTTCTACATTGGGGTTTGTTGGGGGAATGTATGGAGAGGGTGGTCAGTAAACAGGAGACAGTAAGCAGAAGGTTCTTCAATGGACAAAAACATCATTAATTTCTGTGTTACAAACTGAAGTGACATGGCATGGGGGAGGGGCAGTTTTTCCCTATCTTTCAGAAAGCTCACCTGGTTACAGTGGGTCATAATGGCCAGGAAGAAAGACCTTTCTTCTAAGGGCTGCAGCTTAGAGAGAGAGAAATGAGGGAGAATAGATAGGGTCTTGCTAGGCACTTGAATATTACCCCTGAAAATGGATTGGAGATGGGGGTGGTCAGGAAGAGGAGGGGAGGGGTAAGGAGGCTGAAATACAAAACAAAACAAAGCTGAAACACCCAAGAGAGTCCCAACCCCTAAACTGGTAATAAGTCAGCTTTTGTTAGCTTGGCTTTTGAGTATTAAGCACTCAGTTCATCTCCATTGATTTGTAATGAGGCTGGGAGGCTCACAAAGCCTTAATCAAGCCGAGATCCCTTTAAAATGAACTCTTCTGCGAAGAGAGCTGGCAGATAGCATCTGTGGAGTAGCTGTGTTGGAGAGAGCTCACTGGCCCCATTGTGAGGTTTACACTGGGCCAGAGAATGGGTAGGGGCTTCATTAGTCTGATAAAAACAGACAGGCCAACTTTTCATTAGAGGGATGTACAAATCCACTTTACTTGGCTTTCCTCCTTTACATTATAAAGGCATTATCAGGCTCAAGCTTATGGGACTCATTATTCCATACAAACACTGGGCTTGGAGGTGGGAAGGAGCAGAGTAAGCTGAGGCCTCCATCTTGGAAAAAGGGAT
The DNA here is from genome assembly GCF_023851605.1 of Tamandua tetradactyla. Lineage (NCBI taxonomy): Eukaryota > Metazoa > Chordata > Mammalia > Pilosa > Myrmecophagidae > Tamandua > Tamandua tetradactyla. The sequence goes on along the minus strand of NC_135330.1, from coordinate 17,151,283 downwards.
TGAGCACTTCACCTTTTTCAAAGCAAAAGCTTTGAATTACCAGGGGCCAAGCCTCCCAGGCCCACAGAATTAAGATCCATAAGATAATTTTCTGCTTTTTTTTCCATCGTCAAATGAAAAAAATAGTGGTAGAACTTTTGAGCTTTTGCAGTGAAGAGTGACATCTTCTAAATTTATCCTTCAGGACTCTGGATTATAGAGAAATTCTAATGTTGGTTTGTCTTATGATCTCTATCTCTATTCCAGTTAGGATGTTTTTAAGTAATTTAAGTAAATCATATACTGCTACTGTTATTTTTTTCTGCATCATGCTTAATTATGAAATCGCATAATATTTGTCTAATTCTCTAGTAGGTTTAAATTAAAACTAGAAGGTAGAATGGTTGAGATAATGAATAGGATCCAAATTCCTAAGGTAACTTTTACAACACTTTTTCAGCCCTGGCCTCAGCCTTCTGCTGTGCCATCTCTTTGTCTTACTCACTTTTTATCCTCTCAATTTTTTTTACCATTTACTAAGCCGACAAATTTATACCCTGCTTAATGTGCGCCTGTCGATTAATATTTAAGACTTTCGAATGCTTCACTCTTTTATGTACCCTTCTATACATAATGATGTATAATGTTTAATGCTGCATTTTATCAGGTTTCTACATTTTACGTCATATTTATATTTGTTGTCTGATGTTGTCTTTAGATTAAGGCTCCTTATTTTATAAAATGATAATACTAATAATCATAGCATCTTTATTAATATGATACGTACCACGTTCTGAAAGATAAGTTTATTCAAAGTGAAGCATACCTAAATAAACCACAAATTTATAAAAATAAAAGCACTTTCTGCTTTTGAAAAATTATACTGAAACCTTCACTGGAGATGTCTAATCCAACTAAGGAAAAGCTCAAATGTTGGTTGTATTCTGTTACTCCAGACTAACCAAATAACTTACTTCCTAATAGAGAGTGATCTGAAGCTTCATGGGGGAAAAAATAGGTAAGACATGGAGAAAGCTAAGTCTGCATGGAAAGCCAAGGATTCATTTCATTCTCTGACATACGTGAAGCAAAGCATGACTTGACCTGGAGCTGCATACTGTTGCAAAATGCACACCAATCACTCAGGAGTGGTGAAGTCTACCAAAGAATGGCAATGTCTTGAACCTGCTTTTAGTGAATTTTAACCTCACCACAGATCTCAGCATCAACATTTCAACCTATATGTTGTTAACAATACTGTTAATCTGGCCCTCCCCAAAGTGTCTTAGAATCCAGCCTACATGAACCAATGCTTAGGATAGTGATATATTCTAGAGTACATAACCAACCTGAGTTTGTAACAACCATGTTGATAATAATATGATAGTGATGATGACAATGAGGCAACCCAATCCATCCCCCTCTCTGCATTTTTAACTTCTGACTTGAGTATGGCAGAGGCTGAGGAGCCAATACCTCTACTGTTTCAACTTGCAGAGCTCAGGAGATTCATCACCTTGGGGTAAAGAGATCCATCTCCTGGAGGGTGACTCTTTGACTTAAGGTGTCATTTCAAGATGTTTCCCTGGGGCAGGCCTTGGGATTAATTAGGTCCAGAAATAGCAAAACAGGAAGTAGACAGTTTTCCAAACTGTGACTTGACAAGATAGGAAATAGACATTATCCTTTTCTTCAGGAATGTCTGAGTTTACTAGACAAAGGCCTAACTTTACTTCTAAGAATGTAGAATTTGGGGCAATGCCAGGAATATGCAGTTAATAACATGTTTGATGAAAGGAAAAATCTGTCTCTCAGTTTGTATAAATATCCATGAGGACCTATCAATGTTTGCTTTCTAAATCTTTACCTGAGACAAGATTTACCTGTTTATATTCAAAGAAGAGGAAACCCTGACCTTTCATTTAACTCTCTTTGAATGATACTGCCATGGACCCTTACTACAAATATAAAGTTATTGTTTAGGCCTAAATCTGAGCCTCAACCAGTGGAAAACTAGATGTGTTTGCATCTTCTGACTGAGACCATGCCATTGACACAAGCCTACTTGTGATACACTACTTGATCTGAATGTTAAGTTTTATCTTTCAATAAAGGATTAAACTCCTCTGTTATCTAATCAGCACTAAGAGGGCTGGGTTATTTTGCTTCCTTTAGTGATAAATTTAATTGGGTCCTAGTCCTGAAAATAGCCTCTGGTTTAGCACTTATCCAAAGAGAGATGATGGTATGTGGTATGGAGGTTAAGCACAGGGTGATAAATTGAGAAATTATGGATAATACCTTCAGGTCTGTTATTTTAATAATTTTTAGCATCATCATGAAAGAAGATTAATCCAGCAATGGTCAAGCCTTTACCAAAATAAAGCAAGAATTGAAAGCATGAAAAACAGGAATAGATGTGCTCTGGTATGGGATTTTCTGAGGTCAAATTATGTGTAACTCCAACTTTTTTCAGACACCAGCAATGGAATAAATGGAAGTGATGCAGCCATGAAGATGTGAAGCCTCTCAAAGAAGCCCTAGTTTTAATATAGTCATGAATGGGCTAATATCAATAACTGAAGGAGTTATTTGAGAACATAGGAAGTTTCACAGACTGTTTTGGATGCTAGCCTGGGGTACAAAACAGGTAAAGTGTCCCTGGGGCACTACAGAAGTGGTTGAGAACAGCCTGATGGTTCTGCTAGGTCTCCCAGTTTAGACAAAGAAACCTGGGTACATAGACCTTGACCAATGTGAAACTAAGGACATTCATCAAGGGATGCAATGAAGACAGGGGCTGACATCCAAGGGCAAACATGCCGACATACTTCTAAACAGATGTCTTTTCTCCTATGCCAGCATTGCCCTAGTGAAAAGAAAAGGACTAAGGGAAGGAAAGAACATGAGACTGTTCTAAATACTAAACTGTTTTAAATACTAGACTGTTTTAATACTAAATTCAAAGTTTAAAACTAGAAGGGATGATCTATGTGAATTGGTAAATTTTTTTTATCTGCCACGAAGAGAAAGTTACATATCTATATACCTGAATCTTGTGAATACAAGAGGTTCTATATACATCAAGAAGAACTGAAAATACTGTGGAAGAACAAAAATCCAGTAAGATAAGGACTGAAAAGGATTCTCTGAATGAAGCAATGTGATGGTCTTTTAAGAGAGAGCAGTTGCAATGTACTGGTGGGAACTGAGATAGACTTGAGAGTGAATGGGAAGTGAGGATGTAGAGATAGTGGTCGTAGTTAACTTTTAAAATCAGGGATGAGAAGGAAATAAATGAGAGAGTATGGAGATGAGAATAGATATTAATGTCTATTAAAGTTGAGGTCAAGTTAAGGATGCAGGTAGTCAGAATGTTTGTCTGTTAAGGACAAAGCCAACAGAAAAAAGAGAAGCCATGTAAAGAAGAAAGGATGCCTTGGAAGAAGTAAGAAGGTATGGGGTGGAGTGGATGGGTAGACTGGCTAGTTTTTGAGCAGGAAGAGATTTGCTTTATTTCTTCAGAAAGGAAGAAAGTAGCTAAAAATGATTATATTGCACTTTATATAAAGAGACATGAGAGGTTCAGGAAGATAATGGCTCGTATATTTCTGGCATTGGAAACATGCACCATCTCAGACACTCCTGTATGATATTTTCTCTAGGTGCTCTCTCCCTCCAGAAGTCTAGAATCATGACATCTTAGAAAAGGTCACTAAAACCTGTATTATCAGCCTCTTGCCCTCTGTTTCTACTTTCTCTTTCTAGTTCTCCTCTGCCTTGTCCCATAGATTCAAACCTGATCTCTAACTGCTCTACGTGGAGTTTTCAGATTGGCTGCCTGCCATTTATATAACTTGGCGATTTCCTGATATGTGTGACCTCCAATATTATAGCATTAGATTCTTAATGAGGCTGGTGGACAAGGGACACCACACTGCATGTTCCAAGTTTCTAGTCTATCGTACCCTGTAACTCCACTTTTATCAAGGAGCTAGAAGTATCAGAACCATTTTGTTGATGGTATCTGTATTTTTTGCAAATTCACCCTTTTCTCTACTTTTTCTCTCCAGTTTGTTAGCATAATCAAAGTTCCTACCTCTTAACTCCTGACATCTGGGAACTCTGGTAAGTATATAAGGCACTCAGAAAATGATGAAAGTAGGAAATCCCAGAATGAGCTTTTGGCACTCTGTTTTGTTTCCTGGAACCTAGGAGATGTTATTGGTTGCCCTCATCTCTCCTAGAAGCCAATGGTCATCCAAAGAAAGAGCATTTTACTTCTTGACAACATTTACCTAATCAGGTAAACAGGAGCTTGCTTCTTTTGATAAGGTAGAAATTCTGAATCCTAACAACATTTAATTTCATGGCAACAGAAGCAGCCTGATCTGTACTATAGTTTGAAATCTATGAGTGTTTAACAAAATGCACATTGGTTGGGCATAAATGAATACAGCAAGGACTTGGAGTCACAATTTTCACACCTCAATGATTCAGGTCTCCAATAGTGAAAATCCAACTACAGAGTTTGTTCCAGTCTGATAACATTCTTTATGGCTTACTGCTGCTTTAACTCATACCCCTGTATGATCAGGTTGGGACCCTATTTTCCTGCTCCCTTTATACCTGAGGTAGAGATAGGTCTGACCAGTTAGCTCTCTGCCTCCTTTCTCCATGTCCTAGCACAAAACCTTCTGAGGATGAGGGTAACTCCATTTAGGAGGCTCCCCAAGACATGCCTTACCATATCATCTGTGTGAGCATAAAGACACAAGGGTAAAGTCAATAGAAAGTGTTTGCTCCCAGCTCAGTTTCATTTGGTATCCCTTTGTTCCTCCTATTATGATTTCTATATCTAATATTATAGCTTCTCTGGTTGTTCAATGGAAAATGTTTAATACAGAAATTGTAACTTAGTAGATAATCAATGTTAAGTCCTCACTATTAACATTGGTCATTGTCAGTGTGACCTACAATAAATAGGTCCTTCTTGAATAAAAGCTCAATGTGCCAGAGCACAGACATTTTTCCCTTATGTAGAAGTGGTTTGGAACTCCCATCTGGCCTGGTTAAGCCACCATTCATCTCTTAAAAAATATGAATGAAAGATCTAAGCACTGGTTTTGTTTAGAAGTAGCTAGCTTGAGAACACTAGATTCTGATTAGCACCCCCTACTCCCTGGAAACATAAAAAGGAGATCTTGGAGCCCGAGGCTGAATCTCTCTTACTTTGTGCAGTTTTCACCCCACATCGATGCTGCCCTTGTCCCAAAGGCCAATGCCTCTTCCCTAAGGGTGTTATTTAGCCAAGAGAGTAAAAAAGGGGCTTGGAAGTAGTAAGATATGTTGTGCTTACATTAAATAGTGCCAAGCATCAAAGCCCCAAGTGCCAATCAATCAGTAGATCATTACTTAGTCTGTAGTCTGTGCATACCTCATTTGTCTGTGCAACCCTGAGAGACTTAGACTTTTCTGGAGATTTAGAGATGCTACTCCCAGGGAGCTGGGTGCTCTGGCACCGTGTGGTTAGCAGCACTCTCACTGACCTTCCATTTGCACTGTTTTAAAGGTCCACGAGTGTTCCCTCCCCTAACAGCAGGGCAGAGAACCCTGAACTTGGTGGCTGTGCCTCCTCTGAACAACAAGTACAAGCTGCTGCCAGGGCAGTCCTGGGGGATTCAATGCTGAGCAGCATTGCTCCCAAACTGTCTGGCTCCGCCCCAGCCCAGGCACAGATCAGCTCCAGGAATCTGAACCCGCTGTCTACAGGGGACAGATTGAGAGGTCTGGGCCTGTGCAGACAGCAGTTGTGCCAGCGGGGATGGGGTGAGGTCCCTGTGTGGGAAAGAGACCAGGAAGGAGGTGCTTGAGTCTGAGGTTGATGATCAGGCATCCTATAACAAACCAACCTGTGAGCCCTACCAGACAGCTCCTGAGTCCTTCCACTGAATGAGGTAATAAATATATCACTACACCATGAAATGGCCTCTGGGTGGCTATAGAACACTTAATTATTGATTAATCTTCATTAATTAATGAATTTGAACATGAGTGCTGCTAAACAGGAATATGAAAAGCCAACATTCGTGAGGGCGGAGAGAGGAGGGCTGTGCTTCTAAGGCTGGAAGGACTCTGTCCTTCTAGATCCAGGCAAAAACTATTACCACAGGAGTGCCTAGTGACTCTTTTGTCCCAGATGCTACTTCTAGGGTTGATGGTGCCTGTGGATGTCACTGCAGTCCCAAGACCGATGTAAAATAAACACAGTGATAAAAAGGCGGCAGAGGAGGAGGGAAAGAGATCATTGGAAACATGGAGAATGACAGGGGAAGCAGTGATTCAGTTCAACTTTTATTTACCACCTACTATTTACCAGGACTTGAGGTTTCAAAGGTGAATAAGACGTTGCCCTGCCTTTGAGTTGTTCACAGTGTAGTAGGGGAAATAGACGACGTCAGTTTAATACCTAACACATTTATATTTGGCATTTCCTGAGAATTCTGAAAATGTCATGTAGGGATCAGAGGACACTGAAGCAATAATTTAAACATGCATTTGATGCGCACCATTGAGATGAAAAAGACCACAAGAGATAGTAATAATAACAACAACAATAAAAATAATGTCTTCTTTCAATTGGAGGAGGGGAGACAAGAAATTATTTACTAATGCAATCTCATCTCTTCCTCCAGAATTTTGCAGGTAGCACAGGTTGTCATCAACGGCAGCAGAGTGGGTCAGGGCTGGTTTCACACAGGCTGATGGGCCTTGTGCATGCTCCTTCACCTCGCTGGCTTCTAGTTTCCTCATCTTTTAAATGAAGATAATTATGCCCTCCTTACGAAGTTTAGAGACAATTACTGGAAAGGGGTATAGGTCCCTGACATGGAAGATTCATATATACATAGTAGTGATTAAAGCTATTATTTTATTTGGCAGGGTAAATTATAATCTTTTTACCATGTGACTTCCATACTCAAAAACCTTCAATATTCATTAGTGATTGTAAGAAAGAAACCATGACACAGGCAAATAAAGAAGTTCTCATCTTCGGAGAAAGACAAAATAGTGTATTGCTTAAGAGCGGGGGTCCTGCCTTCAGCTAGTCTGAGTTTGAAGTCTACCATAGCTATTTACTTGCTGTGTGATCTTGAGCAAATAACTTAACCTTTCTAGCCAGCACCTGAGTTTCCTTATCCATTAGAAACAGGTAATGATATATGACAGGTAATAGATATAATGATATATACACCTGCCTCTTATGGGTCTCATGAAAATTTAATGTTATATTGCATGTAAAGCACTTAGCCTGGTGCCTAGCATTTAAAAATACTTGAATGTTAAATATTAAAATAATGCTTTATAATATCAGTATTAGAGAGAATCATGGCTAAATCCCATTGTGGCATAACATTCTACTACTTATTGAAAAAGCACTCTTTTTCACCCACTACTCCTCCCTTCTCTTCACTTACACCCCCATACACTCACCAAACAATTTGATTTGTTATATTGGGGTAAACTCAAGTGCATCATGAGGAGGTATTGTCTAATCTCCAAGTTGCAGCAGTCTAGGAAGGAGCTAACCCTCAGAGAATCTCAGCAGGACTAACTCTGCATTTTTTCCACTCTGACAACAAATTTACAATCGACCATTGCAGAACTTGAATTCAAAGGGATATGCTTTTCTTAGTGGAAATTTTAGAAATGAATAAAATAGAACTCCTACCCTCAAGGAGTTTACAGTTTAAAAGTAAAAATAACAACCCTACAAGTAACTTGAATGGCATTTTAAAAGCTAGAAAACCGTTACAAAAGCAAAACGCAGGTGGAACTTGGAGGAGTGAATCAAGAACTTTCATCTGGGTGATTAAGTAACTTTTCAAAGAGGCATCTGAATGGCGCCTTGAAGGATAAGCTGAATTTCAATAAAGAAGGAAAATGATTGACGTTTTCCTAAGTTGAAGAAACAGCATAAATATAGTACAAAGGCCTAAAAGCATGTGGAACATTCTAGAAATGCTATATTTGTGATTTCTTTTTTTAAATCAATGATTTCTATGCACATGCATGTTGTTTACTTTTACAGTTTTTGTTCCAATATGAGTTACAGTCTCAGCTCCTGGTACTCACAAAGAGTTCCATGTTATAAAAGCCTCTTTTTCAGTTCCTAGGGGATATGGAGGCGCTAGGGACATATGTCCTTTGCCTGTGGAAAGCCATTTTGCAGAGGATAATGTCAGCTAGAATCCAGGGCAGGCCCTTTAGAAAGTGGCTTATAAGAATGACTGAGAAGAATCTTTTTTTAGCATGTCACCAAGATTCCTTAGCACGTATCCTGGTATGGACAGCAACAATTTTTTTTTTTTAAAGAAAACATAAAAGGAAAAAAATAAAGATGTAAGAAACAAACAAAAACTCTCGATCCATAAAATGCAATCCATGACCTGATGGGTAGTCTGGAAAAGCAGCTGGTGACCACTATTTGTTGAGAGCCAGGATGAGTTGGGCAGTGCCGTATTCCAGTTCATAGGTGGGTTCCCCCATGGAAAAGAAATCACCGAGACATAACTTTCCCTATCCCCCAGCTCTTCCCCACCCTTGTGCATCATTGAATGCCTGGGGGAAAAGAAATAAATAGCTAGGTAGAGTTCAAACCAGAAAAAAATAGAAACCAGATTCTCTGAGGGATAAACACAATCAGCAGCAACACAGCGAGCTGCGAGAGAAACCTGGAAAGCAGAAATGCTAAAAGCGAGTGAGCGAGGCTCTTGCGAAAGGAAATTAGATATGAGCTGCCAGGTGATATAGCAGCTGAAAGGTCAATGCTATTTTGGGCTGAATATGAAGAGGCTTCAGGCATCTCAGGACTGAAAAAAAAATGTACAAACTAGAGAGGGTTCAGAGAAAGGCAACAGCATTGATTAAAGAATGGCTGTTGGCTTTGTGGTGAAAGATTAAAGGCACAAGATAGGCAGGAGCAGCCAGGGATCTTGATGCCAATTGTATATTAATAGCACTTTGTGGTGACAAAGCACTCAACACTATGTTTATTTCTTATCTCTCACATGGCTGTTCTTCCTTGTAAAATGCATTCATTCATCCAACAGTCATTTATTGACCACCTGCTATGTGCCATTTACTGTGCTGGTGAGTCAAAGTTAAATAAGTGACAGCTTCAGTCCTTGAACAGCTCATTGGCTAAAAGAGACAATGACAAGCAGTAAGAAGAATGCTGTGCAGTACCATGGACTCAAGAAAAGAGATAAATAGTTGTGCCTGTAAGAGGAAAGGAAAAGCTCTAAGGAGAAGCTAATCTTTTAGCTGGAATTTTGCAGAATGAATGGGTTTTCACAAAGTAGAATGAGTGAAGAGGTTCTTGGGGAGAGCATTCCAAGCAGAGGAGACATGACCAAATGCACAGATTAGGGAATGTGGCCCAGTGAGGCTAAAGCCTACGGGGTCAGAGCAAGGAGGAGAGTAGAGGAAAATGAATCACAAAAGGAACCAGTCACTTGTTAGAGTATATTGGAATATTCTGATTGATATTTGACTTGAAGGTCTAAAACAAAGCTCTGCTCTAGACATTGTAGGAACTATAAAGGTGGGTATAAAATAATCTCTGGCCTTAAGGAGTTTATCAGTCTATCAGCAAACATTTGTTGAAGTCCTACCCTGTTGCAGGTGTTAAGCAAGGAGTTAGGGGATTCATCTAAATAAGGCAAGTACAACCCCCCACCCTTGCCAAAAAAAAGAAAAAAGCTTTCCAACTAGAAGATGGATATTGATCACTTATACTAATTGTTTAAAAAAAATTAATAGCATGCTGATAGGGAGGGATGACAGTATATGAAAAATTCCTGTTCCAAATATCTATTGGTATAAAGTAAATCTCCACAAATCTTAATGACTTAAAACATGGTTTATTATCATTACACATTCATGGTTCTGTGGTTTACTGGGCGCAGCTGGGTGGTTCTCTTTTGGGGTCTCTAGTGCCCTGTTGTGAACAGATGGCAGCTGAAATCATCTACAGGCTCAATTGGGTTCGATGTAAAATGACTCCTTTACTCTTGTGTGTGGTGCCTCCATGGGGATGGTTGACAGAGTTGGGGCCTGCCCGTGCATCTCTCTTTCTCTCTCTCTCTCTCTCTCTCTCTCTCTCTCTGTCTCCCACACCCACACTGTGTGGTCTCTTTGTGCAACTACCTTGCACTTTCTCACAGCACGGTAGTACCAGGTAATCTCAGACATCTCATTCTGGCTTCCCTCAGAGCAGGTGTTCCAAGGGGGAGTGTTTCCAGAAACTAAGGAAGGAGCTGAAAGCCTTCTTAAGACCTAACCTTGGAATCATGCAGTGCCACTTCCATCGTATTCTATCAGTCAAAATGCAAATCACAGAGATAAACTAGATTCAAGTGCAAAGACTACACAAGACGTAAACATCAAGAAGAGGGTGGCACTGGAGGGCCACTTTGGAGACAAGTGATCTCAGTTCCAAATGGCAGTACGGACTCCAATGGAGGAAAGGATCATTGTGCATAGGACTGTCAAGGAAGATATTTCACTGAAGATATGAAGCGTAAGGTGGCTTCATTTGAAGGGAATGTGTGTTTTACTTAAGGAGGGAGAAGAGCTCATGGTGACAAAATCTTATACACTCAAGAGAACTGTGGTTTCTATCTTCCTTTTTCTAATCACAGACTTTTGGGTATGATGCATCAAAGAATAGTGATAGTATTTGTAAAAAGTGGAGACTCATAAAAAAGAAGCATTTATTATTTTTAATACCTTACAAAGGAGGACATTCCAAGTTGTGTAAAAATAAGGACTCAAGATATATCAAGGGAAGAATGAGTGAATTACAGTATTATTAGTGGTGTTCAGAATGGAATGGGGCGGGGGGAGATTCATAACAAGGTCCTAGATCCTATAGCTTCTGCATTTGTAACCAGTTGGGCTTCCTAAAATATATACGTGATAATGATCTGACCAGGTGCTATCATGATGTTGCTAGAGAGCAAAGAAGACTCCCTTATCCCAAAATATCATCTTCTCTAATATGCCCAAGGGTCTTCTTATTAATAGTCCGTTCTTCTCATTTAAGATATCTTGTTCCCTGTGATGTTCTATCACAATGGATAAACTCTGGGAGAGATAGTACATTAAATATTATCAATTACTAATGATGTAGTATAGTTTTGATTACTTTTCAAAGTATTTCAAGATGCTTTAGGTTATGCAGTGGTAAAAACATTCCCACAGCCTTAGTTCCTTTTAACACAACTAATCTTATTCATGCAAAGTCCCCTGCATGTTTGGGCAACTCTCCAGAGCAGCTGTATTCCATGTGTTGGTTCAGCATTATAGACTGCTTTGATCTTATGGCACCTCCGTATCAGCATGTGCTCCAGTGATAACCACAGTCAGAAGAAGGGAGGACTGGAGAGTCATGTCCTAGCAATTAAATGCTCCTACAAGAAAGTGACATACATCCCTCCGTTTCCTATTTCACTGGCCAAAATGAGTCACATAGCTAAACCTAACTTCAAGAGGAGTTTCAAGGGAGTACACACCTTTATGTGCCCAGAACAGCAATCAGATATTGGTTCAGAGAAGTATACACAGCCCACAGACCAAAGAGAAATTAAGGAAAAAATAGGCTTCAATTGGGAAGACTTTTGATAATGAAATGGGGGAAACTGTTAAGTACAGATTAAAAGAAGATCATATGGGTCATCACTATGAGTTTCCATATACATAGATACACCAGGTTACGTTAAGCTTCTGGAATTTGGTGAGTTGTCAAAATTGGAGATAGAGGCTCCTAATGAAAAAAGAATTACATACCCAGCAACAGATTTGCTCTTCCTTTTAAACATCTCATCATTTACCTTCAAACACTGTATTGTGATGATCACCACCATCAAGAAGTCAAAATTCTAATGGTAATCTTTTACCAATAGTTAACAAATGGAGAAGGTTCTGGGTAAGCATTTCTATATCAGGTAGAAAAGGATGGAGGCTGAAATAAAACAGCAAAACTGTTTTCTTGCTCTTTGGAAAAGGAGGAACTTTAGATAAGTTAGCTGTGAAGTTTGAACCTATGTGTCTCAGAAAGGCTGTCTTTTTTAATCTATTATTGTGGGGAGCAAACTTACTGTGGTTGGGACCATTTGATTAGATTGTTTCCATGGAGATGTGACCCATGCAATTGAAGGTAGACCTTAATCCTTTAACTCAAGTCCTTCACGAGAGGTAGCTCAGAGATAGAGCCCAGAGAGAGGAAACCAAGAGGACACAGAGAAAGACATGCCTGGAGACATGAAGAAAGGCCCACAGGAGCTGAGCGAGCCATTTTGAAATCAGAACCAGGAATAAAGGGCCAGCAGACATTGCCATGTGCCTTCCCATGTGACAGGAGAAGGTATCTTCCTCCTGATGTCTTAATTTGGATATTCTCATTGTCTTGGAATTGTAAATTTGTAACCTCATAAACTCGCATTGAAAAAGCCAGCCAATTTCTGGTACATTGGTTTCCAGCAGCTTAAGCAAACCTTAACAGTAGCAATAGGGAGGATCCTAGAGATCCTAGGAAAAGCATCCCAAAATGTTTAAGAGAGCTGGTCATCCTTTTCCTCCTAGGGCTGCTGCCCAACTTTGTCTCTATGGACTTTGGAAATTCTAAGAGTTTATCTCTGCCACCCTGACATGATTCCTACTATCACTTGTCCTCTAGCCTTAAGTGATAGTGGTTTTATATCAGGTGAATGGCTCACAAATCCTTTGTTTTGACTTTTTATTTCAGAAGTTTTAGACTTACAGAAAGATTGAGAAGATACTACAGAAAGCTGCCATGTATCCTACAGTCAGTTTCCTGTATCATTAACAATCAATATTGGTAGATTATTATTATTAACTAATGGCTGGCAACTTTTAAAACCAACTCTACATATGATCTAGAGATTGGTAATAACAACCATGACATAAATTTAGTAAAATAGAAGAGCTCATGAAACAGTAAAACTTTACGTATAAACAGCAGATCATTTCAGCAACATTTTCTTTGGTAGGTAAACAACAGTAATAGAATTGCATACAAAAAAAGGGCCTGTAGGAACCATATGGGTATTTTTTTCATTTATGCATTAAGGTTCACACTAAATGGGACAGAATAAAATTAAGGGGACTATAGATGATTGAGTTCATGACAGCTTAAAAAATTAAAAACAGGAAGAAACAGTCACCAACAAGAACTGTGTGAAACTCCACCTATCTCAGCTCTGCTCAGCTGCAGGGTGTGAAACTTTTCATCACACAGAAGCTGGATCTCTTTTTTTTATTTATTTATTTTAATTTGGGAACATCTTTATTTTTATACATGACAAAATTTTACACCAAGAATAGTCAGTTAAATGGTACAAATTTACATTCATGAGGAATGTTAAAAAAAATTCAACTAAAAAATCCCACTTCTTCCTGTGACCCACAATCCCAACAATTTACAGTGCAGGGGAGAATGGATCTCTTTTAAATAAGCCTGGTAAAAAAGTTTGCCAGCCCTTTCCCACAGGTGGAGTCTGGAATTACTTATGTAGCTCCAGGCTAGGTATCTAATAGGTACAGGTGAATGTCTGACTACTGTGTGCCTTCCAAGCTGTGGCCTTCACTAATGCCCAAGATGCTTGCACATCTTACATCGTGTGCTCCTGATTTACTTCTTCAGTCCTTCCCTGAGTGCCCAGCCTATTTGAATGACGATACTATGGGCCTTTCCAGGTGTCTCAACAAACAGCTGGACTTTGTCCCTACCTGTATCTGCTGCCTGGGGAACTATTTCAAGCCAGATAGACCTCATAGAAATGCATTTCTATTACCTATTTGATTATGACTATTACTACTTCCAAAGATACCTGTTGCCATTTTTCACCCATTCCTTGGATTTCCAAAACAGCTGAAATTAGAATAAAGGTCACTGCACCCTCTGGGCACTGTGACTGAAACTGTTGACTGCTTGGTTTTGTGTATAAACCTGACTACTGCTGGATAGTCTGACCTTTCAATATAAGTAGTTAACACTATCTGTTGACCTGAGTAGATCCAAAACTATTGAAGACAGCACATAAGCACATATGCTTGCATGTATATTGAGGATGGTGGTGGGGTACTGCAGGAGTCCATGAAAAGGTCTGTAGGGCACAAGTATAGTAGTGGGTTAAGCAAGGCTATTGATGGGGAGAGACTGTGGGATCATTATAGGCTTAGGGACCAGGTGTCAGTATAGTTTTATTTTTACAGGTACTCCTTTGAAAGAACAGTGAGCTGGGGGGTTATTGGGCAGAAGAGAAAAGAAACAATGAATGATTATTAAAGTAGAAGAGGGAAGAAGACTCCACCTTTCCCTTAAGTTAGAGATCTGAGCCATTGATGGTAACTTGGCATCGATCCCAAGGGGCCATATAACCGCCCTGAAGCATTAGTCACCAGCCCCCAAATTTTGTCTGCACCTAGATTCTGGCACAAACTACAAAATTATTTGATTTGAACTTTCATCTTTTATTTCCAGTTTTTAGTTACACTCAAGGTTTCTATTTCATTAGCGGAAATATATGAGAGCCCTCCAGTGGCCAAAAATAAAACCTATAAATTTATACCACCTCTAAGTAAAGCTTCTATAGCCTTGTGGAAAAATTTGTCTCCATATTTCAAAGGCGAAGAATTCAGAGCCAGATAAGGTGGGACTTTTATTATCATTCCATTGACTCTCAAATAACTTGAGTAATTCTTAGCATCACCACATAGATGGACAGTATTGAAAATAGAATCAGAAGTGCAATATTAAAACATACACAAAAAGATTCTTGGTATATTTTCTTAAATGGAGATTTGTTACATTAAAAAAAGCAGCATCAAAGAAGAATTAATGTTTATTATGGTCAAGTTGGAGAACTCATGTACAAAAGAACTTGGGCTCCTCTCATTGAAGATATAAATTTATAGCCATGAGGAAATGCTTCTAAATTCTTAATAGGGATTTATACAGATATATATGGCCAGACTGTTTTTTTTCTTCTTCTCTCCCTCTGACTTATCTATGCTGCACACTTTCTCTTATCCATGCTAATGGAGAGGATCAGTAGTGCAGATAATTGAAAGGTTGTGTGCCAACAAACTGCTTTGTGGCTGCTGCCAAAAACTCCCCAGTGTTGCATGGTTAATGAAAAGTCAAGCAATGGCAGGGTTCTCATCATGTAGCAGCCCCACATAATACTAATAATAGCTATTTTTTATTGAGCCCTCATTATGCGCCAGATTAAGCACTCTATGTTCAATTATCTCCTTATGTCCTCACCTACAACCTTATGAAATTGCTATTAAGATCTCTGTCTTATGAATGAGGAAACTGAGGCTCAGAGAATCAAGTAACTTCCCAAAGTCACCCTGTTCGTAAGTGGTAAAGTTGTCTTCTGAACTAAGC
The DNA here is from genome assembly GCF_023851605.1 of Tamandua tetradactyla. Lineage (NCBI taxonomy): Eukaryota > Metazoa > Chordata > Mammalia > Pilosa > Myrmecophagidae > Tamandua > Tamandua tetradactyla. Next base: position 17,135,823 of record NC_135330.1, on the reverse strand, counting down.
CTTCTATTGAAGCAAGGTCCATACATACAGTCATTAAGCTATACTGCCTCCAGATGCTATCATGCATAAACCCATGCTTGGCAGAAATTTTCTGCAAATGTGGGATTTTGGAAGTGGATTCCAAAGACTGGTCCTGCTTGAACCCTTCAAAAACAGATATTGCCAGGCTGCTCTTATTATTCATAGGCTATCTGTCTTTGAGGCTTCCCCCAAATTTCTGTTTCATCTCTGGTTGAGTGAGGGGGTTGAGAGTCCACATACAAAGGACACATTTTAATCTTGAACTTACTGAATTGTGCTGCAGGATTTGACTAGTAACAGCTCTCTTCTCAAAAACTTTCTTGTATCAGTTTCAGAAGCCATTCAATCCTGGTTCTTCCTTTACAATTGCTTCCAATTTCTTTCATTGTGGCTTCTTCCTCTAGCTATCTTTTAAATATCTGTATCCCCCATGGTATTGCACTTTGCCCATTTTATGGCTTGCTCTAAGCTCTCTGGACATAATTTCAACCAAAACCCATATGCCAATGAGTGGTTATTCTTGATATTCAGCCCTGATTTCACTACATTGCCATGGCTTCCATACTTCCAGATGACAAATTGCTATTTCCATTTGAATGTCATGTTGGTACCTCAAACTCATGAATTTTGAGTATATTGCTTAGATTACTAAGAAAATTACATTATTACTTAGCAAAATATCTAGGAATTAATAACCTTTTCTATGTGATATTTTTTATTACCATAATTATCAGTAAACAATAGATGAGCAAATGCATGAAGTCCAGATTTCTTAGCCAAGAGTGTAGAGACTGTCTTTCCCTGGCTTTAAATAAACCTTTATTTTTACATCCTCATTCCCTCCATTTCTGTCCCACCCTCATCTGCCCTCAGTACCCTAAGTTCTTTTCTTAACTTTCCACACTCTAAAGATAGATAATATTTTTTTCTCCTGCCTCTAGTTCAGTATGTATTGCTTTCTTCATTTTATCTTTATCTTATGAATTCTTGACCATCTTGTAAAAGTCATTCCAAATATCCCTTCTTTTGTTCAGTTCTCCCAGGCAAAATTAGTGCTACTTTTATCTGTGTTCTTGTACACAGAACCATGCATTTTGTGACCCAGAATGACATGTCATATCCCTCTTCATCGCAATAGGAAATGGACAATTTCAGCAAACATGGTCTATGAGTAAGGCAAAATATGGACTCAGACCACTTGGAAATAAAGGTTTGGGTCACCCCACCAAGCGAGCAATTTATATCAATTGAAGTGCCAGACAGGAGTGAGGGAAATCTAGAATGGGTAGTAGAAGAGAGAGATTTTGAATATCAATTTAAACCTCTGGAACAGTTGGAGCAGTGGGATTGTAGCTTGTTTCTTAAATTTCTTTATAAATCTCAATAAATCTTATTTATTATACTTCCTGTAAAGTTTGTAGCCAGTCACCACCTTTGAGAGCAGTTTACAGATCAGACTTTATGAAGGCATGAGCAAATCTGTAAAACATAAGAGGTGGACTGTATAAGGTGCATCTAGTGTTCCATACCACCGCATATAAACATACATATTATTCCTGCTATGACAGCATGTAGGTTTCAACTAACTTCATACAACAGTGCTTCCATTCAAGAATACCCTGCACTCCTTTGGTTTCTGCCCTAGAGCTTTCCCAATAGCTAAGACATTGGCAGAAACTTGCTTAGGCAGCATGAATAAGCATCTAAGAAGTTGGTCCTTGACTGATGAGGAATGGACTCTTGTAGATAAATGCTCCCAGCCCCCATTGTTCAGCTGAATAACTCTGAAGACATTTAGTAAATTTCTCAGGAGATCCCAGGGAAATTGAGAGACCATTACTTAATAAGGAGACTTATACTGGCTTTTTTTTCCTTTCCTGTCTTACTTTCCTTATCCCTCATTCTTATTCTCCAGAATCATACCCCAAATAAACTGCTTGAAAATATATATTTGTCATGGGATGTGTTTGGGAGAACATAAGCTAAGATAACAGCTCTGGATTGTTAACTCCTGGTCTGACATGAAAGAGATAAATATTCAACTTATTCATGCTATCATCATTGACTCTATCCAGTTAATATATTCCTTATGACTCCCATTATACTCACTTGATATGTATTTTCAGTTTCAATTCTTATGTCTATTTTTCCTTTTACAGTATTTTCTAGTTCAAATTCCAGAGAGAAAGTCTTTGACTTAATTCATCTGTTCACACCAGATCAATCCATAGCAAGGTTATCAGGTTATGGATTTACTGCCATCATGGAAACAGCATATTATTGGACAAATTATGGGGAGTAGTAAGATAATAAACAGAAGGCTCTTCCTCAGCAATAGCTTAAGTAAGACAGCTCCCCTAGAAGAAAGTGTGAACTGGTCAGTCTCATGACTGATTTGAATAACATAATCCCCCAGGCCTCCAAAACTTCCCCAGGTGTCTCTCATTTCTATCCCTTCATCTTCATTTCTGCTGCCCCATAATAATTAAGTTTTGGTAGGTAACCACAAGTCTCTTAGGACAGCTTCCATTCCTCCAACTTCATCACATTTTCACCCAGCTTTCAGAACTCTGCCATGCTAAGCTTTCTGAGTTACCACTTTGATCATTATCCTCTCTTGTTCATGTATCTACTATAGGCATTTCTTTCTTATACATCAAATTTAAGCCACTGCCTAATATTTAAGGATGTCCATCAACTACCTACTGGAATACAAATTTCTTTAGGGTAGAGGTTATATTATCTGTTTCTTTAAATATCTCCATGAATCTGAAGAATTCTAGATAAACAATAAGTGCTCAGTAGATGCATGGTAAATTGAAGTGAATTGAATTGATGCTTCTGAATGGTTCATCTATGATCTTCTTAAGGGAATCTTTGAATTGTGAAACCAAATATTTTCCCAGTGAAAAATAAGCTGAACAGAATAAGAAGGGACAGTAACGTAAAAAAAAAAAATAGTAAAATGAAAGTACTGCTATTAAGTGGCATCACCAGAAACTGGGGAGAACAAAACAGGTTATATTTTAGCAATGGCTGTGTCCAGAGAAAACAAATAGTCCCAGAGTCATTCTTGAATTTTTACCCAACTAAAAGATGGAAATTTATTGCTAACTGATCAATTTCATAAATTATTTTTTGTAATTAATCATTAATGTGGACAAAAAGTCCATGAAATCTGGTGAACATGAAAGCTACAAACAGAATCTTCACCCCCAGAAGACCATTTAATTAAATACTATCAAATGACTTTTATACAATATAATTTTTGTTAAAATACTTTTCAAATGTCTCTCTTTTAAATGAAGGTTGAAAAAACACTGACTTTCCTTATGTGTGTTTAAAATTGACATATTGGTATAGTTCAGTTCTGCTAAGAGCAAAACGATTTAGCCACTTAATTCCTGTAATAATGATCAACGCAGTTCTACCTGGAATACCAAGTTCAGGAATGAAAACTTGTACCCTATAGCCAATGAGGATTTCATTTCTCCTTTTAACTTTTTTTGGGGCCATGGACCCCTTGAGATTGGGTGGAAGGCTATGGAATGTCTCTGTAGGGGAAGAAAAAAAAATTGTCCACAATATATCACATACAATTCTGAGGGGTCAGGGAATCACAGACACCTTGAAATCCAACCATTGATCCTTAGGGGTCTCAAATTTAACCCCTCTGACTAAAATGATGGCTCCAAAGTTGCAACATGCTCTCAGGGAACATGAGTACTCATTCATTTAACCAACACAAGGCCCTTCCATGTGTCAGAAACAGTTCTAGGTCCCGAGAGAACAGGTAAATGAAACATGTTCCTTTTCATAAGGGGAATTTAAAAATTGGTATGGGGAGCTTAAAATGCACCCTAGTGCAATGAGATATCATGAGTACTATGAAAGAAGTACAACCTATAAGAAATTGACATGTAATTTTAATAGGTAGACTTTGGATTCAAATTGCCTAGACTTGAATCTGCCTTGATGTTTTAGGACTAGTAGGACTTTGGAAGTATTCTGTGCTTCAGTTTCTTTTTCTATATTTTGCAGATAATAGTATATACAATTCATAGGGTTGTTGTGAGGATTAAATGACTCATTGTATGTAAATCACTTAGAACAGTGCCTGGGCCACAGTAAGAACTCAATAAATTAAGATAGTTAAATTAAGATTACAAATTATGATTATCATCTCATTGGAGAAGGATGCTTTCAACTGGAATAGTACCCCCTCACCCCAGCCCCCCCACCCCCCACCCCCCCACCTCCTCGTGGCTAAAAGGGAGGAAACAGCTAATTGGAGGCAGGAGAGGAATGGAGGGAGGAGCAGTGACTGTAATGCACATTTTATCTCTTCCCAATGAGTTGTCCTTTGAGGTTTATAGGAGCCCAATATTCCACATTCTTCAAAAGACTAAGATATGTGATGCTTTCCTCTATGAAGCTTCCATCATCCTAATAAATATTTGCATCTTAATATATATTTGCATCCTAATAAATTTTTGCATCAAGTGCTGTTATACAAGCGGAGTAAATGACTTGCACAAGGTCACAAGGGGGAGTGCCCACAGAAAGACAAGGGACTTCCTAAATCTTGCTTGGTTTCTTCTCCAGCATACCAGATGGACTTCCAAATAAAAATTCATTTATTTGATTTATCCAATGAAGCAAACATCCTTTTAAGATGACAAAAGTTATCTTGGACAGGTATTAAAACAGGATTTTTTAAAGTCATGAAGTCACTAATTGCAATATAATAAGAAAGTAGGAAGAATTACTACCAGGACATGATAGGAGAATACCATGTATTTGCTGTTTCCTTGAATTTCTCCAGTAATAAGTCAGTTCATTTTAAGAAAATTAATCAGTGTCCATTTAGTTACATGAATAGATAAACTTATAATTTCCTTAAAATATTAAGCATTGAGCTTTCTGTCTAGAAACTCAATATAGGCTCGAATTCCTGGAGTAACAGTTTTCAGATTTTTTCCTGTATAAGTCAAACTAAAGTTTTCAACTATACTGCTTGCTTCTTTGTTCTAAATCTTTGTTTTGAAGATGAATGGGACAATGTGTTTATATCAGTTATCATAGTACCTGACTTAGTAGGAGCTCTATTATTAATATTATCAATAATAACAACTAGAATTATGATTCTCATAATACTTTTACTATGGCAACATTTGATTTTTTTTAATATGCAGACCTTAAATGTTTATAGATATAGTGGAAGAGCCAAATTTTACCCACAGACGGAAGGGCAGAAGGGTAATTTCATGGCCAGCAAGTAAAACTTATTCCCTTCAAAAGCCTCCCTAACTTTTTGCTTTATTCTTGAAATTCCACAACCACAATTTCAGCCTTGATTATGTATTAAAATCCCTGGTATCCATAGTTTCCTTCACCTTTGCGCCTGAAGACTAATAACTTAAGTTTTATCAATCATTTTAACCTAAATATGGAAGATATCCAGAGAATGGATTCGATTGCGGTAGCAGATCAGAGACTGAAAACACAAAGTGCCTAGTAAGAGGAGAGGTGGATATACAAGCCATGCTGATTCATGAAGAGGAGGCTGGCTGTATCTTAAATACTGGGGTTTCTGAAGCTTCTGACCTCAAGTCTCTTTTTTTTATCATGTCCTCTGACCCTCTCACTCTGGTGTTCTCATCTGCTTCAGTTTGAACCAGCTGTCCACTGGCTGAGGATTTCAAACCTTCCAGACCAGATCACCATTTTGAGAGTCTGCTTGTTTTGTACAACCATGGACAGAAACTCTCCACATCAAAAAGTTTTCCTTGAATCCTTTGGTGACCATCAAAGGATGTTTCATGGGTCTCAGACAATGCCCAACTCTACCATAGCACTCACCATGTTGAATTACAGGAGTTACTCCACTTGTCATCCCCAGGGACTTGAGTGCCTTGTGAGTAGAAACTATGAATTTTGTTCCTTCATCAATTTATTCATCCTTTATTCATTCAACAAATGTAGGACTCATATTTAGATCCAAGGGAACACAATTATGCTTGGTTAAAAGGGTGATCAATGAATATTTGTTTTATGAATAAGAGGGTAAATATATGAACGAACAAAACAAAGGGACTTGGGGACAAGATGGTGGGTTCACGTGAACATCTATAGAGGTTTGAAAATATGTGTGCCTAGAAGCAGATTTTTAAAGCAGTTTCTCTTCAAAACATCTTTTTATAACACTCAATATATACATTGATTCACCATGACAGTAGTAGCAGTAAAATGAACGATATCAAGTAGGAATATCTTGAAACATTTATTTTTGATCCAAAGTGGAGCTTTATATCACGTTTGTCATAAATCTACATACTCTTCTCTTCCAGATGACTATAATTGCAAAGTAGAACTTGCTTTGACATCCAATGGCAGGATGAGAGTATAGTGCCACCCTTCTGTGGATATGCCATATGAACACACAAAAGGAAACAGGGCTGCAATTCTTGTGGGCTCTTTGATTCTCTATGCCCTGGAAAGCATACTGCCTATGAAGATCCTGGTCAAATCCTCACAAGTATCAACCGAGACTAACCTTAAGAACGTTAAGATGATTTTCATCTTTGGTTTTCTCCCTATCCGTCAACCAGATCCTGTGCATAATAATGAAGAAACATGATCGAGTGCTGAAAACCAGATTAGAAGGAAATCTTAAGCAAGGACCCATGATTGAACAGCTTAGCAAAATGTTCTTTACTACTAAGCACCGTTGGTATACTCATGGACAGTTATCAAAGATGTCATAGGAAACTGAATCCCCCAGATGAGAGATTATTTTCAAATTCTCTTTAGGACTCAAAGAAATGTTATCTTTTGCCTTATTTGCCATTTGAGAAAATATAATCTGATGTATTTACTAATATGTTATATAGTAAAATAGTAATAAAATAACTTTTCATATAAGTCATTTCATAAAAGTATATATAAATATACTTTTCATATATATGTACATATATATATAAAGCAAAAGGACTATAAGCCCTAAAGACCAGCTTCCCTGCCTCACAATTAGGCTTAAGGCTTGCCCTGGTCCTGTTGTGCAGAAGCTGCCATCAGAGGCAAATGTATGACTACGTCTCTTCTACAACATTGTGTAGCAGGCTTCAGAAAAAGGCAATGTGATGAGAGTGAGATCAAGCAGTTTAATAACATCAGATACCAATTTCCATTTCTTCTCATGGTGGACTGAAAGATGAATGCAAGCCTGTCAGGCATCTTTCGAAATTCCTAGGGTCCATGGTAGCTCTCTCCTGGCTTCTGGAATAGCTCTTCTCTCCTGTCTCTGAGTGGATATGAGGAAATACACTTCAACCTTAACTTTATCTCAGAAGCTCCAGAGACTGGTTTTGTGTCTTGGAATTTCCTCCCCTAGGAAATTGGTATTTTATTGTACTTCCTTTGACCTCTTGGGTAGCTAGAACTGGGTTGGAGTATTGTTTGACCAGGTCATTAAAATGTTCTTAGATAGAATAAAGGGAAATATATTTTGGAGCCTTTTTGCAAGTCTGCTCAACTACTTTTCATTTGATACTAACATCAAAAAATGAACATGGGGACTGACAAATGACTAAGGAGTCTGGCTCAGGCTCTCTCAGAAGTAAAATCAAAGAAGTGCCCTGGATTTTCCAAAATAATTTGCAACCTATAGGCATCCTTGATTTCAGGGATAGAATATATTCAGAGACTGTAGACTGTTCGAGCTAGAATGAAACTGTGTCTACTTCAAATTTTTCACATTACAAATGCTGAAATTGAGTCTCGGAGATTTGAAGTGACTTGCCAAAGGCTATTCCCTTAGACACTTAATTGCAGAACCTGCAGTAGAATCAGGTTTGTAGATTCCTGGTCCATTTTTCTCTTCCTTTTTCTTTTTGCTTTTAACCGTACCACAGCAGGTTCTGAAAACTTATTGTGCTCTGGCACGCAGTGAACTCAAAGATTCACTCAGTGTTCAACAAGATTTACTGAGCATTATGTGTGAGATACTCTGCTCCACACTGTCTTCATGAAGCCTACAGTCTACTCTCCAATAAGATAACATGCTAGTTTTAGAAATGGTCTGTAGTGTAGGACCAACTAAAGAAAAGATTTATTAGGGACCTGGAAACTGAATTTGCTGTTGAGCTCCATAATAGAATCTGACTGTGCATTTCCAGCTATCATTCTGGTAACCATCCTTACAGGCATCCAGGGAATCTCCTTTCCGGGTGGTAAGCAGGGTGCACATTTGTTCACCAATCTTGCATTTTCCATTTCTTAGAGCTGTCATCCCATATTTCTCTAGGGCTCCATGGCTTCACTCACCCATATCCCAAATTAAATCCCTCGTGATCACTATTTCTAAGTGGGATAAGCTGTCTCACAGTGTCAGGGAAGTCTCATATGTGCATTCAGCAAGGATTTGAGCTACAGGGGTAGGTGAAAGTTGGTGGGTAGTTGAAAATTGGTGGTCTTCATGACAAATCCAGCCTGCTGATGTGTTTTATTTGACCCAACTGTGCTGAGCCATATAGTATTTTAAATTTGAACTTGCCTACACCAGTTTATAACAACACCTGACTCTGTTCTAGGTAATTATAACAATAGGTTATAATTATTTGATTAGGTTGGTAGTTAATTTATATTTGTTTACATTAGTGCACATTTAATTAGTGTATAATATTTACAATTGCGTTTTCGCAAGTTGTAGGCCTCAGAACTCCATGAAATGGGACATAGCTATAATAATGCCCACTTCTCAGCTAACAGCATTGAATCTTGGATAGATAGAACAATTTGTCTAAGGATAGACAGACCTCAAATTATCCAGCCCATGGCTCTTTTTTTTTTTAAACTTTTAAAATTGTATAATATAACATATATACAAATCAAAGACAGAAAAAAGCAATAGTTTTCAAAGCACTCTTCAACAAATAGTTACAGGACAGATCCCAGAGTTTGTCATACAGCCCATGACTCTTTACATGATGTCTCCACTTGATGGCTATAATAATAGTTGCTGTACCTCCAAGTGTAAGAAATAAGTACACATTAGTCTTTTGGTCCCTATATTGCTGTAGCTATTGAAGCAAACTTGCATTAATAAACGATAGGAGTAATTTCCGTTACAATGACACACCAAATGTTAGTCTTCAACCTTAATTCAGAATAGACTGAATTTTCTAATTAATAATGTTAATTTGTGCAAATTTTTAATTTTAAATTAAATTCTACCATAAAATGTTAGAGGTGTAAGGAGATTTTTGTATAACTTCATCTATTTCCTTTACAGATTATAAGACTAAAATTTAAACTGTGTACAGTGCCAGAGTTGGTATGGAAACCTGGATCTCCCAGTTGTAAAAAACACTTTTCATGCTCTTTGTCATGCTATATATATTGATTGAGAAGAATTTACTTAACTCAACTATGCAAATGAATATAGGAGATATCAAACAAATAAAAGACAATTCTTACCTTCCTTCAAATAACATAAAACTTCTCTATGGAACTACAAAATAAAATCCTTTAGAGAAACAAACACAAGTTTTTATCTTGTGTTCTACCACATTCTTAAAAGAGATGTATTATGCTGCAGGTGATACTAGAAATAATTCTTAGAAAACTCAAACAGATTTGTCTGCATGTAGTTCCTCTTATCTTCTTCTTTTTCTTTTGTATTGTAGAGTACACAGAAATCATCATAATACCGGGTGGGACAAAAAGACTGGAATACAGGGGCGGATAGATGGGGCTGTGGATACAAAACCACATAAGGGAGTGAAAAGGCAAGTGTTCCCAGCTGGGAGAGGGGGAAGTGTCTAAGCTAGTAGGTGAAATATGACCATGGAAATCAAAACAACAATTTTGCCTCAATATCGGCAGGTACAACCTGAGTCCAGTTAGAAATCTTCACAGAAGGGAAAGGTCTATGAAGGATGACACTCAGCATAAAACATAACTGAGTTAATGAATGTGTTTTATCACATTTATACACTTATTACTCCTGGATTTTGGAATATCAGCTTTGAAGAGGGCCATCGGAGTATATGGGAAAGAGGGAAGGGTGGCATGTTCTGTGTCTCTTTATGCTATGGTTTGGTAGCTAGGCTGGTGACCTTTAGGTGGCTTTTTTGAGAATGAAGAATGTTGTCCAAGTTGCCAGTGAAGAACTGTCTCCAGGAAAAAGCATTTTATCATGGCTTTTTTCATATAATCAGAGATTTACCTTCAAATACTAGCCTGGTAGGATACAAAAGTGCTAAGTGGAGAAACCAAGGCAAAAGACAGGTCATTCAGAATTTGTCAACACAAAAGAGGAAGTCAGGGCTGAGCACATAGGAGAAAGCTAAGAGTTACTGGACAAAAGCCTCCTCAAGATCAATCACTACACTCTAGAATCTTATTCAATAATCATCAATTTAAAACCAGATCCCACCAGCTAGTAGGAGGTGATACACCTCCTACCCCGATCAGGATGACCACATGATCTGAGCTAGTCTGGAGACAGCATCAGTGGCTATTGCTAGGAGCGTCTCATTACACCAGAGCTGAATAGCAACATTAATTATTTTATATTTGGTTCTATGCATCTGAAGAAATAATAATGCTCAAATCAGTGGGATGTTTATCATATGCATTTGTAATAACTTCAAAGATATTGAAACTCTAAATTAAGGACTATCTCACATGTTTCTTTCTTAACAAGAGGTTCTATGTTTAAATAATTTAATTTGTTTTCATTTGTTTGATGCATTTGCTACTGACATTGCATTCCTATTTCTGAAAGCATTAGTAAATTACACAGGAACATTAAGCATTTCAACCACCATTCTTCATCTCTCAGAAAGCAACTCTCCATATTGTATGGAAGAAAAGAATACTTTTTAAAAATCATTATATCAGCTTTGGAGTTCGACATTATACTTTGAAACTATTAAGAAGAGCAGAGAATGAATAAATATGTACGTTTAAATTTTCAATGAAAACACTGCTTTTCAGAAATGAACTAATTGATCTTCTATAGTTTCCATGAGCTGGATTCCACATGTTTAATAGTGCAGTGGTCACTTCTCTCTGCAAATGTGAAATATATGAGAGGATCATTTGATTTTAGCTTTGCTCTGGGACTCCTCTCTTCCCACAAGGCATAGAGAGACAAACACATCTCAATCATCTGCAGAGGATTATCTACTTTCCAATTTGTACATGACAAATATCAGAGACAAGGAAAGGCTGGTTTGTTTTCAACTATTTGTTAATAAAAACAGCAGTACTCAATATCTATGTAGTCTTCATGATTAACAGTGTTTTCTCATTTGCTTTCTTATTTCATTGCCACAGAATACCCGGGAGGTCAGTAGGGCAAGTATTATCATCTTCATTTTATATTTGCATTAACTGAGGCACAGAGAGGTAAAGTAACTCATAGAAGATCACACTGCTAGCACACAGGTAGAAGCAAAACTAAATCAAGTCTTCAGAATCCTCTGTATGCACATGTGTATCTGTGTGTGTGTGTGTGTGTGTTTGTGTGTGTGTGTGTGTGTGCATGTGTGTCTATGTGTCTGCTCTTTTCTTCTAATAGGAAATGAGAGCAGCAAGGAGATAAGGTTCAGCTGCCCAAGGAAAAGTTTCTGAAATTATAATTCCTCCTTTGTCCCCCAAATATTTTCTGAATTAGCCAGAAGTAGAGTTAAAGGCAAAGACATATGCTTAGATTAGATTCAAGTGGATTGTGGGTAGGAGGGGACTTGGAGATGAGGAGAGAAGGGGAAAGAGGGTGGGGGCAGCAGGAAGGCATTGGGCAGCTATGGGGGGGTGGGAAATGAAGGAAAATGTAGTTGGTATTTTCCCCCTTTCAGAGTGAAGCCTTCACAGTGCTGCTTTGCTTCCTTGGATGGAAGTCCCTGAACATCAATTCAATCCATTTCAACATGTATTTATTGAACACAAACCATGTGTTCAGCCATGAGCATGGCATCATGGGGGACATAAAAGAAGAACATATTACACAGTACCACAATAAAGGAGCATGCAATCTCACAGAGGGGAAGGGAGATGATGGCAATACATATGAAGCAGTTGGAGAAAAATCTAAATACAATATATTACAAAGTGCTAATCTGAAACACCAATGTGTTTGGAATAAACAATAGATATGCTGGGAAATCAGACAGAGGAGAAAGTATTATGCACAGAAATTTTGAGGGAAAAGCTTTGTGTACAAAATGTAACTAGAGATGAGTGAGAATGTACTGAATCATTAAGTTAGAATTGGCAAGTAACACTGATTGTAGAGTACAACCTGTCACCCAAAGCCAGAATCCTCTACAAATTTTGGACAGCCAAGCACCTAGTTTCAACTTGAACAATTCCAGAAACAGAGATTCTTACTATCAGGGAAAACAGCTAACTATGTCTTAGGGCTATATCATAAACTTACTGTTGGAAAGTTCTACCTTAATTTGAGCTGAAACTTGCCTCCTTCTGCCTCTCATTTTTGACTCTGGTTGTGGTCAGTCTCTGGAATCACACAAAACACTCCTGATTCTTCTTCCACATGAGAGGCCTTCAAGTGCTTGAAGAAAACCCCAATTTTGTAATGGTCTACTCCTTTCCCATCTGAACACCTCAAGTCTTTCTGCCAGTTCTCTGTTCCAAAGAAATGAAATGGGGTAAAGGAGAGAAGAATTGAGAGATGCAGCCTTTCTTTCGTCAGCTGTGAGTCATTTCCTTGAAGTCTGAGTGTAAGACTTGAACGCTGCAGGTGTGTTAAAACACTAGTAAGGAACATTTTGAAGGTCCAACGGGATGAAAAGTCGTTTCACTTTTTTAGTTTGCTGCCTTCATAAAACAAAGTTTTGCTTTGTTTTCCTTTCTGTCTCCATGATTCTTCCATTCTTGTTAGATAGGGTAAAAGAGGTTTAAAGTATTAACATGAACAAATAACTAAGATTATGTGTATCACACCTAAGTCAGAACCTGGAATATAACTTTCCATTGTGAAGGAGCAGAAGCATTTCTACATTGAATGTGTACTTCTTCAGAAACAAACAAGCCTTTGACAGTTGGCACATAGAGCAATACACAGAAATACTCAGTACTCCTGTATACATGTGATTTCTCAGGGTCACTGCCCACAGTTTTGTGGAGTCACCAGGAAACCACGGAGTTTTATAATTAAAAAGGACTTAAGACATCATCTGGCCTAACTCTTCTACTTTGTTAATAGATATGAAGATGAGTAGGTCCAATGTTTTATCCCAGAAACTTTAGAGAATATTCTCAATGTGGATTTGTCAATCTCCAACAGTTTCCTTAATTTTTAGATTGCGGTGATCAGAATAATTTGTCCTATAAATCCCCCCTAGAGATCCATTCAGAGGCCAATGATATGCCAGTCTGGAAATCATCTGTAGGAGCCTAGATAGATGTGATGCAAGGCAACGCTTTTCAAATAGTTTTTAGTAACCCAATAGTGAGTGGCAACTGGAACTGAGCCAGCAGGAGAGCTGTACAAGGTCTTGCGCTATGAAAAGGCATTGTTAGGTGAGAATATCAGTGGTCAGACCCCCTGATCAATTTTAGCCTCCCTAAAGATTAGGTAGCCAAACATTACTTGCTTCCCAATGATAGATATTACAGAGAATAAAATACCACCTATAAGGGAGTCCAAAAATAAAGCAACCATGTTCTAGTTTGCTAGCTGCCGGAATGCAATATACCAGAAACGGAATGACTTTCAACATGGGGAATGTAATAAGTTGCTAGTTTACAGTTCTAAGGCCGAGAAAATGTCCCAATTAAGTGTATAGAAATGTTCAATCTAAGGCATCCAGGGAACGATACCTTGGTTCAAGAAGGCCAACGATGTTCAACGTTTCTCTCTCAGCGTTGGGCACATGGTGAACATGGCAGCGTCTGCTGGCTTTCCCGTGGCTCTACCAAAAGGGACTCTCTCAAAAAGTTTCCTCTTTTAAAGGATTCCAGCAAGCAACTCCACCTTCAGCGGGTGGAGACACACCGCCATGGAAATCATCTAATCAAAAGTTACCACCCACAATTGGGCGGGTCACACCTTGATGGAAACAATCAAAATGCTCCCACTCAGCAATATTGAATAAGGATCAAATGGCATGGCTTTTCTGGGGTCTGCCACAGATGCAGACCAGCACAAACCATAATCCAATCACAGTTTTAAATCTCATCTGCAGTCCATAGGAAATATAAAAAATTAAGAAACTAGTTAAATGACACAGTAAGGTGGCAATGAGACAAAGCCAGAATGGAGTCATCCTGCCCTACTTTCTTCAATAAGTGCATGAGTAGGTTAATTGCAGAAAAAAAGAAATAATAGAAAAGGAGAGAGAATAGACTGTTCTGAATTCAAAGAAACTTAAAAGATATTTACCGATATAATAATTAAATGTAGCAAATAGACCTTGTTTATTTTCTGATTTGAACAAAAAATAATGTTTTAAACAAATGGAGCAATTGAATATGGGCTAGGAAAGGTATTAATTTTGCTAAAATAATAATGGCATTTTAAGACACTATTTTATTTGAGGCAAAAACAAAGGCACTTAGAGGTAAAATGAACTCTAGTATTTGATTAAAATTATTCCATGAAAAAAAGATGAAAGATGGGAAGGACAGATGAAATAGACAAAATGGTTTGTTCGATGGTTTTTGAAACTGGGTATTTATACTCTCTACTTTTTATAAACTTGGAAATTTTTATAATAAAATGTTTTAAAATTCAGGGTGTCAAAGAAGAGACATAAAACAAATTTCATATATTAGATCGGTATCCCTTAGCAAAGTGATAGAATAGTGAAATTTAAAGCAATCTGAGAGATCATGGGGATGGTTCCATTTGTGAGATAGAAATATTTCTTTGATTATGAGTTTAAAAAATGAAAATTTATTTGTTAGAGACCATGTTGTATAAAATGGTGAAGCTACTGTGGAAAATAGTTTAGTGATTCCTCAGGAAGTTAAGTATAGAATTTCCTTATGACATGGAAATCCCCTTCTGGGCATTGAGAGAAAAGACTTGTACAGATATTTGCACACTCATGTCATATATAGCAGCACTATTCATAACAGCCAAAAGGGGGAAGCAACCCAAATGTCCATCAGTAGGCGAATGGATGGTATATGTACACATCGGAATATTATGCAGCCCTAAAAGGAATGATGTCCTGTTACATACAACAATATGGATAACCCTTGAAGACATCATGTTAAATAAAATAAGGCAGATACAAAAAGACAAATATTGTGTGATCTCACCGATATGAAATAATTCAAATAAGCAAATTCATAGACTCAGAAACTAGAATACAGGTTATCAAAGGCTGGGTTGGAATAGGGAATGGGGCAGTAATGCTTTATTAGTACAGAGTTTGTGTTTGGCATCATGGAAAAGTTTTGATAATGGATGGTGGATGATGGTAGTATGACATTGTGAATGTGATTAAACCACTGAATTATATATTTTAAAGTGATTGAAAGGGATCATTTTAGGTTGTGTATATTACTAGAATAAAATTTTTTTAAAAAGCACCATAGGACTGTTCAACACAAAAGCGGATCCTAATGTAAACTTTGGACTATAGTAATGGTATTACATTAATGTTGTTTCCTTGATTGTAACAAAATTATACCACACAAATGTAGAATTAATAATAGGGAAATTGTGTGAGGGGTTGTAAATGCTCTGTATTTTCTGCATGATTTTTCCATAAACCCACAACTGCTCTAATAAGAAATTAAAATAGGAAGCATGTTGATTTTTCCCTAGGAGGAGGAATTCTCACAGTGATTTTAGAAGATAATTGTATTTCCTATTCCTACTTATAATCTGACCTATGATAATCTTAATCTCTCCCAATATAAAGTTATTGTAACTTAATTGCCTCAGTTTAAGGGTGAGAATTAAAAAAAAAAGAAAGAAAAGAAAATCTGAATAAGTAGTAAATTAACAGAAAATGGTTATCCTGAGACCAGTTTTTTGTTTGTAGCCTCACTGTGCCCGTCACAGCCTCTCTAAGCAATGTCAAATATAAGAATTTACATGGGGTGAGTGCAGGGACTTTATAATGGCTGTAGTAAATTGTCTCTGCTCACACAGTCCTTACTCTAACTGATGCCAATTTGAGCACATTTTTTTCACTCGCCAGATAATCATGTCTCACAGGAATAGCCAATCCTATTCAACTAGCTCTTTTGCCCACTGCCCATTTGGCGGCGGCTGTTGGAAAAATGGGCTGTCAGCCACAAGGCACAAATTGTTTCTCTTTCCTTGTCAATGGTTTGAGGTACCTGTTTCTTTTGTGGGCAGGCAGGAAATTCTATCTGCTAGATGCTAATGATCATAGAAATTTCCCCTTGTTTTGTCTTAGAAAATCGATTAAGGGGTCCATTATTTCTTTGAGCAGAAAAGGCAAGAGTGGCTAATATTAACACTAAAATCCATCAAGTACAATCAAAGAATCATTTAGTGGTTTCTTGGCCATGCTGAAATCTTGACTGCCCACATCAGCTAGCCAGTCTTAATATTTGACCATGGTTAAACAAAGGGAAGAGCCTTCATTCATTCCATCATTCACTACCCAAGGTGAATCCTTCAAGTTCCAGGCACAGGGCTAAAGGCAGGGATATGATCATGGAAATGGCAGGTGTGGTTTCTAGCACCACAGAGTAAATAATCCAGGGGAGAGAACAGAGTTTAAACAGCAAGGATGATATTTGATGTTTGACAGGGAGGTGAGGGAAAATCTTCTTGAGAAAGGGAATTTCACTTCTAGATGTGAAGGATGAAAGAGGAATTAGTTATATGGAGGATGGGAAGGATTGGAGGGGCTGTTTACAGGGATACAGAAACCCATAGATGAAGCAAGCAGTATGAGTTTGTTACATAGAAGAGGGTAAATTACACCCAAAATGTTAATAATAACTGGTTTAAAATAGGTACTAAAAGAATTATGCTTATGCTTGCTTATCCCAATACGTAATATGTGGATTAATATGAAATATGGAAATAACCAATTTGTTTACCTTTAGCTGGAATGGGTCTGATTTGCTAGATTTTCTCAAGGGATTCACAGTTTGTCAGTGATTTACCAGAATCTCTCTTTCCATAGAATTCTTTCCATAGTTTTCAGTGTCTGAGCCACTCATTGTGTGCTTGGCACATGCCATACACTTAGCACTATAGTGAGGCCATTAAGACGTCTTTATGTTCCTCCAATTTGAGTATGTATTTATTATTATTATTATTATTTATTTATTTACTTACTTACATGGGCAGGCACTGGGAGCTGAAACCGGGTCTTTGGCATGACAGGCGAGAATTCTACCTGCTGAGCCACCGTGGCCAACCCCATGAGTATGAGTTTAGTAATGAGTTTTAGTAATTTTGATTACTAAAATACCATGAGCTGCATCAATAAAGGATTAGATTTAGTGTCCTTAAAATAGAATGCCCAGATGTAGTGACTTAAATGAAATAAAAGGTTATTTTGTTGCAACATAAAAGAGCTCTTCAGGTAGATAACCCTGGGCTGGGAAGGCACTTCCGAGTCATTAGAGAGAGTTCCTTCTGTTAACTGGTTCTGCCATTCTTAACACATGCCTTTCACCTTCAAAGTTATCTCATAGTTCAGGATGGCTGCGGCAGCTCCAGCTTTCTTGACAGAGACTTAGACAGCAAGAAAGAGGAAGAGCAAAAGGCCATTCCCACCAACTAAGTAATTTTCTTTAAAAAGCTTCCTTAAGAAGTCTACCGAATGACTTCATGTGACATCCCACAGGCCATCACTATGTTAGAGGCTAGAAGAAGTAGGCTTGTTTGCTTATTCATTCATTCAATCATTTTCGTCATTTATTTTATCTAAGTATATTGCTGCCCTTAATAAATTGGGATTCTGTTACTAAGAATGAAGGGGAGAATAGATGTTCTATAGGAAACAGGGAGTCTATATCTAATAGTTACCATTTTCTGGATATTCACCGAGTGCCAAGTACTATCACGGACATTTTCATCACATTATTTTTATTTAATTCCACAAATAACTTTGTAAAGGTAAATATCTCTATCCCATTTTACAAACACTATAAGGTAAGCTCTAGGAGTCAATGTAGAGACAGCCTGGAGGAGTAAAATTGTCATCTAAGCAAATGCTTTATTTATTCATGCGATTTATTTATTTGTTATGCATTTCTGCCCAAGCACTCTATCGTTTACAAAATTCAAATTCTTGAGCCAAAGGAACCCTATTTTGTTCCTCCTTCCTCCCTGTCATGGTTGGGGACATGTGTCAACTTGGCTAGGTTGTGGTAGCTGTTTATCTGATTGGGCAAGTGCTGGCCTGTCTGTTGCAATGAGGACATTTCATAGGATTAGATCATGATCACGTCAGCTGCATCCACAGCTGATTCCATTTGTAATCAGCCAAAGGGGAGCGTCTTCTACAATTAGTGATGCTAAATCTAATCACGGGAAGCCTTTTAAGGAGGACTCAGAGGAGACAGGCCCCATTCCTGCTTTGGCCGGTGAGCATCTCCTGCGGAGTTTATCCAGACCCTCCATCGGAGTCGTCAGCTTCACAGCCTGCCCTGTGGATTTGGACTCTGCGTTCCTGTGGTCATGTGAGACACTTTTATAAATTTTATATTTGCAAGTGTTCCCTGTTGATTCTGTTTCTCTAGAGAAACCTAACTAATACACTCCCCTACTGCTATGAGACTGCACCTCGCTTGTAGGAGATCTCATTAAGCTCTGCTATGCCAGTGTCTGTTTAGAGCCAGCCTAGTGTTAGGTGCATCCTTCACGGACCATCCCTCCGGGTGCCATAGGGACCTCTTCCTTCCAACCTCCCTACGCCAAGCCCATCTGCACTGGAGATTGAGGACAGGGCCAAGAAATTCCTGCTTATTCATTACCCCCATAAGGGCTGGCTGCTTCCAGCTGCTCCCTTGATTCATGAAGAGGCAAACTTTGAAAGTACTGAAAGGTGGCCCTTCTTGTTTCCAGAACACCCAAGGGCCAAACAAGGGGAATGTGGGAGTGGGGAATAAAATAGGGGCCAATTTATAGACAAAGTTTAAATCATACTTCTATCACAGCCAATGGTTTCTAAATACAGCAGTACTACGGATATATAAACACCAACAATGTGGGCAGGCCATGGTGGCTCAGTGGCAGAGTTCTCGCCTGCCATACTAGAGACTCGGGTTCAATTCCTGGTGCCTGTCCATGCATAAAAGAAAAATAAAATAAATTTAAAAAGATAAACACCAACAATGCAAAACAGATTCACTTGCAATGACTCATAATCTGGTATTTTCTGATGGAACAAACAGTCTTATGGATTGAGGTTATTACTTGCTTTGACTCTTGTTCTTTCTTCTTTTTTAACAAAAAAGTGCTCCAACAACTATAGCTATGAATAATCAGATAGACTAAATATATTTACTCAGAACATCGCTTTTTCGATTTTTGCCTGTTACTGTGCACAGAAAAGAATCTGCAAATGCAAGGATACATACAGATGGCTTCTATTATCAGACACTCCTCCCAGTAATACTGACAGACACTGGATCACGTGACAGAAAGAAAAGCGAAACAGGAAACCCCTACAATGCAAACGTTAGAAATCTCTTCAGTCCATACGGACTTTCTTATGGAATGCTAAAAGACCTTTTTGCTCATCTCAATTTCTGTAATCGTGGCAGTAATATAGCTCATAAGTATAAAATTCGCAGATATCTCTTTCATCCCTTCTCTCTTCCTGTTTCATTCTATTTCTTGTGGCAGGTCTAGTGCTGGTTGTGTAAGGGGATGACATTTATTATCAACCTCCCAGGATGGTTGTCAAGTGTGGAATTTGATAGACCATATAAAGTGGTCAGTATAGATACATCGCTCTTTGGAAAGTAAGTGGTTTGTAAAATAATTAATCAAATAAAAACATTACTTTAAAGGAGGGCTTAATACTTCATTAAATGCACTAAGACTGTTATTTTCAAATGGTGCCTTCTTGGGCCCTGGATTTTCTGAGGGAGTGCCACACGAGTTGCCTGGGGAAGTGACTTTTAATGTGTATATAGACTTCTCTTTCAAATGCCTTTTGAAGAAAAGATTTGGCCTAAAATACTGAAACCAGTATGCTCAACACATTTGCTATTTTAATGTAAATGTCAAGAATGCAGCCCTTTGTCTTTTAGTCACTTGAGTTCATGCAAAAGTACTAATCACATAGTAGGGCTTCAACTAATATACATTGACTAAAGGCCCGAAAGAGTCCAAATTGAAATCTGTAGGACACAGTGCAGTACTTTTTAATTTCATTTCGTGAAAATAATTTAATTTAATCTAAAAAAAAAACCTTGATTGTCCCATTTCTTTGCATTATATTGTCAACCAGAAAAAAGTCATTCATTTAGTGTCTGATTTGTTGAATAAATATTTAATGAACTACTATAATATTCCAGTGCTAGGCACTAGGAATTGGGAGATAATTTTGAGACAACCTCTGCTCTCAAGTTGCTCATAATAAAAAAAGAAAAAGAAAGGCACAAATACCACTATTAACACAAGGAGACACAAGCTAAAACTTAAGGCCCACAATGTTCTAAAGAGGGAGATACTCAGTCTGCCCACAGGTACTCAGAAAAGGCTTCCTAAGGAGTTAGGTGTTAATCTAGGTCAGGAAGGATAGAGGGGATTTAACCATTCTCCATGTCCTGGAGGTAAATGAACTAACCCATAGTAAAAATAAATCTGTGGCATAGTGAAGTGCTCTACAGCAGGGCTTGTCACATGTAAATGATAACAGAAAATAAGATCTAGACACCTGTGCCAAATTCAGAACTCTGGGATTATACAATCACCTGCCTGTGGTGTCTAAACCTTGTTGCCAACGTATGGTTGTTAGAATATTAGAAGTATTAGGCTAATTGTAATAATAATCATGATCTGGCCAGACATTATTTCTTTAAAGCAATCAGTATTTGCCTGAGATGTGCAGTGATTGCCTGAGGCTCACCGTGGAAGTTGAAGATGAACAAAGACCCATTAAATCACCTTGAGTGTTGCCCTGGAGGGAACACTCAAGGGCAACATTGAGTGTTCCCTCAATGTTGAATCTGAATATTCAGATCAGATTGGGTCATGGTATCTGCTTTTGCTTTAGATATACAATCTGGTCAACCCAGGAAGAGAGGGACAGAAGTGACCAAGACAGTGGTTAGCTGCCTTGTCAGAGTTTCACAGAGAAACTACTCAGCTTCACCATAAGGAAGCTGCAGTGAAGAATCTCTCTGTGATACAGTGTGCAGAAGTGTTCACAAATAATACATGAATTGTTTTTATTGATATTGATCATCCTTCCACTTATTTTCTTGCCATCTCTTAACACTCACAACACTCTGCTCCTTTACTGCTTTAACCAAAATCCCTTCCTGTTACCTTGAATCACCCACCACACACATGCAAGAAGTTTCTTGCACGGTCTAAGAGGAAACTTTTTACCATATTTACTCATAGACTTCTTAAGATTCTTTGGTATATCCCTAATAAAGCATGAACATGTACACCCCTATTCACACCCACCTGTGCACAGGCACACAGCACATACAGCATCACATATGCTTGCAGAGGGGGATAGGATTAGACTTGTTAACTTCCATTTTTCCCAGGACTCATCTGAAATGGTCCAAGTTAATTAAAACTCCAGGTAATAGTGCTTTTACTTCTTTGATGTTTGGAGGAAGGAATAGCAGAATTGGTGCCACCAGGAAGTGGGGGAATATGATGACAACATTCCCCATCCCCAAAGTGAAAGAATTGTGGAATCACCACCAGTCCATACTCATAGCAGACTCTTCCAGAATTTGAACAGGCTTACGTTACATAAACTGCGCCACAACAGCTTCCACCTAATTACCATAGTTTCCATAGTTAGACTGAAGTCGCGCCTAATCAAAAATTATATAAAATACAGCAAAAGCAGAGGCTGTGTGGAAAAACTAAGAGACATCACCTGGTGTGTTAGTCAAAGTTCTCTAGAGAAACAGAACCAATAGGAGAGATCTGTAAATATGAGATTTATAAAGGTGTCTCATGCAGCCGTGGGAATGGAAGATTCCAAAATTCGTAGGGCAGGATATGAAAATGGTGGATCCAATAAAGGGTATGGATGATCTACACAAGAGAGGCATGTTGGCTGAAGAAACAGTGAAACAGTTTCTCTCCTTACTTGAAAGCCTCCACCTGATTGGATTATCTCATGGTGGGGGGGGTGTGTGGATTGGGTGGGGAAGAACTCCTTAGTTGATCACAGATGTGATTAGCTTGCTGATGATTTAATATACCAGCCTCCCAGTTTATTAACTAGACATGAAATCTTCTTGCAGTGATGGTCAGACCAGTGCTTGTGTGACCAGACAACTAGGCCTAATCACTTGGTCAAGCTGATTCCAGAACGTAACCATCACAATCCATCCCTTGTCAACATGGCAGATTATCACCTTGAAACACACTTAGTTTCCAAACAGAACACAATAACAGACATAGGCTTTGCCTAACAATACTCAACTGTCCTGCATACAACATATGTACTACATCTCTCCAGAATAGGGTGCAAGTCCTGAGATAACATTCACTTAAACTTCATATCCTATGACTTAAATACTGTAACATGAACAATACAACTTATGTCATAGAATAAGCGGGAAGCAGATACTTGCTTATGTACAGATGCAAACATACTCATAACAAAACAGGGAAGAAATATAATCACAGTACTTGTTTCTGTAACTGGTCATGTGGTCATAGTTCATATTTATCACTACCTTCTTCTACTACCTATTTCATGTTCCTTTACCTTCAGCAAGTACTTCAGCTGGCTATGATTCTTTGCCAGTGGGGTGACCCAGAACTTCATTCCTGAAGCTTCTGGGCCATTGGTATTCCTGCCTGGATTAGGTTGCAGTTTTCCATTCACCTTAATCACAGGACATGGTAATACTAAAAGACACCCTAGGGGATCTCCTGTATTCGAGGAAAACTTTTCTTTACCTCCATCGTAAAGTTGCAGTCTTATTTCCCCTGGATAGTCAGAATCAATCACCCCAGACAGAACAGTAATCCCCCTTATGTGCCTGTTGATTCAGAGGCATGAGAAGCCCAAAGTGGCCAGGTGGCAGTTTTAACTTCCACTTCACTAGGATCATGTTTGTGTCTTCTGGTAGATGCACTCCTCCTTTTAGAACTAAGACCTGTAGACCAGCAGAGCTTGAATTTTCAAGGACAAGAAGCAAAAATTTTCCTAGTGGGTCACTAAGGGTGATAGTGAGTGGTGCCACTCCCATTCCCACCCCTTGATTCCTAGACCCATGAATCCTGGCTATGAGAGAAACAGCACCATAGAGTAGACTCTGATTCAGAGCACACACAGCCTCCTGGAGAACACTGCCCCAGACCTTCAAGGTATTGCCACCATCATTGGGTCTTCAAAAGGCCATTCCACCATTTTATCAACTCAACTGCCTGTGGATAATGGGGAAAATGGTAAGACCAGAGAATTCCATGAACATGTGCCCATTCCTGCACTTCATTTGCTGTGAAGTGAGTTCTTTGATCAGAAGCAATGCTGCGTGGAATACCATGGCAGTGGAGAAGACATTCTGTAAGTCCATGGATGGTAGTTTTGGGGGAAACATTGTGTTCAGGGAAGGCAAACTTATATGCAGAGCACATGTCCATTTCAGTTAAAACAAACCACTGCCCCTTCCATGATAGAAATGGTCCAATGTAATCAACCTGCCACCAAGTAACAGGCTGATCACCTTGGTGAATGGCATCATATTGGGAACTGAGTATGTGTCTTTGCTACTGGCAGATTGGGCACTTGGCAGTCACCGTAGCCAGGTTGGCCTTGGTAAGTGGAAATCCATGTTGTTGAGCCCATGCATAACCTCCATCCCTACCACCTTGCCTATTTTGTTCATGAGTCCATTGGGCAATGGCAAGAGTGGCTGTGGAAACAGATGACTTATGTCCACAGGATGCGTCATTTTATCCAGTTGATTATTAAAACCTTACTCTGCTGAGGTCACCCTATGGTGAAAATTCATATGGTACACAAATTTCTTCATGTTTTTTGCCCACTCAGAAAGATCTACCCACATACCTCTTCCTCAGACCTCTTTGTCACCAATTTTCCAATCATGCTCCTTCCAAGTCCCTGAGCATCCAGTCAAACCATTACCAGCAGCCCATGAGTCAGTATATAAATGCACCTCTGGCCAGTTTTCCTTCCAAGCAAAATGAACAACCAGGTGCTCTGCTCAATATTTTGCCCATTGGGAGGATTTCCCCTCACTACTGTTCTTTAACATCCCCAAACGGGGTTTTATTGCTGTAGCTGTCCACTTTTAGGTGGTCCCTGCATATCATGCAGAAACATCTGTAAATCAGGCTTGAGTTTTCTCTTTCTTAGTCAGTTGACTATAAGGAACCCCCCAAGAGACCACAGCTCTGGCTGGGAAAGAACAGGTCATATGTCAGGAGTGGGGGCAATAGGCATTTGGTGCCTTCAGGACCTACTTGAGCCCTAACTCTAATGTACCATTTCCATTTTATGATGGAGTGCTGCTGGGCATGCCTGACTTTATGGCTGGGTGGGTCAGACAACACTCAGTTCATGATAGGCAACTCAAGTCTCATGGTAACTTGGTGGCCCAGGGTTAAGTGTTCAATCTCTACTAAGGCCCAGTAGCAGACTAAAAGCTGTTCCTCAAAAGGAGAGTAGGTATCTGCAGTGTACAATCAGGCTTTGCTCCAAAATCCTAAGGATCTGTGTTGTGATTCACCTATATGGGGCTGCCAAAGGCTTTAGCATTCCTACTTGCCACTGACACTTCTGGTACCATTGGACCTGATGGATCATATGGCCCAAGTGGCAGAGTATCTTACACAGCAGAATGGACATGTTGCAGAGCCTCCTTGTTGTTCTGGCCCCCACTCAAAACTAGTAACTTTTCTGGTCATTCATTAAATGGGCCAGAGTAGCACACCCAAATGAGGAATATGTTGTCTCCAAAATTCAAAGAGGCCAAGTATGTGTTGTGCTTCTTTTTTGGTCAGTGGTGGAGCCAGATGCAACAGCTTATTTTTTACCTTAGAAGGGATATTTCAACATCCCCTACACCACTGGACACCTGGAAATTTTACTGAGGATGGAAGGATCCTGTATTTTTGTTGGCTTGATCTCCCATCCCCTGACATGTAAATGCCTTACCAATTAGTCTACAGTAGTTGCTACTTCTTGCTCACTAGGTTCAATCAGTATGATATCATCAATATAATACACCATTGTGAGGTCTTGTGGAAGGGAGTAATGGACAAGTTCCCTGTGGGGAAGATTGTAACATAGGGCTGGAGAGTTGATTTAACCTTGAGGTAGGACAGTGAAGGACAATGAAGGCCTTGCCAACTGAATTAAAATTGTTTCTGGTAGTCAGAACTGATAGCTATTGAGAAAAAAGCAATTGAAGATCAATAGCTGCATACCAGTTAGCAGCAATGTGTTGATTTGCTCAAACAGTGATGCCACGTCTGGGACAGCAGCTGCAATTGGATTCACCACCTGATTAAGTTTATGATAATCCAATCTCATGCTTCAAGCCCCCATCAGTTTTTTGCACAAGCCAAATAGGAAAGATGAATGGGGATGTGGTGGGAAATACCACCCCTGTGTCCCTCAAGTCCTTAAGAGTGGCACTAACCTCTGCAGTCCTTCCAGAAATATGGTAATACTTCTGATTCACTATTTTGCTAAGTAAGGGCAGTTCTAATGGCTTCTACTTGGCTTTTCCTACCATAAAAGCCCTTACTCCACAAGTCAGAGAACCAATGTGAGGCTTCTGCCAATTGCTGAGTATGTCAATTCCAATTATGCATTCTGGAACTGAGGAAATGACCACGAATGGGTCTGGGAACCAACTGGACTCACTGTGAGATGGACTTGAGCTGAAACTCCAGTGACCACCTGACCTCCATAAGTTCCTACTCTGACTGGTGGACCAGAGTGATGCTTTGGGTCTCCTGGAATTAGTGTCATTTCTGAGCCAGAGTCCAATAATCCCTGAAATATCTGATCATTTCCTTTTCTTCAGTGCACAGTCAACCTGGTACAAGACCTTAGGTCTCCTTAAGAAAGGCTGGGAGGAAGGTAACAGTGTACATTTGGGGCAGTATAAAAGGGGCCTTCCCTCATTCAAGGGATTCTTAGTCAGGAAATTATCTCAATTCTGGGAATTGATTAAGGGTCTATGACTCTCTGTTTTGTAATTGAAGTTAGAATTCTGTTAATTTGACCTAGAATTCTTCTGCTTATACAGCTCAAACAAGAATTTAGTAGACTGCCCATCTATTTTACTTCTAGGTACCCTGTGATCTACTAGCCAATGCCAGAAGTCTCTGGAAGAAAGAGTATTTTGACTGCTGCTTAGAGTGTGCCATCCATTATGGCGGCCATGACCACCTTGTCTGTGGTGATTAACTGTCACCACATGGCTTCTGCCAACTCAGGATCTGATCAGTCCCATTCTGTTTAAGGATTCCAGCCAGTGACAGCAGTTCCCAGAGTAATATCTGACCTACAGAGAAGGGTGACTACAGAGCTCTTCAGGGTTGATGGAGCTAGTCTCATGAATTTATTTCTTAAGGTTCTGGTGACCTTATATTCTGGTGACCTTTATTTCTTAAGGTTCTGGTGACCTTTATATTCCTTCTACCATTGTCCTACACACTTAATCCATTCTTACACATAGTCTCCTAATTTCTGTCTATATAGATGGGGAAACTCATGCAGTTCTTTTTGAGTACAGTGAACCTCCCCATGAGTCACACTTGGTATCTCACCTTTTGAGGCCTGTAGGGACATTAGTGTAGTTATAGGTCTTGAAGAAAAGAGGGGTGGAGGGGGTGTGCCATGGAAAGAATTTGAAGTGTCTGTCAAGCCAATTACTTCAGGGTATTTTGTTGCAATTTCATATGATGAAATAGGGTTAATCAATCCAGACAGAGGAGTGAAAACTGTTTCCCCAGGGGAGGTGGTTACAGGGTTAACAGGCATTGAAGGGTTAATTTCTTTAGGTGGAGGTTGGATGGCAGTGTTCTCTCAGGAGATTAGAGGCCTGGAAGCTCTTCTCTCAAAGCAAACTGGAGGACAGGAACTCTTTCCTCAGGATAGTCTATTACAAGTCTGTCTGGCAAAAGTTCAGCAGATTCCAAGGATCTTATCTCCCAATCATTGCCATAATTATCAAACCATATATTATCATCCCACGTTTCAGGACCCCATTTTTTTCAATCAAAACCCTTACTTTAACAGCAGACACCCTGGAAGGTAGAGATTTTAGTTTATGTTGTAAATCTACTACTTACACAATGAGGCTTTGTGTCTGGTTTTCAGAGATCTCAAGTCTGTGACCAGAGGAAATTAGATTTTCTTCCAAGGCACACATGGAAACTTTGACATCATTCATATAGCACTTATGGTGCAAATTTAAAGCCTTCAGTTCATCCTTTACCACATCACAGTATCCAGAATATCTAACAACAACCAGCTAACATCATTATACCTCCTAGTTCCACAAAACATTAAAGGCGTCAAAACATTCTCACCAAGAGCATTGCCTCATGTAAGTATACAACTAGCAGAATCTAATGGTGATATTTTGAGTATCTCTTTTGCCAAATCACTCCATGGACTGTCATTGCTGTAAGGGATGGTGGACTCCTTCCACTCAAATAAAGAAGTAACTTAAGTTTTGACCTTCTTAACCTGGTCCATATACCCCCTTAAACAACATATGATAATGAAGGATTCAACATACCCTCTTCTGTGATTGGTCAAAAGCAAATGAATAATTATGATAAATAAGATGTAGAAAATTCACTTTTTAATTGACTAGTTTCTGAGACTAGATTGTAACTCCTAAATAGCCAGCCAATGGTGAACCAGGAGAGGGACTCCTCTGCATTAGGGATGAAGATAAAAGGAACCTGCAAGCTCCCATACTTTGCACTTGCCCCTTGTTTCTGTGAGTGCCCTTTCTCATGAGAAAGAAATAAAAGAGCTTCTGCCATACTGTGTGAGCATCTGAAGAACTAATTGAGCTAGTAACACTTGAATTAATAACACTGAATTGGTAACACTGCTCCATACACTGCCTTTCTGATTATTGAAAGCAGAGTCATTAGTGCTTCTGAGCCTAGTCAGAGTAAAAAACCAATTGTAAAAACACATTTTTAATGTTCTGTTTCTCAAGAACCACACAAGGTAGTTGTATTAGTCAGGGTTCTCTAGAGAAACAGAATCAACAGTAGAGATCTGTAAATATAAGATTTATAAAGGTGTCTCACACAGCCATGAGAATGAAAGAGCACAAAATCTGCTGGTCAGGCTGTGTAGCTGGTGGCTTCAATGAAGGGTATGGACAAACTTCACAGGAAAGACTTACTAGCTGAAGAAGCAGTGAAAGAATCTCTTTTTCCTTGAAAACTTTTGACTGATTGGATTATCTCATTGTGGGAGGCATGCCTTAGTTGATCACAGATGTAATCAGCCATAAATGCAATCAACTGACTGATGATTTAATACACAAGACCGGCCATCATCATTTTTTTCCCTGTTGGTTTGCCACCACAAACCAGAGAGCTTCTCAGGGGAGAGAATTCAATCAGATGCATGTTGGCTTATCTGACTTGTAGATTTGTTTGTTTTGCCCACTTATTTTTTTTCAATCAAATCTGTTACCAACATGCTAGACTTGGACTATTTCACATTAATAAGACATCTGTTTTTCCAGATTCTGTTCAAAAATTTAAAATTCCAGAAATTCTAGACCCATATAATCCTATCACAGCAATGATGTAGCCTAGTACTGATGGCCTCTTTGGGATGGGTCCTCTGCCCTCCAGTCTGACACAGTGGCTTGGAACTCCCAACTGAAGCTGTTTTAGTCATTTGAGATTATGATGCTTGCTTTTTTCATCCAGAAAACTCCTGAATATGGAGGAAGGCATGGGAATTTGGAAGCCATAGAGAATGAAAGAGCTAAAAGAAGAAAGTGGGGGCAAGACAGTATTAGGAAAATATATGGAGAAAGACTCTATCCAATTTACTATTGTATAAGGTTTATCACCTTTGAGAGTCTCCAATCAAGGACAGGTCTCTTCCTCAAAGCTTAGAGACCTGGCTGAGAGATCTAATGGGGATCAGGGAAACACCATTTTCATCATCTCATAATCAAACATATCATTGGCAGCAGTAACAAGTTTATTGCAAAAAGCCTGACCTAGAAAAAATTGTGATGTAGGTCAAGTTTGTTCTTGGTGCCAGTGGAAGACAGACTTTAGGGTGGTTTCCAGTGTTTTTCATGCCTTTGGGAAATTCCTCCTTTTGAGTGTAGGAAAGACCGATGACTTTCTTCCAATCAATAGAATATGGAAAAAATAATCATGTCACTCCTGTGATTATGTCATGTTATATATGACTGGAGTAAAGCACCTCCTTGTGGGCTTGGTGAAGTAAGATGTCATGTTGGAGAAGCTCACGTGCCAAGGAACTGTGGGCAGCCTCTAGTTGGTGAGGGCAGCTTCCTGCCAATAGCCACAAACAGCTAGAGCCTTTCATCCTACAGCTGCAAGAAAATTCGTTCCATTAACATCCTGAATGAGTCTGGAGGCATATTCTTTCCCAGCCTAACTTCTAGATGAGAACATCCTGGCTGACACCTTGGCTGATGTTTTGTGACACCATGAGCAGAGGCTCCAGCTATGCTGTTCCCAGACTCCTGACTCACAGGACTGTGAAACAATAAATATGTATTATTTATAGCCACCACACTTGTGGTAAATTTTTTATGCAGCAAAAAGCCACATATACAGTGTCCTTCTATGTTTCTTCTGTTTATCACTTCCTTCCTATTGGTGTTCCTTCCTACATCTGTCTGCTACCCATGGGAAACTATCCACCTGTCCAACAACCCCCCATTCCCATTCCTCACAATGCCATTAAAAAATGGGTTCCTCAATATATTTTATTTTCCGAACCACTTTCCCCAGCCTTTTTCCCTTTCCACTTAACTTCTGCTTATGCATTTACTAAAACACACCTGTTCCTATCCATCTGTGTATCAGTTTCCTATTGCTGCTATAACAAATTATCACAAATTTAGTGGCTTAAAGCAATACAAATATATTATCTTAGAGTACTACAGGTCAGAAATACAAAATGGATCTCACTGGACTAAAATCAAGATGTCATCAGGGCTACATTCCTTCCTAGAGACTCTTAGGGAGAATCTACTTCTTTGCCTTTCCCAGCTTCTAGAGACTGTCCATATTTCTTGGCTCATGTCCCTATTCCTCCAATAACATTGGGTTTAGTCCTTCTCGTGCTGCCATCTCTCTGCCTCTTTTTTCTGCCTCCTTCTTCTACTTGTAAGGATTCTTGTGATTATATTTTTCTCCACTCCCAAATTCATCCAAAACAATCTCCCTATCTCCAGGGCAGCTGATTAGCGACCTTAATTCTATCTGAAAATTTAATTTCTATTTGTCATCTAACCATGCAACATCCATGGATTAGAACAGGGACATCTTTGTGGGGCACCATTCTGTCTGCTACACTCTGCAAAAGCTGTAAATATAAAAAGCAATCAGTGAAACTAATTGAAATCCTGGTGCTAATGACTGATAGCAACTTACTGGGTGAACCCTCCCAGGGGAGTCTGCATCCTAAAAGGACCTATCCAAATTACACAGAACTTTCATATCTAAGGGACACATTTTAATGGAAGAATTTGACACTGGCCTGGCAAGTCTATGAGAGAGATATATTTTAAGCAAGGAGGGCATTTAACAGTTCACAGATTATATAATACAATGACTGCTCGCTCTGCCTACTTGTAAAAATATTTCCCATTTTTAAAATTCATGGCCCAAACTGGTATAGTTCTACTTGTATAATCTAAACAGTAAACAGGTTAGTGGTTTAGGCTCTGGTGATGATGTAGTTAGTTGAGAAAACTGGGAGGCTCTCCACAGAGCTTGTACAATGACTGCACTGCCCTAGGGAGGAAGCAAAAGCAGTGAACCATTTTAGCTGTTACAACACCCAAGCAGTAGTCAAATGCAGGGGCTCAGCTTTGTGACTCCCCAGCGTGTATCAATTATCTCAATGGGAGTTGCAAATTTTTCAATAAGTCCCCAAACAAAATTAATTTTAATAGCTTTAATTAGGCTTAATTGTATTATTACTATTATTATATGTGCTCCTTTCATAAGGTTGATGAGAAAATGCTTTAAGTGAAACAAACCAACAGGCAAATGGGGGATATACAAGGTCCAAAATATTTGTATATTAATTGCCTGTATCCTTTCTTATGTATATTTCTGGTATCAAAAATAAGTCAATTACAAATGGCTGTGGCATATTCACATACTCTCAGACAGAGCCAGAAACCATATACTCTAATTTATTTCTCTTTAAAATGGCTGTTTCCTCTCCAATAGATACACACAATCAAGAAAGAAAAAAAATTATATATATATATATTTTTTAATATTTTATCTGTATTTTCCTGGCCCTCTAATTCATAGTTCTGAGAACTGTCCTGTAGGTCACTGCTTCAACTTCCCTATTTTTAAAAAATCTGGCCATGGTTGTCAAGAGGAAATTAATCTTTTGCAGCTAAATGAAATTTGGGCTTCCCAGCACTAGCCACTAATGAAAAATGCATTAATGGCAAGCCTCAGAAAAACCCCTGGCTCTCAGTTCCAGAGGTACATTTAAATAATTCTATGAATATAGATCAATAAAACTAATTTACTTATAGCCTTTGTGTGCAGTATTCAAGTCTGAATAAAAGTCATATGTATTACAATGTTCTGTATTAATATGGGGTATCTATTGTTTTACATATTAAATTAATCGTGGTCTTGAGACAGAATTTTGTGTACAATATTAAAACATGGGACCTGGGATTTGATATTAGTAAAGCTATGATTTCATAATTCAGCCTGGTTTGCCTGGATGTCATTTGAAAGGCTTGGAGAGGTCCCAGAGGGCCAGCACTGAGAAGCCAGGGTTAAATTGGAGAGAGAACAGAGGGCTTTAATATTCAAGCATGCAGCATCTCAGCAGCATACCCAAAGGCCCATGGGGACCCTGGGGGTTTGGAATGGGATCTGCTGAGAAGGGATGTGGGAATGGCATTCATAAGCACCTGAGTGCTCAGAGCACGAGATGGTAGCTGCAGAATGTGAATTTCCTATCTCGAGTACTGGGATCAAGAGATCACTTCCTGTTTCAATTAAGACAATTATTTATTCAGCCAGTATTTACTGAATGCCCTCTCTTTAGTAGGGACACTAAATCTTTCTTCAGGTACAAAGATTAAAAGATGCAAAATAAGATTTAGGAGCTTAAAATCAACACAGGCATATCACCAGGCCATTGTGATTCAATGTGACAAGTACTATGGAGAAGGGTTAATAAGGAGCATCAAGGGCCCTTCAATAGGCCTCAGCAACCCACTGTTTTCCAAACTTATCTGACCATGTAACAATTTTAAAGGACTTATTTATATCCCTTTAAACACGGTTCTAATTTGTAACCATTCAGGTAAGACAATGACAGTTAACCAGGACACAGTGATGACGGCTGAGAATCCAACCTAGCCCTATCCACCCTGCACAAAAAATATTTCAATGCCACCTCACAAACCCTGACCATCTTCAGCATCCCCTCCACAGAAATGTTCTTGCTCTGCATCTTGGAGGCCCTCTCGGTCCTCAGACCCAAAGGCTGCAGGAGCTTCCTGAATGGTAGCTTTGCTAGGAGCTAATCGAGGGAGAAAAGTAGGAAGGAGAGAAAGAGAGAGGGAGGTAGGGAGAGAGGGAGGGGGAGGAAAGAAGGATTCCCTGAGGACCAGTGTTAGACCATAAAGTCTATGGTCTTTATGGTATATCATAAAGTTCTAGATCATTATTTTATTCATTCACATAATTTCTGTGCCTAAGACACTGTGGTAGTTATTGGGATATAACAGTGAACAAGAAAGACACAGTCCCTGTCTTCATGGAGCTTATAGTCCCAGTGGGCAGGGCAGGCTTCATGGTATATGCTTTAATCCTCCATTATTGATTTCTCAAAGCCCTTAACAATTCTGAACAAGGGACCACATATTTTCATTTTTCACTGGGTCCCACAAAATATGTAGTCTGACTTCCAGGAAGATGGCCAACTAGGGTAACTTGAGATTAGCCCTGCTCCATGGAAAAGTTAGAGAAGGGACAGTAGGGTGACAGAGGTAGCAATTTGGGAGTGTGGCTGACCTGGGGGAGCCTTCTGCACCACCTGTGGCAGCCCTGGTTGCAGAGGCCAAGAAACGGAGAGGCAGAAAGCTGGAGCTTGGCATGGAGGCACAGAGCAACGGAGCCCGCAGGAGTGCATGGAGGGGTACTAGGGACTAGGAAGTAAGCCAGGCTGCATTTCTTAGGCACTGCTACCCTCACTGGCACAGCCCTGTAACCAGTGACTCACCCTACATCCCACGTACCTGAACCTCCTCACCTACCCCCATTTCCCCACTCCAGGCATCCCCATCCCCCCAGCACCCAGCACAATTACCTCTCCCACACCCCCACCCCAGGTGCAGCCCAACCCACCTCTTCTGCACCCTTTCTGAGCACTACCTTCCCCTCCCTGTTCCCTGCAGACTGTTACCAGTGCATAAAGTTTGCAGGCACTAACTTCCATACCTAGGTTACCTCTGTCCACCCCTCATAGTGTCGCACAGCCTCACCCCGCCCTCCCTGAGCTCAGCTCATCCGTTTAAGGCACTCCCAGGCCCACACATGCACATAGGTCCCCAATCACATCATTCACCTCTGGGAACTGCATGTTACAGCAGTCCTAGAACTGTGCATGCACACAGCCCTCAGCCTCATTTCCCAGCTCTGAGAAAGTACCGACCTGTACAGTCGGGCCACATCTGCCCCCAATCCATGAAGGCATAACCCCAACCTGCTACCACAGCTCTACACATGCACACAAAAGGCTCCGAGCCTTAAACCAGAGCACACTGGGGTTATGTACCCAGACAGGCACACCCACACAACTACATCCTCTCTGGTCACTGAGCGCCCACATTCACAAGCACCAGCATAACATCCCCAACCCGCGCCCATGCCTGCCCTGAAACAAATCACCATACTAAGTGCTCCACCCCATGCCCTGCCCCCTGCTGTACAACCAGCCTGCAAACACAAAGCCTTAGACTACTGAAAGAAATCAACTCCCAAGTAAATCAATCAAGATATCTACATGTGGGCAGGCCACGGTGGCTCAGCAGGTAAGAACACTTGCCTGCCATGCCGGAGGACTCGGGTTCGGTGCCTGCCTATGTATAAAAAAAAAAAAAAAAGATATTTACATGCAATGAAAACAGCAGAAAATCACTAAGCATATCACAATGCAGACAGATATAGCCCTGCCTAATGACCAAATTAAAACACCTGGGGAGATGCAGACATTGGAACAACTAATCAAAGATGTGCAAACAACTCTACTTAATAAAATAATCAGGATAGCAAATGATGTAAAGGAAATCAGGAAGACAGTAGAAGAGCACAAAGAGAAATTTGAAAGAATAAATAGAAAAATAGTGGAAATCACAGAGATTAAAGAGTCTGTTGACCAAATAAAAAACTAGAGGCACACAACACCAGATCTGAAGAGAAAGAAGAAAAAATAAGTGATATAGAGGACGGGATAATTGACTTCAAAAACTCAAAACAGCAAATGACAAAAAAGATGGGAAAAGTTGAATGGAAACACAGGGTAATGATAGGAAAACAAAGCACACAAGTATAAGAATCACTGGTGCCCCAGAAGGAAAAGAAGAATAAAGGGCTATGAAGAGTAGCTGAGGATATAAGGGTGAAAACTTCTCAAACCTAATAAAGGACATAAATATGTAAGTCAAAGAAACCCAAAAAACTCCAAACAGAATAAATCGAAATAGGTCTTCACCAAGGCATGTAAAATCAGTCTGTCAAATGTTGAAGAGAAGCAGAAAATCCTGAAAGCAACAAGAGAAAAGCAATCTACTGCATACAAGGGAAATCAAATAAGACTGAGTTCAGACTACTCAGCTAGCACCCTGGAGGTGTGAAGGCAATGGTATAATATATTCAAGATCCGGAAAGAGAAAGACATCCAGCCAAGAATTCTGTATCCAGCCAAATTGTCCTTTAAAATTGAGGGAGAAATTAAGGCTTTAACAGACAAAGCAGTCCTGAAAAAATTTGTCAACAAGAGTCCGGCTCTACAAGAAATACTAAAAGGAGTTCTACCAGCTGAAAAAAAAAAAAAAAAAAGCACATCAGGAAAGGGAGGTCTGGAGGAGGGCACAGAATGGAAGAGTACCAATTTAAAGAATACAAAGAGAAAGAGGGAAAAGAATATATAGATCTGACAAATAAAATAAAAAAGATAAGATGGTGGAATCAAGAAATGCCTTTTCAGTAATAACTTTGAATATTAATGGATTAAACTTACCAATTAAAAGATACAGATTGGTGGAATGGATTAAGAAACATATCCAAGTATATGGTGCTTACAAGAGACTCATCTTACACACAAGGATACATAGATTGAAAGAGAAAGGATGGAAAAAGAAAGTAGAAGTAGCTATACTAATATTGAACAAAATAGACTTTAAATGTAAAGACATCATACGAGACAAAGAAGGACACTATATACTAATTAAAGGGTCAAGTCACCAAGAAGATACAACAATCATAAATGTTTATGCTCCCAATCAAGGAGAACCAAAGGACAGGAGACAGACATTGGCAAAACTGAAGGCAGTGATAGATGTTTCAACATTAATAGTAGGAGATTTCAATATACCACTTGTCATGGTCAGCTTCATGTGTCAACTTGGCCAAGTTGTGATACCTGTTTGTCTGGTTGGGCAAGTGCTGGCCTGTCTGTTGCAATGAGAACATTTCCTAGAATTAGATCATAATCACGTCAGCTGCATTCATAGCTGATTCCATTTGTAATCAGCCAAGGAAAGTGTCTTCTGCAATGAGTAATGCTCAGTCTAATCACTGGAAGCCTTTTAAGGGGGATTCAGAAGAGACAGGCTCTCTTCCTGCTTTGGCCAGCAAGCCTCTCCTGTGGAGTTCATCCGGACCCTCCATCGGAATCGTTGGCTTCACAGCCTGCCCTGCAGATTTTGGACTGTGTTCCCATGGTTACATGAGACACTTTTATAAATTTTATATTTGTGAGTGTTCCCTGTTAATTCTGTTTCTCTAGAGAACCCTAACTAATACACCACTCTACTCTATAGATAAAACAACCAGACAGAAGATCAACAAGGGAATAGAGAATTTAAATAACTTGACAAATGAATTAGACCTAACAGACATATATAGGTCACTGCACTTCAAAGCACAAGGTTATACATTCTTCTCTAATGCTTATGGAATATTCTCCAGGATAGATCATATACTGGGGCACAAAACAGGTCTTTATAAATTTAAAAATATTGAAACTAGTCAAAGTAATTTCTCTGATCACAATGGGATGAAGCTGGATCTTGATAACTACCAAAGAATGAGAACATTTACAAATATATGGAGATTAAATAACGTACTCTTAAACAAACAGTGGGTCAGAGAAGAAATTGCTAGAGAAATCAGCAGCTATCTGGAGACAAATGAAAATGAGAATACAACTTATCAGAACTTATGGGATGTGGCAAAGGCTGTGCTGAGAGGGAAATTTATTGCCCTAAATGCCTATATTAAAAAAACAAGAAAGAGCAAAAACTGAGGACTTAGCAAACCTGGAGGATCTTGAGAAAGAACAGCAAAAACCCCAAAGCAAATAAGAGAAAAGAAATAACAAAGATTAAAGCAGAGCTAAATGAGTGGGAGAACAAAAGAACAATAGAATGAATCAAAACCAAAAGTTAGTTCTTTGAGAAAATCAATAAAATTGATGGGCCACTACCAAGGCTGACAAAGGAAAAAAGAGAGAGGATGCAAATAAATAAAATCAGAAATGAGAAGGGGCGTGTTACCAGAGACCCTGAAGAAATAAAAGAAATCATAAGAGGATACTATGAACAACTATACACCAACAAACTAGACAAGTTTAGATGAAATGGACAAATTCCTGGAGACACGCAAACAAGCTACACTGACTCAGGAAGTAATAGAAGATCCAACAAACCAATCACAAGTAAAAACATTCTATCAATCATCAAAAATCTTCCTATAAAGAAAAGCCCACAGCCAGATGACTTCACAGGGGGATTTTATCAAACATTCCAGAAAGAACTAACACCAATCCTGCTCAAACTTTTCCAAAAAATTGAGGAAAAAGGAACTCTACCTAACTCATTTTATGAAGCTAATATCGTTTTAATACCAAAACCAGATGAAGATGCTGTAAGAAAGGAAAACTACAGGGCAATCTCCCTAATGAACACAGATGCAAAAATTCTCAATAAAATATTAGCAAATCATGTCCAACACATTAAAAGAAGTATACAGCATGACCAAATGGGATTTATACCAGGAATGCAAGTATGGTTCAACACAAGAAAACCAATTAATGTAATAAAGCACATTAACAAATCAAAAGGGGAAAATCAGATGATCATCTCGATTGATGCTGAAAAACCATTCAACAAAATTCAGCATCCTTTTTTCTGATAAAAACACTCCAAAAGATGGGAATCAAAGGCAACTACCTCAATTTGATAAAGGGAATATATGAAAAACCAATAGCCAGCATCATACTCAATGGAGAGAGATGAAAGCCTTGTCCTTAAGATCAGGAACAAAACAAGGTTGCCCACTGTTACCACTATTATTTAACATTGTGCTAGAAGTTCTAGCTAGAGCAATCAGGCAGGACAAAGAAATAAAAGGCATCCAAAGTGGAAAGGAAGAAGTAAAACTCTCATTATTTGCAGATGATATGATACTATACTTGGAAGATCCTGAGAAATATACAGCAAAGTTACTTGAGCTAATAAAAAAATTCAGCAAGGTGGCAGGATATAAAATTAATGTATAAAATTCAGTAAAATTTCTATACACAAGCAATGAGTGAGCTGAGGAGTCAGCTAAGGAAGAAATTCCATTCAAAATAGCAACTAAAAGAATTAAATACTTAGGAATGAACTTAACTAGGGATGCAGAGGACTTGTACACAGAAAACTACATAACATTGCTAAAAAAAATCAAAGTAGATCTGAATAGGTGGAAAGACATTCCCTGCTCATGGATAGGAAGGCTAAAAGTAGTTAAGATGTCCATAGTTAAGACAGAGGCACTGACCAATGGAATCAAATTGAGAGTGTAGAAATAGACCACCACGTCTATGGTCAACTGATTTTTGGCAAGGCCCCCAAACCCTCTAAGCTAGGATGAAATAGTATTTTCAATAACTGGGCATGGAAGAATTGGATATCAATAGCCAAAAGAATGAAAGAGGACCCCTCTCTTACACCCTACACAAAAATTAACTCAAAATGGATCAAACACCTAAATATAAGAAGCAGTACCATAAAGCTTCTAGAAGAAAATGTAGGGAAACATCTTCAAGACTTAGTAATGGGAGATAGCTTCCTAAACTTTACACCCAAAGCACAAACAATGAAAGAAAAAATAGACAAATGGGAACTCCTCAAAATCAAATGTCTCTGCAACTCAATAGACTTTGTCAAAAAGGTAAAGAGGCAGACAACTCAATGGGGGAAAATATTTGGAAATCACATATCACACAAAGGTTTGATTTCCTGTATATACAAAGAAATCATACAACTCAACAACAAAAGAACAAGCAATCCAATTATAAAATGGGCTGAAAACATGAATAGGTGTTTTCCTGAAGAACAAATACAGATGGCTCAAAAACACATGAAAAAATGTTCCTTTTCACTGGTTATAAGGGAAATGCAGATTAAGACTACAATGCGATACCACCTCACACCTATAAGAACAGCTGCCATTAAACAATCAGGAAACTGTAAATGTTGGAGAGGATGTGGAAAAACTGGGACACTTATGCACTGCTGCTGGGAATGTACAATGGTGCAGCCACTATGGAAGACTGTTTGGCGGTTTGTTAGGAAACTAAATATCAAGCTGCCCTATGACCCAGCAATAGCGCTACTTGGTATATACCCAGAAGATCTGAAAGCAACGACACAAAC
This sequence comes from Tamandua tetradactyla, assembly GCF_023851605.1. Classification (NCBI taxonomy): domain Eukaryota; kingdom Metazoa; phylum Chordata; class Mammalia; order Pilosa; family Myrmecophagidae; genus Tamandua; species Tamandua tetradactyla. The sequence goes on along the minus strand of NC_135330.1, from coordinate 17,096,469 downwards.
AGCCATTTGCACAGTGATGTTCATAGCAGCATTATTCACAATCGCCAAAAGGTGGAAACAAACCAAATGCCTATCAACAGACAAGTGGATCAACAAAATGTGGTATATACATGCAATGGAATATTATGCAGCAGTAAGACAAAATGATGTCCTGAAGCACATGACAAGATGGATGAGACTTGAGGACATAATGCTGAGCAAAATTAGCCAGACACAAAAGGGCAGATACTGTATGATTCCACTTTTATGACCTGTACAAGGTATAATCAGAGACTTATAATATAGAATACAGGGGACTTAGAGATAAATAGAAGCTAGAGACGAGTGAACCATCAGCTAATGAGGTTGAATTCCAATGTAAGGGAATAGATAGGTGCGAAGGTAATTCTCTAGTGGGTCTAGAAGTAATATTACCATATTGAAGATGAACAAGATTGAAAGGGGTTGTATAAACCTACGTGTCCCACTGACTCACACTAGAAATTTGAATGAGTTCTTGTAAAAATAGCTTCAAAGATAAGATTCTTGTATAAGAAGTGTCTAAGTCCAGGGTACAGGGAAAACTGCTATTGTATTCTATGAGCTATGTTCAAAAGGAAACCATCAGCACTATCACAGAAACAGCAGAGATAAATAATGGGGTGAGGGACAAGAGTTAAGAGGAGGTTTATATTTCCTATTTGGTGTGGGTGTGTTTATTGGTTTCTGTCTCTTGGGATCAATGAAATTATCTAAAATTGATAATGTTGATAGACTGTAGACTTTGGGCCCTCTACATGATGCCCAATGAATGTAGGTGGCTGAAGGATGTACTGATGGAGAAGTAGAATGGCAAATGATGGTGTGTACTTATAAACAAAGGCTGGGCTGCTACAAAAAGGAACATTGCTGTGAGATATGCAGTGATGTGAATGAACATGTGGGATATTTGGTGAGACAAAATAAGCCAGAAACAAAAAAACAACAATGGTATGGTAACCTTTAGAAAATACTTATTAAACAGGGGCCTAGATTGTAAGCTTTTAGAGCAGACACCTTAAGTGCAGAGGGGTGATTATTACTTCTGGATTTTGAGAAGCTGTTTTATATATATAACCTGATATTTAGAGACAAGAATGAAACTGAACAGGTTGGGGTTAAAGTAATTCAGAATATAGAGGTAAGGAAGACAGTGTCTATAATTTAGAACCACACATACTCTTTGAAACCAATGGAAGAAAGGTTTATTTGATCTGGAACTGAAATTTTCTGTAGTGCTTAATCTAATTCAACCTATCTATATACCTCACTTGAACAACTGAAACACAGAGAGCAGAGAGCACAGAATGGGAAAGAGGTCTTTTAATCCTGCATAGATTATTTTAATGCCTGGAAACATTCTAGAGTATATTAAGCAGATAATCAAAAAGTATTGGCAAAGTCTGCTGAGGGAGGGGAGAAAGACTATGAAACTATTAAACCTTACCATCAGGGAATCCCCTGACACTGTGTCAAACTTTAGGGACACCCAAATCAATAGGCCATGCTCTCAATCATGAGGCTTACTCTTGTGAAGCTTATGTAGGTAGCATAGAAGCTTAGACTATCTATAGGCCTGCTTAAAGTTACTTCTGGAGGACCTCTGTTGTTGTTCAGATGTGGCCTCTGTCTCTCTAAGCCCAACTCTGTGAGTGAAATCATTGCCCTCACCCCTACGTGAGACATGACATCCCGGGGGGAAGTCTCCTTGGCGATGTGGGAGAGGATTCCCAGGGATGAATCTAGACCTGGCTCCATGGGATCAACAATTCCATCCTGACCAAATGGGGGAAAAGAGGTGTAATTAATAAAGTATCAGTGGCAGAGAGAGTGCAAATAGAGTCGAGAGGCTACTCTGGAGGTTGCTCTTAGGCAAGCTTCAGGTAGACTTTGCTACCTATCATAATCTGGAAACCCCCAATCAGGACCATTCCAGCCAATCCTAAAGAATACCTAGGACAATTTATAAGATTTCACCAAGGTTCCAGGCACTAGAGTAACTTGCAGGAACCTACAACCTCCAGATGGGACCCTGGTCTAGTTAAGTCCTGAAACCTAGTCCAGTCTCCCCAGAACATCAGATAGTTCCTTCTCCCTACCCGATATTAGTGACAGACCCTTCCAATATCAAAAATTTAGAATTGCCATCACCCAAACAACCCCAATGAGAGGTATGGAAGGATCAAAGGTGATGGTGGAATTATACATAAAAGACAGGACTTAATAAATGAGTATGAATGCTGAATCATTAAATTGATATCTCTTTTAGTCTCCAGTATTTTCGAGCTGCTAGAAGTAAAAACCTAAAATTTTGAAATTGTAACCCACGTCAAAGTCTGAAATCTGTTCTACACAGAGATGTGGCACACCCAATCATGGATGTGACCCTTTGATTAGGTGCAGACATGACTCCACCCATTCCAGGTGGGTCTTGATTAATTTAGTAGAATCCTTTAAAAGAGGAAACATTTTGGACAGAGTGAGAATTGACTGGAAATGACAGAAATGACAAGTCTCAGAGCCAACAGAAACTTTGGAGCAGAGCTGACACAAATGTGAACACATGGAGAACAGAAACACAGATGTTTGGAGATGCTTGGAGCCCAGCATATATTGCCATGAGATGTTAAGCATGCCAGAACTTGGAGAGAGCCAAGGGATGCCAAGAGATGAAAGTTAGCACCAGGTAAGCAAAGTGAGGAACCCCCACAGGAACAGAGGCTGAAAGCATAGAGCCCAGGAGCAAGTGACCAGCAGATGCCAACCACTTGAGTACTAAGCTGACAGAGGGGCTCTTGATCCATGGACCTCCCAAGCTGACAGAAGTGTTCCTTACGCATGGTCCTTCCTTGAATTAAAGTAACCTCTTGTTGGTGCCTTAATTTGGATGTTTTCATTGCCTTAGAACTCTGAACTTATAACTAATTAAATTCCCTTTATAAAAGCTATTCCATTTCTCACTTATCACATTCCAGAAGCTTCCAAATTAATACAGAAGTTATTGTTGAAAATGATAGTTAAAGAGCTGACTGTGTGAAGTACAGTAAGAAAGAAAAGGACACAGGTAGAAGATAGAGGGGACCTACTCAAAACTGAGTGAGGAGGGCAATGTTCCAGTGTCCAATCTATATTGATGGAGAAGAGACAAAATATAGAAAGAAAACAAAGGAAAACTGGATGCTTTCCAACTGAGGTCATTTAGCAACATAAATAAATATAGAAAAAGATGAGATCAAAGTGAAGAATAGCAAAGGAACAATCCTACCTAAAATCTAGCTACTGCCATATTGGTGTAAGGTTGTGGTAGAAGAGCTATTGATGGAGGGTGTGGGGACAGGGTGGAGTCTGGGCAGTGTAGGAGCCACAGCTAGATCATCAGTATGAGTTATGGCACCTTGGCATGGCCAAATCACTTCAACCTTGTTGTACCTAGATCAACAACTGCTTGGGATGGAGATAAAATTCCTTACGGAGGCCCCTCCCCCCCATAAAGCATAGGCTCTTGCTTTATGGTTTCATAACAAAAGCTGCTTTGTACTTCTGCTTTCAAACAAGAGTTTGAGCCTCCCTGTCCTACCAGAAGTCCTGAATTTGGATAATTATGTTTTTAATATAATTAAAACATATTATGAGTTTCAAATATATGTTTGAAACTCATAAGCTTTCTTCCTGGATTGCTATATGCAGTAGTCTTGGCTTCATGTTCTATTAATTCCATAGGTCATTTTTCATAAGTAGGTGTTACTAAAAAATAGCCAATTTGTAGTCATCATGACAGTGGTGTAACTGTAGATAATGCTGGTCCCATACACAATAGATATAGAAGGTCAATGTTAAAGGGCAGAAGTCTTTAATAGATAGGTTTTTGTATAAATTTTCTCTTCTTCATCATCATTATTATCAAGTTTATTATTATTTTGATTTTTGTATTATAATAAATAACAATAATCTCACCTGACGTTTGTAAAGGGCTTTCTACATTTTAAAATATTTTCATAGCCATTATCTGATTCAGACTATCACTCAAAAAGCTCTGTGAAATTAAAAAGAAAAATATTACTTTTATACTTTAAGATAAGGAAACTAGGGAGCAAAGGGGTTGGAATAATTATTCAAAGTCATAGAGAAATTACTGGAGGCAAATCTCTGGGTCCTAGCATTCTACTTTCCACTTCAGGATTCGTTGGCACCCATGACATCTTTAAGCCTGTGAATATGGTTCTGTAGGATAGCTTATGTAGGACCAATGAGCTAGTCAGAAAATATTCTCTTAGATGATTCAGTGCAATTACAAGAAAAAGATTTGTAGTTTGTCTAATATTCTAAGAAAAAAAGTATACAAGGAATTCTTTTTTAACAACTTCTGAAAGAACATGACTCTATGAATCAAAGGCTTACCCAGAAATTTTAAAGACCGGAGATCCATCTATTAACTACTAGGGCAAGGATTCAAATTATCTTCCAATTATCTAAACAGATGTGGGTTCAAATGCATGCTCTATTACCAGTCATATAATTCTTGATTATTTATTTTTAATCACTTATATTTTTTTTACTAGGAATACAGCAAATGGTACAAAAATTAAAAAGAACAAGCAGTTCAAACAGATTCCTTCTCACTTTGACAACTAATTTTATTCCTCAGATGATATCACTCTGTCAACAGTTTTATTGAGAAAGAATTCACATACTATACAACTCACCCATTTAAAATTTGCAATCCAATAGTTTTTAGTGTATTCACAGGGTTGTGAAAACATGAACATAATTTAATTGTATAATATATTTTCATCACTGGAAAATCAACTTCATAACCAGTAGCAGTTCCTCTCCATTTGCCTCTACCCTTGGTTCCTGGCAACCACTAATCTACTTTCTGTCTCTGTGTTTATTTGTCAGGGTTCTCCTGAGAAACAGCACCAACAGGTTGGGTGTGCATTTGTGTGCACATGTGCACATAAATATTGAGATTTATTATAGGAATTGATTCATACAGCTGTGGAGAATGGCAATTCTGAATTCCATAGGCACACCACCTCATCTGATGGTTTCGATGAGTTCCCCAGGAGAAGCTGGCTGACTGAGTAGAGATAAAAATATTCTTTCTGACTGTGCTGAAATCATCAGTTTTCAATTTAAAGCCTTCAATTGATTGGATAGGTCTTCTGTCACTGCTGAATTCAATCTTCTTTGTGGTTTCTAGGTGTAATCAGCCATAGTTGCTATCAGTTGACTAATTATTTAAATCCATGAAATACTCACGGTAACAATCAGGCCAGTGTTTTCTTGACCAAACAATTGTACACCATAACCTAGCCAAGTTGACACATGAATGCAATCATCACACTCCAACCCTTGTCAACTTGGCACCCATAAACTATACCTAATCACTAAATTAAAACAATAGCAGTCATAATTTCACCTATGTAATTCAACTATTCTGCATACAAATGAAAATATCCTAACCCTTTCCCCAGAAGGGAGTAGAAGTCCTTGGGTATTAATATTCACTCCTATACTTAATATCTTGTAACTTAGATACTATAACGTGAAGTTAATACAATGTATTTTATGTGATAAGAAGATAAGATGGGGAAAAGCAAAGATATTTGACTTATGCATATGCAGAAACATATTCATAACAAGACAAGGAAGAAATACTCATAGCCATTATAGTCCTTGTTTCTGCAATTGGTCAAATGAACATAGTTCACATTTATAACTACCTTCTACCATCACCCATTCCATAGTCCCTTTACTGTCAGCAAGCTCCTCAGCTGGTCTTGGTTTTAGGCCTTCTGTAGTGACCCAAATCTTCATTCTTGAAAGGTCTGGGCCATTAGTGGTGGCTGGATAGCAGTCTTAACTTCCAGTTCAATGGGATCTTTTGTTGTGTCTTCTGGTGGAAGACTTCTCCTTTTGGAGCTAAAACCTGCAAACAAGCAAAGCTTAAGGTTGTGGGAGAGGAGGCAAAATTTTTCTAGTGTATTACTAGGGATAATAATGTGTGGTGTGACTCCCACTTCCACTTTTTGATTCCTGGACCCTTGAATCCTGGCTTAGGGAAAAACAGCACCCTACTGTAGGTGTTGATTTAGAGCAAATACAGCCTCCTGGAAACATTGCCCAGGTCTGCAATGTATTGTCCCCCAGTTGGTGCCGTAATTAAGTCTTGCAAAGGCTATTCCACTGTTCTATCAATCCCGCTGCTTCAGGCTGAGGAGGAACATGGTAAGGCCAGTGATTCCATGAGGATGTGACTATTTTGCACTTCATTTGCTTTGAAATGAGTTCCTTATTCAGAAGTAAGTCTGTGTAGAAAACATGATGGTGGATAAGGCATTCTGTAAGTCAACAGATTTTCATTTTGGCAGAAGCATTGTGTATGCTTGGCAGAAGACAAATCCATATGCAGAGTATGTGTCTAGTCCAGTAAGACCAAAATGCTGCTCCTTTCATGATAGAAGTAGTCTAATCAACCTGTCACCAGGTAGTAGGCTGATTACCTCAGGGAATGGTACATATCAGAGACTGCATGTTCACTTCTGCTGCTGGCAGATTGGACACTCAACAGTGGTGGTAACCAGATCAGCCTTGGTGAGTGGAAATCCATGTTGTTGAATCCATGCATAACCTCCATCTCTACCACCATGGCCACTTTATTCATGAGCCTTTTGGACACAGGGGTAACTGAGGGAAAGAGGCTTATTTGTATCCAGTTGATTGTTAAAATATTCTTCTACTAAAGTCACCCTTTGGTGAGAATTCTTATGGAATATAAATATGTTCTTTTTTTCCCCCTTCTTAAAGGTCTGTCCACATAACTCTTCCCCAGATCTCTTTGTTGCCAATTTTCCAATATATTCTTTCCAAGTCCTTCACCATCCAGCCAAACCATTGGTACAGCACATGAAACAGTACAAAAATGCCCCACTAGCCATTTCTCTTTACAAGCAAAATGAGAAACTATCATTATTATTCTTCAGGGATATCCCAGAAAGGGGCTGTTTGCTGCAGCTGTTCACGTCAGGTGTGGCCTATATATCATGCAAAACCATCTATAATGTAGTCTTGAGCTTTCTCTTCCTCAGACAACTTATCATAGGGAATGCCCCAAGAGTTCATTGATGCATGCTGGAAAAAAGAAGTTAATATGGCAGAAATAGAGGACGGGGCATTTAGTTTACTTCCTTGTTTAACTTGTGCCTTCGGGAACATGCTTGAGTTTGGTCTCATATATACCACTGAATTTGACGATGGAGTGCTGCTTTGGGCACCTAACTTAATGGCTTTGTGGATCAGACAAAACCCAGTTCATGATGGGTAACTAACTCCGTTCTCATGGTAACCCAGTAACTGATGGTTAAACATTTGATCTCTACCAAAGTCCAGTAGCTGGCTAAAGCCATTTCTTAAAAAAAGAGTAATTATCTGCAGAGGATGGCAGAACTTTGTTCCAAAATCCTACATTTTTGTCTGAGCTGTGATTCTCCTACAGGGACCGGCCTATAGGAGAGTATATTTAGTTGCCACTGAAACTTCTAGCATCATTGGATTTGCTGGATCATATGGACAACTGGAAAAGTAGCTTTTATGGCAGCCTGAATGTGTTTCAGACCCACTTCTTGTTCCAATTCACATGCAAAACTAACTCAGTAAATGGGTTTGAATAGCACACCCAAATGAGAAATATGTGACTTCCAAAATCCAAAGAGTCAAATTAGATATTGTATCTCTTTTTTGGTCACAGAACAGGCCAGATGCAACAACAGCTTATCCTTCAGTTTAGAAGGGATATCTTGACATGCCTCCATACCACTGGATGCCTAGAAATTTTCAATGATGTAGAAGGCCACTGAATTTTTGTTGGCTTTATCTAACACTTTCTGATACGTAGTAAGTCTAGAGTAGTTGCTACTTTGTACTCACTAGGTCCAATCAGCATAATTTCATCAATATAATGGACTAATTTGATATCTTGTGAAAGAAAAAGGCAATAAAGTTTTCTTCATTCTAGATTATGGCATAGGGCTGGAGAGTTGTTATACCCTTGGGATGGGGCGGTGAAGGTGCATTGTTAGCTTTACCAGCTGACAGAAAACTATTCCTGGTGATCTTTACTAGCAGGTATCAAGAAAAAAGCATTTGCCAGACCAATAGCTGAATACTAGGTACCTGGGGATGCATTAATTTGCTCAAGCAATGATACCACATCTGGAATAGCAGCAGCAATTGGAATTACCATCTGATTAAGTTTATGATAATCCACTGTCATCATACAACAACCATCTGTTGGGGACCTAAATGTGGATGTGACTGAAATCACCAGCCCTACATATTTCAAGTCCTAGATGATAGTCAAGTCCTTGACTAATCTCTGGAATCCCTAAGGAATGCAGTATTGATTTTGATTTACTATTTTGCTACGTAGGGGCAGATATAGTGGTTTCCACTTGGTCATTCCTAAGCCCTCACTCCACAAATCAGGGAACTGATATAGGGATTCTGCCAGTTGCTGACTATGAGTATTCCAAATATGCATTCTGAAACTGGGAAAATGACAGAATGGTTTTAGGAACCCACTGGACCCACTGTAAGATGGACCTGAGTTAAAACTCCATTGACTGCCTGACCTCCAAAAGCCTCTGCTCTGTCTGGTGGACCAGAAGGATTTTTGTGTCTCTTGGAATTAATTTCAGTTCAGAGCCAGTGTCTAATAATCCTCAAGCATGTCTAATCATTTTGTTTTTCCCACTGCACAGTCACCCTGTTACAGACAGTAAGTCCTTTTGGGGAAGGTTGGGACTAAGATTAACAACATAAATTTTTGGTAGTGTAGCAGGATCCTTCCCAAGAGCACCTGGACTTACTTTTTAATTTTTTAAAATTTTTTATTGTATAATATAACATATATACAGAGGACAGAAAGAAAAAGTAACAATTTTCAAAGCATTCTTCAACAAGTAGTTACAGGACAGATCCCAATTTGTCATGGGCTACCATTCCATCATCTCAGATTTTTCCTTCTAGCTGGTCCAGAAAATTGGAGTCTAGGAGGAATATATATGTATATTTTTTATCATCACAATTGATTTTTTCTTTGTTTTGTGAAAAATAATATACATACAAAAAAAAAAAGCAATAAATCCAAAACAGTGCAACAATTAGTTGTTGAACATATTTCAGAGTTTGGTATGGGTTACAATTACACAGTTTTAGGTTTTTAGTTCTAGCTGCTCTAACATACTGGGGACTAGAAGAAATATCAGTATAGTAATTCAGCAATCATACTCATTTGTTAAATCTTAGTTCTCAGTGTAACTCCACCATCACCTTTAATCTTTCTCCGACTCTTTAGGGATATTTGGACTATGACCATTCTAACTTTTTCATGTTGGAAGGGGCTTTGTTGATAATATGGGTTAGGGGGATGGAAACTAGCTGATGTTTTATAGAGGCTGGTCCCTCTAGGTTTCAGGACTTGTCTGGTCCAGAGACCCATCTGGAGGTTGTAGGTTTTAGAAAAGATACCCTAGTGCATGGAACATTTGTAGAATCTTATATATTGCCTTAGATGTTCTTTAGCATTGGCTAGAATGGTTTTGGTTGGGGTTTGCCAAGTTATGATAGGTAAAAATGTCTAACTAAAGCTTACATAACAGTGACCTCCAGAGTAGCTTCTTGACTCTATTTGAACTCTCAGCCACTGATACCTTATTTGCCACATTTCTTTTTCCTCTTTTGGTCACGATGGCATTGTTGATCCCATGGTGACAGAACTAGAATCATCCCCAGGAGTGCTCTCCCATGCCACCAAGGAACCTTTCGCCCCTAGATATCATGTCCCATGTAGGAGAGAGAGCAATGTTTTCACTTGCAGAGTTGAGAGAGTGATGCCACATCTGAGCAACAAAAGAGGTCTTCCAGAAGTAATTATTAGGCATGACTATAGTTGGCTAAGCTTCCCTGCTACATACGTAGGCTTCACAAGAGCAAGCATCAAGATCAAGGGCTTGGCCTATTGATTTGGTTGTCCCAAATGTTTGACACAGTATCAAACCTGGTGGCAAAGTTGGATAGATCCATATTTTTTCTCCCATCCCTCAAGGAACTTTGCCAATACTTTTGGATTTTCTACCTAATATAAATCCTGGGATGTATCTAGGCACTACATTAAGCTATACAGGGTTAAAAGTCCCACTCTTATTCTGGGATCCCTATGTTTCAATTGCTTACATGAGCTATCCAGACAAGTTGAGTTAGATTATGTGCTATGGAAAATTTAGGTTCTGGACAAAATAAACCTTTCTTCCATTGGTCTCAAAGAGTAGATGAGGTTCTAAAATGTAGACAGTGTCTTCCTTACCCCTGTGTTCTGAGTTCCCTAATCTCGATCTGATTGGCTTCATTCTTATCTTTAAATACCAGGTCATACATATATAAAACAGCCTCTCAAAATCCAGAAATAATAATCACCGCTCCAGACTAAATGTGACTGCTATAAGAGCTTACAATCTAGTCTCCTGTTTTCTTAAAAACATTTTCTAGAGGAGACCATACAATAATTGCTCTTTTGTTTCTGGCTTATTTTGCCTCACCAAATGTCCCACAGGTTCATTCACAATGTAGTATGCATCAGAATTTCTTTCCTTTTGGTAGCAGCACAATATTCAATCATATGTAAATACCATTGTTCGCCAGTCTACTTCTCAGTCAGTGTATCCCTCAGCCACCTCCATTCATTAGGCATCATGTATAAGGTCCAAAATCAACAATGCATCGACACTCAACTTTATATAATTTCATTGTTCCCAAGAGAACAATAACCAATAAACACATTTTCACCAAATAGAAAATCTAAACCTCTCTTTAACTCTTGCCCCTCCCCCCATATTTACCCTTGGTGTTTGCTGTCATACTGTTGATATTTTCCTGCTAAACATAGCCCATAGCATGCAATATCAGTTTTCTCCCTATACTCTGAACTTATATACTCTTTGTACAAGAATCATACCTTTGAAGTAGTTAATGCAAGAACTTATTTATATTTATAGTGTTAATCTGTGGAACACATGAGTCTATATAACCCGTTTCAATCATGTTCACTTTCAATATGTAATATTACTTGTAGACCCACTAGTGAACTGTGTTCACTTCTATCTATTCCCTTACATTTGGGTTCAACCTCATTAGCTAACTGTTCACCCATCTCTAGCTTCCATGTATCTCTAGGTCCCCTATATTCTGTATTACAAGCTTCTTATTTTGCCTTATCATGGTCATAAAAGTGGAGTTATACAGTATCCTTTTATGTCTGGTTTATTTCACTCAGCATTATGACAAGACTCATTCATCTTGTCATGTGCTTCAGGACATCATTTCATCTTACTGCTGCATAAAATGTGTTAGGTAGCATTACTTTTCCTCAATTTTTTGGGAAGTTTGAGCAGGATTGATGTTGGTTCTTTTTGGAATGTTTGATAAAATTCCCCTGTGCAGCCATCTGGCCATGGGCTTTCCTTTGTAGGAAGATTTTTGATGACTGATTGGATCTCTTTACTTGGGATTGGTTTGTTGAGATCTCCTATTTCTTCCTGAATCAGTGTAGCTTGTTTGTGTATTTCCAGTAATTTGTCCATTTCATCTAAGTTGTCTAGTTTGCTGGCATATAATTGTTCATAGTATTCGCTTATGATTTCTGTTATTTCTTCAGGGTCTGTAATAATGACTCCGTCTCATTTCTGATTTTGTTTATTTGTGTCTTCTTTCTTTTTTTCTTTGTCAGCCTTAGTAGCAGTTCATCAATTTTATTGATTTTCTCAAAGAATCAACTTTTGGTTTTATTGATTCTTTTTGTCATTCTTTTGTTCTCCCATTCATTTAACTCTGTTTTAATCTTTGTTATTTCTCTTCTTCTATCTGCTTTGGGGTTGGTTTGCTGTTCTTTCTCAAGTGAGCAATTAAGTCTTCGATTTTTGCTCTTTCTTATTGTTTAACATAGATATTTATGGCAATGAATTTCCCTCTCAGCACAGCCTTTGCCATATCCCATAAGTTCTGATATGTTGTTTTCTCATTTCCATTCCCAGATAGCTAACGATTTCTCTAGCAATTACTTCTCTGACCCACTGGTTCTTTAAAAGTGTTTTATTTAATCTCCATATATTTGTGAAAATTCTCATATTTTGGTGGTTATTGATATCCAGTTTCATTCCACTGTGATTAGAGAAAGTTCTTTAAATTTATAAAGACCAGTTTGTGTCCCAGCATATAATCTGGAGAATGTTCCATGAGCATTAGAGAAGAATGTATATCCTGGTGTTTGGGGATGTAATGACCTATATTTCTATTAGGTCTAATGCATTTATTAAATTGTTTAACTTCTCTATTTCCTTGCTGAACCTCTGTCTGATTGTTCTATTTATAGAGAAGAGTGGTGTATTGAAGTCTCCTACTATTATTGTTGAAATGTCTATTGCTCTCTGCAGTTTTGCCAATGTCTGTCTCATGTACTTTGGAACTCCTTGATTGGGAGTATAAACATTTATGTCTTTTTGGTGAATTGTCCCTTTTATTAATATATAGTGTCCTTCTTTGTCTCTTGTGATGTCTTCACATTTAAGGTCTATTTTGTCTGACATCAGTATAGCTACTTTTGCTTCTTTTTTTTTTTTGGTTACAACATGTGTGGGACAACATGTCTCTAGTAAGCAGAAAATAGCTGGATTATATTTCTTAATCCATTCTGACAATCTGTATATTTTAATTGGTAAATTTAATCCATTAGCATTCAAAGTTATTACTGAAAAGGCATTTCTTGAATCCACCATCTTATCCTTGGAATTTTGACGGATTTATAGATTCTTTTCCCTCTTTCTCTTTTTATCCTTTCAGTTACCCTTATTGGTACTCTTCAATTCTGTGCCTTCCTCCAGACCTCCCTCTCTTGTCTTTTTTTTTTTTCTCTGCTGACAGAACTCCCTTTGGTATTTCTTGTAGGGCTGGTCTCTTGTTGATAAATTCTTTCAGCATTTGTTTGTCTGTGAAAATTTTAATCTCTACCTCAGTTTTGAAGGACAATTTGGCTGGATACAGAATTCTTGGCTGGAGGTCTTTCTCTTTGAGGATTTAAAATATATCATACCACTGCTTCTCACCTCCATAGTGTCAGTTGAGTAGTCTGAACTCAGTCTTATGTGGTTTTCCTTGTATGTTGCAGATTGTTTTTCTCTTGATGTTCTCAGGATTTTCTGCTTCTCTTTAACATTTGACAGCCTGATTAGTATGTGTCTTGAGAAAGGTCTATTTGGATTTATTATATTTGGAATTTGGGCTACTTTGATTTGCATATTTATGTCTTTTATAAGGGTTGGGAAGTTTTCCCCCATTAGTCCTCAACTATTATCTTTTCAGCCCTTTACTCTTATCTTCTCTTTCTGGTACACCAATGATTCTTTTATTTGTGTGCTTTATTTTATCTATCTTCTCACTGAGATCCAATTCAAATTTTTCCGTCTTTTTTTGACATTTACTGTCTTGAGTTTTTGAAATCAATAGTCCTATCTTCTAGTTCACTTACTCTTTCTTTGGCCTCTTCAAATCTACTGTTGTAGATTTGTGTGTCTCTAGTATATTTTTTATTTGGTCTATAGCATCTTCAATCTCTGTGATATCGGCTATTTTTCTATTTATTCTTTCAAATTCCTCTTTATGCTCTTCTAGTGTCTTCTTAATCCCCTTTATGTCATTAGCCATCCCATTTATTTTATTTAATAGAGTTATATGAACATATTTTATTGGTTATTCCAAAATCTGTGTCTCTTCTAGTGTGTTAATTTGGTCATTAGGCTGGGTTATATCTGTCTGCATCTTGATATGCTTAGTGATCTTCTGTTGTCTTTGAGGCATGTAAATATCTTGACTGCTTGTTTTGGAAGGTGATTTCCTTCAGTAGTCTAAATTTCTGTATTTGCAGGATGGATGTGGAACAGGATGTGGGACACAGGGTGGGGTTCAACAGTGCAGTGAGAGGTTTCAGCACAAGTATAGGCACAGGCTGGGGACTCTAAGCTGGTGCCTGTGAACCTGGGGTGCAGGGCACAGGGTTGTGGACGTTTGGTACAGGAGCTGTGATGATTAGGTGCAGCTCAGGCAGGCCTTGGAGGTCAAGAGCAGCATGCAGCATGTGGGACATAGAGGTAGGGCACAGTGGGAAGTGGACGGGGATCTGTGGTAATACACAAGGGCTGGTAAGCAGGTAGGATGTGGGGTGTGGTTATCAGAGTGTAGGGTAGGTTGCACAGAGGTCAGGGCACAGAGGAGCATGGCATGGGCATGTCCTTGCATAGGAGGAAGGGTCCAGGGGACCAAATGCAGACGTGAAAATATGTAGTTTGCAGGACATGGAACAGAGTGGGGTGATTTCATTTGGGCAGGGTCTGATGCAGGTGTGCAGGTGTGGAGTGGGTTGAAGTAAGTGTGCACGCATGTGCAGGGCAGGGGGTTGGGGTTCGGGGTTCAAGAAGTCAGTGCACAAATGCGTGGGCACCCGGCTGCAGGGAGGATGTGGTTTTGCGTGTGCACTGGTCTAGGGGGTGGAGCCCTTGAACGCTCATGTGCAGATCTTAGGGGCAGTGAGCCAGGGTTGCATCAGTGTGGGCTGGGGGTGGGTGTGACCTGAATGCACAGGTAAGTGCTTGCCCAGAGCTAGGGGACATGATGTGGGGATGTGTGCCTGTGTGGATCTGGGAGGACCATAAACTGATGTACACATGTACAGAGTTTAGGGAGGGTGAGGTGGGGTTAACTGACTGTATGGGCTGGGAGTGGGTGTAGCCTGGGTATGAAGGTAAGCTCCTGCAGCCTTGATGCACTGGTCACCCTCTGCAGAGGGCAGGGAAGGGGAGTGTGTGTTGAGGGGCTGGGTGTGGTGGGCAGGTCTCAGGAGGGGTGGAGTGAGACTGTGCTTAGGCAGGAGAAGTGGTTTGTGCTGGTGCTCAGGGTAGGGAATTGGGGTGCATATGCATGGGGGTGGGAGTCAGGGTGGGGACTCTTGGAGCACTGGGGATTGGGTGGATGATGGGGTTAAGCTGTTGGGCAAGTCATGGGTCATGAAACTGTGTGCCTGAGGGTAGCACATTCAAGGAATGAGGCTTGGCTTACTTCTTGGTTCCCATTTCCCTGTCCGTGCACTCCCGAAGGCTCCAGGCTTCCATTTGGAAAGGGGCACATTAGGTTGCTTGCTCTAGCTGGAAGGTCTCTGGTTCTCTGCATCTCTGTTCTTCAACTTTTACAAGCAGGGCCTCTCTTTGTGGTGTAGAATATCCTCCCAAGTCACTTAGACCCTGGAATTGCCATCTCTGTCACCTTCCCATCCCTTCTCTAGCTGTTCCTTGGAGCAGGGGTGAACTTAACCTATCCTATTTCACCATCTTCCTGGAACTCTGTACCTGGACTTCCTTTTATTAAAGCAGTTTATTGACCCAATTCTGGGAATTGATTGAGGGCCTATGAATCTCTCTTTTAGAGATCCAAGTTAGACTTTTGTTCACTTGACCTAGAACACTTTTCCTTATACAAATCAAGTAAGAATTTAGTAGACTGCCCATCTATTTAATTTCTGGGTAGTACATGATTAACTAGTCAACATCTTAGGTCTCTGCAAGTCAGACTATTCTGACCTTCATACTGCTGCTTTGACTGTTGTCCATTATAGTAGCCATACCCACCTTTTCTTTATCAATTAAATGTTGCCACTTGGCTCCTGCCAACCCAGGAACCAATCATCTTTAGTGTTTAAGTATCCAATTTCAGTAGCAGCAGATCCCACAATAGTATCTGGCTTACAGTGAAAAGCGACCACAGAGCTCTTCTGGGATAATGGAACTGATCTTACACATCTATTCCTCACAACCCTGGTGAAAGTTTTGCCACCTGGACTTTTTTGAAGTGGTGAGCAGGTCTTACATGATAAATCCACTCTTATATTCCATCTTCTCTAAGCTTTTTGGATCCAATCATGTATATTATTTGGGCAGTCTGGCATTTCAACTTTAAGCAATGTAGTCTATCTTTTGGTCTGAGCTTCAGCCAAACACTAGAACAAGCTATTAAGAGCCCTTTCTAACCCCTTGAATTCAAAATCTCTGCTTTGTGGGCTGATATATATATATATATATATATATATATATATATAAACTCAGCCTGATCCAATTTATCCATTATCCCTCCCACTTAACATCCATTCCCATGCACACTTCCCTGATTTCTAACTATATAAATTGGAAAAATCAAGCAGTTCTTGTGGCACATCCTCATGGATGACACTTTGTATCTTACCTTTTGAGGACTGTTGGGAATTCAGTCTAGTAAAGATCTAGAAGAAAAGAAGAGGGATGGAGATGGGTCAGAAGGAGTTTAAGGGGTCTTGTAAGCTAGCTACCTCAGAGAATCCCATTAGAGTTTCATTTGGTGAAAAGGGATAAATATATTAAGAAGGAGGTATGAGGCCTGTTTCCTCAGGGGAGGCAATTACAGATTTATCAGGCACTGAAGGGTTAATTTCTTCAGAGGGGAGTAGGATGGTTAATTCTTAAGGGAAGTCTGGATGTTGGGTGCCTGACCCCTCATGGAAGTACTTTACAGGTTTATCCAGAAAAGAAAATTCAACAGAATCTAGCATTTCAGTGTCCCGAGCATAACTGTTATCTGTCCATGTGTTCTCATTCCAATTTTCAGGATCCCTTTTCTTCCCAATCAATGCTCTCATTTTAACAGCAGATATCCAGCCAAAAAGAGAATCCCCATCGTGATCCCACCACTTGAGCAATGACACCCTGGATATGGTATTCAACAATATCGTATCTGCAGCTGTAAATATATGAGTTTCTGTTAGGGCACACGTAGAAACTTTCATGTTCCTTATGAACTGCTTCAGGTGGGAATTTGAAACCTTGAGCTCATTCCTTCCTATAAAAACTGTATCCAGCATATTTAGGAGCAATCAGCCAAAATAATTACACTTTTTAACTCCACAAAATTAAAAAATTACAAAATACAAAAAATTGGAGGATTCACACTTCCTGATTTTAAAACTTACTACAAAACTATAATCCAAACAATATGGTATTTGCATATGGATAGAAATATAGAACCAAAGAATATAATTGTTCAGGAAAAAAAAAAACACCTGACTTGTATGACCAATTGGTTTTTGACAAGGAGATCCCAAGACAATTGTTTGATACATAATTCATGTGTTATGTAGCAAATACATTGCCACCAAGAGCCTTGTGTCTTACAAACATTTGAGAAGCTGTATCTAATGGTGATATTTTGTGTATCTCTATGGCCAATCCATACCATGGACTGTTAGTGCTATCTTGATCATTGGGAATAGAGTAATTAGTGCCTTTTAATCTAAACAGATCAATTCTCCAAACTCCAGAACTAACTCAGAAATCTCATCTGTAAGATTCTGTTCCACAAGAACCATTTTCTGCACCAAAAATCTATATTAATCAGGATTCTCAAGAGAAACAGAACTGGCAGAAATTGGACTGTGTGACAATGAGGACTGGCAAGTGTGAATTTTGTAGGGCAGGCTGCAAGTTGGGAACTTAGATGAAGGTTTTAATGAATCCCCCAGGAGAAACTGGCTGGCTGGGGTAAAGATAAATTCTCCTTTCTGACTACTGAAACCATCACTCTCCCTTTAAGGCCTTCTACTGATTGGATGAGACTTCTTTCATTACTGAAGGCAATCTACTTTGTTGATTGTAGGTGTAATAATCTGTAGATACAATCAGTTGACTAATGATATAAATCCATGAAAATTTATATCATTGACTAATGATATAAATACCCTGACAGTAACAATCAGGAAGTGCTTGCTTGACCAAATAGCTACACATTATAACCTAGCCAAGTTGGTGCATGAAGTTAACCATTATAATACTGATTCACCTATTTGGGGAATTTCATATAACTTGAATCCTATAATATGTGGTCTTTTATGACAGACTTCTTTCACTTATTGTAAGTATTCAAAGTTCATCCCTCTTGAAACATACATCAGTAAATCATTATTTTTATGGCCAAATAATATTCTATTGTACAGATATACCATATTTTATTTATCCATTCATCAGTCAGTGGACCTTTGGATTGTTTCCACATTTGCCTATTATAAATAATGTTTTTATGAGCATCTGTGTATAAGTTTTTGCTTGGATGTATGTTTTCATTTCTCTTGAGTATATACCTTGTAATGGAAATACCAAGATATGTAATATATTTAGTTTTTTGAGGAACTGTCAAAATATTCTCCAAAGTGGCCATACCATTTTACATTTCCACTAGCAAGCTATAAGGATATTACCTTCTCTACATCCTTGACAATAATTCTTATTGTCTTTTTTTTCTTTTGTTGTTTTATTTTGGTTTTGTTTGTTTACAGCATTACTAGTGGATATGAAGTGGTTTCTTATTGTGTTCTTCATTTGCATTTCCCTGTGCTTTTGATGTGCTTAGGCCATTTGTATATCTTCTTTGGGAAAATGTCTATACATATTCTTTACCCATTTTTATATTAGCAACCATATGTTTACATAATTTCTTTTATGCCATTTCTAGTTATCTCCATTTCTTCTTGTATATTTTAGTTACCATTACTTTCTTTCTCCGATACAGATTTTTTTCCCAATACAGTTTTGTCCTACCATCTTTTTGTGCTGCTTTTGCCAAATATATTAAATTTCTCTATATTTTAATCCCAACAACACAGTTGTACACATATTATTTTATACAATTGTTTTTTTCAATGATGTAAGAGAATAAAGAAGAATATGCATGTTTACTCTCATTTATAATCACTTACATAATGACCTTTATTGACAGCACTTGTTTTTGTATGAATTCAAATTTCTTTCTGGTGTTAATTGTTTTCAGTTTGGGAATTTACTTTAGTATTTCCTATAAGGTGAGTATCATAGATGAATAATCTCTTTCTCAGTTTTTATTTTTCTGAGAATGTCTTTATTTTACCTTCATTATTAAAAGATAGTAGGCTGAACATAAGATTCTTGTTTGACTATTTTTTTCTTGCAGCACTTTGAATATGTCATTCTATTGTCTTCTTGTTTGCATTATTTTCTTCTATGTCTTTGTCTTTCAACATTTGACTTTGAAGTGTATGAGTGTAGATCTCTGCATTACCCTATTTGCTTTTAGTATAATGCAAGAAGAGAAAAATAAACTAAAATAAACAAACATAAGGAAGCCAAGAATTGCTTGTCCAGAAAATTCTGAGTCACTCCGTGTTTTATTTTACTAAAGCTGCCAAATATATTAAAGAATGCAATATATCAGAAATGCAATGACTTTTATAAAGGTAATTTTTTAAGTTGCAAGTTTACAGTTCTGAGATCATGAAAATGTTCAAATTAAGGCACTGTTCTAGTTTGCTAGCTGCCAGAATGCAATATGCCAGAAATGGAATGGCTTTTAAAAAGGGGAATTTAATAAGTGCTAGTTTACACTTCCAAGGCCAAGAAAATGTCCCAATTAAAACAAGTCTATAAAAATGTACAAATTAAGGCATGCAGGGAAATATACCTTGGTTCAAGAAGGCTGATGAAATTCAGGGTTTCTCTCTTAGCTGGAAAGGTGCATGATAAACATGGCAGTATCTTCTAGCTTCCCCTTCAGGCCTCTTGTTTCATGAAGCTCGCCCATGGGCATTCTCCTTCATCTCCAAAGGTCGCTGGCTGGTGGACTCTGTAGTCTTCATGTCTCTGTTGTTCTCATCATTATCCAAAGGCTCCCTCTTTTAAAGGATTCCAGTAAACTAGTCAAGACCCACCTGGAATGGGTGGAATCACATCTCCCTCTATTCAAAAGTTAATATCCACAACTGGGTGAAGCCACATCTCCATGGATATAACCTAATCAAGTTTCCAACCTATAATACTGAATAGGGATTAGAAGAAACCGTTGCTCCCACAAGATTGATTAGGATTAAAACATGGCTTTCCTAGGATACATAAATCCTTTTAAATCAACACAGGCACCAAAAAGAGGTTAACTTCATTCAAGAAAAGCTAATGCCATCCAGAAGAACAACTTTGTTAGCTGAGAAGGCAAGTGGCTAGCATCTGCTCAGGTCTTTGGTTTCTGGACACCTCTGTCACAGGGAAGGGACATGGCAACATCTGCTAGCTTTCTCTCTTGACTTCTTCAGTGGCTTCCCCAGGGGTGTTTTCTTTCATCTCCAAAGTTCTCTGGCTATGTGGGCTCTGTTTGCACTTTCCAATATGGTGTCCTCTTAAAGGATTCTAGAAAGCAACCCACCTTGAATGGGTAGATGCACATATTCATGGAAATCAACTAATCAAAAGGTCCCACCCACAATTGGGTGGGTCACATCTCCATGAAAATGACTTAATCAAAAGATTCCAGAAATACTGAATGAGGGTTAAAGAACATGAATTTTCAAGGGTACACAACAGTTTCAAACCATCACACTACAGATGTCAAACAATGCTACAATTAAGAAAAGTCCTCTAAGCAAAATGAACATTTTTGGAATTATAAATAGAGCTCCTGGGAACATCTGAATACAGGCCTTTGTGGAAATATATGCTTTCATTTCATTTGGGAAAATACATAGATGTGACTGTTGGGTGATATGGTAAGTTTTTGTTGAACTTTATCAGAAATTGTCAATTTGATTTGCAATGGAATTACAGAGAGGTATATGGAAACTTTTGGGAATAATGTATGTGTGGAAGCATGAAGCTATATTCACCAGTAAAACATGTCCTTAAACTTGATTCATTCCTGTGAATAAGATCTTTCAATGAGGCTCCTCCGGTTAAGGTGTGGCCTAAATGAATCAGGATGAGTTTTAATCCTGTTACCAGAGTTCCTCATAAGCAGAATGAAATTCAGACACATAGTGAGAAAACTGTGGGAAGAAGCTGGAATTCAGTGGAACTCAGAGAAGCAAGGAGAGGCTACCATTTGCATTGTCATGGGTCAGAAAAGCCAAGGACCAAGGATCGATGGTAGCCAACCTCAGAAGGCTTTCCTGGAGAAAGCATCACCCTGAGGGCACCCTTTTTTTTGTTGTTGTTGTTGTTTTTTTATGTCTTTCGGCTTCATAACCATGAACTAATAAATTCCCATTGTTTAAGTGACCCCATTGCATGATGTTTATTCTAACATCCAGAAAACTTAAACAGTATGTCCTCTTTATATTGATGATAGTGATAGTTTCACAGGTATATACATGTGGCATTTCACAGGCAGATCCATATGGCAAAATATGTGCTCATATTTTTAATTTATTTTATGTCAATTAATTTCAGTGAAGCTGTTTAACACTCTTAAGATACAATTCAATTTTCCTTGTGATTACTTCTTTCATGCATGTATCTTGTTATGCTGTTTAGTTTCCATAATTTGGGGATTTTCCAAATATCTTTCTATTTTTTATTCCTATTTAAATTCCCTGTCATCAGAGAGAATACTTTGTATGATATCAACCATTTAAAATTGTTAAGAAATGTTATCACCCAGAATTATGGTCTCTCTTGATAAATGTTTGCGGTAGAATAGAGCCTTATGCACCCCCAGAAAAAACATGGTCATAAACTTAATTTATTCCTGTGGGTACAAACCCATTTAAGTAGGGCCTTTTGATGCTATTACTTCAGTTAAGGTGTGGCCTACCTCAATCAGGATGGGTCTTATTACTGGAATCCTTCATAACTGGAATGAAATTTGCACAGTCAGAAGTAAAGCCACAGGAAGCAGCCAAAAGCTGAAATTCAACCAAATTTTGAAGAGAGAGGAGAGGCTAAAAGAGGCTGCCATGTGCATTTCCATGTAACAAAGGAGCCAAGATCAAGGATCCCCAGTAGCCAACCCCAGAATGCCCCAGTCTTCAGGATGAACACATTGCCTTGATGATGCCTTGATTTGGACTTTCCTTTAACCTCAAAACCATGAGCTAGTAAATTCCCATTGTTTAAACCAATCCATTGCATGGTACTTACTTGAGCAGCCAAAGAAACTATAACAATGTTCCATGTACATTTGAAAAATATATATGTTCTCTTATTGTTGGGTGTTCTATAAATGTCATTAGATAAAATTATTTGGTGGTGTTTTCCTAGTGTTTCATATTCTTTTGATATCTTTAGCTTTTCCTACATATTCTATAAATTACTTAAAGAGCAGTATTGTAATCTCAATGATATACTTGTGAATTTGTCTATCCTTTCACTTGTATTAGATCATGTATTTTGCACCTCTTTTATTGATATAAACACATATCAGCTAAATTTTTCTTGATAAATTGATCAATTTATTAATATGAAATGTCCCTCTTTATCTTTGGCTACAGTCTTTATTATGAAGTCTAATTTGTCTTATATTAATATAGTCACTAGAGCTTTCTTTTGATTGTTATATGATGCATATTTTCAATTCTTTTATTCTAATCTGTTTGCACCTTTATATTAAAATTTGATTTCTTATACACAACATTTAGCAAGATCTTGTTTTCTTTTTAACCAACCTGGCATTTTTTTTTTTTTTATGAATGGGGTGTTTAGGATATTTACTTGTAATATAATTATCAATAGTGGTGGGTTTAAGCCATCTATTTTGCTGTTTGTTTTAGATTTTTCAATGTGTGCTCTGTTCCTCTTTCTTCTCTTCTTGTCTTCCTTGGAATGTTTGAGTATATTTTAGGATTTCATTTTCCCTTTAGTATCATCTTATTATTTATATCATTTCTCTTATTATTTTTAGTGTGGTGGAACTAGGGTTTACAATAAATATTTTTAATTTATAGTCTACCTTCTAGTTATATGGCACCATTTCACCTATAGTGTAAGAACCTTACAATATTGCAGTTTAATTTTCTGTTTCCTATTTCTTGTAAAATTATTATTTAAAAAAATTATTGTGAAATATAGCATATATATAAAACAGCAATAAAATTCAAAGTACACTTAACAAGTAGTTATAGAACAGATTTTAAAGTCTGGTATGGGTTACATTTCCACAATTACAAGTTTTTCCTTCTAGCTATTCCAAGACACTGGAGACTAAAAACAAATATCAATATAATCATTCAGTAGTCATACTTATTTGTTAAATCTTATCTGTTATAATTCCACCTTCTCCTTTGAACCCTTCCCAGTCTTTACGGGTATTTGGGGTTATGTCTATTCTAATATTTTTCATGTTGTAAAGAGGTGTTGGAAATATGGGATAAGGGGATGGAACTAATTGATGTTCTTGGAGAGACTGGCCCCTCTGGGTTTCAGTCCTAATCTGGCCTAGGAACCATCTGAAGGTTTTAGGTTTCTGAAAAATAAACTTAGTCTGTACAACTTTTGTAGGGTCTCAGATATAACCCTAGGGGTTCCTTAGGATTAACAGGAATGATGTTGGTTGTGTTGTGGCAAACTGTGGCCATTAGGAATATCTAGCTGAAACTTGTATAAAAGTAGCCTTGAGAATAGTCTCTTGACTCTATTATACACTCTTAACCACTGATACCATATTCTGTCACGTTTCTTTTTTCCCTTTTTGTCAGGAAAGCATTGTCAATCCCATAGTGCAAGGTCCAAGCTCATCTCTGGGAGTGATGTCCACATTACCATGGAGACTCTCACCCCTGGACGTCATGAGCCATGTAGGGAGAATGGTAATGATTTTACTTGCAGAGTCGGGCTTAGAAAGAAAGAACCTCAAAAGAGGTACTCTGGAAGTAACTCTTAGACATAATTATAGGTAGGCCTATTTTCTCCACTACAGAAATACGTTTCATAAAAGCAAGCATCAAGATCAGGAGTTTGGCCTATTAACTTGGGAGTCCCTAGTGTTTGAAAGAGTATCAGGGGTTTCCTGGATGAAAAATTTAATAGATCCATATTTCCTTTTCCATCCCTCAAGGGACCTTGTCAATACTTTTTAATTATCTTCCCAACATCATTTGGGTATATCCAGGTATTACATTAAGCTCTACAGAATTACAAGCCTTCACTAATATTCTGAGCTCTGTGTGTTTGGATTGTTTAAATGAACTATCAAGACAGGCTGAATTAGATTGGGTGCTACAGAAAATTCAGGTTTGGGGCAAAATAAAGCTTTCTACCTTTGGTCTCATATAGTAGGTGAAATTCTAAAATACAGATACTGTCATCCTTTTCCCTGTATTCTTATTTACATTAGTCCTAACCAGATCAGCTTTGTTCTTATCTCCAATTGAAGCCTGATCTATTTTTCAGTTTCTTTAACAGTTGTTGTATGTAGCAATGCTGACTTTCAGAGCTGCAGAACTCCAACTCTGAGTCTTAGGAATCACATAAGTACCAAAAGCTCCAGGGAAATACCAGGTTCTACAATATAGCATGTATTAGTTAGAGTTCTCTAGAGAAACAGAATCAACAGGGAACACTTGCAAATATAAAATTTATGAAAGTGTCTCACATGACCATAGGAATGCAGAGTCCAAAATCCACAGGGCAGGCTGCGAAGCCGATGACTCCAATGGATGGCCTGGATGAACTCCGAAGGAGAGGCTCACCAGCCAAAGCAGGAATAGAACCTGTCTCCTCTGAGTCCTCCTTAAAAGGCTTCCCATGATTACATTTAGCATCACTAATTGCAGAAGACACTCCCCTTTGGCTGATTACAAATGGAATCAGCTGTGGATGTAGCTGACATGATCATGACCTAATCCTATGAAATGTCCTCATTGCAACAGACAGGCCAGCGCTTGCCCAATCAGATAAACAGGTACCACAACTTGGCCAAGTTGACACCTGTCCCTAACTATGACATAGCACAACATCTCAGAATCTAGAAATAACACCTAAAGCTTAAGAATAAATGTGACTGCTATAAGAGCTTACAATGTATGTCTCAATTTTCTTATAAGTGTTCTCTAAAAGAGACCGTACGATATTTGCCCTTTTGTT